>NC_062280.1:113792620-114431370 GCF_902655055.1 Lutra lutra | reverse complement strand
TTATCCACTCATCTGTTGATGGACGTCTGAGTTCTTTCCATAGTTTGGCTATTGTGGACATTGCTCCTATAAACATTTGGGTGCACATGACCCTTTGGATCACTACATTTGTATCTTTAGGTTGAATACCCAGTAGTGCAATTGGTGGATAGTAGGGTAGCTCTACTGTCAACTTTTTGAGGAACCTCCATGCTGTTTTCCAGAGTGGTTGCACCAGCTTGCATTCCCACCAACAGTGTAGGAGGGTTCCCCTTTCTCCGCATCCTTGCCAGCATCTGTCATTTCCTGACTTGTTAATTTTAGCCTTTCTGACTGGTGTGAGGTGGTAACTCATTGTGGTTTTGATTTGTATTTCCTTGATGCCAAGCAAGTGGAGCAAAAGTGTGAATATTTTTATATGCATTAAACAAATTAAATCAATGATTTTAAAATTTTTCCATGCAGAAAATTTAGGCACAGATGTCTTAATGATAAATTCTTCTGAATACTTAAGTAAAAGATATCAATTTTACACTAACTCAATTTATGCGGTCACCAAATCCTGTATAACAAAGTCTGACAAAGACATAAGAAAGAAAAATTATAGATTAATTTCTCATTGACAAAGATGAACATAGATCCAAGAACTTAAACAAAATATGCACAAGCTGAATCTAATAATATATAAAAATACATAATTCGCAGCAACCAAGTTGGGTTTATTCCAGAATTGTGTTTATTTCAATAATAAGAAAATAATTAATGTATCTCATCACATTTCTAGAAAAAGGAGAAAAAATATGTGATCATTCTAAAGACTACAGCTAAAGCATCTCATAAAATTGAATACACATTTATAAATAACAAGAACAAACCTAATACAAAAATTATACTTATGGGTGAAATATTGAAAAATTTACCCCTGAGATAAAGCACAAGACAAACTTACCCATGTCTATTCGACAACCATATTGTCATAGACAGTATAATAATGGAAGACAAATAAAAGTACAGGATTTGGAAAGAAAAAAAAATAAAATTCCATTATTTGATGATACAATTGTGCATATAGAGAATCCAAAAAGACAGATCACTCAAATTAATAAGGAAATTTAGCACCTGTATAAATTGTACATAGTTAATAAATATTTGCATCTTCTGCATATCCACATTCACTGATGTTAAACATAGTCATATAACTTACTTTGGCCAATGGAACATGGGCAGAAGTGAAAGCATGCTTAGGCCTTCAAGGTTTCACATGTTTCTATTCAGCCTTCTAAGAACTAACCTCCTCCTCCTTGAGGAAAAAAAAAAAAAATATATATATATATATATGATAGTGTCTGCCCATCCACCTTGTGCCCAGAATGAGAAATGTGGAGGAAATCTGTTCCAAACAATTCACAGATTGTTATCCAAAAGCAGAGCAATCCCAGCTAATTGTAAATCACACACCCTCATGCAGAGCCTCACCAATTTATCTGTTGCCACTGTACTTTGGGATGATTTCTAAAGTAGCGGTCTTGTGCTAATAGTGGATTATTACAAAAAGATGTTAGATACAATGTCAATATGTAACCTTCCATTGCAATTCATATACTAACAAAAAGCATTTCAAAAAGGACATTTTTAAAACATGACACCATTTATAAGAGCATAGAACTCTAATTCTTAGGAATAAATTTAATAAAAGATATGTGAGACCTCTACAAAGAAAATTAAGAACATTGAGAGAAAAAATAAAGAGCTAAATCAATGGAGTATTATGTTCATATATGAGAAGACTCAATATTAAATGATGTAAATTTTCATTCATACTATTTTATAGACTCAATGCAATTCCAATCAAACTCTTCTCTGATTTGAACTTTATATGAAATTATAAAAGTCAAATACCAATAAAATGATAGTTTTCAAGAACAAAATTAGAGGCTTTACACTACAGTGTTTCAAGGCTTTTAGTATCTTACAGTGATTAATGCAATATGAGCACAATGACAACATGTAGATGAACAGAGCAAACCTACACATACAGGGGCTGCCTGGGTGGCTCAGTGGGGTAAGCCTCTGCCTTCAGCTCAGGTCGTGATCTCAGGGTCCTGGGATCGAGTCCCACATCGGGCTCTCTGCTAGGCAGGGAGCCTGCTTCCTCCTCTCTCTCTACTTGTGATCTCTCTCTCTCTCTACTTGTGATCTCTCTCTCTGTCAAATAAATAAAATCTTAAAAAAAAATCCTACACATACAGAAAGAGTACAAAAATAGATGTTTTCACACACAATCGCCTCAATTAATGACAAAGGTAATAATGCAAGACAGTAGAGAATTATAATCCTTTCTACTAGATCAATTGAATATTCAAATTGGAAATAATAAATATTTACCTACTTGATAAAAGGAACAAAATTAATTTATTTTTTATTTTTAAAAGATTTTATTTATTTATTTGACAGAGAGAGAGAGATCATAAGCAGGCACATGGCAGGCAGAGAGCAAGGAGGAAGCAGGCTCCCTGCTGAGCAGAGAGCCTGATGTGGGGGTTCAATCCCAGGGCCCTGAGATCATGACCTGACCTGAAGGCAGAGGCTTAACACACTGAGCCACCTAAGCACCCCCATAAGGAACAAAATTTAATTCTTGATGGGTCACGTTCTTGTATATGAGTACAAGTACAAATCTGTAAAGCTTATGAAAGGATTTATGAGAGAATATTTGAGGAGCAAGAAAAAGTTTCTTAATCAAGAAAAAATAAATCCTTAACCACAAAGGAAAAGATTAATAAATAATACATTAAAATTAAGAACTGCTGTTTATTAAAACAATATTTTGAAAGAAAAAACAAAGACACAATTAGATATTCCTCACCAGCACATCTATAAAATAGAGGATGATCATAGAGAAAATAAAAAAGAACTCCTACAATCAAACAGAAGGGGTCAAACCACCTCTTACAAAAATTGGAAAAAGTTTTTGAACAGACATTCTATAAATGTCTAATGGGCATGAGACTGTGCTAAATATCTTTAGACTTTAAGGAAATGCAAATTAAAACCATAATGAGATACTAATACATACTCAATAAAAGAGCCAAGATACCCTTCATCAGATGAATGGATAAAGAAGATGTGGTCCATATACTCAATGGAATATTACTCAGCCATCAGAAAGGATGAATACCCACATGGATGGAACTAGAGGAGATTATGCTGAGTGAAATAAATCAAGCAGGGAAAGTCAATTCTCATATAGTTTTCACTTACTTGTGGAACATAAGGAATAACATGGAGGATATTAGGAGAAGAAAAGGAAAAGTGAAGGGGGGAAATTGGAGAGGGAGATGAACCATGAGAGACAGTAGACTCTGAGAAACAAACTGAGGGTTTTAGAGGGGTGGGGGTTGGGGGATGGGTGATCCTGGTATTGAGTATTAAGGAGGGCATGTATTGCATGAAGCACTGGGTGTTATATGTAAACAATGAATCTTGGAACAATACATCAAAAACTAATGATGTATTGTATGGTGACTAACATAACACAATTAAAATTTAAAAATGTAATTAAGATGCTTCACAAAATGGCAATACCAAATAATATTAAATGTATGGAGGAACTAGAAATCTCCTTTTCTGCTAGGGGGAATGAATATATGTAGAAAACAATTACTTTGGAAAACTGCATAGCAATACCTTTCAATATTAAATATAGATAAATCCTATACCCCAGAAATTTCTCAATCCTCGTTAGTTAGGGGGGCAGGTCAATCTCAGGGAGAGATATATCTTTACAGGCAGAAAAGATGTGTTTGTGGATACTTTAAAGGTATGTACCACATGTGTTTACCAAGAGACATGTATGAGAATGTCTATAGCAGTACCATTGGTAATAGCCAACAGAGTGTCTAGTTATACCTATAGTGGAATCACTCCTGCTCAAAGGCACTAGAAAAACTGGACAAAATATATAACACAACTAGTAAACAGAGGACAATGGCTAAATCAGAACAATTATCCTTAGGAGAAGGGAAGCAAGCACATGAGAAGAATTCCAAATTCATCTGGACATAATGAACATGATCTCTTTTTACATCTTTATCTGTTGATGTATTTTTTTTCCAAACAAATATTTTTTTAATATTATTTGGTATTACTCTAAGGAAATAGATCCCAAGCTGTCTTGGACATTAAAACTATGTGTCAGGCTGCAGAAACTGACAGGATATATAGGACAGGATATCTGAGGACAGAGAGCTATGGAAAAGGATTCCCAGATTTCAGACAAAAATAAGCTGCCCCTGTGCACTGAGGTAATCTGGAAGGCCTAGCAGAGAAGAGTTACTTGTAGGCTAGAGGGCTGTACAGAGATTCTAGGGACCACACATTCCCGGGAATTTGATTTCAGGGCAGAGTGAACAGAAGATTGCCGACAAATGTCACAGTGTAGAAACAAGGAATACCTACTAGAAATACAAGAAAAACTGAAATGTGCCTACCTCAACAAAACCTGAGGCCAAATCTCAATAAAATCAAGGTGATCCACTGGTGATTTAATTGTCTTCAGAACAAAAACATGAACACCTTTTGGAGGAAGATTCTATAATTCAGAACTTTTAAAATGTATCATCAAAAGTGAATGGTCTATAATAAAAAATATACAGATACTAGATATATGATTAAGTAGACATAAGGATTGGAAATGAATAGTTGAATTAGCCAAAAGATGCAGCTACTAATTAACAAAAACTTCAAAATAATTATACTTAACATATTAAAGAACATACAGCAAAAGATGGACAAAATGGGTGAAATATAAGTATATCAAGGGAATTCGATTCTATAAATATCAAATGTATGTTATAGAACTAAAAATACAATATCTGAAACTAATACTTCATTGGATGGATTTAATAAAAAAAATCATAGCAGTAGACAAGATTAGTAAATACAAATACAGGTCAATGAAGCATATTCAAATTGAAGCAGAGAAAGATAAAGAATAGAAATGATCTAACTGTTCATCAATAAGAGAATAAATAATACAACATATACAATGGTATGTTGTATATCAATTTAAATAAATGAAATATAGACACAGTTGACTGAACAAAATAGGTTTGAATCATGCAGGTCTACTTATTTGCAGCTTTTTTGGGTAAACACAGTAGAGTATTGTAAATACATTTTCTCTTCCTTATGATTCTCTTAAAAATATTTTATTTTCTCTAGCTTACTTTATTTAAGAATAGAGTATATAATGCATATAACATACAAAATATGTGTTAATTGATTCTTCATGTTATTGGTAAGGCTTCCAATTAACAGCAGAGTATTAGTAGTTACATTTTGGAGGAGTCAAAAGTTAAATGTGAATTTTTGACTTCATGAGGATTTGTGCCCATATTGTTCAATGGTCAACTGTATTTGTGCCCATATTGTTCAAGGGTCAACTGTATAAATAATCTTAAGCAGACCTCAGCAATGCAATTATGAGTAATAATGATAGTATGATGTCATTCAAGTAAATTTAAGCAAACTGCTTAAGGGCAGCAATTTTATATTACTTTTGGTTTATACATACAGAATAAGGGTAAAATAATATAGACTATAAAGATATTTAGTAAATAGTTTATGAGTGCGATGAGATGTGAGTAGGTTTGAAACAGGAGTGATTCAATGTGTACTAATTACTGTTTTATTCCTCTTATTAAAAAGAAAATTTGGATAAGAAATGAAACATTAAAAAAAAATCTGTGTGGTGGACTCAAAATTGTGTGATAATATATTTTATGCTTTTCTATTTTTTCCAAATTGAAAGAATAAATTAAAAACAAAAACATTCCATGCTGTATAACTGTTGAAAATTATTCAATATAAAACATGTAATTTCCCTTTGCCCTTGACACCCTTGCATTGCATTCCATAAAGATTCTAAATTTTACCTCTTCTAATCCTTTCCCAGGAAGCTAAAGCCAGTTGTGCTGCTCTAAAATGAGAAAGAAAGCCAAGAAAGAGGGCTATGTGAGAGAGATAATGCAAGAGGTCAAATCCAAGGAAGAGTCAAAGGGAATTCCTAGGATAATGGTGAAGAGAGAACCTAGGATAATGGCTATTCATAACTATAGAATAAAACCAAATCAGAATATCGTCAGACTCCTAGAGATATTTCTTCAAGAAGAAAGATGGAAACCAGAACAGCAGATGCTTTGAAATGGATTAGGATAAGAGGTAGATAATTGGTAGCTTGAGGCTGATTAGTAATAAGTACAAAGAAAACCAAGCAATTAAATAAAAGTAAAAATTAATAATGCCAAGGAAAAAAATTTTTAAGAAAATGAAAATGATAGAATGCCGTAATACTCAAGTGTTTATTTCATTTCTATGGTTATAAGTTTCTAAATCCTTTCAATCTAATAAAAATATAATACAGCTATAGTGGGATGAAAAGGGGATAAGAAAATTCCATTTATGGAATGAGATGAAATAGATAAATTCATCATGTTTTATAGTAGGAAATTAATACATAATACCTGAGACAAAAGAAAGAAGAGAAATAGAACTATAGCATTCTGTTTAGTCACATATGGCTGTATTTTTAAAAATAGTTAGCTAAAATAGTGGATAATTAGTTAAAAGTTTGGGTGTCTTGGGAAGGGTATAAAGGAAGAAGGAATTGGGTGACTGTGTTTTCCATAATCAACTCTGTAGAAATATGTGATCATTTTAACTGTGTAGGAATAAGTTTGGAAAAAATAGAAAACTTTTAAAAAAGTGATTAAGGATAATAACATTACTTTCCTTTTCTATAACACTAATATCAGGCATTCTTTCTCTACACATAATACTATTGTGTCCTGTGTTTTAGTTCTGTCTTGTTTTTCTAACATCCAAATTATATATTATTGTTTTATGCAATCATATTTCCCTTCATTTTACCATTTTCTTTATTAGACTTTTGACCTTGGATCTCTCATATTCCTTGTGTTATCATTTTACTTATTTTATTTTACATATTAGGTTAGTGAGTATCTGGAGTAAACTCAGGTTTTAAAATTTTTTTTTGTTTTTCATTTTTTTTTTAAAGATTTTATTTATTTATTTGACAGACAGAGATCACAAGTAGGCAGAGAGGCAGGCAGAGAGAGAGAGAGAAGATGAAGCAGGCTCCCTGCGGAGCAGACAGCCCGATGTGGGGCTTGATCCCAGGACCCTGGGATCATGACCTGGGCCGAAGGCAGAGGCTTTAACCCACTGAGCCACCGAGGCGCCCCTTGTTTTTCATTTTTTGAGAACTTCTTTATTTTGCCTCCATTCTAGAAAGATGTGATTGCTTTGGGTACAAGTCTGTGTTGACACTCTCACCACTTTGAATACAGCATTTCACTGACTATAGATATGAATGTATGTTCCATGTATCTTGGTTTGGTCTATTCCCTTGTATCCTTTGTCCTTTCTGGCAGTTTTATCTATTCAGGTGACCCTTTTCCCTCAGTCTGTATTTTTCTCCTTCTGAGTTTCTAGCATGATAGATTTGTGTTAGAGATTTAACTTCTGTCATCCATGTTTCCTAAATTCTATTAAAAATTTTCAATCTCCTTTTCTGTGTTGTGTTCTGAAAATATTTTTCAACTTCATCTTACATTTTATTGATTTCTTTCTGTTTAATCTAACTTAAAAATTAACTTTTTATATAAATATTATAGATTTTAATTTCCAAAGTTCTACTCAAAGTCTTCTAGCCAATCTCATAGTCTTTTACTCTTAACAATATTTTCAGTACATTTTTTGAAATTTCTTTTATTTTTTCAGTGTTCATTGTTTATGCATCACACCAAGTGTTCAATGCAATACATGCCCTCCTTAATACCCATCACCAGGCTCACCTAACTCCCCAACCCACCCCACGCCTCCAAAAACCTGTTTCTTTGAGTCCACAGTCTCTCATGCTCAGTCTCCCCCTCCAACTTCCCCAATTCTCTTTTCCTTTCCTTCTCCTAATGACCTCTGTGTTATTCCTTATACTCCACAAGTAAGTGAAACCATATAATTGACTCTCTCTGCTTGACTTATTTCACTCAGCATAATCACCTCCAGTCCCATCCATGTTGACACAAAAGTTGGGTATTCATCATCCCTGATGGAGGCATAATATTCATTGTATATACACACCATATCATATTTATCAATTTGTCTGTTGAAGGGCATCTTGGCTCTTTCCACAGTTTGGTGATTGTCGACATTGCTGCTACGAACATTGGGGTATATATGGCCCTTCTTTTCACTACGTCTGTATCTTTGGGGTAAATACCTCCCCCCCAAGTAGTGCAATTGCAGGGTCATAAGGTAGCTCTATTTTTAATTTCTTAAGGAATATCCACGCTATTTTCCAAAGTGGCAGCACCAACTTGCATTCCCATCAACAGTGTAAGAGGGTTTCCCTTTCTCCACATCCTTTCCAAAACTTGTTGTTTCCTGTCTTTTTTATTTATTTATTTATTTTTATTTTGGCCATTCTAACTGGTATAAGGTGATATCTCAATGTGGTTTTGATTTGAATCTCCTTGATGATTAATGATGATGAATATTTTTTCATGTGTCTGTTAGCCATTTGTATGCCTTCTTTGGAGAAGTGTCTGTTCATGTTTTCTGCCCATTTTTTGACATAATTATCTGTTTCTTGAGTGTTGAGTTTGAAGAGTTCTTTAAAGAATATGAGGACAACCACCACATGGTCCCCATAAAACTGTAAAACCCCAACATCAGGGGAAAACAATATATTAAGCTCCCGGTATTGCCCCAAAACCTGTATATTTCATAGATACAACTTTTTTTTTTAATTCGTTCTTATGATTCTTCTTCTTTTAATTTTTTAAGCTACTTACCTTTACAACTAGAGGTTTAATACAACATATTCCATCATAACTTTTTAACTTGAACCTTTTTCATACATATACCTGTGTTTCTTTTTCTTTTATTTTTTTTAATATACATATAGATATAACCTTCAAAGTAATCATTTTTCCTATTCAATACCACCCCTATATATAAACCAGTTTTAATTTCCCTGTATCTCCAGAACTTGAGTTGAGTTGAGACTTTTAACAAAGATATTAAGATACACCCAGGAAGAACCAAAATAACCTTCCTCACTCACATCGAGGATTTATAACCAACCTCTTATCTTATTTTTCTGTTAGTGTTTTTGTGTATTTGTTTTTGTTCTGGTATTACATAAATCTTATTCTTGGGGTTCATTTTAGCTGGGTTCTTCTTTTTTTTCTTGTCATTCACTTTTGTCAGTGGTTTTGTTTGTTAGTTTTTGTTTATATACTTTATAAATCTTAATTTGGGGCTCATTTTGGCTGGGTTTTCTTCTTTCTTTCTTTCTTTCTTTTTCTTTCTTTTGGTGGTGACTTCCAGTTGCTCCAAAACTTTCCAGGGTGGACCTTGCCTGGATCATGGTTGGTATATTCAGTTATATATCCCCTCAGCCACTTCTCACAAATGACTGGGAAGAGGAACACTCAACAGACAAAAAATTCAGAGACTGTGCCCTCTCCCATAGAACTATTGGAAATGGACATAAACAGTATGTTGCAAAGGGAATTCAGGGTAAAATTATCCAGTCAATGGCTAGGTTGGAGAAGACCATTAATGACAACATAGAATCTCTGAGGATGGAAGTGAAAGCTGATCTGGCAAAGTTAAAAATGCTATCAATGAGGGGCACCTGGGTGGCTCAGTGGTTAAGCCTCTGCCTTCAGCTCAGGTCATGATCTCAGGGTCCTGGGATCGAGTCCCACATCGGGCTCTCTGCTCTGCAGGGAGCCTGCTTCCTCCTCTCTCTCTCTCTGCTTGCCTCTCTGCCCACTTGTGATCTCTCTCTGTCAAATAAATAAAAAATATTTTTTTAAAAAATGCTATCAATGAGATCCAATCTAATCTAAATACTCTAACATCTAGGATAACTGAGGTAGAAGATAGAATTAGTGATCTAGAGGACAAACGGATAGAAAAGAAGGATCAGGAGGAGGCCTGGAATAAACAGCTTAGAAGCCATGAAAACAGAATTAGGGAAATAAATCATGCCATAAAAGGTTCCAATTTCAGAATTATTTAGGATCCCTAAGGGGGTGGAGAAAGAAAGAATACTAGGAGATATAGTTGAACAAATTGTGGATGAATTTCCCCAATCTGGGGAATGCAACATGCAGAAAGGCTACCCCCAAGGTCAATGAATCTAGAAAGACCTCCAGACACTTGATTATGAAATTCATGAATCATAATTTTAGACAAGAGTTCCTAAGGGCAGTGAGGCAGGAGAGATTCCTTACATACAGAGGAAGGTCCATCAGTAAAATGTCTGACCTGTCCACAGAACCCTGCCAAGCCAGAAAGGCCTGACAAGACATATTCAGGGCACTAAATGAGAAGAACATGCAGCCAAGAATATTTTATCCAGCAAGGTTGACATTCAGAATTGATGGAGAGATAAAGACCTTCTAAGACCGGCAATGTGACCACCAAGCCAGCACTACAAGAAATATTAAGGGGGGTGGTTATAAAAGAAGAAAGAACCCAAGAGTGACATAGAACAGAAATTTACAGTGACAATCTATAGAAACAAGGACTTCACAGGCAACATGATGTCAATAAGAAGTTATCTTTCAATAATCACTCTCAATGTGAACAGCCTAAATACTCCCATAAGATGGCACAGTGTTGCTGATTGGATAAAACGACAAGTACATTCTTTATGTATTTGTTTTATATTCACTATCAAAAAATTTCAATATCTGGAGTGTTTGTTGGTCTGACTCATCTGTTTGTTGTTTCTATTGACACTTCCTCATAGTGCTTTTTATCCTTTTATCTTTGTTTGTTTTATTTTATTTTATTTATCTATTTTCATAACAACATGTTTCTTAATACGTTACTTGTGTGAATTCTTTGGAGCCTCTCTTTAAATTGCTTTCATCGTAGGAGAATTTCCTTTTACTTTTATTAGGGTCAGGGGAACTAACAACAAAGAATGGAATTAGACTATGTTCTCAGTTTATTTTGGCCACAAGGATTCTAATTCTTAACTGACATCCCTGTGAGGGCTAGCTGTTATTGTTAAATTTTCAGGGAAGGAAATTAGTACACCCTTACACCAAAACAAATGCTAAGAAAATCAAAATTCCTCATGTTTTCTCTCCATGAAGAAAAAGGTGTTTTTGTTTCCTAGGTCAGTCACTGTGGCAGTATCCTTTTGAAGGTCTTATGTTTATGTAGAAATCATCCATTTGACTTTCTCCCTCATAAATAGTACAGACTTTGTCTTCTATCCCGTGCAATAAAAGTCTGAGCATAGTAAATATTGTTCCTTCCCACAGGACACAGGCAGGTTCACTTGTTTGCCTCTCTGAACTCATTCACTTCTGTTCTTTCTTTCCCTTTCTCCCTCACTATCTCCTTCCCATGATCTCTCTCCCCTATCTCTCTCTCTGGGGGAGAATTGGTGACTTGAAGAATTTCCTATGTATTCTGACTAGTTCTTTTATTATTGTTTTTAAGAATTATTTTTAAATATTTTATACAGTAGATGTTTTAGTACTGAATTTTTGAGGCTACTTAAACTCCCATAATTATTATTTATTAAAAAAATACCATAGAGAAATCTATCCATTCAATAATGTACATGTCATAATGGGGTACTATGGAACAAAAATACCCACAGGTCTTTGACATCCAGAGTCATTTTGGAGTTCTGAATGAACCCCTGAATGAGTTCTGGATGGGAATGAAGGTTGGCAGTCTTGCTTAGTATATGAACACATGGATTTCAAACACATAGACCATTATTCCTTGCTGTAGAGTTCTTCCTATCCAAGATGGCCAATATGTAGATAATTGTTTTTGCTTCTATTATATTTGTTTAATTACTGTGATAGGAAATACATCAGTTTGTTTCAAAATTCAGGAGGTATAAAGTAATATACAGTATAAATTCTTTCAGTAGATATTGATAATGAAAGAAGCTATGCATGTAGGAGAGCAGGAATTATGGGAAATCTCTATACTTTCCACTAAATTTCCACTATATTTACTATTTTATACTAAATATAAATATACTATACTATATTTATACTAAATTTCCACTAAATTTTAAACCTAAAACTGCTCTAAAAAATAAAATCTATTAAAAAATTCTCCCATCCAAGAAAGGGGAACCTTCTCACACTGTTGGTGGGACTGCAAGCTGGTGTGGCCACTCTGGAAAACAGTATAGAAGTTCCTCAAGAAGTTGAAAATATATCTACCTATCACCCAGCAATTGCACTACTGGGTACCCTAAAGATACAAATGCAGTGATCTGAAAGGGCACCTGCACCCCCAGTGTTTATAGTAGCAATGTCCACAATAACAAAACTATGGAAAGACTCCAAATGTTCATTAACAGAAGAATGGATAAAGAAGATATCATGTATATATGGCATATATGTACACACACACACACACACACACATATACACGTACACAATGGAATATTACTTATCTATCAAAAATGAAATCTTGACATTTGTAATGATGTTGATGGAACTACAGAGTATTGTGGTAAGCAAAATAAGTCGATCTGAGAAAGACAATTATCATATGATTTCACTCATATGTGAAATTTATGAAACAAAACAGAGGAGCATAGGGGAAGGGAGGGCAAAATAAAACAAGATGAAATCAGAGAGGGAGGAAAAACCATAAGAGATTCTTAATCATAGGAAACAAACTGAGGGTTGCTGGAGGAGAGGTAGGTGGGGGGATGGGGTAACTGGGTGATGGATATTAAGGAGGGCATTAGATGTAATGAGCACTGGGTATTATATAAGACTGACAAATCGCTGAACTCTACCTCTGTAACTAATAATATACTGTATGTTAATTAGTTGAATTTAAATTTTAAAAAATAACATTTAGTCCCACCCCCAGACCTCCAGAGAAGAAAGAAGGACTGGAGGTTGAGTCTATCACCAATGGCCAATGATTTAGTCAATTGTGCCTGTGTAATGAACCTTTTGGCTTGGAAAGAGTATGGAAGCTCCCACCTTTTCCCCCATGCCTTTTCCTATGCACCTCCTCCATCTGGCTGTTCCTGAGTTATGTCCTTTAATAATAAACTAGTAATCTAGTAAATAAAATGTTTTTCAGGAAAAAAAAAATTCTCCTATCCATTTTCCTGTGAATTCTAGTTCCTTCTTTACTGAGTAATCAATGTTCTTTATTTTATTTTATTTTAGATGGAAGTTTTGGGGTACCTGGGTGGCTCAGTTGGTTAAGCATCCAACTCTTGATTGTGGCTCAGGTTATGATGTCAGAGTTGTGATATCAAGCCCTGTGTTGGGCTATACATTGGGCATGGAGCCTGCTTAAGATTCTCTCTCCCTCTTCCTCTGCCTCTCCCCCATCTCTCTCTCTCTCTCTCAAAAAAAAAAAAAAAAAAAAAAAAAAAAAAATGGAAGCTTTCACACTCTCAATACTAAGATATTTAATGGGAACAAGGGGATTTAGTAAGCACCCAGTTTGTACAAGGAGCTATGTTATTGAACCTATCTGATAAAAAGGTTAAAATGAAGAGATTAAGTAATATGTTGGGAAGTCACAGAAATTTTCAATGGCAAAGGGTCACACTAAGCCCTGAATGATTTCAAAACACATACTCTTTTTAGTTCCTACCTTGACCCCCCATATTGATGTTTCTCAATCACCAATTGAAGAAAATAAAGCTTCTTATTTGAAGTTGCCAGACACTGATTCTCCTGCCAGACCTTTGCTTTGGCAGGAACAGAGGGGTTAAGAAAAATCCAGAACTGCTCTTCTCTTTTTGTTATGTGTTTTAGCACAGTCTTGAAGAGGTGAAGCAGACCTCACACAAGTTGCTTCTACTGTCCCAGTAAGCTCTCCCCTCTCACATCCCAGGCAAGTTCATCATTTGTTGGGTTCAAAGAAAGACTTGACATTAAAAGAAAGATGTCTGATCAACTATTAGAATGACTGCCTGGAATCATTTAAATTATAGTGTACATTGGAAACCAAATGTTAAGGCTAACTTTTTCCTATATATCTTGTATGGTCTTATACAAGATATCCAAACTGCTGGACTTCAGTCTCTTCATCTCTAACCTGAAGAGGCAAACTAATTGAGGTTCATGGTTTCCCCAGGACACACTTTAATATGGAAGGAGAGTAAAATATTCTCCCACCCACTCTCATCTCCTTGGGACAAAGAAGAGCTTTCATCCAGAAAGGACAGAGTCTCTAGGGGATGAAGTCATCAACTATCTTCCCCTCACTAAATGAAGCTCAGCACCCAGACTTTTTCCAGAGAGGAGACAAAGCCAGGGGTGCCCAATTAGGATTTAGTTTGTCTGAATATTAAAGTTCCCTTTGAGGCAGAGTAAGGAAGTAAGCTAATTGTTTAAGGTCATCTACTAGCTGGTTTCACTGATTTTTTTTTTTTCTTAAGCAAGACTACATGCTTTTTCAGATGGAGGTTTTAGAATTAGATCTGAGTTCATGTCCTTGTTCCATCATACATACTTCATGTAGCCTCTATCTCAGCTCTCTGAGACAGCTGAGAATGAGAATAGGATAAGCCTCATAGTGTTGATAAGGATAACAAAATAAAGCCTCTGCTAAATATCTATTACATGTTCTGCCTCCATTGCCCCCTGCATTCTCTGTTCCTGCAGACTCCCTGGCTATGCTGCCTTCTGGTTTTAACACCCACTCATGCTGCCCCTCTGGCTTTTCACTGTTTCTATTTGACACATGTTGGAGTAAATAATTTCTCCTATCATATAACATAGAGGTTCTCAACCCAGGCTAAACCTTAGAACCACCTGGGGAGCTGTTAATAAGTACAGAAAACTGGGATTTACCTACAGAAGTTCTGATTTAATTGCTCTAACACTGGGACCCTGCTATGGACTAAAGGTTGGTGTTCCCCAAAATTAATGTTGAAGCCCTAACTCCCAGTGTGATGACCTTAGGAAGTGGGGCCTTTGGGAGATAAATTGGTTAAGATGAGATCATGAGGGTAGGGTCATCATATTGAGACTTGTGCCCTTATGAATAAAGAAAAATACATCAGGGCTATCCCCTGCCCCCTCTCTTTCTCTGCTGTGTGAAGACACAGCAAGCAGATAGACCTGGAATGGAAGTAGTCTCTCTATAGACACTGGATCTAACACACCTTGATCTTGGACCTCCCAGACTCTCGAACTGTGAAAAACAAATATTTGTCATTTAAGCCACCCAGTCTGTGGTATTCTGTCATAGCAGCCTGAACGGATAGGAAAGGCTCCAGTGATTTTGTTGGGGTCCATTATCAAAAGAACGAGACTGAGACAAAGTGAAAGTTATGCAAAGCTTCATTCTATGCCAAGCATTAGAAGTCAGACTGACTGTCCAAGGCTGCCTCTCAAGATAGCGACCCTGTCCCGATCTCACAGGCTGGTTTTATAGGGCATAACCCCAGACCCAAGGTATGTGGCTTCTATTGTTAAGACGTTTACTCCCAGAATTGATACCCAGAACTGATACCAGGAACTACTGGGGCATTTATTCCTGGAATGAAATCTGTGGATGTAAACAACAATATGGCTACCTAGGCAATATGGAGTCACTTTGGCTAAGCAGGCCCTAATAGTTAAACAGGTTTTAACATTAAATCAGCCCTAACATTCCCCCATTTTCTTTGGAGATTAGTCAATTCCTTGACTTTTTAGCCAGTTTTATGTTTTCCTGTTGTAAGGGGTCATATTGAGTTTGTAGGACTAACATTTTTATTGCCCCAATTCCTTTTTTTGTACAAATGACATTAGGGCATTAATACCCAGAAGCAGCATTCCTCTCCCAGGGTTACACAGAGCCCCTCCTTTTTTTTAGGAATAGTATGTTAAGCCCTCCTTTATTAAAGCTGCGGTTCCTATTGCTGTGGACCCTGCTATCCCTGCCACAACTAGTGCTGGAATTAGGATGGAAACTGCACACTTTTTCCATTTTATTCCTGCAGTAAGATGTTGGAATCCCTCCAGTCCTCCATAGGATGACAGTAAACAGTCCTTTCCAATGAGGCTTCAAATTTCCCATTTGGTGGCAGCGTATCCAAACCAAGTCTCTGGGTTGGTAAGGATGTGGTTCCACCTCAGTCTTCGTCTCAGTGTAGGCAGCTCGGATCCCTGCATGGGCTCTTTTTAAGACAGACTGTAGCACCTGCAGTGACTGGAGTACAGACTGATCAGTCATTTCTGTTAGAGCAACCTCTTGTAGCCATAGGCAGAGTGGAGGGGGTCTCCTGAACATTATTTTAAATGGGGTAACCTTGTTTAAGTAGAGTGTACACCATGCCCTAAGGAGGGCGAAGGGAAGGAGATCCATCCAAGTCTGCCAGTTCCCAGAATTAACTTTATGAAGGTCTCTTTATGAGTCTGGTTCATTCTCTCTACTTGTCTGGAGTTCTGGGGCTGGTAGGCACAGTGTAGTTTTCAATTAGTGCTCACGGCCTTGGCCAATGCCTGTGAGACTGAACTCACAAATGCAGGGCTATTGTTTGACCCGATTGCGTGAGGCAACCCAAACCTATGAATTATTTTTTTAGTAGCTTTTTGGCTAGTATTCGTGCCATCTTGTGTTTGGCAGAAAAAAGTCTCACCCAGCCTGAAAAGGTATCCACAAAAACTAGTATATACTTGTGTTCATACTTTCCCTGTTTCATCTCTGTAAAATCCACTTCCCAATAAATTCCTGGTTCTCTACCTCTTTTTCTTTTTTCTCTTCCCATCCTAGTTCCTCCTGCATTTACCACCTGACATTGAGCACATCTATCAACCACATCCTGAGCCATACGCCCTAATTTAGAAACCTGGAACTGCTTGCCCAGGAGCTCCTTAAGCTTGTGTGTTTTTAAATGAGTGCCCTGATATATTTGGCTTATTAATTGTTTGTTCCTAGTCTTCGAGAAAAAATTACCTTTCCTGTCCTAGTCTTAGCCCAATCCCCTTCATATTCTAATTTAGCCCATTTTTGTAAATATTTTAAATCTTTCTCTGAATAGTTTGGTTTTTCTGGTAGGGCTGGAGTTGGAAGTGTAACCAGTTCTTGTGCCGTTTCTCTGGCTGCTTGCTTTGTGGCTCAATCTGTTAATTGGTTTTTAGTTTTTTGTTGTTATTGTTGTTGTTGTTTTTTAAAGATTTTATTTATTTATTTGACAGAGAGAAATCACAAGTAAGCATAGAGGCAGGCAGAGAGAGAGGAGGAAGCAGGCTCCCTGCTGAGCAGAAAGCCCTATGTGGGGCTCGAACCCAGGACCTGGGATCATGACCTGAGCCGAAGGCAGCGGCTTAACCCACTGAGCCACCCAGTTGTTGTTTTTGAAACCAGATCAGTCCCCTTTTGGTGCCCCAGGCAATGCATAATGGCCACCTATTTCAGGTCCCAATGGAGGAGAGCCAACATTTCTTCTCTGTTTTTAATTTTTTTTTTCTTTCTGCTGTTAAAAGACCCCTTTCTTTATAAGTAGCCCCATGTATATGGAGAGTAGCAAAGGCATACCTGCTGTCCATATAGATGTGTGGCAGGGCTGCTTTCCAGAGCTCCTGCTCAGGAGAAACCACCACAGCCCCCCGCATACCTTTTTCCATCGGCCATGTAGCTACTCCTGTCTGTGAACAGAGTCATCTCTGCATCTGGGAGGGGAGTGTCTCTGAGATCCAGCCTTATTCCTGTGACCTGGGTTAGGACCTCTCCACAGTTGTGTGGGTAGGGTGGGGGTATTGGTTGATTACCTGTTTCCTGGACTCAGACAGTGAACGCACTCCCTCATGGAGATCAAAGCCTAAATAAGTGGCGTGGCTCTGACAAAGCTGTGTTTTCTTTGCTGACACCCTATACCCTTTTTCCTGCAGAGTCTTTAAGAGAGTTTTTGTCCCCCACAAGCATGACTCATAGTCCTCAGCGGCTATTAGCAAATACTGTGGTCAGTCAGCTCCTCTGGCAGCAACGTGGCTGGATTTAGCACCGCTGGGGACCAGAAAGTCACTTTCAGTTAGTTGAGGAGGGGGGCCTGATACCCCGTCACTCGGGCATTTGTTCTTGTCCAGGTGAGCTGGCCTTGGAACCTTTCCTGTGGGTCAGACCACTTAAAAGCAAAGAGAGGCTGAGACTCCCTTGCCAAAGGTATGTAGAAAAATGCATCCTTGAGATCTAAGATGGTATACACAGTCCTTTTGGGGCCCAGGAAGGAGAGTAGGGTATAGGGATTAGGCACTGTTGGGTGGATTGTCCATTTATGTCTTTCTGTGCCATTTGCCCCTTGTACCCAGACTTCCTCTCCAGATAGTTTTCCCATAGGCTTTAGTAATGATGAAAATTGGGATCCCGTGTCCACTAAAAAATTAATGGATTTCCCCTTCACCTCAATTTTAGCCTGAGGTTGGGGGAGGGCCTTCGAAACATGGCCCCTTCAGTCTTTGGTGGCCAGCATTGCTGTCTTTTTTTTAGGGTACTCCCTGGTCCAGTATCCTTTTTCCTTATGGTAAGCACACTGATCCAAATCTAAGTCTTCCCGCCTGCTTCTCTGTGCTTAGGCTTTTTTTTTTTTTTTCCACTGACCATCTCCTACCTGCCTTTTTCCTTTTCAATGACCTCTTTCCCCCTGCCTTCTTTCCGCTTCATGTAATGTCAAAACTTTTACTATTTTTCTAGTCTGTTTTTCATCTTTTTGTGTATCCCTGTTGTTAAACATCTTTTCTGCTATTGCCACTAACTCAGATTTTTTTTTTTTCAAATCCTTTAATTTTCTGAAATTTCCTCCTTATATCTGGGGCTGACTGACTGGCAAAGGCAAGATTTATTGCCCTCTGATTTTCAGGTGCCTCAGGGTTGATCAGGCTATACATTTTATAGGCTTCAATAAGCCTTTCTAGAAAAGACCCCAGAGATTCATCCTTACCTTGAGTAACTGCACTAATTTTAGATCAATTTATGGGTCTCCTTGCAGCTGCATGGAGACCTCCCAGCAGAGCCTGGCAGTTGAAACATAGGCTCCTTACCTTCATCGGAGTTTAGATTCCAGTTGGGAGGTTCTTTTGGGCAGTAGTCCTCCATTCCCCAGGGATGGAGGTCCCATGTTACTAGTTCTGGAAATTCTTACCCATTTTAGTTTAATATATTGAATACCTGTATTTTTTCCTGAAAGTCCTTTATATGAATCTCTTTGAAGATTTTGTACCAAGCCATTTTCTTCCAAACAACCATCTCATTTAGGACAAAATCACCTTTTATCTTTAACAAAATGCATTCCCAATTTTATCTTTCTTACATATCTATTTTCCCACATACAGAGTTGTTTCTCTTATTTTCATCAGTCTTACAGTTAGCAGAATTTTGTACTCTTAGAAACATCTTAATCTCTAGTGAAGACTAAATATAAACCAATTGTGAACTGTTACACAGAATTCTTTAGATGGCAAATTTATGAATCAGTTAAGCACAAAACATGTTTACCAACAGATTTAAATATTCTTAGTTTTTTTTTGCAGTAGGAAGTCAAAAGTACAAACCTACATCAAGTACCCAATGCTTTAACATTTTATCCCATTTGGTTAAGACCTAGATGTCCATAATTTAATTCCATTTGTCATCCAACCAAAACTTTAAAGTTTTCAGTTACCAAAAACTTTGAAAGCTACTTTAATAATTACCCATTAAAACTTTGAGACAGACAATTAACCAACAGTTCAGTCATCTCTTTGCTGACAGATTTTAACAAATAACATGAGCTTATTTGACCTTAAGTAAACTTTGATTGAAGTTTCACATTAACTTCTGTAACTTCAAAGACATGTTTATTTTAATTAAACCAACAAACTTAACTTAGTTCAAATACTGATTTGTGTTCCACCTGGGCCCACTCCACTTTGAATGTTTACCTGAGACACAGGTGGGAAGATCTGGAGTGGGGGGTGTTAGGTCCAGGGGCTGCTCTTCTTGCTCCTTGACAGTGAAGAGGGAAGGAGCCATGGTGCAGGAAGCACCAAGGATGGTCTAGAGGCCAGTTATACAGGCCACACCCAAGTTGGTGCAGAAACAGAAGAGGGAGACAGAAGAACAAAGTGCTGCCAGAGGCAGAGAAAGGATTCCCAGTTTTAGAGAGCTTTCCTGGGTAAACCTTGTCACCCAACTGGGTGGTTTTACCTTGAAAATCCTTGATATGCTGGAGAACAAGACTTAGAGGTGTCACAGGTCTCTTACTCTCCACTTGCTTTATTTCTTCAAACACAACAAAAAACACAACAGACAACAAAAAGACAAGACAAAGACAACCGCAGACCCAGCAGCCCTTCCTCGACCAGATATCAAGTCTAAGGGTGTGCAAGATGTAATCATAACTCAAAAGCATACAACCTGCTGCTGATGGGGATTTTCTCAGTCCCCTGACCACCTAGGGGGACTCAAACCCCCGATGACCACCTGGGGACTCGAACCCCCTGACCGCCTAGGGGAACTCGAGACCCCGGTGACCGCCTAGGGGCACTTGAACCCCTGGCAGGTCCCCTGACCACCTAGGGGGACTCAAACCTCCTGGCAATCTACCAGAGGAGGGATGGGGCAACCCCGCATCCACTGCAGCCCTGGGGAGCAATACTGCGTCCAGTTTCTCCCCGGGGGCTATACCCTGGAGCTCCGCAACCAGACAGACAGACAGACAGGATCTCAAAGGATGGGGTCTCGAGATCTTACTTCCAGAGGCTTTTCCCAGAAATTCTGATGCTGGCTCAGTTCTTGTCATTTGATCCCAACGAGTCCCCAGAATGTTGGCGTCCATTATCAAAAATGAAACTGAGACAAAATGAAAGTTATGCAAAGCTTTATTCTATGCCAAGCATTAGAAGTCAGACTGACCAGCCAGGGGAACGAGACTGAGACAAAGTGAAAGTTACGCAGAACTTCATTCTACGCCAAGCAATAGAAATCAGACTGACTGGCCAGGGCCACCTCCGAAGACAGCGACCCCATCCTGATCTCACAGGCTGGTTTTATAGGGCATAACCCCAGACCCAAATATGTGGCTTCTATTGTTAAGGCGTTTACTCCCAGAATCGATACCCAGAACTGATACCAGGAACTACTGGGATGTTTATTCCTGGAATGAAGTCCATGGATATAAACAACAATATGGCTACCTAGGTAATATGGAGTCGCTCTGGCTAAGCAGGCCCTAATAATTAAACAGGTTTTAACATAGAACGGCCCTAACAATTTCATTGTGCAGCCACACTGCAATGGGAACCAACTTTAAGCCTTCTAAGGTTCCTTTTGGGAAGTTAAATGACCAAATTTGTGCAGCCTCTGTGTGCACCTGTGTGACGTAAATTTGCTTAATCAATTTTAGTAGTTTTGTGCCACTACTGGAGAACTGACAATAGGGAGCCATATTGAATGGGATCAGAGAAAGAGGTAACATACACAGAATTTATCACCTTGCAGAAAAGTTTAGGACAATGAAATTCATTGTTTGACAATGAAATTCATTCCCTGCTCAGGGAAAAGGGCACCAGCAACAATTATACAACTTTCTCTTGGATTTTAACTCATTGGATATCTTGGATCTATAAAAGACTAACTCCATTGCCTCTCCATTAAACACCTGTGTATTTTTTTTGTCCTGCTGATCTGTGCAAGTATTAGCCTAGAAAGTAGACATTTTAATCACTGTTCAGAAAGATGTTCATCAGAAAGATGAAGATCCTCTGGGTAGAAGTTCTGAAGTAAGGATTAAAAAACAGATCTGTTTAGCTTCAAAATGGATCCCCTTTCAGCTCTTCTGTATGATGTTCTAATCACAGAAGAAAAACCAAATCTTTGATACTTATAACATATATTATGTTATATGTTATAACCTAATATATATTAGGTTATAACATATATTATGTTATATGTTATAACCTAATATATATAACATATATATTAGGTTTATATTATGTCATATATATATTACATTATGTAATAATACATTATGTATTCTATCATACATAATACATTATGTATTTCTTTGTAACATATATAAATCATATATATATGTGTGTGTATATATATATACATACACACACATATATATGATTGACATATATCATATGACATATATAATTGACATATATATGTGTGTGTGTGTGTATGTGTATATATATATACACACACATATATATGATTTATATATGTTACAAAGAAATACAAGCATTTTATGAAAGTAGCAACACCAGAGGTCTGGACCTACAATTCCAATTTCCTCTGCAAGTGTGAGGCACCTATAAAATGCTCAGATTCAAGATTCACAAAGTGCTCCTTGTTTTTGGCATAAACCAAAAATACAAATTGTTTCTGTATTTTCAAACATATGCCTAGGATTCCATTCAGCCCAATGTGGTATGTTTCAAGATCTGTTTCATCTCCTACTTTCTGAAAGAAGTTTTTGTTTATCCTTTCACCAATTTATGTTTTTTTTTCATTAATCTATAGATTTTAGTGATGGCAAACTGTATATACCAATGGATGATGAGAGCCAGATGATATCTGATAAGAGAACGCTAACCCACAGCCTCTGCACTAAGTAGTCTAGAGCAGTAAGACCTTGATTAATAACTGAAAATTTCCCTAATTTTTGCCCTTACCTCCAACTTGGGACCAACAAATCTCATAGGATACCTTGCTTCTTGGTTAGCCCACCTGATCTTCCTCATATTAGCAGTCTCTAGTCAGAGGATACCTGAAGCCTTACCTGTTTCCACTACACAGTGTTTTCACTCTGCCTTCCATTAAGTCTCTGCCAGATACAAGTGGTGGTGGCTGACTCTCTTGTTCTGTAGCAATCTCTGATAAATATTCATTTCCCATGTGAGTGGTCTTCTTCACTTTCAACAATTATTTCAAAGAACCACAGTGATGATATTAATAATACAGGGGATCTTAGTACACTCGAGGACTTGTGTTTTTTCATCCTGACTCTTAGCATTCTCTCAAGTGGTCAGAAGCTGGGCTGAACAAGGAGAAGGGATAGGAGTCTGTACCTGGAAGTCTCTTTGACAACTAATTGTGTGAAAAGTCAATGGAAAGAGAGTGAGCTTTAGACCCAGTTAAACCTGAAGAGCCAGCTAGCACTGACACTCACTGTGAACTCACAGCTCTGAGCATGCATCTCCTCACCTATTCAACAGGGAAGAAAATGACTTACTCCATAGGACTGTTGGGAAAAATCAACACAGTCAAAAAATCAGGTGGCCATCAGCATGCTTGCCATAGCAGGTGCTTAGACAATGTTATCTCTCGATACTCTTCCCTTCCCAGACATAGCTATGTAAACAGGTACCTGATACAAGCTTGCTTTTTTATCAGTTACTAATTTCAAATTGAAGAGTGACTTGCATTTATGTGGTCTTTAGTACTAAAGGGTCTTAATGTTCATTGACACAGTTTATTCACCCAAGACTATTTTTCTACAAGACAATTGGCTAGATGTTCAAGAAGCAGGGTGATACCTAAGGCATGCCCCCTACTTGCTCATGTAAGAAAAAAAATAATAAATAAATAAATAAATAAATAAAAATAAATAAAATAAAACTTTTCCCTTCTTTTCTTCTAGATTCTTTGACTGGTATAATAATTAAATTGATATAAGACAGATTGGCAGGAGAAAAAAAAAAAGCTAATTGAATTTTCTACGTACAGGAGCTCCAAAGATATGATGTTCTCAGACAGTCAAGCAATTGAGGCTTATCTGTACCCTGAACTGAGGAGAAGGGCCATAGGGTTCTGGGACTTCAAAGGGGAAGACCATTGTTGGAACACAACCTGGATCCTTTCCAATGTGACTGGTGTCATGTGGAATCCTGTGAGAAAACTCCAGGAGATGGAGGGCAAGAGTCTTCCTGGGCCGAAGCCCAGATTAAACATGGGAGATCCCTGCAGTGTTTTTACCTCCTCCATTAGATAGATCTGATAAGCGTGGAGAATCCCTAACTTGCTCTTGTCATTTAAAGCTAAAAGATGTTGTCATTTAAAGGTAAGAGATAATCATTGTTGTTCACTTGTGTCACTTGATTGCCCGCATGTAAATCACATCTCACACGTAGCCCATGCCCTGCACAGAAGTCTACATCCTGTTTGTAATCAGATCTTGTGGAAGGTGTAAAAGAAGTGATTGTAAGAAATAAAGATGATCATCAGTTGGTAGTCCCCCCATCACTTCTGATCTGATCACCAGGATTCCCACCTCTTGAATGTGACAACCATGATCAAAGGAAGATGAGGAGAGTAAATATTTGGTAAACAAATGTTTGTCATGTTATGCAGAGAAATTGTTCTGATGTAAAAGTTATCTCTAGTAATAATTCTTTTCATGACACAGTCTCACTATCCAAATTCTTTAAGCTAGGTACACACACCCCTCCCAAAAAACAAAAACCCCTTCCTGAGTCTCTTGGGACTTGACTGTCTTCAGTTCAAAATAATTTGCATGCCAAAGTGGCACATTTTGGAACCACACATTTTGCTCCCTCTTACTCACCATTTAACCAGAGGGAAGAGTCATCACCCAAACAAAGTAGATGATGTCATAGGATAGGTCCAACTTGTGACAAAAGTGATGAGTGTTAACCGCAGTTTAAGGGAAGGGACAAACATTTCTCTGGTGACCTAACAGTGATGTGAGGTCAGAATGGATGTTCATCTGGATGTTAAAGCACACATAGAATTGGCTAAAATTATAGTTTTAAAAAAGTCTTTGTGGAAATAATTCATGCTTTTTATATATATCCAATGAAATTTTGGAAGACACAAAAAGAAGTAAGCAAAGAAATTATCCATAATCCACATTTTAGAGATAATCACTGGTAATATTTTAATATATCTATTCTTAGTTTGTTTTGCTATATATAATTTTAAAATTATGTGTTCAATACTTACAAAAAATTTTAAATGCATAATACATAAAATTTAAGAACACATAGTATATATAAAATAAATAGAAATGTTATAAATATATAAATATATATACATATACATGTGGTTTTGGTATGATTTATTTTCAAATAATTTATAATGGGCATTTCCTCATATTACCAGAAGCTTTTGTATTTAGAAATTGAACAGATTTGTAATATTCTTCAAGGTATATGAAATAGTTTAAAGGTCTGTTATAAACCAGTAACCACATCAAGGTATTATGCTATTATGTGTAGTCTTCTATTATTTATACTGTTTCCATGTTTTCAATATTTTGAATAAGACTGGTAAATAAGGCAATAATGTGGATCTTTACACAAAAAGTATTCCTCTGGGTGTCTCAGTCCATTGAGCATCCAACTCTTTGTTTCAGCTTTTGTGACTATCTCAGGGT
The DNA here is from genome assembly GCF_902655055.1 of Lutra lutra. Lineage (NCBI taxonomy): Eukaryota > Metazoa > Chordata > Mammalia > Carnivora > Mustelidae > Lutra > Lutra lutra. The sequence continues at coordinate 114,405,965 of NC_062280.1, read as the reverse complement.
CGTGAGCTCAAACCCTGTGTCAGGCTCCATGCTCATGGAAGAGACTGCTTGAGATTCTCTCTCCCTCTCCCACTGCCCCTCTTCCCTGCTCATGCTCATACTCTCTCTCTACCATACAAATAAATAAATAAATCTTAAGAAAAAAACACTATTTCCCTGAAGTTTGGGTGACATTTTTAGATCTCCCAAATGTGGCATTTCTTGTTCACAGGGCAAAAACAATTTTGAGGTGCTCTATACATATTTGGAAATGTTTTTCATGGGGTCAGGCATACCCTGTCTCACTGCAGTGTTTCAAGAGAAGGGGACCACAAAGGAGAGGGGAGGCCACCCTGATGCAAAACATGAGTGAGTAAGTGGGTTTCTCAGGAGGAAAAGGTGGTGTCACTAGCAATACCTAGCACAGTTACTGACACTAAACATTGGCCTGATAAATATTTGATGAATAAATGAAAGTTGCAAAGCTGAAGAACTGTTGACATCTTGGGAAAGGTAGAATAGAATATTCTTTTGGAAAGGGATGAAGTCTTGGAACAATATCGTGGGAGAAGTTTGGAGTAGAGTATGACATGTCTAGAATACCAGAGTGAGGGTTTGGAATTTAAATCCATACACTAAAAGGAGCCACAAAAGAATTTTGCAAGGGAACAATATGACAAGAGTAGTGAATTTTGCAAATAACCCTCAGGGTAGCTATGAGAGGGTTGGAAAAGGCCAATAGCAAATCAATAAACCTCTGGTTTGAGCTTGTATGACTCAGGAGTCTCCCTTAGTCTTCTTCAGTGATCTAGATGTAAAGTAAGACTATCTGGGATGGGGATGGTTGTAAGGAAAGAAACCTGGGATGGTTAACTTATTGGACATGGGAGGGAGAGTAGGAGGAGCCTCGGCAACCTCTGCTGGAGAAGGGGATCCTTTCTGGAGGAATTTTCTGGAGGAATGGGGGGCCCCAGAAGGAAGCTAGTTTGGAACCCAGTGAGTGTGATTTTGGATATGTTGATGTTATATGGACAGCTGGCATCTGTATCTCAAGAGAGATTTGAAACAGACCCAAGGATTTGGGAATCATCTATGGAAGAGCAATAGCTGAATATTCAGAAAGTGACAGAATTTGTTTGATAATGCATGCAAGAGAACTGAGGTCTAATTAAATTTGGGGATTTTTTTTTCAGATCAAAAAGAAACAAAGAAATAAGTCATAGGACATTTGCACAACTGATTATCATGAGGATAGTGACTTTCAACAAGAGGGTTTTATTTACTACTAATAAGGATTAAATATATCCATCATAAAAAGAAAGACTAATGGAACCTGAAATAAAATAAACTGACAAAAAGTCTTTCTTCTGTTGGACTATCCCAAATTATAATCAATGCATTGCATTATGGTTTTCCAGTCAACAGCCACAGCTGCCAGGCCAAACGGGCTAAAAGAGAGGAAGGGAAGTTTCCTCCAGAATCATTCATGATTTGTGGAGATTAAGAGAACCATCTAATCAGCAAGTAGTCTGGAAATCCGAGAGGAAAACAGAGACCAAAGGACTAAAGCACCAAGAGATCAGAAGGGCTTTGGTGAAAAATAGATATATGGGTCCTTGTCAGGGTGTTTAACAACCAGGCCAGACTGTTGTGACAATTAGCCACTTGTATGACCCTACTGTGGGTGTCATTGTGATGATTCTTCATGGGAATATAAGGAAGCACCTCTTGTGGGAGGTGTGGGGACAATCTTAGTGCCACCCCAACACTGCTGTAACTACATCTGTGACATACTCTCAGCTTCCAACTCTGTCCTCAGAAGGGTTGTTCAGCTTCTTTGGGTGATTCACCACCCTAATAGATGCTCTGACAGTGGATGAACATGGGGAACTGTAGAACACTTACGTCCAATTCAGATGAACACAATGTGTCCTCATAATGGAAAGGCAACTACAGAAAGCCATATATGAGTGCAACAAACCAAGAATGTGCTCATGGCAGGGAGGGGCTTTGAGGGAGTCTAGGGTGAGTCAGGGCAGGGACAATAACAGGAAATATACTGAGAACTTGCTTGGACCCAGATCCCCATCAATTTACTTCACATATGATAACTCAATTGCTTCTCACAACGGCTTCACCCTCCCCTTGAAAACAGAGATTCTGAAGCATTAAATAGATGGCCAGAGTGCACGGGTCTGGGAGTCCTGAGCACTGCTAGCCACCACCCCCATGTGGCTCTTTCTGTATATCCCAGGCTGTGGCAAAACCAGACAGAGAACTTGGTCAGTGTTTTCCTCTAGTAATATTCCAGTTTTTAAGTTAAAGTTAGCCTGATGTCAGGAAACTTGGCCTTACCCTAGGCATTGTCCCTTACTCACTTTGTGGTTTGGACAGTTCACTGTGTCCCTCAGGGCACTGGGGACAGGAGAAGGAAATCTGGTCAGAAGAAAGAGCCTGAGGGACGCCTGGGTGGCTCAGTTGGTTAAGCAGCTGCCTTCGGCTCAGGTCATGATCCCAGCGTCCTGGGATCGAGTCCCACATCGGGCTCCTTGCTCAGCGGGGAGCCTGCTTCTCCCTCTGCCTCTGCCTGCCTGCCACTCTGTCTGCCTGTGCTCACTCTCTCTCCCTCTCTCTCTCTGACAAATAAATAAATAAAATCTTAAAAAAAAAAAAAAAAAAAAAAGAAAGAGCCTGACATCTGGCTCAAAGATGCATGACAGGGCTGGGCCTCCATTCCTGCATCCTTGGACATGGGTAATGACCTGACCACCTGGTTCTGGCACTCCCCCAATCTGGACATAGGAATAGAATGCCCAGCTTCTGGAGCAGTGGTAGGTTCAAATGTGACAATTCCTGCAAGCACTTTATCAACTCTCAAGGCTACCCAGGGGTCAGGCAAATATGTTTCAAAATGGTTAATATCTTGCACATACATCTTATCTTGGGCTTATATGAATGCATGGATTCCATCTAAAGATGGTACTGTGGGGGTGCTGCACATTCATTCCAATGACACAGTCTGTCCTTGGGCCTTCCTGGAGTGCACAGACCAACCAGGAAGGGACGTCTCTGAGTTCAGCTTAATCCCCAAAGGATGAAAAGCCAGAGGCATAACAGTGGGAGACAGGAAAGTACTATAAGTGGGAGGGAGAGGGAACGAGAACAAAAGGAGCCAGGCTCTGGAGATAGCTGTGCTGACACAGATTTCTGCCACCCTACTGCCCATGCCCAACAAATGACCAAGTGACCAAAACCTCTCTGGGCATCCTTTCTTCACTGGTACATGGGGTCAAAGCATCTTTATTAAAGACTCACTTCAAAATTAATTTGGGTAATGTTTCTAAATTCCTGGAACAACACAGTGACACATAATAAACAATGGCTAATAAGGCCAGGAAGAAGTTTCTGAGGCTTTCAGTCTTCCCACCAAAGGCCCTTTGGGACAGTAGCCCCCACTGGTCCCTAGGGACTCTACCTCATCTTTTCCTATGTCAGACTTGCCTTTGGGTTAGAATTCAAAGGGAGAAAAAAGATGGAAACATGTTGCTGACTGGCCAATGGGCTTTTCCTTTGGGATGACTTCAGAACCAGATTAAAATATTCTGAAGGATATGTGTTTCATTCCTTGTTAACTAGACTTCCTATTTGACCAAATATCATGGTATCTGGTTTCAGCCATTCCATTCCGGGCTGTTGAGAGGATGATGTGAGATTATGTGATTGAAAGCATTTCTCACAGGGGCACAATGACTTTATTCACATTTGAACAGCAATGAGCTCTTTAGAGTTGATTTGACTTTACTGAGAAGGTTACATGAAGGAAGAAGAGGCTAAATTACTATGTAACTAGATGGAACAGAAGAATATCTATTCTATCCTTGTCATTATTTTTTGTTTTTATTAATATAACATTTATTCATTAAGTGTACATTCATTCATATGGTTTTCCAATTAAATTTCCTTAAATGAATAATCCTTTTTACAAACTTAAGGTCTTTCACATTTTACACTATATTTACAAATTGAGTATGTCACCAGAGAGACACAAAAGTCTCCTGAAGGACACATAGTAAATTTGGAATGAATCAGAACTTGAACATTAGTCTACACCAACCTTAGAGGACAAACCTTTACATTTTTGTTACTGGAACATGAGAGAATGGAGACTCAGAGAATTTAAGTAATCTGTCCAATGTGACATAGCTAACAAATGACAGGACCAGGATTCAAACCCAGATAGTGTCAAACATTGAGCTACACTACTTCTGAGTCAAGGCTGCCTGGAGGGTGAAGTGTACTCACCAACCCATTCCTTAGGGGAATGTGGATAGCTTTAAAAACCAGTGGAAAACCCTTAAAATTCTCCCCCTCCCATCTCTTTTATTTAAGCAGGCTTCAGGTCTGAAATCAGCATCCAGGGGATGCTTCCCTGTCTCTGCATGCCCTGCAGAGCTGTCCTTTCTATGCACCTCTCTGGCTGCCTTGCACATATGTCCACCCCAGGCTCAGACTGCCTCCTCTCTTGATGGTTAAGAAGATCCTGGCTATTTTTCACATTGCACTGCACAGGGAGTGCAGAAAATTTGGGATGAATTTCATAGCTCTGAAGCCTCTTGAAACTGAATGATTTGAAGTTTAAAGCTCTGGTTGATGTGAGTAACTCTGAATACAGTGTGAGGTGAGGTGATAGGGAACCAGGCAGGTGAGCAAAGACAAGTCCACTGAGAAATGGGCATGATCAATTATTTAAAATCTCTTTAAGTATGTGCGTCACAAAGAGATGGGTGACTTTGCTTTGATTCATAAGATGAGTACAATCTATAAGAAACTCCAAAGCACACATGGCAGAGAAATTTTTTTCCAAAGTCATTCAGATTTCCATATGTGAAAAATTAGAACATTTTTTAAATGCTGAGGGCCAGGAAAGTGAGTGGGCAGAGCTGGCAGCAGAGATGGTGTTGGTTTCCTCATATGTGAAATGGGCTAATGGTCCCCACCCACATATGCATCTTGAGGGACAGGTGAGTTGATGAGGGCAAAGGCCCAGCACATGGCAGACATGGGCAACACTAGGGGTTCCCTTTCACACAACAGAACTTTTCATGGCAATACTAATATTCCAGTTCCTAGGGCAGATGCTGAGAAACCAAAGACAGTTAAGGAAAGCTCCAAATTTCAAGGAACTTCCAATGCACAGCGGAGCCAGGAAAGTAGGTGGCTGCATGCTACAGGTGTTCTACCATCATCCGAGGGTGCACATGTTGGGAAGGCTCTGAAGAGAGGAAACACTATGTTCGGGTATCAAAGGTGTTGGTGCACACCTGCAACACCTGTGGATCTCACTGTTTTCCCTGGGTTCTCCTTTAGAAACAGGAAGAGGCTAGCAGCGTGGCATGACTTAAAGGTGGCCAGAAAGCCCCATTCCCTGAACCTTAAACATTCTCTCAGAATTCAAAAAAGACTGACCAATAGAAAATTATTCTCTGGTGGGTCAAGAAATATGAATAAGACTCTGTTTCTCTTTGGGGAAATGCCACTCTCCACTATCAGTCAATCAAGGGTGTCCCATTGATAGTGAAGGTCATGATAGTTCCAGTTTCACCAGTTCTGGGAAGCTTTCACTGACTATTCTGTTTGGAAGGCTTCAAAAGTTTGTATTTATGTCAGAGAGATTCATCATCCTCTTTGAAGAGCAGTCCCAGATCACACATCTCCATTTTTATAGGATGTATCCTCAGAATAGCTCATCAAGACAGACACAGCAGTGGTCATTTCAAATACAGTATAAATGATGCCCACAGCAGTGGGGGCTCAAGGCTTCAGAGCCTCAAGTAAAAGTAAAGAAGCAAGCAAGAGGCCTGTCAAACTCTGGAGGAAAAATAAATAAAGCTGCAATATCTTGGTATACATTCAGATCTTCGACTGATTTGTAAGCTTTCAGCTGGCTGCTTAGGAAAGGGTGTGTGTGTGTGTGTGTGTGTGTGTGTGTGTGTGTGTGCATGCACTCATCTTACCAGCTATATCAATGTCACTAGATACCAATCGTGAGGTTCTCAAAAATAAATTATCTGAAAAAGAAGGAAATAGCAAATGACTCACAAATGAAATATAACTCATTTTTGTATGTATTAAAATAAATATAATCTGTTCTGTTTTCAATTGAGTATCATCAGTTGAACCATGTACTCTTTTGAAACATTTTATCTGGAGTAAAAATAAATAAGGAAATTGGCATGGCAAGCAATTTTTTTTCAGACAGGGTTTGGTGGTTTGCTTCTTTGAAGAATTAGTGCAACAATAATTTTTTATTTTTCTTTGCCAACTTGACACTTCTATCACGGAGACTTTTAAGAGTTGGGAATGAACCATAGCCCTCCAAGGACAAATCTATAACAGTTCTGTCTCATGAGTGCCTGGAAACCTGACTGCTACTGTTCACACACCTGCAGAAGGGGGGAATGAAGAAGAATCGTAGTCAGATGGTGACAAGAGAACTTAGATGACAGACACTAGTTGGAGCTCATCTCCATGCCTACATTGGCAGACATGAATATTTGGCAACCCTCACTGAACACTAAGCCAGGATCTGTGCTGGGTCCTGGGTATACACAAGCAGGGAATACAGGGAACCCATGGCTGCTCGGGGGAGCTTAGTTTTATCTATGTTCTTGCCAGATACAATGTGGTTGTTCCTACTACCCAACCCCCAGCCCTAGTGCTCCTCCTGATTTGCCTGGGGGTTCACATTTAGTTGCCCTTCAAGCCCTAGTGGAAGTACAGCCTTCCCTGTGGGATTACCCCTGCCCAACTTAACCTCAATGCCTGTTCTCAGCTTCCCTATGGAGGCTATATACACAACCTACTGTGTGACGTTCTACTTTCACCTCTGTATCCCACACTGGTTCTAGAACATCATGGTACCTCCAGGGCTGGTGCTTGTCAAATGGTCAGGCTGACCACATAGGCCATATCCTTGGGGCCAACTGTGTCTAGAATCAGACTCCACCCTATGCCTTGTTTAGCCCAACTCCCTTTTCCTCTCACCCTGCTCTGACCTCTAACCCACTGCCTCACATTTGAATTTGACTAATATCTATTATGCAGTACCTAAAATTTATAAAACCCTTGTGTATCACTTGGCTTAATCTCCTAGGTAATCTTGTGACTTTATTGCCCTAAGAGGAAGCCAAGGCTTAAGGAGACACTGTCATTCTATGGAGCACAGGTTCTGGGTACCCATTTCACCATTCCTCCAACATAAGTGCCCAGATCTGCCTCCCTAGCTCCTGAGAGCCTTATGCTCCCACCTTGTCTGGTTCCCTGGGCCCAACATCCCTCAGAACCCCTCATCTATCACCCCTGGGCCCCACATGATAACATTCCTCTCTTCCACTGGAATCTATCATGGTGACATGTACTCCTGTAATGGTGGCCTTTGAGACATGTGTCAGTCTCCAAACATGTTCACTTGTACATACACACATACAGGCACACATATACAGATACCATGCATATCCACATTCATACTTAGATATACACATATATATGTGTCCACACTTATACATATATCCCCACATATAGACACATATACACACATACAGGAGTATACACACACACAAACATGAATGCACATACACATATACAACTAGACATACACACCCATGTCCATACACATGTATACAGTCATGCACCCCCACACACACACCCTTATACACACATACACACATAAATAGGAACACACACACATTCTAGTTCTTTCATTTTGAGGGAGTTGTTTCCTGCTCTCATAATGCACCAAGAACCTAGTATGAAGCTAGCCACATGGTAGGTGCAAAGTGACGATTGAGTCCATTACGTTTGATTTCCAGAACAGCCAGCTTTCCAGGGCAGAACATCCAGCTCAGGGGCCCACCCAATGCCAACACAGGCACCTACACAGGCCAACCTCCAATAAGACATGTTCACTCCTCTCATCGCCATCCTTCTGAGAAATCCTCCTGAAATTTCCCTTTGTGGCACCACCTTTAAGCAGAAAATCAGGAGCAGAATCAACGGGAAGGTGTTACTGTGTCTCTAAGGAAAAGAATGTCAATTCTTTTTTTTTTTCCATTTCCTATTGAAGCTCTCATTTTAAAAATAATTGAAGCCATGGTGGATACATTTATCCATATCCATAGAATGTACAACACCAAGAGTGAACTGTAATATAAACTATGGACTGTAGGTGATAATAATATGTTCATGTAGGATCATCAATTATAACAAATGTCCCATTGTGGTGAAGAAGTGTTGATAATAGCAAAACTATGTGTGTATTGGGAAGGAGGAAATCTCCATATCTTCCACTTAATTTTGAGGTAAGAAGAAAACTGCTCTAAAACATAGTCCATTAAAAAAAGTGATTGAAACCAAGGCTGGAAAGGTGCATAAATTGTTCAGCTAGTACTAAAAATCACATCAGCTGACTCCCTGCTGTTTATAAAGAAAGAAACCTGCATGGGGGATAAATCTTCATGTGAAGCTAAGCAGTGCAAAACCAAGGAGGCAGATTGATCTTGTGACATGAGGATGCTGAGACACAGTGAAGTGAGAAACCATTGTATCTCCTAGGGAAATGTCCTCACAGAGGCTCAGAGTGACATGTGCAAGAATGTTCACTTCAGTGTCCTACAAACAACCTAAATTCTCTTCAATCCTGGATAGTAGTTAATAAAATATGATGCTTCTATAGCAGGGAATACCACATAATCATTATAAAGATGTGTCTTAGAGTGATCTCCAACTGATTATTGATTGAAATAAGAAATAGGTAGAATGATATGTGAAGAACACCCCTAATTATAAATCATACACACATATTGCATGCATGTAAATAATGCTAATCTAGATACCTTTTGGATAAATTCATACTGGGAGTTTGTAGTAAAGAAGGGTAGTTTTCACATTTTGTGTAGGTTTTGAACTTTTGTTTTTTTAAAGATTTTTATTTATTTATTTGACAGAGAGAGATCACAAGTAGATGGAGAGGCAGGCAGAGAGAGAGAGAGAGGGAAGCAGGCTCCCTGCTGAGCAGAGAGCCCGATGCGGGCCTCGATCCCAGGACCCTGAGATCATGACCTGAGCCGAAGGCAGCGGCTTAACCCACTGAGCCACCCAGGCGCCCGGTTTTGAACTTTTGAAATGATACTGCATTCATAATTTCCTTCTGTAAATTTTAAAAAGAAGAAATCATTTCCTGTAGATAAAAACTTCACAAAATCATAAATCAATGTCTTAGTTACCAATTACTCAGTATCAGCTGCATGTAAGGAGTTGAATATGTTATTGCCAATTTCCATACATAAACAAGCAAAGTAAGAATTGCCATCCCATTTCTCATGTGAGGAATTTGAGGCTCACAGGGTTAATGGAATTTACCCAAGATCATAAGGCTAGGATGACCATCCTGTGCTGTTCACTGTGTAGCCTGGGTTTTGTACACTGCATTCTGCCATTCCTCAACCACACATATATCTCTGAGAGATGTGGGTCTTGTCCTAAGCATCAAATCCTGATGCTCGCAGTTGAATATAAGGCTTCAAGATGGACATAGGAGGGCTGATCAGTGTGAAGGCAAGATACCACTCAACATGAATCTTGGCGTCTTCCCATTTTTATTTTAGAAGCTCTTCTGTAGTGTTCTCAAGCTGTGGGCTCTTCCAAGGTCTTATTTATACCCCTATCCAGAAAGTTAAACAAAGGATCTAAGCTATTGACCAGGTTTAAAGGGATGACTTTATTACATCACACACAAAAATAATTTAAAAATGGATTAAAGTCCTGCATGTGACACTTGAAACCATAATAATCCTAGAAGATAATACAGGAAGTAACTTATATGACATCAGCCATAGGAACCTCTTTCTAGATATGCCTCCTGAGGCTAGGAAAACAAAAGAAAAAATAAATTATTGGGACTACATCAAAATAAAAAGCTTCTGCACAGTGAAGGAAACAATTGACAAAACTAAAAGGCAACCAATGGAATGGGAGAAGATATTTGCAAATGATACATATGATAAAGGGTTAGTATCAAAAATATATAAAGAATTTACAAAAGTCAACACCACAAAAATGAAAAACCCAATTACAATGGGCAGAAAACATGAATAGACACTTTTCCAAGTTGGGGGAAATCGGAGGGGGAGACAAACCATATATACAATGGAGTATTATGCCTCCATCAGAAAAGATGAATACCGAACTTTTGTATCAACATGGACAGGACTGGAAGAGAGTATGCTGAGTGAAATAAGTCAAGCAGAAAGAGTCAATTATCATATGGTTTCATTTAGTTGTGGAGCATAAGGAATAACACAGAGGACATTGGGAGAAGGAGAAGAGAAGTAAGTTGGGAGAAATCAGAGGCGGAAATGAACCATGAAAGACTGTGGACTTAGAGAAACAAACTGAGGGTTTTGGAGGGGAGGGGATGGGGGGTTTGGGTGAGCCTGGTGGTGGGTATTAAGGAGGGCATGTACTGCATGGAGCACTGGGTGTGGTGCTTAAACAATGAATTTTGGAAAACACACACAAAAAATTAAATTTAAAAAATAAATTATTGAAGCAGCCAAAACAAAACAAAACAAAAAAAAAGAAAGAAAGAAAGAAAGAAGAAGACATACAGATGGCCAACAAACACATGAAAAGATGTTCATCAACATTTATAACCAGGGAAATACAAATCAAAACTGTAATGACATATCACCTCACACCTATTAGAATTGTTAAAATCAACAACACAAGAAACAACAGGTGTTGGCAAGGATGTGAAGAAAGGGGACCCTCTTGCCCTGTTGGTGGGAATGAAAACTGGTACAGCCACTGTGGGAAACAATATGGAGTTTCCTCAAAAATTTAAAAATAGAACATCCCTACAATCCAGGCATTGCATTACTTAGGTATTTACCCAAAGAACACAAAAATATTGATTAAAAAAGAACTCTAGTGTTCATAGCAGCATTATCTATAATAGCCAAGTTATGGAAACAGCCCAAAAGCCCATTGACTGATGAGTGGATAAAGAAGTGGTATATATACAGAGTGGAATATTATTCAGTCATAAAAAGGAATAAAATCTGAATGGAGCTAGAGAGTATTATACTAAGTGAAATAGAAATAAGCCAAACAGAGAAAGAAAAATACTATATGATCTCACTCATATGTGGAATTTAAGAAACAAAACAAATGAGCAGAAGGGGGAAAAAAGAGAGAGAAAAGAGAGAGAAAAATCAAGAAACAGAATTTAACTATAGAGAACAACCCAATAGTTACCAGAGGGGAGGTGGTTAGGGAGATAGGTTAAATAGGTGATGGGAAATAAGGAGTGCACTTGTCATGATGAGCACTGGATATTGTACAGAAGTGTTGAATCACTAAATTTTACACCTGAAACTAATATTATGCTGTATGATAACTGGAATTTAAACAAAAACTTAAAAATTAAAGGTCTAATGCAGAAAATAAACCTATCCAGTACTTGTCAGGTTTGTCCTCCCTACATTCTGCCAATATTTATTAAATCCTTATATACAGGTCACTATATAAAGGAAATATAGGTAATGAGTCATATGTAAAGTAAATATAGACCTTATCTTTAAGGAGCTTAAAGTGCATTAGGGGAGAGTTTAAGTTTCATAAATTTATAGATGTATTCATTCATGTATATGCAAATGCAACTATGTTTAGAAGGTAACCTAGAACAGGTTCAATTAAAAGGAAGGGACATCCTTACCCTTTAAGAACTTAGGATAAATCAGGAAGTAATGGAGCCTCTATAACACTAAACACTTTATTATTTAGTGTCCCAGCAATTGAAGAGCACTTACTTTGTGAGGGACGTTTTGCTCAGTTCCTGAGAAACTGATGTGCAATACACAGCCTTTTCTTCCAGGTGACCACATTCCAGTGGGACAGGAATGCCATCTGGCAAGGGCAGCAGTACTGTTCTTAGTTAGAGCTCAGGAACATGTTTCAGCGTCCCCTGGAGTAGAACCCATGTGTGGGGCAGGTTACACACTCTGAGGAGAGGCAGGAGTTAGCCATGAACTATATAATGCAGACCACATTCACGCCAATGCAGCACCCATTGGAGCTAGCCTTCACTCTCCTTTTCCTCTTCTCAAGACTTAGAATACCTGCCCCAATGCTCAAAAGATGGAATCCACCCAACCTGGTGCTCTTGGGGTTCAAATGATCTACATCCTGTCCAGGGGCTTGCCCTCCCTTCCACTGATGCAGGATCCAACATTCCTATGTATGAACTCAACTAATTACAATTTGGAGTCTTTCAACGGTACAGTTTGGTTTGCCTGAATAAACAAAACTACCTCCTGGCCTGGCAGAGGCCAGAACATATTAGGGTTTTCTAGCCCTGAGAACAAGATCCACTTGTTCAGATCAAATTTTTGCCATGGGAGAATTCCCTGTCAACTTCATCTACTTATTATATCCCTTTCAGTTCATTGCACACTTCTTCTTCTGGATCCCACATTTATCTGCCTGATCTATCATCATGATAGAATGTGATTCTTTACAGAAACTGAACACCCAGTATGAGGGAGGCTACTGTGGATGCTTCATGGAACGCTTGCCCTCTTTTTAATGAACCCAGCTTCATAATGTTTAATAAGATTACTATCTTGTTGTACAGAAGTCTTGTCAACATGGAAAAAATAGTCTTTGCTAACAGCATGAAATGTCTCAGATAACCAACATGAAGAATGCCATGTAACAAAGGCACAAAATAACAAAATTATCAGTTGTTCCACTCAGATGCCTTCTAATATTGCTCACACTTTTATAAAAGCAACAATATCCATAATAAATAATCCAGAGGCTTGGCGTACCCTGATCCCTCTGTCAGCAGCCAGGACTAGATTGTGGGATAAAAATATTTCATTTGGGATACTCTGTACACAGCCATATATTTTTCAATATTTTTATAGCTCTGAGGGCTCCATGAATATAAGAAGTCCTCTGTCCTCTTATAGATTGAGGACATCAAAGTATATGTAAAAAGACAAGTCTGATGATGCTTTTATTCCCTTTATCGCAGGGGCAACATTTGTGCCACTATAGTTAAAGATCTGCTGGCAGTTTTATTACAAACCACTTCTGCAGGAGTTTATAAGTTGGCTACAAAAAAAAAAAGTTCCTTTGTAATGAAACTTGTGCTAAGATACATATTTTAAATTGAATGTTTTGATGTAGCCATTTGAAAAGTGATAGCATTTTGTGATCCTAAAAACTATTTGGTTCATTAGATTACACTGTTTCACTGTTCAAAGCCGTCTTCTCCTTTGCAAAAAAATGAGGAATGAAATAGCAAAAGCAATCCTTCCAGTATCTCCACATAGAGATGTTCTAAGTCACCCTCAGAAAACAAACAAACAAACAAACAAACCCTGAATCTTAGCACTGAGATAGATCAGAAATATTCATCTCATTCATTTCTTTGCTCTTGATTGGAGAAAAATATTACTTGGTCAAGTGAGGTAAAAATCTAGTTTTAAATCCTTCAGAGAGAGAGAGAGAGGGGAAAAAAAAAAAAAAAAAAAACCTTTACCCATTTACTGTCACAAGTTCCAAGTACTTTCATACTTACTCTCAAGAAATAATTCATCTACTATTTAAACTTTGCCCATATCATGGTCTTCTGGGCCCCACTTCATTATCCAGCCAAGCAGGAGATTCCCAGCACTGACTCTAAAACACCCTGTGCTCACTACCAGCTGGTACTTCCAGCCTTCCACATGGATTGATGAATGGATGGATGGATGGATGGATGGATGGATGGATGGATGGATGGATAAATGCGTGGGTGGGTAGAAGGATGGATGATGGATGGATGATGGATGGATAGATGAGTGCAACATTCACAAACAGGGACTTTGAAGAAAGGCAGACAACCTGACTTCAGGCAAGTCAATATTCACCTCTGTGTGCTTAACACACAGCCTGCTCCAGGAGGCACAGTTTATATAATTCCCACATCACAGACTAGCTTTGCCAATTCAACAAGATAATGCATGCATGGGAAACACTAACACTAAGCTTGTCTCATCCTAGGCAGTCAGGGCCTGTGGGCTGTTGTTGGTTGATTACCACCATTATTGCTATTATGATGAATATGTTACATTCTACTTTTCTCTGACCAACAACCTTTCCTAGACTTCAACACTATGCAAAACATCTTGGCATTTTTATCCAGCAAAATCATTATCATTTCTAGTGATTTCATTTACTTTTCAAAACTTATCCCTAAACTCTCCGTAAACACCCAAGTTCTGCATTTCTCTCTTCCCTCAGGCAGATCAGTACTTAATGAGTGAAGCTTCAGTTCCCAGCAGGCCTCCTTGGTGGGGTGCTAAGTCACCACTTTCCTGGGAAAATCCATGAGTCAGCAACAAATTAGACTACTTTAACTGGGTGTTTGTTGGGTACAAAGCCTGAGCTTCAGTCTAGGCCCTCAGGCCTATTTAGACTTCCCATGACCAGCCCAGAGAGCAAGGATGAAGCAAACTACATTTAGTTTTTGGAAGTCAGGTTGAAAGACAAGGCATGTTTTTGCTAGATGGGTTTTCCCAGTCAAGGTTATTACCACACTTGGGTTGGAAAGGTGTTAATCCTTCTAAGAACTTCCTGCTTCCTAGTTCACCTATGATATAATGTAAGATGTTTATCTATTTCAGCCTTTATTTGGAACATGTCTGTGGGATAGATTCCAAATATATCAGAAGGGGACTTTTAGGATGTATCTCCACCGAGAAAGTGAGACTTTTAAAAATTTGATCAAACATGGACAGACTTCTAAATTATTTAGTGTAAGAGAAAGGGCTATGGCAAATTTGACTTTAAAAGCCATCCTTCTGTAATTCCAAGCACATAGTACCTAATCAAACATTTTGATCAGCGAACCAGAGAAAAAATGGAAAACTGTTTCTACCTCAGTTCTGTGAAAATGATTTCAAGTCCAAATAATTCATTTCATTAACTTCATACTTACTTTATCTTGTCCCAACTGGAAGCCCCGGATTCTAAACCCTTGGCAGCTCTGTGTGTCTACCATGAAGCCATTATTGAAAGTCCCATTTCCTAGCAAAGCAGATAAATAGCATTCTGATGACCATCTTGAACCTGGACCAGCAGGTGAGGCCAGCTGGAACCATTAGCCCAAGGCCCTGGCTTCATTCGTGCCTAGATCCTGCAAAGGCAAGCTCACGTCCTTCCCACATCTGAAACTAAACCGGCAAAAAAATGGGAAGACAGACCTGCCAGTTCACTCTAACCTCTATGGATCTGTGAAACTTCTCTGTGGGGGCCCAAGCTTGTTTCACTAGTCCCAGTATACAGATAATTTGCATCTCTACATGATACTTTGTCATCCTATAATGGGACACATGAGTGCACGTGATAAAACAATGGGGATCGGATTTGTGGACTTCATGCAAAAGTGAAATAGATTTCTCTACCACTAGAGATTTTAAGTCATCTTCTCTGATTAAAAATAGTGTTATATAGATTCATTAGCTGTGACAAAAGTACCATGGCAATGTAAGATGTGAACAGTAGAGGGAACTTGGGTGAGGTATATAGAAACTGTGGTATCTTTGCACATTTTTTGTAAATCTAAAACTATTCTAGAATATTCTTAAAAGCTTATTTTAAAAATAGTCTTAATCTATTTTCTCTCAGGGTTTTTAATATATAGTTTTTTACTTATCAAAATTTGAATAATGTTGCATATATAATTTTTTTAAAGATTTTATTTATTTATTTGACAGACAGAGATCACAAGTAGGCAGAGAGGCAGGCAGAGAGAGAGAGAGGGGGAAGCAGGCTCCCTGCTGAGCAGAGAGCCCAATGTGGGGCTCGATCCCAGGACCCTGGGATCATGACCTGAGCCGAAAGCAGAGGCTTTAACCCACTGAGCCACCCAGGTGCCCCTGCATATATAATTTTGAGTCCTATACTAACATTATCATTTTCATGTTGTTATAAACTATTTGCAAACATTATTTTAATGGCTTGATCATAATTAAACAGATGTATAATAGTTTAATTACACATTTCCCTATGTTCAACACTTAAAAAGAAAAACACTAGCAATGATTCCTGGGAGACCTTTGGTTATATAGAGAGCCACAATGTGCCAGAATCTTCTATTTCCTTCCTTGCTACAGCTTTGAGGTGTGTGACATTTCTGGATTGGATTGTTGACTAAATTTGTCCTGGCTTTTGTTGTTGAGGTTAATTTCTTCATAATGTTTGGATGAGAGATTCTGTGATCTGGCTTCCCTCTAACAATAGTACTCATAAATTTTGGCCTATCACATAAACCAGGCAGTTTTTACAACTCCAGTATTATCTCAGTTAAGTCCAGACATGGTCCCAGATACTGCATTATCTCCTAATACAGTGGACCTGGAACTTGACATCAGCTTTCCACGGGCAGCTGAGAAAGAGGATCAGAGGCCAAGGCTCTGCTGAGAGATGCACTTGACACCAAAGACTCTGGCCAGGTTATTTGCATGGCTCTTACAAATGAGTTTTGCATGCAAGGTTGCTGCTCACTGAGGTTTTGGCTACCACCCACTGCAAGCACAAGATAAAACCAGTCTTGCAATCCCTGGCAAACAGGACAAAAGGTAAAACCAACCACTGGCTGGATTCAGACCACACGACTGCTGCCACTGGATTTTGCTTGGCATCAAGAAAGGCCATGGCATGTCACAGGGAATACAGGTGACATGTATCAGCCAGGCAACAGAAAATTCCAGTAATACGACACCTTCTCTCTTGCTAAGATACCTCCACAAAATTGTTTGGTCATTTGCTTGGTGGAAAAAATCCCTTTTCCCCTTCCAAAGTAAGTGTGCTGTCCTGAGTACTAAAAATTACCAGTGCCAATTTTGCTTTTATTTATTTATTTATTTTAAAGTTTGTTTTTTTTTTTTTTTTCCTTTTCAGTGTAACAGAATCCATTGTTTTTGCACCACACCCAGTGCTCCATGCAATGCGTGCCCTCCATAATACCCACCACCCGGCTCCAGCAACCATTCCGATCAAAATTCCACCGGTATTTTTCAAAGAGCTGGAGCAAATAATCCTAAAATTTGTATGCGATCAGAAGAGACCCCGAATCGCTAAGGAAATGTTGAAAAACAAAAATAAAACTGGCAGCATCACGTTACCTGGTTTCAAGCTTTACTACAAAGCTGTGATCCCCAAGACAACATGGTACTGGCAAAAAAACAGACACATAGACCAGTGAAACAGAGTAGAGAGCCCAGATACGGGCCCTCAACTCTATGGTCAAATAATCTTCGACAAAGCAGGAAAAAATATACAGTGGAAAAAAGGTTTTTGTTTTTTTGGGTTTTTTTGTTTTGTTTTGTTTTGTTTTTTTGAAAGACAGAAATCACAAGCAGGCAAAGAGAGAGGAAGGGAAGCAGGCTCCCTGCTAAGCAGAGAGCCTGATGCAGGGCTCCATTGGGATCATGACCTGAGCTGAAGGCAGAGGCTTTAACCCACTGTGCCACCCAGGTCCCCCAGTTTTACTTTTATAACAGGCCTGGCAAGTGCTCTGCCCCAGTGTTAGATGCAATTTTTGTGTAATAAAAATTATAATACCAAACTCCTCTTAAAAGCCCATTTTGTGTTCTGCCGATGACTGACTCAACAGCCACGAGATTTGCCTCCTTAATTAGCTGACCCCCAGTTCATACCCATCCTCATTGCCCTTGAAATGTTTCATATGTGTAATACCAGTGAACTTTATTTCCTGATGCTCATTTTTGCCCCTGGCCACTCCAAATGTGTACAAGATAGAGATTGTTTCCCATTCTGACTTATAATCTACTGTAACTATTACCTGACAAAAGTCTTTTAAGTGGAATTGCTCTTGTTACTGCTGTAATAAAATCCAGTGAGAAGATGAAAAGCCAGCCATTATGGGCTCATCCCCTTTTCTTCTTAAGTGAGATTTTCACACATAGAAAGTTTTACAGCACATTAACATTGTTAATGTTATCCCAGGTTTGCAATTTCAGTAGCCAGGAGAGCTCTGAAACCCTGGGTGGAGAGTCCCAAAGCTGAAGCTGAGCTCCTCCCCATGCCAGGTCCCCTGTCCCCCAGAGGCTACAGTGTGGTGGCTCTGCAGGATCTTTTTTGTTTTCTTCAGAGCATTGTAGACTACCCTGAAGTCCTACTAGGAACCAAGGTATTTCAAGGTGTTCTTGAGCCTGCACAGGGCTGTCTGAGGATGGAGAGGGAGTAATATGTCAAAGGCAGGGCTGGGAAGATTTTGGACAAGGATATTGGAACAAACTTCAACTTATGTATTATTGATTTGGAGTAATTGATATTATCACTGTGTTAAGAAGGATTCTGTGCTTCATCTTTGCTCAGCAGAAAAAAGCCATGTGTGTCATAGAAGCAAGGATGACGGAAGGGAGAGTCAAGGCACACGGCTTCTCATCCCTGAATTGCCTTTCCTGATCCAGGAAGGCAGACTGAACATTTCCTACTCTATACTCACATGAAAACAGAAAGTAAAAAAAAAAAAAAAAAAAAAAAAAAAAAAAGTGACCAGAGAGAACAACGAGCCTGTTCCTATGCAATAATAGGACCTATGCCAGAACACAAGTGTGATTAAAGGGCACAATTTCTCAAACGGTGCCAAAACACAGCCGAATATGCTTTCCAGGGGGAAGAGAAGCCCTGAGATGGGAGCTAGAAACCTGAATTTTCATTCTCTCATCTTTTCATTTTATCCAGCAACAGCTTTGTGAGCATGCAATGTGCCAGACATGAATGTAGATAACAAGATAGGGTCCTGGCTTCAAAAAATGACTGGGCTTATTTTATTTTCATTCTTCTTACCACCAACCATCTACATTTTCACTTAGGTGTCTCAGGAGGAAATCTAGGCATCTGTACCCTCTCAGCAGAAACATATCATGGACCAGCATGGGTCAGACACTAGGCCAGGAGTGGTAGACCCAGAGCGCAGCAGGCATCATCCTAACCTTCCAGGACTTAGAGTGGGAAGGTGAGGAGGTGCTCCCAGAGGCACTGGTAGTAAGACATAGTGAGATACCGAAATGGGAGCACCCTTGCTTGGGGACAGGTTGGGGATGGTGTTCAAGAATGGCTTGTCAAACTGAATTGTAAAAGGCAGAATCAGTATTCTCCAGGCAGAAAGGACATTGTCAGTGGGAAAAGAGGTTTAAACAAAGGTCCAGAGGTGAGGAATATATCAGGCATGTGCCATATTGCACCTAGTTTCATTCCAGCTTACTGCTGGTTATGTGCTGCAATGAGATCAGAGGAGAGCCTGGAGAGGTAGGAAGGGTCAGATCTGCAGGCACCTTGCCTCTTGCTCCAAGTGTGTGATTTCAGCTTTAATGGCAGAGTGCAGTCACATCTTGACTTAGAAAGCATCCTTAATCACAGCATGGAAGAATCAGGACTGGATTCTTCTCCAGATTGCTATAATATAATTTTATATATATTTATTTTATATATATTGTAATTTATAATATAATCCAGCCTGCTATAATATAAAATAATCCTACCCATATTCTTCAGAAGACTCTCCAGGCTGTTGGCACTGGAAGCAGGCAGAGCCAAGATTACCCATGGCTACAGCCCAGAATGGGCAGCATGAGGGCCACATTCCAGCATGTGGCACAATGCCTGGCACATAGCAATTGTTTTTGAGTAGATGGACTAATGAAGAAGTGGGTCCATGAGGTGACACTGGCAATAGAAATCAGGAACAGACAGTGGCCCTATCACTCTAATCAACTGGAAGGATTTGCTGAGTGTAGAAGAGCCATTAAGGAAACCTCCCCTCCCTAAGCTTCTCCTCCTTCTTTGTGGAATAATAATGGAGATCTAAATGTTTTCTATTGTTCCCCCAGATCCAATGTCCTGTCACTTGCTAACCAAGACACTGGTTGTCTGCTTGAATTAGATATTATTTGGATGACAACAACTTGCACACACTCAACACATAGAAATAAGCTCTCTAAGTATAAATGTCTCAAACTACATCCATAAGAGCTACACAGATGATGGGGGCCCACAGCAAAGCAAGTATGAGGTGTCCTGGAGAACATGCCTGTCTGACAGTGTGAATTATCCACACTTCCAGGAGCACTGTTCCAAATGGCAAAATCCCAGGGACTGAGGTAAGTTGCAAGAGGAAGAGGCTGAGGAAAGTTGGATGATTTCTACCCTTAGGCTTAAACTTTCAAAGCTGGGATCCTTCAAGTCCACTGAACTTCAGGCAAGAGCCAGAGCTTAAATACCAGGAGGAGGAAATCTTCTGAGTTGAAGATCTTATTCTCTTTTCTGTGTCTGAGTTTTGTTAAGTCCTTGTCCACTTTTCTTTAGGGATAAGTGGTAAAACCCTTAAAGCATGATGAATCTATGTGTTTAGCTCAGGGGAAAAGGGGAAATTGGGGATACTGATACCTGGGTTCTGAATAGAAAAATCATTTTCCTGAGGACCCTTGCATCTTGCAGGGGAGGGTAGTAAGGCCACAGGATGGGGCCAGGGACCAACACCAGAGGTACTGTGAGTGGGTCTGAGGAAAAGAAAGTCCAGGGGCACCTGGGTGGCTCAGTGGGTTAAAGCCTCTGCCTTCGGCTCAGGTCATGATCTCAGGGTCCTGGGATCAAGCCCCATATCGGGCTCTCTGCTCAGCAGGGAGCCTGCTTCCTCCTTTCTCTCTCTCTGCCTGCCTCTCTGCCTACTTGTGATCTCTGTCTGTCAAATAAATAAATAAAATCTTAAAAAAAAAAAAAAAGAAAGAAAGTCCAAGTGGGGGTTCCTAATGTTGGACCTTCTAAGGGCGGTGTGGGGGGGTGGGTGTTGTGCTTTCCAAGGCCCATGTTACAAACCTTGAAGAGTAGGGAGTTCATGTATGAACAACTTCTTCTCAATGCTAACATTATTACTTGAAATACTTCATCTGGTGTTTTAATATTTACCCTCTTCTTCAGTATATGTACCCTTACACAAGGACACTTACCATCATGATGGCCCTTACAATGTCTCTTTGAGGTGGGAATTTTCACACCCCATATCAAAGGTGGGAGGGTTTAGTCTATTAGATAATGTTCAGATCACACAGGAGATAAGCATAAAGCTGTGGTTTGAAGGCTGGCCTCCCTCACCAGCTCCCATTACTGACAACAGGGACATCCACACAGAGGCAGGCAGTAGGAAAGGACAATCCAGGTAAACAGGAGAGCAGATTCAATCTCTAGCTCCAAGGAACAAGAATTTTGCCTAATACAATTGTCATATCCCCTGGGGAAAATGGTCTTAGAGATTCCAACCTCAAGAATCACAGCTGCCCAGCCCTTGCTTATAGTAGGCCTCTGGGTACCTTCTAAGTAGTGGTTTGTTAATTGCCCTTTGTCTGACATTTGATCCAGTATAATTATTGATAGCACATACTTTTATGCTAAAAAGTCCTGGTTTGGAGATAAATTATAGGTTTATCCTGCTCAAAAGGAAGGAAGCCACCAGTCCACCTTCCTGCTTTCATAAGACCTAGATTCTTGCTGATGGTCTTGCCTCCTAGAAGCTGCGACTCCTCTCTCCATGACACATGGGTTCATACTTTACCAGTGTCCACACCAGAAAAAGGAATACCTTGTCTACCTTGGCCTTTAGACGTACAGGTTGTGTTTTAATGGGTCCCATTTCTCTGTCAGCCTAAAACAACCCCTCCCACTCTTCACCTGGCTAGGTGTCCTTGGAGGTCCTTATCCTCAACTCTATCCCCCTATCTCCACACTTGTCATTGTTGGGATCAGGACTCCCTCTCTATGAACTCAGAGTCTCCCCTTCATGGGACCCATCCCTGCTGGATATAATACATGTATGGAGGGACCCAATGCTTCGCTCATTAAACCTCACCCAGAGTCTGGCACACGGTGAAAGAATAGCAAAGGTCTGTTGATAGATGAATGAATGAATATCTCTTTGTGACTTCTGTTCTTTGAAAGGTTGGAGCAATTTTTTCCCTTCTTTTTGTCCCCAGCACCCACACAAGCACCTAAGACAGAGTGTGCAGCCAGTAAACATATGCTGAATTGCCCAACACCTGAACCTGAGCTATTTGCATCTCAAGCCCATCTCGGGCAGAAACTTCTTTGAGTCAGAATCATCTTGGTCTAATGAGTAGAGCATCACTCAGCATTAGCAGTCAGAAAACCAAGGCTGAAGAATTTTCTCTACTATTTGGGAGCTGTGCAGCTCAGGAAAAATCATTTATACTTTCTAGACCTCAGCTGTAAAAAGGGAGGAAAATATTATTTGATCTACTCCCAGATCAACTAAAGAATCAAACTATCCCCCAGCCCACCCATACTGCCCTGCCAAATCTTCTGTGCTTCCTGTTGCTCACCAGATAGTTGGACACAAAGGATAAGGCATAGGATCTACAGATCCCAGCTCTTCACCCTTGCTCTCAGCTCACATGGCCTCCAGCCTAGGGGCCTCTGTTCTTCCTTACTGGAAACAAGCCCCATCTGTTGGCCTGCATGCTGTTGTCTGCCACCGAGGTGATTTTTCTCTGTATGTTCATCACACCTGTAAGTGACTCACTCCCTCATCACACATGACTAGCCCTGTACCTCTCCTTTAGTGTGTGCTTTGGGGAGACTGTCATGGAGCCATGTGTAGGTGAACAGGTGCCATAACCCCATAACGCAGAGGACTCTGGGCATTATGGATGTTCAATAAGTCCTTGCTGACTGAAGTCTCCAGTCGATTTCCTTGTTTGAGTTCATCTTCTCTAACCCCCTAATCAACAACAATAAGGTCCAGATTGGCAGTCTACCACCTGAGAACAGAGATGGGGCAGGACTAACCCTCAGTCACGTGCAAGTCCCAGGCAGGGTGGGGTCCCACCCAGGCCTCCCCACACTCCAGCCTCTTTCAAATTCACCACAGGGCTTTTTGTTCTCTTAAAAAAAAAAAAAGGAAATCGTTGATCAAAGCCCTCTGAACAATTACTTTTATTATAGCTTTATAGCTCTTTATGAGTGAGACACTGCTTCTTTTTTTTTTTCTCTCATTTGACTTCTAGTTCAATTTCTTAAATGGACTATTAATTAGGAAAAAAAAATAAAAACTGCACAACATAAACTGTAAAGAAGCACCATGATTTACAACAAGAATCACTTTGAGCAGCACTAGCTTCCTTGAGCAATAGCTACCCAACACTCACAGTGAAGGAGGACATGAGAAAGTCAGTGGAGTGTCCCTGGATCCCTGATGGCATGCCTGAGAGCACTGCACCTGAGGGTGTGAGGGACTACCATCATGCACAGAGCATGCTTCACTTACAGATAATGAAACTGAGGCTGAGAGAGGGTTGGGGAATGCCCAAGGTCACAGAAGGTAGTTCTCCATGGCACTTGGGACCAGTGAGTGATATGAGGCAGGAAGCCCAGCTGCCAGCAGGTTACTGCTTTCAGGAAGGAGGGAGATGAAGGCACAGACAAGCTTCAGTGGCTGGAAATGTCAATCTCTTCAACTGTGTTTGAACCATGTTGTCATGTTCTTGTCCACCCCCAGACACCCGTGGGGAAAGTGTTGCCAGGGATTTTGGACTAGGAAGGAAGTACTTAAAATTCAGGGTGACTAACTCATAATTCCTGAGAGGGAATCATCCCACAGACAGGGGATGGAAAGGTAGATATTCCAGGGCCTGCCTTGGGCCTCTCCTGGGATGTTTGCCACAGACACAGATGGACTGGTCTGTGCCCCTGGCCCCATATAAGGTCTCCCTGGCACCTTGGGTTTGCATTTCCAACATTTTCCTGAGCACCGTTGAGTGTCTGCTCAACCAAACTACTATGTAGAAGGGACTTGAGCTCCTCTCAGGCACAGTGAAGACTTACAGAAAAGGGAAAGACAGAAGCAACAATTTCAGAAACAAACCTGAGTGGGTCCTGTGTCACAGGGATTAAGGCCATTCTCTGCTCCTTTCCTCATCACCTTCTTTATGCTTTTCATAAGCCAGATCTCCCTGATGATAGGAACTGCCTGGTTCTTATCAAATGGCAGAACTTCTTCCAGACAGAGCAAATCAGAACTTCCAGGAAAGTGGCCCACATGCTTAACAAGGACTCTAACAATCAGAAAGCTGGCTCACATCCCAGACCCTGACTAGGCTGTGCACCTATGGATAGAAACAGATGTGAAATGGATGTCATTACGTTCAGGTGTGAATAATATGGCTCTCCTTCCACCCTGCCTCTCTTCAGCAGGAACTCTAAGGGTCAGAAGCCACTTTCATGCAAGATGATGCCTGCCTGTGGTCTTTCTCTTGCCTCAAAGACACCAACTAGAGCTGGTTAGTGCCAGGCTGTTGTTGTCCTAGGTCAGCCTAACACCTGGCTCTGTGTATCTACCCTGAAGCTTTCCTCACATCCAGGTGAAATTTTGGTCTGGTAGGTGTGTAGGTATGTGTGCCGTGGGCAGGGTATGGGGTGGCCATTGCAGATGAGCAGGTCTGACAACCTTTTTTGGCCTAAGCTATTTAGACCTAATCAGCTTAGGAAAATATCATTCTCTATACACACAAACTCCTGTACCCCAGCTAACTGGGTGTCAAAGCTCCATGTAAGGATCCAGGGTTCCTTGGTCTCTCCTTGATGCCTTGTGCCTTATGACTCTGGAGTAAAGAAATGTGTTCTAGGGTAGAATTCTGGCCTTCCTGAGCTAACAGTGTCTTCCAGCACACCACATTCTGGCAGCATGCAGGTACAATCTGTCCCCTCTGGGGCACTTTGAGGATTATACGAGTGCAGATTCCTCAGGCACCAGGATATACAGGTACTATATAAATTATAGTTTCCCGAGCCACAGTGAAAAGAAAGAGCCATATATTTCTCATAATAGACTTCTAAGCAGTTTTTCTATTTGTCTTGTAGTTTTGCTTTCCTGTCTAAGCCAGTGGTTCTCAAACTCTACTGTACTTTCTGAGTTTATGGAAAAAATGTAGATTTATACTTCTCCGTACAGATTTCCTTGTTGTTTAGGTATGATCTGGAGCCCAGAAATATGCTATTTGAATAAGTGATGCAGGTGGGCAGAGCCCTGTCAGGGAAGGACCACCCTCAGGGAGGCCAGCGTGGGGCTGAGCAAGGCTATAGCTGTACCAGGCAAGGCTGGAGTGGAGTTGAGGCTGAAGTCCATCCATGGAGGGACGAGGGGTCATAATCAAGGCTCTTAACAAGCCCCAGGGTTGGGACAGAGAAGGGTTAGTAGCTGTCCAGACTGTACTGGGCGGGAGGAAGATGGAGGGGCAGGCCCAAACTTTTGATGAGTGAGCTAGCACCTGGCCTCCAATGGGGTGTCTGCCACAAATCTGAGACTAGTTTGAAGCAGAGGAGCTGGGCAATTTCTCCGGCACACAGCACTCTGCCTGACACAGCACAGCTGTTCAAAATGTATTTATCTGTTGGTGAGAGGAAGAAAGGAAAGAAGGAAGGAAATAAAATTTGTAAGTATCCCAATTTAGGCACTGGATATTGCAAATTATTTTATAATTGTCATCTTCTTCAAAGTGACTTAGCTCATGCAGCTCCCCAGCTTGGAGTCCTTCTCAGCCATAGACCAGCAGGATGGTAGCGAGAAGGCAGCTCAAGTGGTCAGCTAGGATGAAGAGTCAGATGAAGCAGGGGGAAAGAGGAAGGGCCCAGACGTGAGACACCAGTCCATGCCCTGCCACCACCCTTGCCGCCCTCAGACAGGGATGAAATGACCATGAATGTGAAAGCATTTTCAAAATAGCTATACCCTGTGGATACATGATGAAGCATTCCATTATTTGATGACCAGAATATTTTTAAAAATTTTTTTACGATTTTATTTATTTATTTGACACACAGAGAGAGAGATCACAAGTAGTCAGAGAGGCAGGCAGAGAGAGGGGGAATCAGACTCCCTGCTGAGCAGAAAGCCTGATGTGGGGCTTGATCCCAGGACTCTGGGATCATGACCTGAGCTGAAGGCAGAGGCTTTAACCCACTGAGCCACCCAGGTGCCCCTGAAGTTATGTACTCTTTGACTGTTTGACTACGTGAAAAAATGTTCATCATCATTAGTCATCAGGGAAATTCAAATCAGAACCACATTGTGATACCACCTTACACCACTTAGAATGGCCAAAATTAGCAAGACAGGAAACAACGTGTGTTGGAGAAGATGTGGAGAAAGGGGAACCCTCTTACACTGTTGGTGGGAATGCAAGTTGGTGCAGTCCCTTTGGAAAAAAATATGGAGATTCCTCAAAAAATTAAAAATAGAGCTACCCTATGACCCAGCAATTGCATTACTGGGTATTTACCCAAAAGATACAGATGTAGTGAAAAGAAGGCTCGCATGTACCCCAATGTTCATAGCAGCAATGTCTACAATAGCCAAACTGTGGAAAAAGCCAAGATGACCTTCAACAGATAAGTGGATAATGAAGATGTGGTCCATATATACAATGGTATATTACTCAGCCATCAGAAAGGATGAATACTCAACTTTTGTATCAACATGGATGGGACTGGAGGAGATTATGCTGAGTGAAATAAGTCAAGCAGAGAAAGTCATTTATCATATGGTTTCACTTAATTGCGGAACATAAGGAATAACATGGAGGACATTAGGAGAAGGAAAGGAAAAGTGAATTGCGGGAAATCAGAGAGGGAGACGAATCATGAGAGATTGTGGATTTAGAGAAACAAACTGAGGGTTTTGGGGGTGGGGAGATGGGTGAGCCTGGTGGTGGGTATTAAGGAGGGCATATATTGCATGGAGCACTGGGTGTTGTACATAAACAATGGATCTTGGAACACTGCATCAAAAACTAATGATGTATTGTATGGTGACTAACACAAGACAATAAACAAACAAACAAAAAGCCACACACACACACACACACACACACACACACACACACACACAAATTTACTTCTTTTCCCAATCTGAATGGCCTTTATTTTTTACACCCACATCACCAGCTCTCAGTGTACACTGGAAACTGCAGAACTTCTTTCTCTAGTAATGCCCTACAAGCACACTCTACTGAAAAGCTTAACATTGATCTATATCAGTATGCAGGAGAAATGCTTAGTGAAACTCCATTGTTTATCACAGAGCACATATTGAAGGATTCAGTCAGAGCTGAGAGGCAATAAGTTGATAGCCAACACACCACCACAGGTAAAATTCCTCTAGGTGGGGGAGTAAAAGGAATATTAATATTTGGGGGGACAGATAAAATCATCTTCTGTGTTAATTTTTTTTTAATTTTCATAACTCTGAAAAGATAAGCATATGTACTCCCATTTTATGCTTGCATAAATGGAAGCACAGGAATATTACAAGTATTATCCCAAAGGCATGCATATCCAAAATGGGTCACATTTCTTATGACCTCTAGCCTCACTGAGTTCTTTTTTGTTGTTGTTGTTAACATATAACGTATTATTTGTTTCAGGGGTACAGATCTGTGATGAGTTCTAAGTGTGTGCTCTTGCCATTGTATCACTCTGTCTTTACTCAATATTTATTACAAAGACTAAATATTTTTGGAGAGTTCCAGTCTAGTAGAGGAAACAGGTAGAAATGCCTACCTAAATCTGATGGCAAAGGGATGAGAACTTGTTCTCAATGTCAACATCAAACAAGAAATCTGGTGACCAGTGTGACAAATAAAAACAGTTCATTGACTGCACTGAGAGTCATTGTGTTTTACTGTTAGAACTGGTGGAATATAAGTAGATGGTTTTCTATGTGTCATACTGAATTTCTCATTTTGGACCAAATTTATTAGAGTTACTAACAAAAACAGATGGAAAGCTCTACACTGTTTTATGCTACAGTGAGAAAATATAAAAGTATGATATCACATAAAATAATGGATGCTCAACCTAATGGAAAAGTATAACCTGCTCAAATCAAAGCATAACCATACAGGAGTCTCTCCTTTGAATTTTCCAATTTATAGTGCAATAGCAATTGCACAAAGGCTTGCTCTTCTGCACCAGGCTTCTGGAGAAGGATTTCAGAGATGTAGCCCTAATACTGTAAGTGTCATGTATCAGATTTCAGTTGGTCAGAACAGAAATCATAGCACTACCCACTTACAGTTGCCTTTCCCTCAGCAAATTAAGTTTCATCCACTGACAAGTATGGAATGCATTGGGAGAACCACTAGGGGACTCTGAATTGAATCAGAAATCCTGAACCTAAGGGAATAAATTCAAATCTCCCCAAAAGTAGGCAAATAAATGGTTTATGCAAGTCCAAGGAAGGAAAGATTTGATAATGTAGATACTTACATTTGGTCAGAGCCTGGCCCAGGGGACACTCTCTGCCACTTACCGGGGCTTCCTGCAACCCAGTCAGCTTCTCAGAGCTCCATAATAATGCCAGCCTCCCACCTCACAAGGCCTCTGGGAGGATATGCTCAGTACTCACAATTTGTAAACAGAAAATCTCTTTAAACCAAGGGTTCCTCAGGGGAAGCAGCAAGGATCAGTTGAGCCTGAGTACGTAAGCGCAATCTTAGCACATAGTAGGTGTTCAATAAGCACCTATTAAATTGAACTAAAATACTTGCAGATTAGGGACCTTTTTAAATTAATACACAGTAAAACACACTTTTATTTCTGTTAATTTTGTGAAGTTTAACACATATATAGATTTGTATAAACACGATAATTAGGATACAGAACAGTTCCAGCATCCCAGAACACTCCTTTGTGTTTTCTCTTTGAAGTTACACCCTCTTCCTCTCCCTAACCACTGGTTTGGTCTCTGTCACTACAGTTCTGTCTCTTTGAGAATGTCATATAAACAAAATTATACAGTGTGAAACTTTTTTTTAATCTAATTCTACTCATGCTTTTATTAAAAACCTTTAATATTTTCCACTATTTTTTCAAATACCAGTAAGCTGCCTTTTAAAGCTAGAACTCATGGCTGCTTTTTTTTTTTTTTTTAATAATTTTTTTTATTTTTTTAATTACTTTTCAGTGTACTAGAATTCATTGTTTATGCACCGCACCCAGTGCTCCTTGCAATAAGTGCCCTCCACAATACCCACCACCAGGCTGGCCCAACTTCCCACCCCCCGTCCCCTTCAAAACCATCAGATTGTTTTTCAGAGTCCTTAGTCTCTCATGGTTCATCTCTCCCTCCAATTTCCCTCAACTCCCTTCTCCTCTCCATCTCCCCATGTCCTCCGTGTTATTTCTTATGCTCCACAAATAAGTGCAACCTTTAAGAATGGCTTCTTTCCCTTATTGTGATGTCTCTGAGAGTTATCCAAGTTACTTTCTACATTAATAGTTTATTCCTTATTGCTGTATAGTAGTCAATGGATATGCTGCAATTCCCTCTGCCAGTTGTGGGCTGGAGGGGTTTTGGGTTGTTTTTAGTTGTTAGTTACTATGAATAGAACTAGTATAAACATTCATGTACAGGTATTTCTGTGAATTATTAGACAAGTGTTAGTGCATTTGGGTAGATACCTAGGAGATGGGTTGTTGGATCATGTAAGCATATGCTTAGCTTCATGAGAAACTGCCTACCTATCTTACAGAGTGGCTATGCCATTTTAAACATTCTTACCAGCAATCCTATCGGCAATCTGGTTGCTGCACATACTCACCAGCACTCAAGATGATCTGAATGTTTTTAATCCATTGTGATAGGTGTGTAGATGTAGTTTATTGTGGTTTCAATCTACATTTCTGTAATGGGTAATGATGTTGATTGAACATCTTGTACTTATGTACTCTTTGATACAATGTCAAAAGTTAAGATCTCTGGCCCACTTTTTATTTGGGTTACTTTCTTATTCTTGAGTTTTAAGACTTTTTGTATCTTCTGGATATAAGCCCTTTGTTGTACATGTGACTTGCAAATATTTTGTTTTAATCTGTTATCTATCTTTTCATGCTCTTAACTGTGTATTTTGTAGAACAAAAGTTTTCCTTTTTTTTCATTTTGGCGAATTCCTATTTTTTTTTTTCTTTTCTGAATTGTGCTTTTGGTTCCTCTTGACCCAGGTCAAGAAGATTTAGTCAATTATTTATTCTAAAATTAAAAGTAGGGACGCCTGGGTGGCTCAGTTGGTTAAGCAGCTGCCTTCGGCTCAGGTCATGATCCCAGCGTCCTGGGATCGAGTCCCACATCCGGCTCCTTGCTCAGCAGGGAGCCTGCTTCTCCCTCTGCCTCTGCCTGCCACTCTGTCTGCCTGTGCTCGCTCTCTCTCCCTCTCTCTCTCTGACAAATAAATAAATAAAATCTTAAAAAAAAATAAAAAATAGGGGCGCCTGGGTGGCTCAGTGGGTTAAGCCGCTGCCTTCGACTCAGGTCATGATCCCAGGTCCTGGGTTCGAGCCCCGCATCGGGCTTTCTGCTCAGCAGGAAGCCTGCTTCCTCCTCTCTCTCTCTGCCTGCCTCTCTGCCTACTTGTGATTTCTCTCTGTCAAATAAATAAATAAAATCTTTAAAAAAAAATAAAAATAAAATAAATAAAAAATAAAAATAAAATAAAATAAAATAAAAGTAAAAGTAAAATTCTAGGGATGCCTGGATGGCTCAGTCAGTTAAACATCTGTCTTTGGCTCAGGTCATGATCCCAGGGTCCTGGGATTGAGTCTACATTGAGCTCCCTGCTGAGCTCCATGCTTCTCTCTCTACTGTCACTCCCCCTGCTGTGCTCTCTTGTTCTCTCTCTGACAAATAAATAAACAAAATCTTTAAAAAGACATAAAATTTA
The DNA here is from genome assembly GCF_902655055.1 of Lutra lutra. NCBI lineage: Eukaryota > Metazoa > Chordata > Mammalia > Carnivora > Mustelidae > Lutra > Lutra lutra. The sequence goes on along the minus strand of NC_062280.1, from coordinate 114,375,126 downwards.
AAAAATGAAATAAAATCTACTCTCTGAAAAAAATTTTTAAATTAAATTAAAAGTTAAATTCTAGTTTTAAGTTACATATTTAAATCTATAATGTATTTTTATTAAAGTTTTTTTTTTTAAAGATTTTATTTATTTATTTGACAGAGAGAAATCACAAGTAGGCAGAGAGGCAGGCAGAGAGAGAGGAGGAAGCAGGCTTCCTGCTGAGCAGAAAGCCCGATGCGGGGCTCGAACCCAGGACCTGGGATCATGACCTGAGCCGAAGGCAGCGGCTTAACCCACTGAGCCACCCAGGCGCCCCTTATTAAAGTTTTATAAGGGTAAAATCAAACTTTTTTGCATAAGGATATACAATTAATCAAATACCATTTGTTGAAAAAACTGTCTTTTCTCCATTTTGTTTCTATATTCTTGTCAAAAAACAATTTATTAGGTATGTATCAACTTTCTACTGTATTCCTTTGATTTATAAGTTTATTCATTGGAAATACCACACTGACTACATTACTATAGCTTTAGAGTAAGTCTGAGAAACAGGTAATGTGATTTCTCCAACTTTTCTCTTTTTTTTTTTTTTCAAAATTATTGTGGCTGTTCTAGCCTTTGACTTTTTATAAAACATAATTAATCAGCTCATGTATATCTATAAATTATCCTGCCAGGATTTGGATTGGGATTGTATTTAATCTATAAATCAATTTGGGGAGAACTGACATATTTGTATTGTTGAGTATAATCTGTAAACATAGTATAACTCTCCATTTATTGAGGTCTAAACAAGTACTTTACATCATCTTTCCATTTTATTTGTTAGCCTTGCTACAAATGTTGATTTTACCGCTTTTTCTTTTCTTATTTTTTTTTAAGATTTTATTTATTTATTTGACAAAGAGAGATCACAAGTAGGCAGAGAGGCAGGCAGAGAGAGAGGAGGAAGCAGGCTCCGAGCCCAGGACCTTGGGATCATGACCTGAGCCAAAGGTAGAGGCTTTAACCCACTGAGCCACCCAGGCACCCTGATTTTATTGCTTTTTCTAAAACCAACTTTTGGATTTTGTTAATTATGTTTCATAGTGATTCAATATTTGCATATGTTACTAAATAATCACCACATTAAGTTTACTTATTATCAACCACATTACAGATTTACAAAAATATTTTTCCTGTGTTGAGAACTTTTAAGATCTAAGAAATTTTCAAATATGCAATACAGTATTATTAACTACAGTCACCATGCTATATATTACATCCCCATGAGTTATTTATTTTATAACTAGAAGGTTGTACTTTTTGACCTCTTCACCCATTTTGCCAATTCCCCCATCCTGCCTCTGAAAACCATGAAACCATACTCTGTATCCATGAGCTTGTTTTTGTTTTGGTTTGTTTTTTGTTATTGTTTTTAGATTCCATATATAAGTAGGATCATATAGTATCTGTTTTTCTTTGTTTGACGTATTTCACTTAGTACAATGCCCCCAAGATCCATCTGTGTTATCTCAATGGCAAGATTAGATTTCTTTCCTTCTTATGGCCAGTTAACAGTCCTACACATATGTACACGTGCATGCATGCACACACACACACACACACAGTGTGTTATATTCATATATATATATGAAATATATATATTTCAGGGCTTACATTTAAGTGTGTGTGTGTGTGTGTGTGTGTGTGTGTGTGTGTGTGTATTTCAGAGCTTACATTTAAGTATTAACCCATTTTGAGTTATTTTTTTGTGTATGGCATATGATAGTAATCCAATTTCCTTCTTTTGCATGTTGCTGCCCAGTTTTCTCAACGCCATTTATTGAAAAGACTATTCTATCCTTGTGGTATGTTCATGGCTCCTTTGTCATAATTAAGTGACCATTTATGGATGGGTTTATTTCTAGGGTCTGTACTCTGTTCTATTGATCCATGTGTCTGTTTTTATGCCAATCCATAGTTTTAATTACTATAGTTTCATTTGAAATCAGAAAACATGCTTCTTCCCACTTTGATCTTCTTCTTCAAGTTTTGTGGGTTTTCTTTTTTTGTTTGTTTGTTTATTTGGTTGGGGTTTTTTTGTTGTGGTTTTGTTTTGTTTTGTTTTGTTTCGTTTTGTTTTGTTTTGTTTTAGCTATCCAAGGTCTTTATCATTTCCTTCTCCCAGAAGAACTTATTTTAGCATTTCTTGGAGGGTGTATCTGCTGGTGATGAAGCCTTTCAGTTTTTGTTATGACTTCTCACATAGCTGTGTGTTTGTTTGTTTGTTTGTTTTTAATTAAAAGCTGGACATGATGTATTCAGTAACAGGAACTAAAGTACATAGGCCTTTAGTGTGAGGATTTATGTTGATCTGGCTAGAAGTTCAGGTATGCTTAATGTTTGCTATAGCTGTAGGTGCTATAAGCTTCAAATTCTTCTAGTGTTCTCTTTGTTTTCTCTCTGGTTAACTTTATGATTTCCCAAAAACTCCTCCCCACAGAGAGTTTGCATCATGCAGCTCTTTTAGTTTTAATCCCCTCTTATTATACTGGAACTCTGCTGGTGTGATGGAAAGATGTGGGAAAGTGTTCTACAATCTTATGATTAAATCCTGGTCTTATAATGAACTTGCGTCTCTGGGCTGAGAACTTTCAGTGTGTTAGGTTTTCCTTTTCTTTTTTCTTCTTAGGAAGGCTAGAGGAGGCTGGAGAAGGAGAAATCCCCTTTCCCTAGTCAGGATAAGGCTCTGGTAAACTCATTTAACCCTGGAGATAAGCCTATGTGAAGTAGAATGTTCTGGGTATATTTCACAAAGATTACTCTTCTCCTCCCACTGCCAGAGCCACAGGGTTTCCCTCTCAGATCTTCTCCATGACAACATGGTGAGCTCTAGAGTTAAAACCCACAAAACTGCAGGTACAACTTAAGACTAAAGGCTTCTCTGTGGCTTCTCTTTAGTTTTTTTTAATGCTTGTTTATTGATAGATGAATGCATTCATATTGTTAAATAAATAGAATGGTACAAAGGTATACTTTGGAAAGTCTCCTCTTGTTTCTCCAGTTTTCCATCACTCACAGGTAACCAAAGTTATTTCTTTCTTATATATACTTCTGCTTAATTTGTGTACACACAAGCAAATTAATAGTATTTCTTAGTGCCCTCCCCAATTTAACTAAATATGGTGCATTGTGCAATCCATTCTGATATTCATTCCTTTCATCTGATCAACATCTCTTGGAACTCTTTTCATATCATTTCATGGGAAGCTATCCCCTTTCTTTTTGTAGCGTTAGAGATCCCATCATATAAATACACAGTCTCATATTGATGAATATTTGGGTTGGTTTTCATCTTTTGCTACAATAAACTATTTCCATTAATACCATATGCATATGTTCTTTGGGGCACACATATGCATAATTGTAGAATAAATTCTCAGAATACTGTAGAGTCAATGATATCACTACCTTTATCTTTGCTTAAGTAGTGCCAAACTGTCCTCCATAGAGGTGGTATCATTTTTATTGCCACTGATAATGTATGCAAGTGAGTACTTTTTCCCCTACAGCCTCCCCACAGAGGTTGCATTTTTCAGAGGGGAACTATTCTCTCCCACACACAGCAAGATAAGTTAGATGAAGATTTCTACTTGGCAACCATCAGCTCACCATCTTAGCCACCATTTACCAATTTCCTTCTGCAACTACCAAAGGTGCGTGATAGATAATGGCAAATATCCCTTGTTTTGCTGTGTCTGGACTAGAAGTAGCAAAAGGCCAGTTACACTTGGGGATACCATCCCAGTTCTGTTTTTCTTGCATCCAGATATTTGTCAATTCCCCATAGCTCTTACCTCCCAACTCTGCAAGTGATGCTGGGCCTCCTTCTCTAGACTTTGATGAGCTCCAGCCCTTTATCAGTCACAGAGATGCCTTCACTTCGTACCCCCAGGTGCTTCTAATCTGTTATGGTGGAGACAGACCCATCAGGCACTCTGGTGCTTTGCCTTTATGCCTTCTCAATTTGTGTCCTTTAAAAATAGGAACAAATTTATTTATTTATTTATTTTAAAGATTTTATTTGTTTATTTGACAGACAGAGATCACAAGTCGGCAGGCAAAGAGGCAGGCAGAGGAGGAGGGGAAATAAGCAGGTTCCCCTCTGATGCAGGGCTCGATCCCAGGACCCTGGGATCATGACCTGAGCTGAAGGCAGAGGCTTAACCCTCTGAGCCACCCAGGCGCCCCTAGGAACAAGTATCAAGTAATCAAGTATTCACAGTGCACCAAGAACTATGTATACAACAACTCTAGGTGGAGGGTGTAAGTGTGTGTATGGTAGTGGGGGTATACTCTTATTTTGCAAACCTTAAAATTGAACTCAGAGACTTAAATGGCTGAACGTCTTATGTTCCCAAACTTCAGACCTGAAAATCTAATGTGTCATTACACAGTATGGACTACCAGACACAGCCATGGTACATTATCTCCAATGTATCCAACCTGCTACATTGAATACACCATATTCAATGCCCAAAAGTCCTGATATTTGTGTGTGCTTGACCCAAAGTGTCTACCCACTACTTCCCCTGCAAAAAGGCAATATTATTATCTTAAACAGTAGACTTGACTTCTGAAATAAACAAAATAATAAAGACAATGACTGACTGGAATGGAATGTTAAATGTACAAGTCAATGAATGGGCTTTATGCTACTTTGAACTGGAGACTTAATTTCCAGTACCCACTGATGGTGCACACTGGCTCTTGCGGGGGATATAATATTGTCCTTGGAGATAAGCTTGAGGAATGGTAAAGGATGGCTTATGACACACCTGTCACTAAAGGACAGATCATTCAGGACTCCCTATGACCATAATATAGGTGTTTGGTGTCTGTTCTCACTGGCTTCTGCTTCACAGCAGTCAGACATGATACATGACAGGAAGGAACTTTACAGTGTGCAGCTTGGATGTCACCAGCAATCAATGCATTGACCAGGTCTATCCAGGCACACTAGTGGACATAGCTTCACCTCTAAGTTCTAGCAAGTTGTTTTCCTAATGAAATTACTGTGTTCATGTCGGGTCATATTCCTGTCTCTTCCTCCTCACCACAAGCACTATTGATATGTCTGCAGATAAAACTGAAATAGCAATTCTCAAAAAAAAAATTGTCATGCTGCACATCAATGTTGGGGAGGCGATGTAGAAAAGGGCCAGGAACCTGGCTTACTTTATGCTCTCAAAATTTCATAAATCTCTTATATTCAATCTGGTACAAATATGAGTTATGCCTATCAATGTTCCTGGAGCTGTAAGAAAATTTTAGATTTATTGTTAGCCACATCTGCAAACCAGTCCTGACAGAGGAATGAAACCTAATTGAGTCAGGCTGGCCTCTTTTGTTCTATTGTGTTTGGGGGTTTACACTTATGCATGTGCTTTAAAGAAAATAGGACAGTTGCATTGATATAAATCCACTAAGGAGAAAGAGAGTCCACTTTGCACCTTTTCTTTCTTGCTTATCAATGCTAAATATTCTTTGAAAGTTTCTTCCCCTCTTTTCACCCATATACACATGTACATGGAAGTGTACTGATTTCAGGAGGACTCATTTCTCGCAGCATCCTGGGATCTTCTTGGTAGGTGCAGAATATCAGGTGAACGACACCTCAGGCATTTATACTGTCAATATTTTAACAACTATTCACATCTTGCATTTCATGAGAAAACTCAGTTTAGGAGAAAGAAGGCTGGACTTACAAGTCCCAAGACTTAGCCCTTATTTTTTCTCTGCATTAGTGACCATAATCCTACCTAGAATAATAAAACTACTTTCCTTCTTTGAATCAGGAATGAATTATCATTCAGAAGCACTGTTTTTTAGCCAAACAGCTTCAAGTAATGGAATGCATCTGGTTCTAGGGGCTCAGACAGACACTGAACTCAAATTAAGCCTCTTCACTACCCACTCTGCAAACCTAGGCAAAGGGCTGCCATGCCTGGAGCCTGTTGTTCTCTTCTGTGAACTCAGAAGAATGGTGCCTGCCTGGGGTTACTATGAGGATTAATGCGATCACATGTGTGTGGTACCTAGCACAGATGGGGCTCTGTAAACATCATGTACCTCCAAATGTAGGGACCTGCACTCTTTTTACCATAGGAAAGGAAGCCTGAAGAGTAGAGTGAACATTCTTAAGCTCACAATCTCTCCCACCTGCTGGTGCTGACACACTGATAAATGTTCCCTCCTAATCTGAAGTCTTCCCAGGGTAACTACTCTTACCTACCAGCCCAGGAAGAATAGATGCATTTTATTTTTCTTAGATTGAAAAGATTTCTAAATCCAAGTTCTAGCTCAGCAGAAAAACCTGCTGTGGTTGATTATTTATGTTTGGCCTGGTCAAATGATCAGTGAATTGGGCATATGTGCTACATTTTGCCTACCCTTGACTAATATGGTGACTTCCTCAAATTATATTAATAGTCCTGGCATCTTTAGTTCCCAGAGTAAGCCCTGGCATAGAAATCTATTATTCTCATTTATTGGTGGATGGGACCATCATGAGTTATTGAGTTCTATTATAGTAAGATCCCAGCAAGTATCTGGCACAGCACCCTAGACTTGTCATCAGTGGATATGCTCAGGGCCAGTCAAAGGCTGAGAATCAGGGAGGAATTATCTGGTGGGAGATGAAAAAAAAAAATAGCTGGAATGGGGGTAAAATCTTTTGTGGGTGGAAGCTAAGTAAGATCAAATTAGGGTAGAGAAGAGCAAATTAATTCAATACAAAACTGAGATCTGGTTTATGAAAACAAATGAGCACAGGTCAGAGAGGGCTGGGTAAGTGAGGGCTATTTACCAACCAGACAGTGCCAAGAATTCTTTAGTCCAGGGCTCTGAAAAAGGGTCAGATGTCCTTGCCATGCAGTGAAGTGCCCGTATGTCTGTCTGCCTTAGTGTCCACCAGACTACACTGGAGTCTTCTGATTACGGTCCGTCTTCCTGTCTGAACAGAGAGCCTCCTGAGAAAAGGGACTCCCTTTTATTCATGTCTGTTCTCAGGCCAGTGTAGGTGGCACATGCAGGTGCTCAAGGAATATTCTGTGGATAAATGATGGATGGATGGATGGATGGTCAGATGTTACAGACATGGGGTATTGTTTCTTATTTGTCTTCCTGAAGACAGAGGCTGGCCTTCCTCATGGACACTGGAACTTCAGGGAGAGTCTTAAGAGACCCTCTCTTTGCAGGGTCTTGGCAGGAACTTGGGGAGAATGGGATACTCACTCTCCATTGGGTACTCAGGATAGGGATTGGGCATTGGAGACATGATAATTAGGGTCACTGGATGCATGTAGAGTCATTTAATTCTAAATCCTGCTGGGACTTTGGGCAGAGCTGAAGAAATACAGGGCCATCTTTCTTTTACTAGACCAAGGGAAGGGAGAAGAAAAGCCTATAAGTTATGGAAGTCATCATATTAAGAATAGTTACCACAATGGGCACTAGATTTTTATATAGTTAGAATTCCTGGAATGGAGTTAGGACTGGAGCAAGGAATGGAAGCTTGCAGTTCCCTAACTATTGCATGATAGTCTGTCACTCTGGTTGTGTTCTTCAAAGCATGGTGCTTCCTACCTGCCATCCTTGTTCCAGTTTAACTGGGTCAGGGCAGCAGGGCTGTGATACAGAGCATGGAGTGGCAGAGTTTGAACCTCACTTTTACCCTCAACAAATCACAGCTTTGATTGTGTATAAGTTTTCTGTGTCTTGATTTCTTTCATCTGCAAACCATGGATAATAACATCATCAAGCTCAGCATAAAGATTAAAAGAAATAGCATACACTAAACACCTGGAATGCAGTAGGTTCTCAATACATGGCAGCTATTTTTAATGTCATTTCATGCCACCAAGAAAGTCATTAGATTTATGAGAGCTCCAGTTTCCTTATCTACAAAAGAAGTCCCAAACTCCATATCTACTATAGTCACAAGGTTTTTAAGAATAAATGCAAAGTGAAGATAATGCAGTGTCAAATCTGTCAGGTGACATAATGACCTTCCACAATTGTCTGTGTTACTTTAGGCCTTGTACCCATCTGAAATGATGAAGAAACTGAGACATAAAGGGATAAATGACTTGCCTGAGTTACATAATAGAAACATCAGGACTAAGGGATATTTTAGTGGTCATTTTATACTTCTTTATACATAATACACCTGTGAATAAGTGCTAAACATATTTGCAGACTCACTGATAATGAAATTTGTGATAGTTAATAAACTGCATATATGTTTTTATTTTTGTACATTTAGACCCTATAAAACCTAAGATTTAAGAGCAAGCCTTCTCCTCTGGCTATCATTTCTAAATGGTTAGAAAATAGTAAATAAAACCTGTGAGATAGAAGTGTGGCATCAAGGAACTACCAGTTACCCCTCACATCATTTAATCCCCCATCACTGCGAACCAGGAATTATCATTCCTAATTTTCAGAGGGGGGCACTAAGTGCCTTTTCCTAAAATGCCACAAAGTTACAAACCAGTTTGCTAAGTTACAAACCAGGCTTTTGTGTCTGGATATTGGACTTTCTCTATTAGATTTCAATGTTTCCAACTCAAGTTGACATTAATCTAATTCATGGTCTGAGTGCTTGCTGAGGAATTATTTTTAATTTTGGTAAGAGTGATGCTGGCCTTGTAATTATTTTGGCAAGGAGGAAAACAAGCAGTCCCTACTTCTGCATCCCCTCTGAAGAGGTTATTGGTGAAATATTGCTGCTTAGGTTTTTTTTCCTTGGGTTCTATTTGGGCATACCAGTGGATGGCATCATCAGAAGATCTGAAAAAAAGGTGGCATTTGTCCCCTGGCTCCCTCCCTTCCACAGTCGTGTTTTTCTCTCTCATCCCTAGATCCCTGTGGGTGACTTGATTTCCAGGGTCATCAGGGTTGGCAACCTTGTTTCCACACTTTCCCTTTCTGGAAGGTCCACTGTTGATGGTCCCCAGATCTCCTGTAGCCCTGGTTGATTTCCATAACCCTCTCCACACCCAAAAAGTAAGCCTTTAATAAGCTCTCAGCTAAACCCTTGAGGGTAGCTTCTATTTCTTGCCAGGATGCTTTTTGCTTGGAAAGAAAAAGAAAGAGAAAGAAGCAAAGAAAGGAAGGAAGGAAGGAAGGAAGGAAGGAAGGAAGGAAGGAAGAAAGAAAAAAAGAAAGAAAGAAAGGGAGGGAGGGAGGGAGGGAGGGAGGGAAAGAAAAAGAAAAACAGAAGACAAGAAAAAAGGAGGTGGGTTTTGGTTATAGATGAGACAAGATTGGTTTGTCAGGTTGATAATGTTGAAGCAGAGACATGAGGACTCATAATAAGATTCTCTCTTCTTTTTAATTCATTTGAAAATTTCCATAAAACTATTTTAAACCAAAGATTGTGCACTGTAATGGGGATGGTCCAGCCTCACCTTGTTATATCTTCAATGCCTCCTGTGTGGCAGCTAAAGAGGAGACAGAACATCTGAAGACACAATTGTTAAGGCTTTTTACAGGTAACTTGGTAATAGCAAACATACTATCAAGCAATTCATGTTGTTTACAAGCAAAATACTTCATTCTTAGAAGGTTCTACTATTTCCTTTGAAATCAACAAACAATTTAAAGAATGCTGAATGACCTGACTTTTCTTTGTCAAGAAATGGGAGGAAGTCAGGTGCTGAGAACTTTGTCCCTATGTCCTCTTCCAATCAAGTCTACCTGACACAATATTTCTTTCCTCCTTCATTTGCCTCAAAGCAAATTTAATAGCTCACACACAGAAGGTAAAGCTCTCAGCCAGTGCTGATTTTTAAAGATGCGCCCCCAGGGCAGGCAGGGAAGGTGTCACACAGACTTCAGCATCAGATGCAATGCATTCCTCTTACTCAGGAGCACTTGCGGGGAGCCTGTGAACATTTCAAATGTGGTTTAGTTGATTGGCAAATAGCTTTGTCAAAAAGTGAACAGAATGATTGATTGTGGAAAATGCCTAAAAACCCATTGATTTTCTTGCTTTAGAGCTGAGGCTCTAGTTATGGATAGGATGTCTGAGGTTTCTTGAATGCAGACCCCTGACCCTTCTCCCCACTGTGGCACCAAATGCCATGGTTTCTGCCATGCTAACCACAGATAAGTTTCTCGCTTGGATGGCTGTGCCTTTTAAAGCAAGGCTTGAAAATGCAGAGCAGTTAAACTGACACATAGAGCAATTGCCCAGTTCACTGCAGTCAGGTGATCAGCACTGCAGAAGGCAGGAGATTCCCCCTTATCACAGAAGCCTGCTCAGTCTTCCTGCTCTCCACCCTCCTTCCCCTCTGTCCCTGCAGAGGACACACTACAAGGCTCTCACTGTTTGCTCTTCTAGCTCCCTCTTTTCCCTTGTTTTCTCATATTTCCCCTTATTTTTTCTCTTTCCCTTTCTTTCCCCATTCTCCTGTTTTAATTTTAATTTAAAAACAGCATACATGCTCATTTTTTTCAAAGTAAGTAATATTGACAAAGAATAAAGGACTTACTTGGACTTTCACTCCCCCCAAGTCCTTCCTTCCTATCTGCTGGGTGCATGTTCTTTCAGAGCAAGTGACTCCTACACAAAAAAGAATGCACACACAGACACTGATACATATATAGCTGGCTCTGCAAACTATTCAGAATAAGAAATTATACTATAAATTAATAAAATAACAGTTTTGTCAGATAAGCTGCTTTAATCTTTTAAAGTCAAATTTAAAACTTTGCTTACTTATTCTCAACAATGTCCATAACATTCTTAGGTGAATTAATTTCAGATATATGTTTCAGTTCGAATGCATGTGTCAATGACCCTCAATAGAAAATGGGCTAGTCACCTGGGTTGAATCAAGGACATAAAGCCACCTGTCTTTATTCTATTTAGAAATTCAGTAGATGGAAGATCTTAATTGGATGATCTGAGCAAATAGCATCTGTCTGCTAATTACACAAATTCTCTGCTCTCAGAGTCTGCCTCTGCAGGGGAAGAAACAGATGTACCATGTAGGCAAGGGATAGGTCCTGAGATTCTGTGCCCCTCAATCCAGGAGCTGTGGCCAAGGGCTGAATCCAGGATCAAAGTTTAAGGTCCTAAGTCCTATCCATTGACACATTCACTGTGGCAGGTGTCTCTTCACCTTATAAGCAGAGTCTTTCAAACCCAAAGCCCAAAAGCTAGCCAAGTGGGAGCATTTCTTGGGGATAAGATTGGCAGACTGGAATCTGACCCCACTGAGGTAGGGGTCCATGGGACAGCATGGCAGTGCACTATTTTACAGGAAGGGTGTGAAACCAAGGTGAGCTATCTAGATGGGCCTGGGAAATTCAGTAGGCCTAAGGTCGAGGGTGACAGTCACAGACAGAGAAAGGGCTAGAAGGTCAGAGTAAGGAGATGGCAGTAAGTTCAAGGGACTCAGGAGCAAGTGGAAGGTGTGGCTGATGGGGCAGCACACTCTAGAAGTGACTCAGCTAGAATAAAGGGTAGAGCTGGAGTAGGACAAGGAGGCTAATACCTTCTGAGTTGTTCCCTAGCACCCTAATAGATCCTATCCCCAGTCATGGTCACTCTGGGTTCCAGTCTCTTGGGCCTCCTTTGTCCATCAGGAAAGCCAGCTGAGGGCTAAGTGGGACCTAGCCAAGGAATCCTCCTCTCTGTGCCTGTTTCCATGACAGGCAAGCTGAATTGGGCTCAACCCACTGGCATCAGTGGTCTTACCCAACCCAGAAGACTGGAGGATTCCCTGTAGGTGCAGTTACTCTTATAGAGGAAGCCATGCTGTATTAGATAATTTGAGCTGCTGTGAACATGGAACCTTGGTATTTGCTCATGTAAAATATACTTGGTAAGGAGTGGAGTGTGGAAGGGAGATTCCACTTCATCTAGTTATTTGGGGACTTAGCTGACAGTCTTTCTTCTCTTAATCCTGTGGCTTCTGAGGTCACCCAAGTTGTCATCCTCCATGGAGCAGATGGGCAAGAGACAACAGAGGATGGTATGAGATATTTCTATGATATTCACTCCCATGCTACTCCATTGGCCAAACTTCAGTCCTAACTCCTAAGGCCCCTGTAAACATAATCTAGCTGAATTTATGCCCAGGAAGAGGAAGAGAATATGCATGCATTTGGGGGAGTCACCTGTTTCTGTCACACCACTGTCTGCTGTTTCCATTCCAGCTTAAAGCATAGAATTCACTACAGAGAGGTGTGCATGCCTCTTCCTGAGATTAATTACTATAAACAAATCAATTTATGACAACTTTTCTCATCCATTGTCTGCATCTAAACCAGAGGGGACAAACACTGGTGAGCTATAGGCAACACCTGACAGGAGACACATTTTGCTCAGAACACACAGGGTAGGGGTACCTGAGTGGCTCAGTTGGTTAAGCATCATGATTTCAGGATTTGGGAATTGAAACCAACATTGGGCTCTCTGCTCAGTGGGGAATCTCTTCCTCCTTCTCACTCTGCCTGTCTCTCTCACTCTCTGTCAAATAAATAAAATCTTTTTAAAAAGAACACACAGGGTATAAAAATATATGTATAAAGCAAACCACACAAAATAATTTAGTTTTTGCTACAACATTAAAACGTCTAGAAGAACTCCAAGAAGAAGTCATAGAAAATCTAGATTACTGCATTTTAAGCCATTGAAGGGTCTATCCCCACGGAATCTGCCTTTCTCTGTGGCAGCGTTATGTGCAGCAAGTGGTAAGTGTTCCTCACCCTTCAGTATGGACTCCTCCTCAGACACCAGCATTCCTCTTGCCCCTCAGAACCAGTGCTTTCACATGGGCCACCTCTGGTACATGTAGGCATGTGAGTGTATATGTAATTTTTTTTTAATCCTATTTTTCTGCTGCCTCAACATCCCACAGTCAGGTTGAGTGTCTGCCCCAGTGACCAGTTGCACCCATGTGATAAGGCTGGTCCCTGCCACAAGTTCCCCTTCTTGCCCTCCTCTGACTATGACCCAGTGAGATTCAAATGTATCAATGAAATTCCATTATGGCTTTTGCTTGTGGTCCCCACCCTGACCCCTAATACAGACACTGGTTTCTAGGTCCTTCTGTCTCACCTCCTCACCTATAAGATTGAGCCCAATCCCATGCAGCCTCTTCCTCTAGGACTCGTTCATATGCCTTTCCATGGCTGGAGTGATTACTAAAGATCCCATAAAGTGGGACTGGCTCCCCATTGACAACATGGAGGCAGGCCCCAGTCCACATGACTGTACTCCGTGTACACAGGGTGGGATTGATCCTGGTAATCAGAGTGCAGTGAGCTCAAGGGTGACATCATCATCCAACCAGGGGTCTGGATGTAGGTGCTGTACCTTGAAATCCATTTCATGAAGAATGGTGAAGATCTGCAGGACTGTCCATAGACATGAAACCCAAGGGAGTCATAAGAAAGCCAGTCTGGCAGGTAGCACTGGGCTGAGAGGGAAGGGGCTATGGTAGAAGTAGCTAGAGATGTAGGAAAACCCAGAGCATGTAGGACTGTTGGTACAGAGCCTTTATTTACCTTGCAGGGCAATGGAAAGGCCTCAAAGCTCTTTTCAAGGGAAAAAGAGTGGCTGTAGAAGGCTTACTTCTTCTGTTGTCTAAGAAAGGATGAATAGAGTGCAGAAGAGGAGGCTGTTGTAGGGAAAAGCAGGTGCCATGAGTGTTTATTCTAGGCCTGGTGAATGGAGTGTAAAAGAGTGCCTGTTCTACTAAGATCAAAAAGCCCAGCATGCCTTGTGCCCATCGATATCAAGCAGCATTTACCACTTTCAGTACCAGAGGAGCAAATGGCAACATCTTGTCCGGAAGTTTCCATCTGATTGAGGCCCAAGGGACTGACTCAGAAGCCATCATCACCAAATGAGCTCCAGAGTGTAGCTTAATGCTTTCCAATGGATCATGCACACTCGAGAAGTAATTAATGATTTGATTCATTGTGCTTTAGGGAGCCACTGTCCAACAAAATAATCCAAGTAATTTAAATCTGCAATAAAGTAGGAGTGCAACAAAATTTCATGGCTGCACACAGCAATGATTTTCTGGGGAGGAAAAAAAAAAAGCAAGCATTTTTATTAGAGCCACATCCAAATAATCCATAGGAAAGCAATATTGAGTTCACAAGTGATTTGATTACATTCCTTCACAACAGTCCTCCAAGGCAGAGTCAAGTCCAAATGCATTTCAGTGAATGTGCATAATACCAAAGGTTCTGTACCCAACACATTTCATCAAAATTACTCTGTGCATGTCTGAGATAGAAAATGTTTGCAGAATATTAACCGCCTTTTTATTCAGAATAAATTTTTTCTGCCGTTAGCATCTGGCATCTGCAACTGATAGAAGCTCAAATGCATGTCCCTGTGGAGTTTAGGATCTTCCTAAACAAGCCCCTCTCCAGTACCCTGGCTACCAGCACATATATGTAGCCCTCTCCATCTTTCAAACACCCACTGAGAAAAGTAGATAGAATAGACTCAATGAACCTTCAAAACAGCAGATACCCACAGGCTCAACTCAGAGCCCTACACACGTTACTCTTCAAGTCTTCTTTCTTGAGTGGTTACTGCTTTCTGACACCATTCTGGGTAGAACAAAGCAAACCACATCACTGTTTTTGTGGATCTCACATTTCAGTGGGGCAGAGAGGCAATTCACCAATAGCTGTGATGAGACCCATGCAGGAAATTGCAGTGGTAGAGAGGATGGACAGTGAAAAACATAAAAAAGAGGCACCTCTTTGGATGGTGGGTGTGGAAGTCTGAGGATGATATATTTGAACTGAAGTCAGAAGGACAAGGAAGAACAAGCACATTGCTGGTGGAAGTCACTACAGGGAAGGGGATAGTGCCCTTTCTCAAGTGCACATGGAACCTTCTCAAGAATAGACCACATACTGGGTCACAAATCAGGACTCAACAGATACCAAAAGACTGAGATTATTCCCTGCATATTCTCAGATCACAATGCTTTGAAACTGGAGCTCAATCACAAGAAAAAGTTCGGAAGGAACTCAAACACCTGGAAGCTAAAGACCACCTTGCTGAAGAATGCTTGGATCAACCAGGAGATCAAAGAAGAACTTAAACAATTCATGGAAACCAATGAGATGAAGACACTTCTGTCCAAAACCTATGGGATACAGCAAAGGCAGTCCTAAGGGGGAAATACATAGCCATCCAAGCCTCCCTCAAAAAAATGGAAAAATCCAGAACACACCAGCTGTCTCTACACCTTAAAGAACTGGAGAATCAACAACAAATCAAACCAACTCCACACATAAGAAGGGAAATAATCAAGATTAGAGCAGAGATGAATGAGGTAGAAACCAGAGATATAGTAGAACGTATCAATGAAACTAGAAGCTGGTTTTTTGAAAGAATCAATAAGATCGATAAACCATTGGCCACACTAATCCAAAAGAAAAGAGAGAAAGCCCAAATTAATAAAATTATGAATGAAAAGGGAGAGATCACAACTAACACCAAGGAAATAGAAACAATCATCAGGGGCGCCTGGGTGGCTCAGTGGGTTAAGCCGCTGCCTTCGGCTGAGGTCATGATCTCAGGGTCCTGGGATCGAGCCCCGCATCGGGCTCTCTGCTCAGCAGGGAGCCTGCTTCCTCCTCTCTCTGCCTGCCTCTCTGCCTGCTTGTGATCTCTCTCTGTGTTAAATAAATAAATAAAATCTTAAAAAAAAAACAATCATCAGAAGTTATTATCAACAGTTATATGCCAATAAGCTAAGCACCCTAGATGAAATGGATGCATTCCTGGAAAACTATAAACTGCCAAAATTGAACCAGGAAGAAATTGACAACCTGAATAGACTGATATCTAGTAATGAGATTGAAGCAGTGATCAAAAACCTCCCAAAAAACAAGAGCCAGGACCTGAAAGATTCCCTGGGGAATTCTATCAAACTTTCAAAGAACAAATAACAACTCTTCTCTTGACGCTGTTTCAAAAAATTGAAGCAGAAGGAAAACTCCCAGACTCTTTTTATGAAGCCAGCATTACCCTGATCCCCAAACCAGGCAAAGCCAAACCAAAAAGGAGAATTTCAGACCAATATCACTGATGAATATGGATGTTAAGATTCTCAACAAGATCCTAGCAAACAGGATCCAACAGCACATTAAAAAGATTATCCACCATGACCAGGTGGGATTCATCCCTGGGTTACAATGATGTTTCAACATTCACAAATCAATCAATATGATAGAACAAATCAATAAGAGAAGAGAGAAGAACCACATGGTCCTCTCAATTGATGCAGAAAAAAACATTTGACAAAATCTAACATCCTTTCCTGATTAAAACGCTTCAAAGTATAGGGATAGAGGGAACATTCCTGACCTTCATAAAATCTATCTATTGAAGACCCACAGCAAAGATCATCCTCAGTGGGAAAAAGCTTGCAGCCTTCCCATTGAGATCAGGAACACGACAAGGATGCCCACTCTTACCACTCTTGTTCAACATAATATTAGAAGTCCTAGCAACAGCAATCAGACAACAAAGAGAAATAAAAGGTATCCAAATTGGCAATGAAGAAGTCAAACTCTCTCTCTTTGCAGATGACATGATTCTTTATATGGAAAACCCAAAAGACTCCACCCCCAAACTACTAGAACTCATACAGCAATTCAGTAACGTGGCAAGATACAAAGTCAATGTACAGAAATCAGTGGCTTTCTTATACACTAACAATGAAAATACAGAAAGGGAAATTAGAGAATCGATTCCATTTACTATAGCACCAAGAACCATAAGATATCTGGGAATAAACCTAACCAAAGAGGTAAAGGATCTGTACTCGAGGAACTACAGAACACTCATGAAAGAAATTGAAGAAGACACAAAAAGATGGAAGACCATTCCATGCTCTTGCATCGGAAGAATAAACATTGTTAAAATGTCTATACTGCCTAGAGCAATCTATACTTTTAATGCCATTCCAATCAAAATTCCACCGGTATTCTTCAAAGAGCTGGAGCAAATAATCCAGAAATTTAATAAGAAGAGACCCTGAATCACTAAGGATATGTTGAAAAACAAAATAAATCTGGCAGCATCACGTTACCTGATTTCAAGCTTTACTACAAAGCTGTGATCACCAAGACAGCATGGTACTGTCATAAAAACAGGCACATAGACCAGTGGAACAGAGTAGAGAGCCCAGATATGGACCTTCAACTCTATGGTCAAATAATCTTCGACAAAATAGGAAAAAATATACAGTGGAAAAAAGACAGTCTCTTCAATAAATGGTGCTGGGAAAACTGGACAGTTATATGTAGAAGAATGAAACTCGACCATTCTCTTACACCATACACAAAGATAAACTCAAATGGATAAAAGACATCAATGTGAGAAAGGAATCCATCAGAATCCTAGAGAAGAACATAGGCAGTATCCTCTTCGATATCAGCCACAGCAACTTCTTTCAAGATATGTCTCCAAAGGCAAAGGAAACAAAAGTGAAAATGAACTTTTGGGATGTCATCAAAATCAAAAGCTTCTGCTCAGCAAAAGAAACAGTCAACAAAACAAAGAGGCAACCCACGGAATGGGAGAAGATATTTGCAAATGACAGTACAGACAAAAGGCTGAGATCCAGGATCTATAAAGAACTTCTCAATCTCGACACACATGAAACAGATAATCATATAAAAAAAAATGGGCAGAAGATATGAACAGACACTTCTCCAATGAAGACATACAAATGGCTATCAAACACATGAAAAAATGTTCATCATCACTAGCCATCAGGGAGATTCAAATTAAAACCACATTGAGATACCACCTTATACCAGTTACAATGGCCAAAATTAGCAAGACAGGAAACAACAAGTGTTGGAGAGGATGTGGAGAAAGGGGAACCCTCTTGCACTGTTGGTGGGAGTTGCAGGTTGGTGCAGCCACTTTGGAAAACAGTGTGGAGATTCCTCACGAAATTAAAAATAGAGCTTCCCTATGACCCTGCAATTGCACTACTGGGTATTTACCCCAAAGATACAGATGTAGTGAAAAGAAGGGCCATCTGTACCCCAATGTTTAGAGCAGCAATGGCCACGGTCACCAAACTGTGGAAAGAACCAAGATGTCCTTCAACAGACGAATGGATAAGGAAGATGTGGTCCATATACACTATGGAGTATTATGCCTCTATCAGAAAGGATGAATACCCAACTTGTGTAGCAACATGTACGGGACTGGAAGAGATTATGCTGAGTGAAGTAAGTCAAGCAGAGAGAGTCAATTATCATATGGTTTCACTTATTTGTGGAGCATAACAAATAACATGGAGGACATGGGGAGATGGAGAGGAGAAGGGAGTTGAGGGAAATTGGAAGGGGAGGTGAACCATGAGAGACTATGGACTCTGAAAAACAACCTGAGGGTCTTGAAGGGGAGGGGTGTGGGAGGTTGGGGGAACAAGGTCGTGAGTATTAGGGAGGGCACGTATTGCATGGAGCACTGGGTGTGGTGCAAAAACAATGAATACTGTTAAGCTGAAAAGAAATTAAAAAAAAAAAAAAAGAAAAAAGAAAACAATTTCCAGACAGGCCCTATAAAACCCACTCAGCTGATGCATTCTCTCTCGTTGTGGATATGAACTCTTTTCAAAGGCTATATACACCCAAAACACTGCAATTTGGTTTAAATCAGAGAGTCTTGGTCAAAAACATGTTTGGAGTAGATGCTATGTTTAATTATATCTGAAGAGATAAGATGTTACCAATTTTAGAGATCACTTATATGACATTATCTCTTGAGCTCAGCTTTCACCCACAGACATATCTATCCTCTCTTAACTCCACACTACATGTGACAGGCTTCATGGGAGCAAACTCATTTAATCCCACAAGATCATGGCCCCCGCTTCACCCGCAAGGAGTTGGTAACCTTATCCAGGGCATGTGTTGACAAAGACTTGAGTCTTTGTCAGGCCAGAGTCTCCAGGGTCCATGTCCTCACCCACCGCACAGCTGACACCCCCAGCGACAACCAGCCCAGCCCTTCTCTGGAGCTTCAAACCCCTTCCCCCCATGATGCTCGCCATATCCAACAGGATGTCTCACAGACGTTCCAAGTCTAACTCTTTAAATGGAATATCTCCATTTTTTCTCCTATATCTGCTCCTTCTGTGTTCTTTCCTGGCAGATGTTGACCTACCCTCAGAGGAATCCTAACTTAACTGCATTTCTCTTTAAGGTTGTCCAACTGTCTGTAGTCAATGCCCAGATGCATCCCACTTACACTCAGGCTCCTGTAGTGTCTTGCTCCTTGTCTGTGTGTACAATCTCCCTGGCAGGCCTAGTGTCACTTCATGAAAAGTCTAACCCCATTTCAACCTGTTTCTTCCTCAAATCAGTTTTCCTCCTCCATGCAGAGTATTTCTTCCTGTACCTCAGTGATGAGTCTTACAGATGGACCCCATCAGATCTGCCGCTCTTGAGCAACAAATATAGCTGGCTAGAAAGAAAAAATGGAAAGGACCCTGGGGTCACAGTGGGGCTCAATCCTAGCTCTGCCCCTGACCAGCTCTGGGTCCTTGGGTGAAGTACTTGATCTTACTGAGTCTCTGCTTCCCCCTCTGCTAAAGAGCTTTTCATGGGTTTTTAGTGAAATGAGTAAAATGCTCAGTCCAGTTGTTCATTAAGTAGAAGTTACTGATACACTCTTACCCTATCGACAGTGAACCCAAATATTTAAATTCTTCCCTCCCTTTCTCCCCTGCCTCTCTCTTACAGTAAATTGAGCATTTGTTATGTATCAGGTATTGTGTTATGCACTTTTTAAGTTTCTCAATATAACTACCTGAAAAAGGTACTGTTATATCATTTTTACCAATGTTTTTGTGTCTTTGGCCTTATTTGGCATCAATTCTAACAAAGGTACCAAGGCTATTTTTGTGTCATTAATTAATTGGGTGAACATAGATTAGGAGCATTGAGTAGAAGTAGGGTCAGTGCCTAGAGGATATTCCATAGACACCATGTGAGACTACCATGTCCCAGCCCAGACTGGGGAAGAGAGAAAATCCAAAAACCTTCCTTAAAAGACAAGGTAAAACTACAGAAGCATAGCAGTCCACAGCTACTTGACCAAGCACACACAGCCCTGCACACCCCAGAGCACAGTGAGCCACAGAGAGGAGAGGAAAGCTAACACTGATTTGGTATTTACTGCATGCATGGTGATATACTAGCCACATCAGTGCATCTTTTCATTTACCCCACAAAATAAAATTATAAGGACTAATAGCTACAACCACTTTATGAGATTCATAATCCTTTTCAGGTAAGTAGTGTTTGGCAAACAGGAAAACAAAGACTGAAAGAGATTTGGTAACTTGGGCAAGATTACACAGCTAATTATGCAAGAACAACATTTTAAATTCAGCTCATCACTGAGTACATAGTAGACCTCTGAGACGTACTTGGGTGTTTGATCTGACATTGTCTGAAAAATGCTTTAATTCAGAGAGAAAATATACACCTCTGCTGGCATGAAGCACCATATGCTTGGTCACCTTCTCAGGCACAATGAGAATGAGATACCACAAAGGAGACTCCATCATGTATGCTAGCCCTTCCGCTGGCTTCTGTGGCAGAAATAGCAAGAAAGAAGTAAAGAAATCGGAATTTGGAATAGTTTCTGGAGGGGTCTCACTTCTGTAAATGCATTTGGCAGTGTGACTGAGCATCCACTCTCCTCAACCTCCTATTTTTTGGAGAGCAGACTGCCAGGACAAACAAGCTGGGAAGAGTCCTGGAGGGCCATCCTAACCCTTGTCACTGGATGAATCTGAGCAGAGTCAGTGTGGTCAAGGAGGCCACATCCATAGGGAAGTCCAGGCTGAATGACCTCTGGGCAGCATCTGATGTTGAGAGTCATGATACATGAGTGAAGTGTGTAGGAGAGTCTTTGCCATGTCTCTGGTATGTCACCCAACTGCTCACTCCAAAAACCTAGCCATCATTCTTGATTTTGTTGTTTCCCTTACTTTCCTTGTAAAACTGCTTAGCAAGACTGTGGGCTATACGTGCAAAGCATGGCCTGGGCCCAACCATTTCTCACCATCCCAAATGCAACTACTGCCTCTCACCCACCAAAGACAACCTTCCTGTTGCACACCACTCCTCCATGAGGTGTTCTTTACCCAGTGGCCAGAGTCAGCTTTCTAAAATTCAAGCAGATTATATCTTCCCTAGTCCAATAGTCTGATCAATGATTACCTTACCTCTCCCTTTGAATAAAACTTGAATGTTTTAGCAAACTCCAACCTGCTCTGTCCCTCCTAAGTGCTATGACTCAGTCTGTACTACTGTCCTTCACTTGTGCCTGCCTCACAATCCTTGGATCACTTCTAGCTGGCCCAGCTCCTCTCTGCAGACACACACAAACTTTCTAACTCAAATGCCACCCTGACATTTTCCCTGACCACTAGCTCCACACATCCCCTCTCCATGTCTCTGCTTCATGGATGCATGAACTTTTATTTGCTTCATAGAACTTGCAGCAACCTTCTTTATTTATTCATATTCCCCACCAGTCAGCTCCTGAAAGGCAGAAGGGACATTGTCTACTCCACAGGTATTTCCCAGGCCTGGCACATAAAGTAGGGGGTTAATAATCACTGAATGCATGAGTGAACATGGTGATTTGGGCCTTTGTCCCTTTAACAACAAAAAAGCATGCTACATAGAGACAGAGACACCAGGGCCTGCTGGACAGCAAGCTGGAGAATCCCTTGCATTGTCACAAACATGTAGGATGTCATGCATTTTTGTCCCTCTAGAACATCCCTCCCAGTATTCCCTGCTTTCCCATGACCCCCACTGAGGGCCTGATGAGTGCCTGTTCATGTTTTAAGACCAGCATCCTCCTGACAGCCTCAGCACTGCCTCTGTGCTCACTGGAGCTTGGTCTCATCTAACCCAAAACCTACATCAATGGAATGACCCATCCACTTCCCTGTGTGTCTGCCCCACTGAACTTCCTCATTTATGGGAGCTCCACAGAAGCATGTTGCCCAACATAGATACAGACCTGACACAGAGCAGGCACTCAGTGCTGTGTTAAGTCCCTAAATCTAGCCACCAACAGTTAATGTGGTGAACAGGCAGGTCTAGATGAGGGCTTGTTTTCCTGCCTCTATTTTCTTGTGGATCCCCCTGCCTCCCTGGCCTGTGAATGCCGGATTGCCTTGACTTTGTTCTCAGCCCCTTTATCCCACCACACCCTCACTCCATGGCTCAGTTCTGCTCTAACTCCAGACCAAGATACTCAACCCTCTAGTCAATATTCTCCCCATGTGGCTGACAGGTATTCCAAATTCAGTGTGTCTGGGGCTGGACTCCTGATCCCCTTCAACCATCACCTGCTTCTATCACAGTTGTCCTCAAAGCTGTTTTTGCCTCCCTCTTGGCTCTAACACTCTGTTGAAAATTCTTTGGCTCTCAGGGAATCTCCGCACCTACACCACAATTGCCTGATCTGGCCGCCCTCAGCTCTTGCCTCTCTACTGCAGAGGTCTCTTAACCCACTTTTCTGCTTGTCCCACTGACCCATCACTCATTCCAACATGGGAGCCAAGAAGATCTTTTTCATAAATTAAGTCAGATTATATCAATTCTTCTGTTCAAATTTTTCCTATCTCGTCCAAAAAAATTTTAAATTAATGGCCACAAACTACTTTCAGACCATCTGGCCCTCGCTCAGCATCCACTTTTCCTGCATCCCAAGCTCTGGACCCATTTTTCCTATTCCTAGAGTTTGACAAACCTTCCCCTTCCTTAGGGCTTTGCACTTGTTCTTGCTCTGCCTGGCCTCCCTCCCATGACAACTCCCTTATCTGATGCAGGTTCTGCCCAGTATCCCATCATCAAAACAGCTTCTCTGAGCCTTACTTCTAAAATAAAAACCCTCCAGTCACTCTCCACCTCCTTACTCCCACCTGCTCTTCTTGGTAACACTTGCTGACATGGCATATTACACAAGTGAGCATTTATTGTCTGTCTCCATGAGAACAGGGATGGGGTGGGGGAGGTATGGCTAGGTGGGGGTTACTCAGAGATGACTTCCTGGAGCTGAGACTCAGTGACAGGCTGTAAGGAGCTGGCAGAAATCAATGGGCAGACCAGGAGTGGTGTGTGTGCAGTGGGCCTGAGAAAGTGAGGAGGAGGAGTGAATTGACAGGGCCTCTGCTGGGCATGGGTGAGTCTTGGAACACCTGTGTCTCAGGCAGAGTCTTTCACAGGAATATCCCATAGAGGGACACACTAATAAAATCTTCCTCCATCTTTGACCTCACAATCTCTGGCCTACGTGTAATCCTATCAAAAGACTGCTGTCACCATGGCTTCCAACTAAGACACTAATGTGTTGAGGAACCTCTTGACACTCAGCTCCTGTATAACATCCCTGCAGGCTCATATAGCCCTTCTACACTGAGCGCTCATTAGTGCTCCCCAACCCCAGTTAGTTCCCTTTCCTTTTCTTTTTCTGGAGGAAAAAGAGCATGACTAATAGATTACATCATTCTAATCTTGCTGGAGGTGAGCCTATAACATTGTGGACCACAATACATACCAAACGTACATGTTTTAAACTTTGTTGACTCTGTAAGTCTGAAGCTACAAGAGACCATGAACCCATGAGTTAGTCAGGTCTCTAAAATTTACCCCAGGGACTGTGTCCCACCAGAGTAATCTAACCCTGTGGGCTCATGGGGAGAAACCGTTTGACATGCCTACTGTGAACCCTCTCTAGTGTTTCATGTAAATGTGCTTTAGCTATGCTCTGATAAGCCTGCATATTAACTGATGCTGAGCTGAATCAGAAACAGGTCAGAGAGACTGTGAAGTCATTTCCAAGGACTCAGCTAAACTGGGTTCATCCTGTAAATGTTATTCTTTTTAAAATGGTAAAAACACCAGCTTGAGCTATCAATAAACAAGCAAATAAAGGCACTGATAGACTAACTACGGAGAAAACTCTCAGAGGAATCAGTGAAGGTTGAAGGTTGGGTGTTTATGTGGGGGTGTGGGTGATTGTTAATCTTCTGTTTTAATAAAAGTGATGGAAGATGGTGAGACTTCCAGCTGACTCCCAGTCCTTCCTTTCATTCAGTAAAGTTTTGGGGAACTCCAATAGCCTTGGATGTAATGCAGAGCCATGGGCCCAATATTTCTGTTCAGTCCGGGGAGGAGGCACTCCAGAAATGTTCCAGGATTAGTACTTAGGCTTAACCATTAGAGATTGCTGCTATTTAACCATTTTTGACCCATCTGGTCTGCAATTTTATATGTCTCAACCTAATATTTAAGGCTGGAAGTAAAATCAGAGTGAAGTAGTAACAACTAAAGTTTGAGCATGACCATTTCTTCATTATTACATAGTGATTTCCTTGAAACCAAATCACACATAATTTTGTAAAAATATTAAAACTTATTCTAGGGGCACCTCAGTTGGTAGGGCCTCTGCCTTTAGCTCAGGTCATGATCCCGGGGTCCTGAGATCAAGCCCCACGTTGGGCTCTGTGTTTAGCTGCGAGCCTGCTTCTCCCTCTCTCCCCTTCTCATGCTCTATCTCTTGCTCTCTCTCTCTCAAAAAAATAAATAAAATCTTTTAAAAAACTTATTCTAATAAGTGTGTGGTATTTATTATCTCAGAGGATTCCAGTTAATGCTCTATATTAACACCAAGTGTGTCCATTTAGTCCTAGACCTCTTTGGAGATAGAGCTTGTATGCTAATCTTATGCATTGGCTTATTGCCAGGACCATACTATCCTTGAGAGAGTTGGTCCTTTATCAATATTTTTAATAAATTAAAAATTGAATAAATAAAGAATGAACACTACTTTTCTTCTTAAGAAATGATGTAATGTTTAGGATTGATATCTTAATCATACCACTAACTAGAATTTTTAGATTCAGGCCAATTTCTTGATATTGCTGAGCCTAATATCTCTCAACTATCATGGGATCTGCTTGATCCCATGATCCTAAAATCATGACCTGATGATCATTTCACCTGATGCAGCAGTTTGGAGCATGTTGGGGAAGCACTTTCAAAACTTCTGAAGTCTGGCACCCTTCTGCAGCCCCTACTTGACCCATGGGAAACTCTCACATTCCTCCATCCCAAACAGATAGAGTACACCTCACAGCTGTAGCCTACTCCCCAGGCCCACTGCCTTGGCAACAAGCACCAGCCTCTGTGCCCACATGTGAAGCCCTCACATTTCTAGGGAATGTACTTCAGGAATGACTACTAATTTAAGAAACTGAATTAATCTGGGGGAAGCCTAGCTTTTCTTGTGCTTTATGGGATATCCCTTCTGTGGTGATCACCACATGCAACAGAGAGAGGAGCAGGGATCAGGAGACTTGTGGTGGGCAAAGACACATCCTGAGCTTTGGTTTCACCTTCTGTGAAATAGATGTGGTAATATAATATCATCCTTTTGTGGTCGGCATCAAGATGTGGAATAAGTATGTCAAGCTTGGGTACTCAACTCCTCAAAAAATGTTCATTTGCTGCCCCAGTTATTCAGTGAAAGAAGATTATACTAACACAGGGCAATAAAAATTCATGATCTATTCATATAGTAGAAAATGGCAAAGCAACTAATTAAATGGCTGTCTCTCCATATAGAGTGAGAGCTTGCACGGGCTGGATTTTTATTTACATCATTCACAGTATCCAGTGTGATACCCATCCTTGAGATGTTGGATGGATGGAGGAAGAGAGGGGGGACCTTTTAGAGAATATCCTTGTGTATCCCTTGGGTTATTTCAGAGTCCCTCCCTCCCACAGCACAGACTGTGTATACCATGAATTTAGTCTATTTGGCAAAGAAGGGGGAGAAACACATGATATAATGTGGAACACAAGGTATTTTAACATAAAATGCTTTAAATTAACTCTTCAAAAGCTGGTCTGGCAAAAGTACAGAGATTGCAAATATCCTGTCTCTGATGTAGACTCTTCCAGGTGGAAGGGAGCTTGTCACCAGCACCAAGATGCAAGTGTTTTATAGTTGCCTTCATTGCAGGAGAAATTGGTACAATCTTCCTGGAGGTCAATTCAAAAACATGCATAAAAACCTTATGAATTCTTCTCATCTTTAAAACAGTAATTCCACCTCCAGAAAACTATACTTTAGGAATAAATCAGAGATGCAGCCAAAGGTTGATGTACTCACATAGGCCTGGGAACATTATCTATAATAGTGAGAACTTTTAAGTGACCTAAACATCCAACACGAGGAATTACCAAATAAGCAATGATACAAATCATGCTTAATACATTTTCAGATAAGAAAAACTGGTATATTGTTGATTAAAAAAATAAAGCAGACCATAAAATTCATTTTTATAGAGTCATTCTATATGTGAAAAATACAACTTAAAAATTTGAGGAAAAACTTTAAAAAATCAAAATGGTACTAGTGGTTACCCATGAGAAGTAAAATAATGGATATCTTTTACTGTTTTATTTATACTTTGGGGGTTTTAGATATGTATTGCATCCATTTCTTCTATAATAAAGCATAAATTCTCCTAAAGAAAAAATATCTGAGCTTTATGTAGTGAAATATTAGAGACAGAAAAGATTTTCTATAAAATATAAGTGCATTTTTAATATTCTTCTCCATGGGCTTTGAGCTGTTAATGTATCACCTAAAAAGGTTAAGGGTAAGTCTTAGAAAAGGCAAAAATAGCCTTTTAGTGTATCTAGCAAAAGGATTATAATTATTAGGTAATTTTTTACTTAATAAAGTT
The DNA here is from genome assembly GCF_902655055.1 of Lutra lutra. Taxonomy (NCBI): domain Eukaryota; kingdom Metazoa; phylum Chordata; class Mammalia; order Carnivora; family Mustelidae; genus Lutra; species Lutra lutra. The sequence continues at coordinate 114,348,295 of NC_062280.1, read as the reverse complement.
CATATTGGTGTCACTCATTTTAAGAAAACTTAAATGCTGTATATATAAAAGATGAATTGAATATGATACTTAGCTTTTCTGTTGCATATATTTTGGCCAGTAAAAACCACCAGCACCTGTTACTTAGAATAATAGAATAACGTTAGAAAAACTGGCAAATATATCAATATTTTTTTTATCGTGACTTCTCCTCTTGGTATAACCCAAATGTGATGAATGTCTATGTGTGGGTTGACCCTCTTGACCTCTTCTCTAAAGCAAGGAAACACATTCTCATATTTTCATGTTAAGAAACATTGTAAACACTATCCATTATTTTTTTTTTTTTAATTTGCCACAGGAAATTCTGGTGGACCTATATTCAGTGCTCTTTATAATGGACACATGCCAAAACTTGCAGATTTTAAGAAAAGGGCGAGAGAATGCTCAGGGAGAGAACACATGGAAGAGGCATTTAAACATCAATAAATTTTTAATATTGATAAGTCATTTCTTAGAAAAAAAAATACTGTCTCTAAAAGTCTACCCAGTGTTAGGCTCTGTGTGTCACTGGGGACATGGCCATGGAGCTGACCCCAGGGAGCTTATATCTGCCACTGCATCACAGCTATGGGGAGGGAGTGAGGTGCTTAGTGAGGCCAAAGAGAGAGGCCATGGCATCAGAGGAAGGGGCATTCTTGACAGACAGGGGAACAGATTTTGCTTCTTATTTTTCCTATTCCAGAAAAGAGGTCCTCTGCCAGGGTGTGGAGGGAACCCAGGAAGCCTGCTTCTACAGTCTCCTGTGCCTGCCAGTTCTCTTGCCTTGCCTTCACTCTAACAAATTAGAGGCATGTGGTGCCATAAAATTTAGAGCTTTTTAGTGGTTTGCTTGTATATCCTGAGTCATTTCTTGTCTTTACCCACTTCCGGTTTGGGAATCAGCTTTCTTGGCTTTTCTAAATTAGTTCACATTCATTTCTTGTTTTCCTGCTTTGAAATGGATTCAGTAGATAGTCACAGAAAGAACACTAAGACCCCACTGCATGCCAACACCTGGTCCCCACAATTCCCAGAATTCTGGTGGCCAGGTGTCTACACTCCAGGCTAGAGACAAGAATATATTCTCTAGAGAATCTGATCAACCCAAGAGAAAAGACAAAGTTACTAACATCAGAGGATCCTCAAAGGAAATGTCCCAATATACATTTCACAATGAACTTCACAGATGAAGAACCTCACGTATGTTCCAGATCAGCGTCTTGCTTTAAATATAGTCAGAAAAAACAAACATCATAATATGCCTTAAGGAATGTGGTTCGCATGGGAATTAAAGACCAAAACTAAGAAAGGCTTATTTTTTTTAAATGTCAAAGGAACACTGAAAAAGAAAAGAAAAGAAAACTTTAAAAAAAGATTATTTTGTATGTGATTATCCAGTTTTCCCAGCAGCATTTGTTGAAGTGACTATTCTTTTTCCATTGTGTATACTTGGGACTCATGTCTAAGATTAGTTGGCCATATATAAACATATAAATTTAAAAATGTCAAAGGAAATAGAAACTATATAGGGAAACACCACCACCACCAAGCTATCATAAATATTCTCAGCAATATAAGAGAAAATACTATATTTAGGGAAAAAATGTAGATACTATAAAAATGAAATATGCAGAGAATAAAAATATCTCTTTGAAGCTAAAGATAGGATAGCAGAAATAAAAATACAATAGAAAATTCAGAATATAAACTTGAAGAAATCTCCCAAGAAGGGAGGCAAAAGAGAATGAAAAATATGAAGAAGATGTGATACTTAGAGAACCAGCATACAAAATACAACAACTAAGAGCTCTAGGAAAAGAGAGTGGAGATAATGAGGAAATTATCAAAGAAGTAATTCAAGATTGCACAGACTGAAGAAGACAAATTTTCGGTTTGAAAAGGCACACAAAGTAGATAAAATCAAATACTGACAAAGCACATAATCATGAAATTTCAGAACACCGAGGATGAAGAAAGATTCTGTAAGATTCTAGGGAGAATAAAAACAAGCTTATTTACAGAGAATGAGGAAATAGAATGTATTCTGGGTTCTCTACAACCTCCCCAAAAGACAGAAGATAATAAATCAATGCCTTTTAAATTCTGAAGCAAGTCTACCCCTAGCAAACTAAAACTCAGACAGAAAGGTAATATAAAATAAATTTTCCTGTAGACACTGTTTCAAACATTGATCTCAAAGCACTGTTTCTCTGGGAGCTGCTAGAAGATATGTTCCGCACAGAAAGGAGAAAACTGAGTAAGAAGAACATATGGATGCAGGAAAGAGTAGAAGTCACCAGGATAGAGAAGGAACCCCATGTGTGAGGGGACAGAAGGCTACAGAAACAGCAGCTGTGTATCAGGCTGGAGGGCATCTAACACAGACTAGAGCAGACCAAAGGGCTCTGGGGAGGTTTCATGAAGAGAATATTGATAAATAACTAAATTGTCTTAACATTCCAAGAAAGTTTGAGGCCTAATTTATGATAAATGCATAGAAAATAGACACAGAAAGTCAGAAAAATACGTATTCCAAGGAAAATGGGAAAAGAGTGTTCAGGAAAGAAAAATAAATCACGTGTATAATTCATGACTTGGCTGGTAAGGGCACTTGCATAATTACAGGAGTAAGAACTCTAGAGGGGAGAAGCTGGAAGTGGTGAAAGAGGGAAGTCTTCATCTAATGTAAGAAAAATTCAATGCATCCTGCCTAAAATGAGAAACTGAGGCAAAAATAAAAGTATTTTACCTAAAGACATAGAAATACCAAAACAAAATAGAAACAGAAAACAAAAAGAATGTAAATCAGTTGCATCTGGAAAAAGGGAAATTGGGGAAATGATAGGGAGAGGGACTACTCTTTTCTGAATAAACTTTATAGTACAACTTGACTCTTTAAATGTATTACTATGTTAAACATTTTAAAAGCAATATTTTTATAACCACATTAAGAACAAAGATGAGTTTGTTAAATGCTTCTTCTTTTCTTATTTCAAATGGGGAAAAGTGCTTGGAGCAAGTTTATTGCCTTGCTCTCTGTTCTCCTAAAAACCCTGCAAACCCCCGTAGACCAAAATATGTGAAATTAATCATTGGATGGTCTTGTCTTATTTCACCCATAGATTCATTCATTTGTTCATTATGTACTCATTGTGTTTTTTCCTGTGCCAGGCATTGGGCTAGGTCCAAGAAAATCAGACCCATATATAGGTAGATTAGATGATAGATGGATAGATTATAGATAGATGATAATTAGATAGGTTGATAGATAGATGATAGGTAGATAGGTATAGATAGATAGATGATGATGATAGATAGATGATAGATAAAACATAGATAAATGATAGATGATATCTATGTATCTGATATCCTCTATTAAGATAGAGACACATAGATAGATGATACATAGATGATAGATAGATAGATAGATGATAGATTCTGTGTCTATGGTAAGTTGAAGCAGATGTTCTCAGTGACCCACCAATATGCCTCTGACCTTCTAGTGAGCTTAACAATCTACAGGTACCAGTATCTGTATCTCTGTGTCTAGAATTCTTTTCTAGAAGTGCATACGGTCACTCTGCCCATAGTAAGAAAAGCTAAACACACATACACAAACACAAAGCCCTTATTCAATGAATGTTAGTTGTTAGTGCATAAATACTCTTAGCTCCCTCACCCCTTGGGTGGAAAACTGGGTGCATCACATTAGCTCACAATCACTCTGTGGGAGTAAGTCCCAATTTTTCAGTGTTTCCTGACTTTAACATGCATCTATGCATCTTTATTGTCTGCCTTTCATTCCTAACAACCTCACACTTCCCAACCAACTGAGCCACCCAGGCGTCCCCAACCTCACACTTCCCAAATAAACTTTGACCCAAAGTCTGCTCAGGGGAAATCTACAATAAGACAGACATGAAACTCTGGGCAACAGCAAAGATATACTGGGTATTTGGAGAAAGCTGCACAGGTATTGAACCCAGGCTGGGAATGAGTGGGATGAGGGAAAGTGATTGGAGTAAAGAACAGCCCATGAGAGTGAGTGACTCCTTTGTCAGAAATTAAAGCATGCTTAGCAGTCTGCAGGCCCTTGGCTGGGAATAGAAGTACATAGATTCAGTAACAATCGTGGGCCCTGGAAAGACAGATGCTGAAGCAGGTAAGTGCAAGATGAGAAGTTGTCGGATGGGCCACATACCAGGTGTTGCGGGGGCAGAAGAAGCCACTCTGCAAGAGAGTCCCACCGGCCTGGGCTATTTGGCTTCTCCCTCTTTCTACATGCACACTCTTCCCCAAGCTCCATTCTTCCTATTTCTACCACTTCTCTACCATTCCCTTGAGTTCCTCTCCTGCTGCCAATCCTCACATGTTGGTTTTCCTGAGGGTTTTCTCCCAGGCTCTCTCATGTCATTGTTATGGATTCTGTCTCCCCCTACCACTGTTTCAATTATCATATATAGGCCAAATATTACTCATCTACATCTTCATCCCTGAGCTGTTCTTTATGCTTCATGCACTCATATCCAACAGTATATCTCTCCAAGAAGCCTTGCCTAGAATCTTTCTTTACATCATGGCAGGTGCTTGAAATGAATGGTTATTGGAAAGAGGTGAACTTCACTATGCTCTTGGTGCACAGCTTTCTTTAAAACCCAGCAATTTTCTATCTCTGGATGATTGAACATATTCTTCCTGGAAAATCTTTCATGTTATGCCTCAAGGTGACTGGATTGCATTACTCCAGGGGATACCATTCCCAGACTGCCAAGTGCTTTCATTATCATCTGAAGTGCATTTCTTCATAAAGGCTTACTCCAGTCTTTCAACATAAATCAGATCTCCTTCTTCATACTTCCTTATCAACAAAACCATCACAGTTTATTATTAGACATTTATTTGTGTGAGGATATGGTACTATATCTATCTTATTCACTATTTTACACAGAACATTTATCCAGTGTCTATTTTATAGTAGAAACTCAATATAAGCATTTATTAAATTAATAAAATGAATTGAACTTAGGGGAGCCTGGGTGGCTCAGTGGGTTAAAGCCGCTGCCTTCAGCTCAGGTCATGATCCCAGGGTCCTGGGATCGAGCCCTGCATCGGGCTCTCTGCTCAGCAGGGCGCCTGCTTCCCTTCCTCTCTCTCTCTGCCTGCCTCTCTGCCTCCTTGTGATCTCTGTCTGTCAAATAAATAAATTTTAAAAATCTTTTAAAAAAATGAATTGAACTTAACCCTCAAATAATTCAATTTTTACTCTGTACAAGAGGATAGAATTAAAGACCACAACAGTACATGGTACCTCTTCCCAAGAGACTCACAAACAAGTGCAATGCAGAGAAACCCAGAAATACAAATATGCAAGAGATAGAGTCATAACAGAAAAAAGGAATAAGAAAGAGATTAGGGTGAAGGGTAGATATTGGTGCTGGTGTCAGAGAAGTAGGAGGAGGGGAGAATCAATGAAGGGATACAAACCAGCCTGATTTCCTGCACTGCCTCAGGAGACTCAAGCAGCCTACACCTTCACTCAGTACATAAAATCGCACTAAATACAGTTGACTTCTAAGATGCTACAGCATTAATGATGACATAAAGATTTTATGGGCAACATGGGCTGTGACCAAAATACCTCTATAGCAAAATCAATAGAAACAGAATTACCATGGTGAGGGCAATGTACTACACTTTGTTTCACTCAAATACAAATAAATGTCTATTTATAGGTTTTTGTGTGCAATCAGTGTTCATTTCTCTAGAATAAATGCCTGTGAGTACACTTTCTGGTTCTTATGATAGTTGCATGTTTAGTATTTTAAGAAAATGACAAACAACTTTCCAGAGTGAGTGCTTGTTTCCTTTTACATTCATATTTCTTAATAGGAATTTTTCACAAAGCAAAAGTTTTTAATCTTAATGAAGTCAAATTTATCATTTTTTCTCAGATATACATTTGATATTTTTAACCATCCTTAAGTCCCAAAATTTTTCTTCTGTGATTTCCCTAAAATTTATGTTTTAAATTTTATATTTATACCCATGATTTATATCTTTTTTAGAGTTTTATTTATTTAATTTTTTAAATTTTATTTTATTTTTTTCAATGTTCCGAGGTTCATTGTTCATGTACCACATCCAGTGCTCTATGGAGTTGTGCCCTCCTTAATATCCACCATCAGGCTCTCCCAAGTTAATTTTTTGTATAAGATGTAATACTTAGAAGTTTTTTGGGTTGTGAGTTTTGGGTTTTTTATTTTTATTTTTATTTTTTGTTTTTTTTTTGCCTATGAATGTCCAGTTACTCCGATAGTATTTGTTGAAAAGCCATCATTCCTCCATTGAATTCTTCTGCACTTTTGTCAAAAATCAGTTAGTTATACCTGTATGGGTATTTACTAGGCTCTCTATTCTACTCCACATATATGTCATTCCTTCCTCCAAAACCATGCAGTCTTTATTGCAGCTATATAATTCATCCTGAGATTAGGTAGTTGATTACTTTTTTTTTTAATATTCATTTTAGCCATTCAGGTTTCCCTTTTCCATATAAATTTTTTAATAATCTTGTTGAATTAAGAAGTGTTTTCTCCTCTTCCATAATCTGTGAAAAATCATGTGGAATTAGAGTTAACACTTCTGCAAATGTTTGAAAAATTCCTCAATGAAATCATCTGAGGTTGAAGATTTTGAGTGGAGTTTTTAGATTAAGAATAAAATTTCCTTGGGTTGCCTGTGTGGCTCAGTTAAGCATCTGCCTTAGGCTCAGGTATGATACCGTGGTCCTGTGATGGAGTCCTACATAAGTCTCCTTCCTCAGCAGGGAGCCTGCTTCTCCCCCTGCCTGCCACTCTTCTGCTCTCCTTGCCTGTGCTCTCTCTCTCTGATAAATAAATATAATCTTTAAAAAAAGAATAAAGTTTCATTAATATTTTAAGTTTATTCACATTATCCATTTCATATAAAGTGAGTAGTGGTACTTTGTGTTTTTTGAGAATTGTCTAATTTGTACATTTATGTGTGTAGAATTGTTTGTAACAATCCTTTATAATCCCTTTGTTGTCTGAAAGAACCGTGACAGTATTTTTCATTTCATTTATTCTGTTTCATTCATTTCAAGTTTGTATCTTCTCACTTTTTTTGTTGTTCAGTCTTAGAATATATTTGTCATTTTGAAAATTCTTTCCAAAAACTAATCTCTTTGTTTCATTGTTTTATTATTTCTATATTCAATTTTATTGATTTCTGCTCCTTTTATTGTTTCCATCCTTCTTTTTGTTTGGATCCATTTTGTTCTTTTCCTATGTTCTTGAGGTTGAAGAAAAATTTATTGTGATGTTTTTCTATTCTCTAATGTAAGAATTTAATGCTAAAAATGTCCTTGTCAACATTGCTTTAGCTATGTCTCACAAATATTTACATGTTGTATTTTCATTTATTTCGATTGTGTGTGTGTTTAAAAATTCCCTATGAGATTTTGACTATTGATTATTTAGAAGTGTGTTGTTAGTTTCTACATGTTTAGAAATTTTCCTGTTAAATCAGTTGTTACTGATTTCCACTGTGGTCAGAAAACACACTTTGTATAAATTCAATTTTAAGAAAAATGTTGAAGTTTGTTTTATGGCTCCAGATATTGTCTATTTTAGTACATGTCCATGTATATTTGAAGAAAAAAATGTTTTTCCATTCTCTGTTTATTATATCTTCTTGGTTGGTGATGTTGCATTTTTCTGTATCCTCGTTTTTCTGCTTAGTTATTCTATCAATGGACTGAGGATGTTACATCTCTAACCATAATTGACAATTTGTTTGTATCTCTTTTTAGTTGTATTGGTTTTGCTTTGTATATTTTGCAGTTCTGTTGCTTGGTTGGTACACATGTAGGATTGCTATGTCATCTAGGTGGAATGATCATTTCATCATGATTGATATTATATGATGTTCCTCTCTGTCTCTGGTAATTTTCATTCCTCCGATGTTTACTTTTCTGATACTAACATAGCCATTCTTATTTTCCTTTGATTAATATTTTTATGACATTTTCATCCTTTTACTTTCAACCTTCCTGTCATATTGAAGTGAGTTTCTTGTAGGCTGGATACAGATGGGTCATGTTTTAACATCCACTCTTCTAATCTCTTTCTTTCAATTGGTGTATTTAGACCATTAACATTTAATGTAGTTTTTATTGCACTAGGACATAAATCTGTGCTCATTGAGATTTCCACAAGCCTAGGATAAATGAGGTAAAATTAAAATCCAGTAAATTCTCTACCATGTTATTCCTCAGGCCTGAGGTGCCTAGCCAATCTATCTTGTCTCCACTTTCCAGAGTCTATGTTTGTTTTCTGTAGAGCACCCAGGAATTTTTAGTTTTTTGTCTTGTTTTGTTTTGCTTTTTAATTTATTTTTATTTATTTTTTTTTATTTTTTACAGGATTTTTAGGGGGTTTTTTGGCAATAAGAATAGGGGAAAATATGTATTTTGCAACTTCCCAGAAATAAACCATTCAAAGAATTTTATGTCCACATTCTATTTCCAATTCTTCTCATATTTATGGCTCATGGCTTCTGAGGGTGGTTTTTTTTTTTTTTTTGTATGTTTGTTTTTGCTTTTTTCTCATACTGAGACTTCTTTAACATTTGGAGAGCATCAGTATTTCTAAGCAGCTAGAGCATGGGCTGTCTTCAACCATGGAAAGTGTTCCTTCAGTAAGCCCAAAGTTTAACTGGTCCAGCCCATAATCTCTGGCCTCATTTTTATAATAAGTACAATTAACAGAGCATATGCATGTATCACAATATTGGCTTCACGACCACACAATAAAAGGGGAAAAAAGCTATTCCTCACCTCTTAGAATGTTAACCCAGATAATATGTGTTCCTTAAAAAAAATGCTATATCCCAAACAACATGTGTCTGAAGCCCCAAAAGAGTTTGAGGAAAAGAAAGGAAGGGGGTAAATTCCTCTTTGTTTTAGTCTCTCCCAGTCCCTCTATATTTATGACCTGTGTGCCTAAACACAATTTGGATGAGTATGGATGAATGTGGAGTATAATGAACATAGATTTAATTTTAAAAATTGTGCTATAACTCAGTCAGAAAAATGGGGCCCCCTGAGGTAGAAGAAACTGGAAACAAATGTGGTAAGAGAGAGACATGAGTACCAAATCTTAACCTCACATGAAGTGTACCAACAAGTGATGTTGAAAATGGCAAGTGCAGAGGCACCAGTTTTGGCACCATATTTAAAAATACGACAGTAAGGGCCCCTGGGTGGCTCAGTCAGTTAAGTGTCTGCCTTTGGCTCCAGTCATGATCTCAGGGTCCTAGGATCAAGCCCACCATCAGCCTCTCTACTCAGCAGGAAGTCTGCTTCTCTATCTCCCTCTCCCCCTGCTTGTACTCCTTCTCTCACCATGTCTCAATCAAATAAGTAAATAAAATCTTTTTTAAAAAATTAAAAAAAGAAATATGACTGTAAGTGCAAGAAGAAAGCCAAAAATCTACTGTTTTTATTATCTTAGTGTTGTTTGATCTTTTACCTATATGCATGCATTATAAACCTAAATATAAAAATTAGTAGATAAATCATGTGACCTCCCCTCTATTGATATCACTTAAGGGTTGCCCATCATGCCTTGCCACTCACCTCTTTTTTCTTCATGCTAACATCACTCACACCATATCCTGACCACAGTGTCTGACAGACTAGAACATAGGTCGAGACTAGACAGCTTTTCTCAGTTTGCCTATTCTAATCTTGGCTTTGAAGCCAATATTCAAGTTAAATCAAATCAAATTAAATCAGCAAATGCTCATTGTGCACCCACTGTGAAGTGCCCAAAGGAGCATAAACACATGCCTAATGCACAAGGGGTTACATCTACAACTGCACATTAGAAGGCAAGGATACAAGAGTCTCCAAAGTGCACATAGGTCACAAGAAGTCCCAGCTACAGAGCTAGAAGGGACATTGGAGAACATGGCTCCTTCCTCATGGAGAACTGGCTCCTTCCTCATTTGACAAAGTAGAAAACCAAGGCCCAGGCAGGAAACTGCATTTGGCACCCAATCTGTTCTAACTCACCAGGAATCAGGTGAAATGCAGATAACTGAAACTCAAAACTTTTAGATAGTTCAAAAGTAAAACCAGGTGTGGGGGTATGGGGGAGGCACCTGGGTAGCTCAGTCAAAAGCAGCTGCCTTTGGCTCAGGTCATGATCTCAGGGCTCTAGGATCAAGCCCCACATCAGGCTCCCTGCTCTATGGGGAGCCTGCTTCTCCTCCTCCCACTGCCTGCTGCTCCATCTGCTTGTATTCTCTCTCTCTCTCTCACCTTGTCAAATAAATAAATAGACAAAGTATTTTTTTTTAAGATTTTATTTATTTATTTGACAGAGAGAAATCACAAGTAAGCAGAGAGGCAGGCAGAGAGAGGGGAGGAAGCAGACTCTCTGCTGAGCAGAAAGCCAGATGCGGGGCTCGAACCCAGTACCTGGGATCATGACCTGAGCCGAAGGCAGCGGCTTAACCCACTGAGCCACCCAGGCGCCCCACAAAGTATTTTTTTAAAAATGGAAGAGCCAGCACCTAAGACTGTGATTGTTCCAGAACATTCTTGGAAGGAAAGAGGCTGAGTAGGGCCTTAGAAAATGAGTAGAAGAGAATGACTTCAGAGGAAGGGAACTTGACCTTCTGCAAATTGGAAAATTTTGTTCCAATAATGAATATATCTAATGGGACCACCTCACTGACAACTATGCAGAGGGAAGGAGTTGGGGCTACGTTTGATGACCTACTGGATGCCAGAGCTGAATGAGCAGACTCTTTCCCTGCCATAGAGAAGGTCAGGGGCATCTCTGCTCAAGCCAAAGCCCTATTTGCACAAGTACTGTGGTTTTATCTCCTAAACATCTTGCAAATTTCTGCCACCACCACCACCTGATCCAAGCCTCCTTCCTTTCTTTCTAGACAGTCTTTAAACTGTTTTTTTTTTAGTTCTTCCTATCCTTTTATAAATTTTATTTTGTTTTTCAGTGTTCCAAGATTCATCATTTATGCACCACACATTTATGCTCGTTTTAATATGTGCCCTCCTTAATACCCACCTAATCCTTTGTCATCAGTTATTCAAACCACAGCTAGAGTGATATTTAAAATAAGCTAACAAACACATGTGATAATGCCAACGATAAACTGCAAACCCTCTAATAGGTAAATCAAGAAAAAAAGAAAAAAAAGAAAAGAAGAAAAGACAGATAAGACAACCTCCTGAATATGGTGCCCAGGTTTTTCTGGTCTGTCACCTCCTCCCATATGTCTTCAGCCTCCTGGGCACCATCCCCCTTTCTGCTCTACCTACAAACCATCTTTAGTTATTTCCTAATTAACATATTTCTACCTTCCACAGGGCTTCTCTGTATGCTGCTTCCTCTATCTGGAATGACTACTTCCTCTCTTCATTTAAGACAGATATTAGCTGAAAAGCCATATTCTTGACAAAGCTTTTCTTGAACCCCTAAGCTAAGTGCCTGGGCAGGCTCTTTTTCAATTTTACACTCAAATATGTTCCTTAGTTACTAGTTGTCTCCCAGTAAAGCTGCATTCTACAAGAACAAAAACTTTTTATTTTTAGGATGATGATTGCATAATTTTCAGTTCACTATCAGTTACTTAGCAGAAGGTAAGTTAATATTTTATCAATGAATGAATGAATGATCTAAAACAAACCTGTTCTTAATTAATGATCAAGCCATTACTGAGAATACTTCCTCTGTGCCCAGTCTTCTGCTAAATAGCATGCATGCAGACAAAGAAGAGAAGACAGGTTTTGTTCTAGAATTCATTGTCAAAACAAGAGCAAGAAAAGCTGCATGTTTCTGTTTGTAAAACCCAGAACATGTTCCTCAAAATAAAATCACCCATTAGCCATGCTTGCCTCATCCTGGAAAAGCATAGTTCCCAGGGGGAATGTCAAGAAGGGCCCGTGAATTTCTCAGAAACTTGGTGGACAGAGGCCCCTATAGTAATCTTTCTGAAGCCCAGGTGGAAACCAAAAGGACCTCACAGGACAGTTTTCCTGAGTAGATAGAAAAATCCCTGCAGAGGTGAATCACTGACAGAATGATGCAGACCTGAGGGAACCAACAGCTGGTGGCCTGGACCTCTGCCAGGTAAGTGTAGGGACCTCATCACCTAACAGCAGGATAGTATGGCACAACAAGAACATTGTATATGGTGACTAAAGTTTAAAGGTTCATGTACACAAGGGTACATGGCTCAAGGCACAGTTTACATGTGAGCTGGGGTATTTTTTTTTTACCTGTCTGAGTCTTTTCACACATAAAATTGGTGTAAAAATAAAGCTGTCATGGCCATGAAATGAGATTACCTGTATACAGTGCTTAGTAAAACACTGTGCAAGGGGCAACCTTCGATGAGTGTTGGAAAGCACAGTAGGGTTGGAAGCCATGAGTTCTAGACAGGCTAGGTATCTTAATTTTGTGATTTCAAGCAAGTTGCTGGGATGGAAACCTGGATCTATGGGGAGTAACAGCATCTCAGTGGCAGAGATGGGAGGCAAGGATGAGTTCAAATCTGACTGGATGATTGATAATACAAGCTACTGTTTAGGAAACTCTGACTCCATGCACCCTCCAGGCACTTGCATGTAGATTTTTTCTTCTCTCTCAAGGTAGCCAAAATTCCCTTGGTAGAAGACATCATACTGATAACTGCATTCACACTCATCTCTGCCTTATTTTCCTGTTTTTGACAAACAGCATCCCTGAGAAGGACAACATCCAAGGTCCCTGAGTCAGTGAAAGTCCTCAGGCAGGCAGGGACAGTTTAACATTGCTTTGCAGCCTCTCAGGCACAGGGCCTGTTGCCATTAACATGCCTGCTTTTTGTTCTCTGTTTCTCCAGCCAGTTTCTCCACCCTCTATAAATCTTTGGTTTCTTGCAAACATTGCAAGAGAAGTAAGCAGTGCAGAAGTGCCTATTCTTCTCCCTTCTGCCCAGGGTTTGTCTGTCCTAGTAGGGCTTATTTCCAAGTGCAAATGCTCAGAGCTAATTTCTCACCTGATAGGAGCTGCTGGAAAACACAAAAAGTGTGTCAGTTCATCAGAGTCATTTGTCCCAAGGGTATACATGACCAAGTAGGAGAAAAATATGTTAATTTCATCAGAAAAAAATGTGTTTCTCAATACATCATGATTACAAAAGGAGTTTGAATTAAACTACTTATGTATTCATTCATTCATGCATTCATTCACTCATTCTACACACATTTAAAAAGGATCTAACCCTGTGCAGGACACTAGAAATACCAAATCCAAAAGGGAGTTCCCTAGGATGGAGTAGAAAGCTTACGAAGCTTTGTCACCTAACTAAATTAGATTTGAATTTAAATTCTGCCGTTTACTTGCTGAATAGCCTGGAATAAGCTACTTAACCTGTCTAAGCCTTAGTTTCTTCATCATTGTTAAAATGGGAATGATAATAGCTACCATCCAGAGTATTGTAAGGTATAAATGTTCTAAATGTCTACACAGTGCCTAGGATTCAATAAATACAAACTGCTATTACTATTATTATTATTATTATCATCATCATCATCACCATCACTTTAATGTTACTATCACAAACAAATAATAGGTGGTGTTTAAGGAAACCAAAAACAAGTCAAAGCTGGCATTTGTTATGATAACCTACTATTTCACAGAACTGCTTTCTAGAATAAAAAGGAGGAAATAAAAGTTGGGAGATATTTCCAAGACAGAAACACAGTGGTTTCAATGTCATACATGAATGGGTTATCATTTCTCTTACAGCTGTCAGCAACAATCAACAACAACATACTACTATTTATTACTCAGCTTTGTAGGACTCAGAAAAGGAAATTTAGTAGGTCTGTTGGGAATACCCCATTCACATAGCAGATGGCTCAAAAAATAGTCAGGGTCAGAGTGCACCACAGCTGAGCATAAATCAGCAAAGTGAAACTGTAAATACAAAGGCAAGTGTGCCCAGGGATGTGTAAGTGGAATTGATGAAGTTCTAGAACCTAGGTGAGGTTCGGTGGGCTGATATCCGGAGCCGATGACCAAGAAAGAATTCTTGAGACATCTTTGGTGCAAAATGGTGGTTTATTAAAGCACAGGGACAGGACCCATGGGCAGAAAGAGCTGCTGCCTGGGGTTGTGAGGGATGGCAGGGTGTGTACCCTGCCTTTGGGGGAAGGTGAGGGAAAGGAAGTTTTCAACGGAGCTTTCATATGCTAAAGAGGGCCTACAAGGTGCCGGGATACCTGAGGTCTCAGTCTAGGCTTGATCAATGTTGTCTTTTGGCAAGCCATTAACATCAAGGTAGTTGGGAGATTCCTGTCTTGCAGGATTGTGATCTCTGCAAGTTAACTATTTGTTTCTCCTTTATGGAGGTCAGGGGTGCCTGAGGAATGTTACACATATTACCAAGGGGAGCGGGTGGAGAGGGGGTGCAAGGTGCCAGCTTTTGCTTTGTCCTCAGTCAGCCTTCTGCTCCCTCATCAGAATGATAGCTCATCTCCACTGGGCTCTGAATTTGGCACACAAAAAATGTGTTTAGAAAAATGTCATTAATATACTGGTGAAGTGAGCACCTTTGAGTGCTCATTATATATCAGGCATTGTGCCAACATATTTATTTATTATTAAAAATAACTTTTTAATTGTTATATTATGTAATATAATAGCCCCATGAGCCATTATTTTCCTCATTTTACAGTTGAGGGTACAGAAAGATCCGAAATGTGGAGCAGTCTTTCCAAAGTCACACAGCTGGTGAACCCAGTGTTTGATCTTGGAGATTTCTGACTCCAACGAGGATATGTCCACTGACATGGCTGCTTCTACATTGTGGACTCTTCCATACATGATCATTTTGTTTCATTAACTGAGTGGGGAAGAGGTTATGTTTAGTACTTTAACATACCACAAAGGTACTTCTTGATATGAAAGAAAGAGATGAACTTCTTATATAATATCTCAATTTTTAAAATTATATTACAATGTTGAACTCAGTTTCTATTTGTCTGCAGTGTTTAGGTGGAAAAGATACCTTGAAAATGTCTCTCAAAGAGCTACAGTTGTCTGATGTACGTAAGAAGGACCTGATATTTCATTAATCCTGGTTGTTGCCTAAAATCCCTTTCTTTCATTACTTTTTTTACTTCACTGAAAAAAAAATACAAAATCCTACTTGAAAGTGTTTATATTATTTTATTAACATATAAAAAAGTGTTTATAATGTTGTGCAACTGTATGTTCCTACCCAAAATAAATGGGTTATCTTTCAAATTCAATGTGTGAACTGATATTATGTTGGGAAAAGGAGTGCCCTTGCAGTAGACTGATTTAACTTATACAAAACTGATACAGGAAAACCATTCCTTCCCCATTTTACAGATAAGGAGGCTGTGGCTTGTAGGGGTTGAACATCTTCCAGAACACCTCACAGTGGATTAAATAATGAATTTGAATTTAGAATAAAGGATGGATGGATTCTTTCTACTACCATACCACCTTCCTTCACATATGCCTGTTTTTGTTTGGGTTTGGTTTGGCTTGGTTTTTGGGTTTTTGTTTTGGTTTTTGTTTTTTGGGGTTTTTTTTGGTTTTTTGTTGTTTTTTTTTTAAACTGGAAGTTTCTGATAGTCCCAGTGTGATGATTTTTGTTTGTTTGTTTTGTTTGTTTTTTAATTTAATTTTATTTTTTCAGTGTTCAAAGATTCATTGTTTATGCACCATACTCAGTGCTCAATGCAATACATGCCCTCCTTAATACCCACCACCAGGCTCACCTAACTGCCCACCCCTCACCTCCAAAACCCTCAGTTTGCTTCTCAAATTTCAGAGTCTCTCATGCTTCATCTCTCCTTCCAATTTCCCCCAATTCACTTATCCTTCCCTTCTAATGTCCTCCATGTTATTCTTTATGCTCCCTAAGTAAGTGAAACCATATGATAACTGACTCTCTCTGCTTGACTTATTTCACTCAGCATAATCTCCTCCAGTCCCATCCATGTTGATATAAAACTTGGGTATTCAACCTTTCTGATGGAGGCATAATATTTCATTGTGTATATGGACCATATCTTCTTTCTCCATTCATCTGTTGAAGGGCATCTTGGCTCTTTCCACAGTTTGGTGATTGTGGCCATTGCTGCTATGAGAATTGGAGTACATATGGCTTTATTTTTACTACATCTGTATCTTTGGGGTAAATACCCAGTAGTGCAATTATGTTTTGTTAGCATTATTAAACCTGACCTAACTTATGTTGCCTGGTCACAATGATAGTAATCAATCAGGTAAGATGGGCAAAGCCCACCTCACCTCTTAGGACCTATGGAAAAACTATAGCAACTTTACGGATGCTAAAATCCAAAGAACATCATCTGCAGTTCTATGACTTTCTGGGCTGCTGGTTGGAGATTCACAACACCCATTATGACAAACTCCTTTCCTTCTTGCAACCTCCAGAATGGGCTTCAGAAGCTTCTGTCCCATGAAGAGGAGGATTTCCTTTACAGACCTTCTCTCTCCTTTCATTTTGGCTCAGTGTGAGGCAGGGGAAACTGAAGCCACCTTGATTATCTGGGGCACTGACAGTCACTATCGCTTTGTGTCTCTGGGATATGCACTGATGTAGGCATACCAATTCTGGTTTTTACGGGGCAGTGGAAGCTAACCTGTCCTCTCAACATGCTTTGCCAGGGCATGGACCTTAGAGAACCTCTGCTCCAGGGATTTATTCCCCATATATTACCAAAGAGACTGTGTATCCCCAGAACATTTGCTTTCCTTATGGTCACTCCACCCTCACTTCTACTGCCAGATAATTTCTTTCCCACAGTGCAAGGCTGTACTGGGAGGTCTGGTATTGTTAGGTGAGCCCATGCCTGCCATCCCTGGTATCAGGGAAAAGGTTGGCGAGCAATTCTTCAGGTTGCTACCTTCAGACAATATAGTTTCTTTCAGAGTTAGGGGAAAGCAAAAAAATGCGGGAAATAACTTCACAGGCTGGAGTAGCAGGTAAAGGACTACAGGGAAGTTGGCAGGACTGTGCCCCAATACATCAGCCCCTGGGATGAGAATGGACTGGGGTCAGACTTCCACACCTTAGGTTTCTGGGTCATCCTCTATTATTCCTTGCCACTGTTGACATAGACCTGTTTCCTGCATTCAGTGGCTTCATTCCTTTGCCCATACTCACACTCCCACTCTCACCCTTCATAAGAAAGGGTTTTTTCACAAGTAAAACCAAGCCCACTGGCTTTCCTTTCTGCCCTTTCTCCCCAAAACAATAATTTCCCAGTTAGTTGTTTTGTCACAATATGAATACACAGGCAGTAAAACTTTGTATCATTTGGGATAAACAGACTTGCCCTGCCATTAAGTTCTATCGACAAATGAAGCAAATACTACATGCCAGGCTCCATCCTTTGCATGGCCATGTAGAGGAACATCAAATGCAATTATAGCCAAGAAAGAATGCATGGCTTAAGGTGGGTATTTTATTCAGTGTGGGCTTATATAACACAATACCATAGACTAGGTAACTTTTTTTTTTTTTTTTCAGCATAACAGTATTCATTATTTTTGCACCACACCCAGTGCTCCATGCAATCCGTGCCCTCTACAATACCCACCACCTGGTGCCCCCAACCTCCCACCCCCCACCCCTTCAAAATTCTCAGATCGTTTTTCAGAGTCCATAGTCTCTCATGGTTCACCTCCCCTTCCAATTTCCCTCAATTCCCTTCTCCTCTCCATCTCCCCTTGTCCTCCATGCAATTTGTTATGCTCCACAAATAAGTGAAACCATATGATAATTGACTCTCTCTGCTTGACTTATTTCACTCAGCATAATCTCTTCCAGTCCCGTCCATGTTGCTACAAAACTTGGGGATTCATCCTTTCTTTTTTTCTTTTTTTTTTTTTTTTACAGCTTTATAAACATATATTTTTATCCCCAGGGGTACAGGTCTGCGAATCGCCAGGTTTACACACTTCACAACACTCACCATAGACTAGGTAACTTTAATAACAGACATTTAGTTAAGTTTTGGAAGCTGGAAGTCTTGAGACCAGGGCACCAGCACAGAGCAGGGTCTGGTGAGAGCCCTCTTCCTGGCTTGCAAATGACTACCTTCTAGCTGTGCTCTCACATGGCAGAGAGAGAGAGAGGAAGGAAGTTCTCTGGTGTCTCTTCTTATAAGGACACTAATCTACCATGAGAGGCCCTCCTTCATGTCTCTGTCTAATTCTGATTACTTCCCCAAGACCTCATCTCCAAATACCATCATAGTTGGGGTTAGGGCTTCAACATATGAATTTTGAGGGGACACATTCAGTCCATTACATTCCACCCCTGTCCTCCAAAATTAATGTTCTTTCATGCAGAGCACATACATTCCATTCTAACAGCTCCAAATGTCATTCTAGCAGAAACTCTAAAGTCCAAGACCCAAAGTACCACCTAAATATCAGCTAAATTAGGTATAGGTGAGACTCTGGGTGCAGTCCATCCTGAGGCGAAACTCCTTTCCAATTGTATGAACTGTGAAACCAGATACTTCTAAAATGCAATGATGGGACAAGCAGAGGATCTACAGTCCCATTCTGAAAGGGCGAAGAAAAAGGAAGGAAGGGGGGACCAGTCCCAGACAAGTCCAAAACCTAGCAAGGATGATTCTATTAGGTCTTAAAGCCCAAGAATGACCCTCTTTGGCTTAATGTTCTGCCCTTCAGGCTTCTCTACACTTGCCAAACATAAAATTGCAGTGACTCAAATTTCAAAAAAAAAAAAAAAAAAAAAAAAGGACTCACTTCTGTCAGTAATTGAGGGTATGAGGCTGCCAGGCTGCTTGTCCTTCTTGACCAACAGATGTTTCTGCACTATCCAACATCCATACATTAAAAACCAATTGTGTAAACCAGACAAGGAATAATTAGACCCATATCAGGAGGGCTACATGTATAGGGAAGTGTGGTACAGAGTGCTCAAGAAAACAACACTGTATAAACGTAAATCCACTCAGGCAAATGCAAACCTCTGGGTGAGACAGGAAATGAAGGTGAGGGAAAAGACTTGGAAACCTGTTGCCCAACAACAGGCTGTGCCACTTTTATCAGAACTATTCATCTCTCTATAGTTACTTTCCATGATTAACAACAAGGCCTGAGTCACTTCTAAGTAAACACCTTGCCAGGCACATACTCATGGCAACCCTCTAAGTTATGAGACATCATTAGCATTTGGTGAGTAAGGGAACTAGAGAAAGGCAAGTTGAAAAGGCAATTCAAGGTCACACAACCAATAAGTGACTCAGCCACATTTTTCTTTCTCTGAAATCATTTTTCAAAAATACACTCTCTAGTACATAGTACTGTCTATGAAAATGGGCCTATATTACTGAGTCTTTATCTCTTGGAGTTTTAAGGGGACATTAGCATAGAAAAGACTCAAAAAAGTACGGTAGTAAATACCTTATTTACTTTTGTTTAACCAAGACCAGCTCAACCCACAACTCCCCAGACCTACTGAGACATTTTATCACATCAAATAGACCTTTGAAGAACTCTAAACTTACATTCTGTTGCCTCCCCTACCTCTCCAGTAAAAGGCTGTTTCTCTGGTCAAAAGCTCAAACAAACAAACAAACACACATAGAGATACCCCCTTATACCAGTTAGAATGGTCAAAATTAACAAGAGAGTAAACAACAAGTGTTGGAGAGGATATGGAGAAAGGGGAACCCTCTTACTCTGTTGGTGGGAATGCAAGTTGGTGCAGCCCCTTTGGAAAACAGTATGGAGATTCCTTAAGAAATTAAAAATAGAGCTGCCTTATAACCATGCAATTGCACTACTGGGTGTTTACCCCAAAGATACAGATGTAGTGAAAAGAAGGGCCATCTGCACCCCAATGTTCTATAACAACAATGGCCACAATCACCTAACTGTGGAAAGAGCCAAGATGCCCTTCAACAGATGAATGGATAAAGAAGATATGGTCCATATATATGATGGAATATTATGCAAGCATCAGAAAGGATGAATACCCAACTTTTATATCAACATGGATAGGACTGAAGGAGATTATGCTGAGTGAAATGAGTCAAGCAGAGAGAGATTCAATTATCATATGGTTTTACTTACTTGTAGAGCATAAGGAATAACATGGAGGACATTAGAAAGAAAGGATAAGTGAATTGGAAGAAATTGAAGGGGAAGATGAACCATGAAAGACTGTGGACTTTGAGACACCAACTGAGGGTTTTGTAGGGGAGGTGGGTGGGGGGTTAGGTGAACCTGGTGGTGGGTATTAAGGAGAGCACATATTGCATTGAGCACTGAGTGTGGTGCATAAACAATGAATCTTGAAACACTGAAAATTTTTAAAAAATAAAAAAGCGACCCAAGAGTTGACAGATGAGTGAGTAAAAGCCAAGGAGAATGTTTAGCAAAGGAGCAGTGGGCTCAAGCCCAGCCATTAGCCACATGTGGGCATTCATATTTAAGTTTCAATTAGCTCTAGTTTAATTAAAAAAAAATTCTCATTCACATCAGCTGTATTTCAAGTCTACAAAAGCCAGATGTGACTAGTGGATACTGTATTTGTTAGCTGAAATACCAAATATTTGTGTATGGCATAAAGTTCTGTTAAACACAGCAAGGCTGGGAACTTAGATTTTTGCCCATGGTATGGAAAAGGGAGACTACTTGGTAAGCTTAACTCCACTGATCCAGGTTGTTAAGCTACCAGGCTCTATTTTCTATGGCCATCCTCAACCAGAGAAAGGGCTTAAATGTTGGCTTATTCTTCTCTCTCTGAAATTGGGACTATTCCCTATACTTCCCCATACTTCCTAAGTATGATGGGAATAAAATGTGATAATATATACAGAACCATTTTAGATTCATATAATATCTTTCTGGCTAAAACTCAAAAGTGTCATTATGTCCCTCAAAGCACTATGCTTTCTCCATATTTAGAAATATAAATATTCAGACATCTATACAATCCCTTTTGAATGGAGACCTACATTTATATGTAATGACTTTTTAAAATCCTACTGCTTTTTACTAGCTCCATTATCAAAATGATGCTCTTATAGCTATCTTGCCTACCACTGCCAAATTTTCCTAAAGTCCATTTTCCCAAGTCCTCCCCTGATCAGAAGCCACCCAAGGTTCCCTACTAAGTTTAATTCTGATCCCTCCTCACTGGGGTTTCTAACCATCAGTTCAGCCTCTCCCATATCTCTGCTCCCTGCTCCCATATCTCTGCCTCACTCCACAGCCTCACTCATCCTCTGGGTTTTATCAGTAATCAGTGAGTTTCTGCAGTGAACAGCATGGCAAAGCAGAGTCATGGACTACCTGCTCTTGGAGAGACAAGGATGGTCAAGAAACAATGCCTCAGAGAAGAGGAGGGGAGACCTGGCCAGGTTCCTGCCTCTGAAACCTTGTTCACTGTCTCATCTTTCTGACATTTTCTAAATTTATCAGGATCCTCAGAGAGTGGGCCTGGAAACAGTAAGTCTGAAGGCAATAATCCATGTTTTCTCTAATTTTTCTTCCGAAAGTGCTGTATCAAGTGTGCCTATTTGCCTAAGCACCAGTCCTCTCAGAATCAGGGGTGACATGTGTCCTCTACGCCATCCTTCACACCCTCAGATCAATACCCAAACCTCTCTTTGCTCATGTCCCTTTCTTAAATTTAATCCTTTTGTGACTTTTCCTTCCCTCTGGGTAACATTTCAGACTATCAGCCTGACATTCAAGACCCTTCATGATCTGTTCTTTCAGGCTCATCTCCACTACTTCTTACACCTGAAATTTGAGCAAGATGAGGGGGTCTCATTGTCTTTGGGTGGGTCACAGCATTATCAATTCTATTTTTTCTCCAAAGTACCCTAAGGATTCTCCCCCTTTGCTTCTCAACCTCCATCTTCAAGGTCTGGATTGGTTCTCCCAGGATAAAAACCAAACTCCCCACCATGACCTCTGAAGCCTGCCATGGCTGGGTCCTGTTGGCTTCATCAGTCTCATGCCATTCCATTTACCATTGCTTTTGTCCTGAGGCCACAACCACCTGAACTTTCTGTCCTTGACTGAGCTACTCTCTCAACTCTGGAGTTTCAGCACTTCTTGCCAAAGATATTCTGTCCCGGTCCTCCTATTCAGAGCACTCTGCTATACCCAACTTACAGAAGGCATTACTGCATGTTGTCATTCATTTATTTATTGTTTTTTACATAATTACTTGTCTATATTCTTCAAGAAGTGTTATATTCTTCAAGAAGTGCTTTTTTTCTTTTTTTTCTTTTTTATTTTTTTTATTTTTTTTATTTTTTCAGCATAACAGTATTCATTATTTTTGCACCACACCCAGTGCTCCATGCAATCCGTGCCCTCTACAATACCCACCACCTGGTGCCCCCAACCTCCCACCCCCGACCCCTTCAAAATTCTCAGATCGTTTTTCAGAGTCCATAGTCTCTCATGGTTCACCTCCCCTTCCAATTTCCCTCAACTCCCTTCTCCTCTCCATCTCCCCTTGTCCTCCATGCTATTTGTTATGCTCCACAAATAAGTGAAACCATATGATAATTGACTCTCTCTGCTTGACTTATTTCACTCAGCATAATCTCTTCCAGTCCCGTCCATGTTGCTACAAAACTTGGGGATTCATCCTTTCTTTTTTTCTTTTTTTTTTTTTTACAGCTTTATAAACATATATTTTTATCCCCAGGGGTACAGTTCTGCGAATCACCAGGTTTACACAAAGAAGTGCTTTTTTTCTTATTCTTTTTTTTAATGCTTTTATTATGTTCAGTTAGTCAACATACAGTACATCATTAGTTTTGATGTAGTGTTCAATGATTCACTAGTTGTGTATAACACCCAGAGCTCATCACATTTATTGTTTTATTTGTTCAGAATCTGTGCTAAACCCAAAGTCACGAGAGACCTGGGACTGAGACATCATAACCTTTGCTGTATCTTAGACCAGTGCCATAGACATAGGGAGTTGCTCAATAAAGATGTGTTCAATAATTGCATAGGGCTGCCACAGAAGTAGCAGACAACTAATTTTTTATTTCATTTATTTGCTTATTACATAATAATCAAAGAATCCTATACTTAACCCAGTTGTGACACTTGTCACACTACTTAATTACTCATACCCACCCAAGACTGTGATCCTACTAAAGTTGAAACAATGCCACCCACCCCAGCTAGATGCACAGTGCCTGACATACAGGAGACACACAGTAATTGCAAAGCACATGCATGAAAGTAACAGTATCAAACAAAATAAGTAGGCATTGAAAAAAGTGGCATACTCCTAACAAGGGTGAGGAGAAAAAAAAGAGGAATAAATAGGTTTAACACATTAAGTGTGTAAAACTTGATATAATTATATATTGTGGATATTTTTCAAATATTGGAATACTGATGAGCAAAAATAAACAGAGAAAATATATACACTCTAAGAATCTCTTTGTATAAAGTTCAAAAATAGGAAAATTAATGTATGGTATTTAAAATCAGGAGATATTAATTTGAAAAAGATTTTTTTTTCTGTGATGCTGATGGGGATATGCTTTTTGATCTGGGTCCTGATTACAAAGGTGTATTTACCTTGTGAAAATTCATCAGTCTGTGCAGTTACTAATTTTATGTTATCTTTCAAAACATAATGCAAGAAAATGTAAATGTGGAATAAAGTTTTTAAGTTAACAAAAATTGAAAAACTATGTTCTCAGCATACCTACACTAAAAATAGAAGGATAATGCCCTGGGATGGAAGCTCACTTTATTGTCTGCCTTTCCTCATTACAAAGTTAATATCTCAGTGGTTTACAATTACAAACATTTATTACTCATCAACATAAGGATGGTTATGAAGGAATGGCCCTTATGAAAAATATGCTCATTCTTATGAGAGAAACTAAAGGAAAATGTGGACCTTACCCACACAACCACGTATAACGCTTCTGCCTGGATATGGTATAATCATATCTACTTGTATCTCATTGACCAAGGCCAAAGCCAGAGTGGTCATAAAAAATCAAAAGCATTATGTCATTTACTACCCATAGATGCAGGAGAGAATAAGGAGCAACAGAAATGCTAAATTTAAATGATTAATGACCAGTTAATACAAATAAGCACAATTCTAAAAATCTTGTGATACATAAACACATTATAGAAAATGTAAATACTCAAGAAATATATAATAGGAAATGGGAAGATGTCTGAGTTCTCTGAAATCTCTGCACTGACCAGAGTGGACAAAGTAGAAAAAAAGAAAAGTAAAAGAACCACAAGTAAAAAAAAGAACTAATTTTTATTAAACTTTAATAAGTCAGGAATGAATATTATAGTTTACATGGCAATTGCTAAAGAAATAATGAAGAACATATTACTAACAAGAACTTATGAGGAAAGCATAATAAATTTAAAGTAACACAAAGAAGAAAAAAGAGCAAAGATGAGGAGGGACAACTAAAGCAGAAAATAGAAAGAAAATGTGTCATCAATCACTTTAAATGTTAGTGGACTAAACATTCTAGTTGAAAGACAAACATAAATGTGTAAATTAAAAAAAACCAGCAGCAACAATATTTTGTTTGTAAGGGACTCAAGTTAAATATTAAAGGCATAAAATGATTGAAAGGAAAAATGGAAAAATACCATGTAAATACAAATCAAGAGAAAGGTGAAGGGCCTATATTTAGCATCAAGTAAAGTAGATTTGAGGACAAGAAAAATTACTAGAAATAAACAGAATAAAAATGTTTCATTTTGCGGGGAAGATATAATAAGTGGATCTCTGATGTACCTAATGATATAGTTTCAAAGATACATAGCAAAAACTGACAAAAATAAAAGTTGAAGTAGAAAAATGTGCAATTATATTGGGAGATATTTTTTATAATTGATTTCTTTATTTAAAAAAAGAAGAAAAGAAATATGATAGAAGTTTAAAGAAGGTGCTGTTTGGTCTTTCATGAAAAAATTTGGTGGAAGCAGTATTTTTTTTTTTCTTCTTTTCTGGGTTCATTTTTTTTTTTAATTTAATTTAATTTTTCACTGTTCCAAGTTTCGTTGTTTATGCACCACACCCAGTACTTCATGCAATAGGTTCCCTCCTTAATACCCACCATCAGGCCCTCCCAACCCCATAGCCCCTCCCCTCCAAAACCCTCAGTTTTTTTCTCGAGTTATATTGGGAGATTTTGACATCATCCTTTCAGTAATAAAACAAAGAGATAAAAATACCAACAAGCAAACTTCAACTATTACCAAAGTTGATTTGATTCATGAACATGGAATATTAAGCCTAGAATTCCGTTCAAATGTGCATGGAGAATTTACCATAATTAACCATATATTGAGCCATAAAGTAAGTCTCAATAAATATCAGAGTATCGAAGTTATAGGGTACAATCTCTAACATCAGTGTAAAAAGGTAAAATTCTATTTAAACAAAATAACACGGAAAAAAATTCTATTTTAAACAAAATAACTTGGAAAAAACTAATAATTTGGGAATTAAGCAACATAATCATTTTTAAAATAACCCTATTAAGGATTTAATGATGAAAATTAGAAAATACATTATTTTGAATGTCAATAAAAATATATCATCAGAAATGTGGAATGCAGCTAAAACCTTGTTTAGAGGGAAATTTGTGGTTTAAATGTGCATATTAAAAAAGAAGAAAAGCTAAAAATCATTAAGAATCCACCTGCAAGGAGTGAGAAAAAAACATAGTAAATTGAACATATACTCACACACACACACACACAGAAGGAAGAAAATAATAAAAAACATGAGCAGAAAGTGATAAGAGAAGACAGATACACAATAAAGAAATAATTGTTTTTTAAAAATACTAATAAACTCATTTTATGAGGTCAATATCACACTGATATAAAAACAAGATAAAGATAGTACAAAAAAGAAAATTATAAACCAATATTCCTGTATATCATAAGCTTAGATGAAAAAATTTTACATTAAAATAATTTGCAAATTGAATCTGGTAATATGTAAAAAATATATATATATACTATGACCAAATGAGACTTATTCCAGGTATCCAGAGCTTATTTAATAATTACAAATCAATTAATACAGCTCATACAGGGTACGGATTGATGGTTGCCAAAAACAAGGGTTGGGATGGGCAAAAATGCTGAAGGTGGTCAAAAGGTACACATTTTCAGTTATAAAATCAGTAATAAAATCAGTAGGTCATGGGGTGATGTACAACATGACTGTAATTAATAATACTATATTTCATATTTGAAAGTTGCTAAGAGATGAGATTTTAAAAGTTCTCATGATAAGTAAAAAAAGTAACTGCATGCTCATGGATGTTAAATAGATGTTAACTAGACTTACTGCTGTCACCATTTGAGATATATATATATATATATCTCATTATGCTCTACACATGAAATTAATATAATGTTATGAG
Source organism: Lutra lutra (assembly GCF_902655055.1). Classification (NCBI taxonomy): domain Eukaryota; kingdom Metazoa; phylum Chordata; class Mammalia; order Carnivora; family Mustelidae; genus Lutra; species Lutra lutra. The sequence continues at coordinate 114,321,720 of NC_062280.1, read as the reverse complement.
TTATATAATACAATGTTATGAGTCAAGTATATCTCAATTTAAAAAATCAATCAATATACACGACCTTATCATTGGGATAAAGAAGGAAATCATGATCATATCAATTGAAATAGAAAAAGTATTGGACAAAATTTGATGTCCATTGATGATTTTAAAAAAAAGAAAGAGAAAAGAAAAGAGAAAAAAAGTTCTGCAAACTAAGAATAAACAGGACTTCCTAAACTTGACAAAGAGCATCTACAGAAAAAGTTACAACTAACATCAGAGTTAGCTGTAAAGAAATAAATACTTTTTTCCCTCAGATTAGGAACAAAGCAAAGATGTCCATTTTCTCTATTTTTAATCAACATGGCATTGGAAGTTCTATTTATTTTACTTATTTATCTTTTCCTAATTATTTTGGCTAGAACTTCTAATGGAAAATAGTGTGTGTGAATTTCCCTTATTTTCAGATGGCATGATTGTCTGCCTAGAAAATCTCAAGAAAAAAAATTAAAAAATAGTTTTTGGGACCTCATCAAGATAAAAAGCTTCTGCACAGCAAAGGAAACAGTCAACACAACTAAGAGGCATTCCATGGAATGGGAGAAAATATTTGCAAATGACATTTCAGATAAAGGGTTAGTATCCAAGATCTATAAAGAACTTCTCGAACTCAACACCCAAAAAATAAATAGTCAAAAAATGGGTAGAAGACATGAAAAGACACTTTTCCAAAGAAGATATACAAATGGCTAACAGACACATGAAAAAATGTTCATCTTCACTAGCCTTCAGGGAATATGAAATCAAAACTGCATTGAGATACCACCTTACAACAGTTAGAATGGCAAAAATTAACAAGGCAAAAAACAACTAGTGTTGGAGAGGTTGTGGAGAAAGGGGAAACCTCTTACACTGTTGGTGGGAATGTAAATTGGTGCAGCCCCTTTGGAAAACAGTGTGGAGATTCCACAAAAAGTTAAAAATAGAGCCACCAGATGACCCAGCAATTACACAAATGGGTATTTACCACAAAGATATAGATGTACTGAAAAGAAGGGCCACATGCCCTCCCCCCAATGTTCATAGCAACAATGTCCACAATAGCCAAACTGTGGAAGGAGCTGAGATGCCCTTCAATGAGTGAATGGATAATGAAGATGCAGTCCATATATACAAGAAATATTGCTCAGCCATCAGAAAGGATGAATACCCAACATTTGCATCAACATGGATGGAACTGGAAGAAATTAAGCTAAACGAAATAAGTCAAGCCAAGAAAGACAATTATCATACAGTTTCACTCATACGTGGAATATAAGAAATAGTGTAGAGAACCATAAGGAAGGGAGGGAAAACTGAATGGGAGGAAATCAGAGAGGGAGACAAACCAACCATGAGAGACTCTGGACTCTGGGAAATAATCTGAGGGTTTCAGAAGGGAAGAACATGGGAGGATGGGTTAGTCCAGTGATGAGTATTAAGGAGAACACATGTTGTAATGAGCACTGGGTATTATATGCAACTAATGAATCATGGAACACTAACCTTGAAAACTAATGATGTACTGTATGGTGACTAACATAGCATAATAAAAAATAAAATAATAAAATAAAATAACAATTGTAAGCCCACCTAAAAATAAAAAATAAGTTAAAAAATAAAAATGAGTTAAGCAAGGTCACAGGACACAAAATCAGCAACAGGAATTAATCACATTTGTATGAACCAGCAACAAACATGTAGAAAACAAATTTTGAAACCAAATACCATTTACAATCACTGCAAATGAATAAAATCCTTAGACATAAAGTGTACAAAACATGTACAATTAAAGGGGGAGATGAAGCATGAGAGACTGTGGATGGGGAGAAACAAACTGAGGGTTTTGGAGGGTTGGGGGTTGGGAGGTTAGGTGAGCCTGGTGGTGGGTATTATGGAGGGCACGTATTGCATGGAGCACCAGGTGTGGTACATAAACAATGTACACTGGAACACTGAAAAGAAATTTAAAAAAATAAATAAAAATTTTAAAAAATACATGTACAAAAACTCTATGTAGAAAATTACACAATGTTGATGAAAGAAATACAAGGAGATCTAAATAAATGGAGAGACCATGTTTACATATTGAAACACTAAACATAGTAAATATGTTAATACTCTCATGTTGTTGCGTAGATTTAATATAGTTTCACCAAAATTCTCGCAAGTTGTTGTAACCATAAGGAAAGTCAAGGAATCTAGTATAGGTAAAACCATGCTGAATACAAAAAGAAGAAAATGAGTGAAATCACTCTAGCTAATATTAAAACTTATTCTATAGCTATAGTAATCAAGAAAGTGTGATAGTGGCAGAAATATTTTTATTTTTACATAAATCAATGGAACAGAATAGAGGATTCGTAAATAGATCCAAACAAATATATCTAATTGATTTTTGACAATAATGTGGGGCAATTAAATGCAGGAAGAATAGTCTTTTCAACAAACTGGCGTGCCTGAGTGGCTCAGTCAGTTAAGTATCTGCCTTCAGCTCAAGTCATGATCTCAGTCCTGGGATCAAGCTCCATATTGCACTCCCTGTTAAGTGGGAAGTCTGCTTCTCTCTCTGCCCCTCACTCCACTCTCGTGCTCTCTCTCTTAATCTCTATCTCTCAAATAAATAAATAAAATCTTAAAAAAAATGTGTGGGAGCAATTAGACACCCATAGGTGAACAAATGAAGATAAAACTAAATCTTGCATCTTATACAAATATTAATTTATAATATAGTACATGTTTAAATTTAAAATATAAAACTAAAAACTTTTAGAAGAATGATAGGAGAAAAATATTTGGGGACTAGGACTAAGCAAAGGGTTCTTAAACTCTATACCAAAACTTGACCCATAAAAGGAAAAATTCATAAAGTGGACCTCATCAAACTTAAAGAATTTTGTTCTCTGAAAGACCCAATGAAGAGGCCCAAAAGACAGGCTATAGACTAAGAGAAAGTATGGACAATGGACAAGTATATAGAATACATAACTCTCAAAACTCATCAATAAAAAAAATAATCAAATCAGCAAATGTACAAAATACATGTCTGTACATTTCACTTATGAAGAAATATGGATAGAAAAATCATCAGATAAAGGTATGTTCAATAACACTAGCCATCAGGAAAATGTAAATTACAATCACAAGGTGATATTATTACACATGAGAATCACTAAAATAAAAAAATATCAATAACATCAACTGCTGATAAGAATTCAGAGAAATGAGATCATCCACACATTATGGATAGGGTTGTGAAATAGTGTAGCCATGCTGAAAAAGTTTGACAGTTTCTTATAAACTAAACATGCAGTACCATACAACTAAGGCCAAATCCTATACATGAATGAATGTAACTGCACTATTCATATTAACCAGAAACTGGAATCAGTCCAGATATCCTTTAACAATGCAATGATTAAGCAAACTCTAGTACATGCATAGAGTGGAAGATTATTTATCAATAAAAAGGAACAAATTATTCATATATGCAACCATTTGGCTTGATCTCAAGAATATTAAGGGTAGCGATACAAGGCAACATCAAAATGTTACATATTATGTAAAGATAGATAACAGATTAGTGGTTGCCAGGAAAGAGGGATAGGGTACGGGATAGTGCAATGATAAATAGGAAATATAATAGGAAATTCCTGTGGTAATGGAAAGATTTTATACTTTATGGTGATGATGGTTACACAAAGTTGTACATGAAATCAAAGTGCATGGAACTATGCTCAACCCCCCCCCCCCACTCAGACACAAACACACACACAAGTGTGTATAAAAACTGGTGAAAACTTAGTAAGATCTGTAGTCTAACTAATAGTATCATACCAGTGCCTGTCTTTAATATTAGTACCTTTACATAAGATATCACTATTAGGAGAAGCTGAGTGAAGGTTTCAAAGGACTCTAATATTTTTGCAACCTCCTGTCAATCTATAATTATTTAAATAAATATTTTTAAAAATTAACAAAATCAATAACTGTCTTGCAAGACGATCAAAACAAAAATAGAACAAGTACAAATACCTATTTAGGAGTAAGAAAATTATATTACTATAGATATTAAAGATATTTTTCAAAATTCTTACAAGTTTACAAACAACTTTAAGTCAATACATTTGAAAATGCTCTAGAGAATGTCCTACAAAATCTCAACATATCAAAACAGGCACAAGAAACAAAAGTCCTCATGATTTCTATATCCATTAAGGAAAATGAATATGTACCTAAAAACTTCCCACATAGGAAATCTCAAGTTTCAATGGTTTCAAAAGTGAATTCTTCTCTCAAAGAATAGAATATTTACCAACAAATTTTAGGAAAACAGAAGACTCTGCATGCCAACACTTGACAAAGACATCATGAAAAAGAAAATAACAAGACAATGTCTCTCAGGAATGCATATGCAAAAGTCCTAAACAATATATCTGTGGATCAAATTCAATGAAATACAGAAAGGACCTATTATTGATATGCTGTTTTTAAGAGACTCATTTTATACCCATAATTACCTCCAGATTGAAAGTTAAGGGTGGAGAACAATTTACAGTGCTAATGGACATCAAAAGAAATCTGGAGTAACCATCCTTATATCAGACAAACTACCTTTTAAACCAAAGACTGTAATAAGAGATGAAGAAGGACACTATATCATAATAAGAGAGTCTATCAAACAAGAATATATAACACTTGTAAACAGTTGTGCTCCTAACTTGGAAGCAGCCAAATATATAAATCAATTAATAACAAAACTAAAGGAACTCCTTGATAATAATACTGTAATACTAAAGGCCTTTAACACCCCACTTACAGCAATAGACAGATTATCTAAGCAGAAGATCAACAAGGAAATAAGGGCTTTGAATGATACACTGGACCAAATGGACTTCATAGTTATATTCAGAGTATTTATTCCTAAAGCATCAGAATACACATTCTTCTCAAGTGCACATGAACATCCTCCAGAATAGATCACATACTGGGTCACAAAACAGGTCCCACTGCTACAAAAAGATTGAGATCATACCATGCATATTTTCAGACCACAATGCTATGAAACTTGAAATCAACAACAAAGAAAAAAATTGGAAGGAACACAAATACATGGAGGTTAAAGAACACCCTAATAATGAATAAATGGGTCAACCAGGAAATTAAAAATAATTTAAAAAATACATAGAAGCAAATGAAAATGAAAACAAAACAGTTCTAAACCTTTGGGATGCAGCAAAGGGGATCCTAAGACAGAAGTGTAAAAGTGAAGACAGGTCTTCCTCAAGAAGCAACAAAAGTCTCAAATACAATCTAAACTTACACTTAAAGGAGCTGGAAAAGAAATAGCAAATAAAGCCTAAATCCTGCAGAAGAAGAGAAATAATATTGGAACAGAAATATATGATGACAAAATTGAGAGAGAGAGAGAACAAATGAACAAAACTAGGAGCTGATTCTTGAAAGAATTAACAAGATTGATAAATCCCTAGCCAGACTCATCAAAAAGTAAAGAGAAAGGACCCAAATAAATAAAATCATAAATGAAAGAAGAGAGACACAACCAACACCAAAGAAATACAAACAATTATAAGAGAATATTATAAGCAATTATAGGACAACAAATTAGGCAATCTGGAAGAAATGGATGCATTCCTACAATCATACAAACTACCAAAACTGAAACAGAAAGAAATAGAAAACCTGAACAGACCCATAACCAACAAAGAAATTGAATCTGTACTAAAAAATCTCCCCACAAACAAGACTCCAGGGCTAGATAACTTCACAGGGGAATTCTACCAAATTTTTAAAGCAGAATTAATACCTATTCTTCTGAATTTGTCCCCAAAAAAATGGAAATGGAAGGAAAATATCCAAACTCATTCTATGAGACCAGCATTACCTTAATCCCCAAACCAAAGACCCCACTAAAAAGGAGAATCATAGACCAATATCCACAATGAATGTGGATGCAAAAATTCTGCCAAGACACTAACTAAGAGGATCCAGAAAGATTATTCATCATGACCAACTGGGGTTTATTCCTAGGCTGCAAGCTTGGTTCAACATCTACAAATCAATCAATGAAATACACCACATTAATAAAAGAAAGGATAGGAACCATATGGTTCTTCCAATAGATCCAGGAAAAGAATTTGACAAAATACAGCATCCTCTCTTGTTAAAAACCTCCCACAGTGTAGGGATAGAGGGAATATACTTCATCACAAAATCCATATATGAAAAACCCACAGCGAATATCATACTCAACAGGGAAAAATTGAACATTGTTCCCCAAGTTCAGGAATATGACAGGGATGTCCACTCTCACCACTGTTGTTCAACATACTAGGGAAGTCTTATCCTCAGCAATCAGAAAACAAAAGGAAATAAAAAGCATTCATTCAAATAGGCAAATAAGAAATCAAACTTTTACTCTTCACAGATGACATGATACTTTATTTAGAAAATTCAAAAAGCTTCACCCCAAAATTCCTATAACTGATACAGAAATTCAGCAGTAACAGGATATAAAATCAATGCACAGAATTCTAGTATATTTCTACACACTAACAAGGAAACAGAAGAAAGAAAAATTGAGGAAGCTATACCATTTACAATTGCATCAAAAACTCTAAAATACCTAGGAATAAACTAATCCAAAAAGATAAATAATCTATACTCTGAAAACTATATAGCACACTTATGAAAGAATTGAGGAAGACACAAAGAAATGGAAAAACATTCCATGTTCATGGATTGGAAAAACAAATACTTAAAATGTCTATTCTACCCAAAGCAGTTTACACATGCAATGTAATCTCTATCAAAATACCACCAGTATTTTTCACAGAGCTGGAACAATAATCCTAAAATTTGTATGGAACCAGGAAAGATCCCAAATAGCTCAAGTAATGTTGGTGACATCATAATGCCTGACTTCAAGCTGTATTACAAACCTGTAAACATCAAGATAGTACGGTACTAGCGCAAAAAAAGACACATAAATCAATGGAATGGAATAAAGAACCCAGAAATGGACTCTCTACTCTATGGTCAACTAATGTTCAACAAAGCAGGAAAGAATATCCAATGGAAAAAGGACAGTCTTTGGGAAAATTGGATAACCATATGTAGAAGAATGAACTGGACAATTTTCTTACACCATACACAAATATAAAGTCAAAATGGATGAAAGACCTAAGTGTGAGAGAGAAATCTATCATCATCCTAGAAGAAAACACAGGCAAAAACCTCTTCAGCCTCAGGTGCAGCAGCAGTTTCTTGCTAGACATCTCCCAAGGCAAGGAAAACAAAAGCAAACATGAACTATTTGGACTGCATCAAGATAAAAAGCTTTTGCACAACAAAGGAAACTGTCAACGAAACCATAAGGCAACCTATGGAATGGGAGAAGATATTTGCAAATGACATACCAGATAAAAGGCTAGTATCCAAGATCTAAACTCAACACCTAAAAATCAAATCATCCAATCAATAAATGGCAGAAGACATGAACAGATATTTTTCCAAAAAGACATACAAATGGCGAACAGACACATGGAAAAATGCTCATTATCACTTGGCATCAAGGAAATATAAATCAAAACCACAATGAGATACCACCTCCCACCAGCCAGAATAGCTAAAATTAGCAACTCAGGAGATGACAGATATTGGCAAGGATGCTAAGAAAGGGGAAACTTCTTACATTGTTGTTGGGAATGCAAGCTGATACAGCCACTCTGAAAACAGTATGGAAGTTCCTCAACAAGTTAAAAATAGAACTGCCCTATGACCCAGCAATTGCACTATTAGGTATTTATCCAAAGGATACAAACATAGTGATTCAAAGGAGCACATGCACCCCGTTGTTTATAGCAACAATGTCCACAATAACGATACTATGGAAAGAGCCCAGATGTCCATTGCCCCATGAATGGATAAGGAAGATGCAGTATATAGGGCACCTGGATGGGAGCAGTTGGTTAAACATCTGCTTTGGCTCAGGTCATGAACACAGGGTCCTGGGCACTCTACTCAGTGGGGAATCTGTTTGTCCTTCTGCCCCTCCCCCCACTTGTGTGTACACTTTCTCTCAAATAAATAAGTAAAATCTTAAAGAAGTATGTACACACACACACACACACACAAAATGGAATATTACTCGGCCATCAAACAATGAAATCTTGCCATTTGCAATGACGTGGATGCAACTAGAGGGTATTATGCTATGTACAATAAGTCAGTCAGAGGAAGACAGATACTGTATGATTTCATTCATATGTAGAATTTAAGGAAAAGAACAGATGAACACAGGAGAAAGGAAGGAAAAATAAAACAAGATGAAAACATAGAGGAAGGCAAACCATAAGGAAACAAACTGAGGGTTGCTGGAGGGGAGATGAGTCGGGGTATGGGGTAATGGTGGTGAGCACTTCATGTGATGAGCACTAGATATAATATGCAACTATGAATCACTAAATTCTACCCCTGAAACTAATAGTACACTATATGTTAGTTAAATTAAATTAATATTTTTCAGAAAGGAACTACTATAACCAATTTCATTCTAGGAATAAGAAAAATAAACCCTGAATATTGGTTAAACATTCAAAAATCAATCAGTGTAATTAACTACATTAACAAATAAAGGAAAATAATTATATAATATCTCAAAAAATCAAGTAAAAGACAATAAAATTCATTCTTTTTATTAAAAAGTCTTTAAACAAGCAATAGAAGAGAACATATTAATCTGATACAGGGTTTCTACAGAAAAAATAATACTCATTTGTGAAGTGTCAAAAATTTCCATCTAATATCAGACATTAGTCAAGGATGCTTGCTATTCAACACCACACTGGAAGTTCAAATTAGTAAGCTTAAGGCAAGAAACAAAATTATAAGAATTTGAAAGAAGATAGAGCTGTCATTATTTGCTGGTGACATGATTATATATATTAAAAAATCTAAAAAGAAACTTAGAAAAAGTGAAGAAGTAAATTTAGCATAATAGCTGGATATGATTTAAATATATAAAATCCATTGTATTTTTCTCTGCCAGAAAAATAGGAGTACATAATAAAATGCTTAGAATGGTGCCATAAAAATGCATTAAAAATGTGGAATACACACATATAAATCCAATAAAATATGTGTAATATCTATATACTGAAAATTAGAAAACATTCTCAGAAATGTAAAAAGGCTATGTCAGTAATGTTTGACTAGAGAAATGGAACAGAATATATTTGACCTATCATAAGAAATTGTCTTAGCAATCATGACCAAGCAAATCCAAAATACACAGAAAAAGCAATTGGGAAAGGAATTTCATGAACAGGACTAAAGCTTTCATCCACAGTTGAAATTTCTTCTTGCTTTAAACAAAATCTCAGCCTTGCTTTAAAAACTTCCAGGGGCACCTGGGTGGCTCAGTGGGTTAAAGCCTCTGCCTTCAGCTCAGGTAATGATCTCAGGGTCCTGGGCTCAGGTCATGATCTCAGGGTCCTGGAATCCAGCCCAGCAAGGGCTCTCTGCTCAGCAGGGAGCCTGCTTCCCTTCCTCTCTCTCTGCCTGCCTACTCCCTGCCTGTCAAATAAATGAATGAAATCTTTAAAAAAATAAATAAATAAATAAATAAAACCTTCCAAAAGAGTCAATAAAACTCATTCAGATTATCCAGGATAATCTCCCTTACTGTTCAACTGACTAGAGTTTTAGTTACATTTACAAAACTATTTCACAGCAATAACTAGCTTAGTGTTTGGTTAAATAACTGAAGATTATAGGCTAGCTATGTTAGCACATCAATCAAATTAACACAAAAGAACAAATAAATAAAGCACCGTGTATGGATTGGAACATTCTGCATTGTAAAAATATCAATTTTCCTCAAATATAGATCCAAATAAATTTTAATCAATATCTTTGCAGAATATGGAAATTTACAAGTTGATTCTAAAATTTATATGGAACCTAAAATGAAAATTCTAACTAAGACAATCTTGGGGTGGGGGGGAATTGGAGGATTAAAACTACTAGATAGCCAGGTTTATAGTAAAGCTACAATAGATAATACAGTATGTTATAGATAAGTAGACCAATGAAACATAATGAAAAGTCAAAGACTGACTGACACATGGGAAATTGACTAAGTTGGCAACCAACAACACTGGAAAAATGTGTGTGTGTGTGTGTGTGTGTGTGTTTCAGTAAACTGTGATACATCACTTGGATATACATACTTCTAACTCACACTATACAAAGACAAATTTAAATAATAATAATACTTCTAGAATATAACAAGAAAATAGCTTCATGATATTGGGGTAAGCAAAGAGTTTCTAAATAAAATTCAAAAATATTAACTATAGGGGCTCCTGGGTGGCTCAGTGGGTTAAGGCCTCTGCCTTCGGCTCGGGTCATGGTCCCGGGGTCCTGGGATCGAGCCCCTCATAGGGCTCTCTGCTCAGCAGGGAGCCTGCTTCCTCCTCTCTCTCTGCCTGCCTCTCTGCCTACTTGTGATCTCTATCAAATAAATAAATAAAATATTTTTTAAAAATATTAACTATAATGGGGCACCTGGGTGGCTCAGTGGGTTAAAGCCTCTGCCTTCAGCTCAGGTCATGATCCTGGGGTCCTGGGATCGAGCCCCGTATCGGGCTCTCTGCTAAACAGGGAGCCTGCTTCCTCCTCTCTCTCTCTCTCTCTCTCTCTCTGCCTGCCTCTCTGCCTACTTGTGATCTCTCTCTGTCAAATAAATAAATAAAATCTTTAAAAAAAAAATATTAACTATAATGGAAAAGACTGATAAAACTAAAAGGTAGGAAGTTTGAGTCATCAAAAGAAACCATTAAGAGAGTTGAAAACTCAAAATGAGTAAAAGTATTTGCAATCCATATAACAAAAAGAGTTTACAGAATATGTGAAGAATTTCTAAACATTAGGAAAGACAGGTAAACTAACCAAAAGTTAGTAAACTTTGACACTTCTCTAAGGAAAATACTAAAAAGTTTTAATGTGCATGAGAAGTGTAAAATGTTATTTATTCTTAAGAAAAAGAAAACTAAAGCCATTGTGAGATACAAATACAGCTATTAGAAAGGCTAAAACGTTTTTTAAAAGAAAGGAGAAAGGAAGAGACTGATATTATAAAGTGTTAGCAACTATGTAGCACAATCAGAATTCCTTTTTAAAATTGTTTTTAACTTTAATTCCAGTATAGTTAATATACAGTGTTTATTTGTTTCAAGTGTAAAATACAGTGACTCAACAATTCTATGTATTGCTCAGTGCTCTTCATGAGCACATGGACTCTAATCCCCTTCATCTGTATCACTCATCTGCCACCCATCTCTGGTAACTATCAGTTTCTTCCCTTTCCCTGATGGTGAGTGATATTGAACATCTTTTATGTATTTTGTTGTTGTTGTTTTATTTTGTTTTGTTTTGGCCATCTATGTGCCTTCTTTGGAGAAATTGCCTGTTCATGTCTTCTGCCCATTTTTAATTGAATTTTTTTTTTATATTGAGTTGTATAATTTCTTTCTATATTTTGTATACTAATCCTTTATTGGTTATGTCATTTGCAAATACCTTCTCCCACTCCATATGTCGTCTTTTGGTTTTGTTGACTGTTTTCTTTATTATACAGAAGCTTTTTATTTTAATATAGTCTTAATAGATTATTTTTACTTTTGCTTCCTTTCCTTCAGGAGACATCTATGAAAATGTTGCTATGGTTGATGTCACAGAAATTACTGCCTGTGTTCTCTTCTAGGATTTTTATGGTTTCATGTGTTTCATTTAGGTCTTTAATTTAAACACATTTTTAATTTATTTTTGCATGTGGTGTAAGAAAGTGGCCCAGTTTCATTCTTTTGCACACAGCTGTCCTGTTTTCCCAACACCATTTGTTGAAGATATTGTCTTTTCCCAATTGCATTGTCTTTCCTCCTATGTCAAAGATTAATTGACCATATAATCATGGGTTTATTTCTAGGCTCTCTATTCTGTTCCATTAATCTATGTGTCTGTTTTTGTGCCAGGCCCATATTGTTGTGATTACTACATCTTTGTAGTATATCTTGAAATCTGGGATTGTGATAACTCCAGTTTTGCAAACAAAGCTCTTAAATGAGTCCATTGGGAGTGTACATCTGCACAGCTTTGGAAAACTCTGTGACAGTATCTACTAAAGTTGAATATACATATACTCTATTCCTAGGTACATACTCACAGAAATGCAAATGGATACTGAAAGATATGTCAAGCACAATCATAGCAGCAGCATTATTCCCAAAAGCTCCAAATTTGGGCATTTGAAAAATTTCCTAAACAATTATTAAATACAAAATGAATATATAAACCATTAAATATTATAAATATGAGTGAATTATAATTATTTTGAGATATTTCCTCAATATGATGTTGATAGAAAGAAGCCAGAGACAAGTACAACTTGCTTCATTTGTAAAAAGTGCATAAAAGTTAAAATTAATTCGCCTTGAGGAGCCTGCGTGCCTCAGTGGGTTAAAGCCTCTGCCTTCGGCTCAGGTCATGATCCCAGGGTCCTGGGATCGAGCCCTGCATCAGGCTCTCTCCTCAGCAGGGAACCTGCTTCCTCCTCTCTCTCTACCTGCCTCTCTGCCTACTTGTGATCTCTGTGTGTCAAATAAATAAATAAAATCTTTAAAAAATAATAATAAAATAAATAAATAAAATTAATTCGCCTTGTTAAAAATAACAATAGCTGTTACTTGGGTAAAGGAAAGAGGTTGAGATCAGAATGGATGAGAGGGGTATCTGAAGTATTAGAAATGTCCATTTCTTGGCCAGAATATCTGTGGATTTACTTTTATTTCATTGCTAATCATATTGAAATAATTGTAAATGCACATGTATTTGTAAGAAATAATGCAGAGAAATCCCATGTGCCCCTTTCTCAGTTTTCCTGAACTTGCCATCTTGCAAAATGATACTGCAATATAACTTGGGTACTGACATTTATCCAATCTCTCATTCAGATTTTCCCACCGTAATTGTGCTGTTTGTGTGTGTGTGTCTTCTGTTGTGTTGCATTTTTAACACATACCCACATTTTGTTTTAATACACTGGAGGGCTTATATATCTACCACCTCAGTCTAGATACAGAGAAGCTATCATTGCAGGTTCCTTCATTTTCCTTTTCACATACACAGATAGTTCCCTCCCCCCAACACATCCTTAGTCCTTGGAAACCATTAATCTGTTCTCCATTTCTAAAATTAAGTCATCTAAGATGTTACATAAGTAGACTCACAACATTTAACTTTTGAGTACTGGACTTTGTTTGTTTGGTTGTTGGGTTAGCATGATTCCTTTGAGAAATATCAAGTTATTGCATATATCAATAGTTTTTCTCCTTGAGTATAGTTTGTTTAACCATTCTACCTGTTGAGGGACATCTGGATTGTTTCCAATCCTTGCTATTGAAGGCAGATGCTCTTAACATTCATGAGCAAGCTATATAAACACAGTTTTTACTTTAAAAACATTTTACCCCTTTTTTCTACTATCTATATTTTGGATGAGATATGTACTTTTATTAAAACTCATGTTGCTATGAATGCAATCTATCCTCTCTCTCTCACTCTCTCTCTCTCTCTCTTTCTCTCTCTGGCTGCTTCTAAGATTTTTCTTTGCCTTCAAATTTTTGAAGTTTAATTATCCTATGTATTATATGGATTTTCTTGAGTTTTATCCCACTTTGCTCAGCTTCTTAAATATGTAGGTTTGTGACTTTCATTAAATTTAGGAAGTTTTGGTAATTATATCTTTGAATACATCTTTATCTTCATTCTTCTCTCTTCCTTCTGGGACTTTCCATCCTTTGTCATGACACCTAGAATGAGTCTGTTATCATTATTATTACTATTACTAACATTATTTTTTTCACAAGTCTCTGAGGCTCCATTTTCTTTTTTAATTAATTTTTAAATTTTTTAATAAACATATAATGTATTTTTATCCCCAGGGATACAGGTCTGTGAATCGCCAGGTTTATACATTTCACAGCACTCACCATAGCACATACCCTCCCCAAAGTCCATAACCCCAGAGGCTCTATTTTCTACATGTTATTCAGATTAAATTCTGTTGACTCATTGAACTACATTCTGTCATTTCCTGGAAATAAGCCTAGACAGCAAGTTTTGTTTTAAGTTTCTTTTATGTAATTTCTTTTATTAACTTTCCCAGCTTTATGTAGGTATGACTGATAAATAAAATTGTATTTATTTAAAGTATACAACTGACAATTTCAATTTCACTATTTTTTTTCATAGCTTCGATTTCTTCACTGATATTTTCATTTGTTTCAAGATAATATTTCTTAAAGTCTTTTTGTTATACCTGCTTTAAAATCTTGGTCAGGTAATTCTAACATCTGTTTTATACAGTGTTGGCATTAGTTGATATTGCCTTTTCTCATTCAAATTTTGACTTTCCTATATGTTGTTAGAGCAGGTGGCTTCCTATGATATCCTGGAAATTTTTACTGTTGTGTAGGAAATTCTGGATTCAATTTAAATCATCTAGTTTATCAGGTTATTACCCTGTTTGGGTTTAATACACAAATCCTGGACTACATTGTGGACTAACTTCCAATGACAATTTAATTGTCAGAACTTTAGGATGTTATTTTGGTCTGCCTGTTTTAAAAGGGATCACTGGGATACCCATTGTGCAACTTTACAGGGCAAAAGGATTTCTACAGGATAACCACTTGATGTCTCTTGATGGGAGAATGGAATCTGAGGCCAAGAGGGCAGAGACTTCCCTGACTGTTTGTTGTGGTGGGTTCCCCTTGCCAATGGGAAATGGAGAGCACCTTCTGGCCTAGCACTTCATGTAACATAATCCCTCTAGCCACTGCTCCTTAGCTGCCCTGGTGTCTCTGGGCAGTCAGTTAATGTCATTTCTGATGTGCTAACATTTAGTGAGGATAGCTACCATTAATTAAAGAAGAAACTTACAAGTTAAACACCAGATACCTCTGCACAAGCCCAGTGTACTAACCACATCAGAACAATTGTATCTGTGCCTGTTGCTGGTGTCTTTTCCATTCATCTTCCTGAGAGTAGAACCTTAAAGCTGGGAAGACAAATTCTGCCTTTCAGCAGTGCTTGAGTACATCTTGTTGTACCACTAAAACTGCAAGACTTAGTGGAAAACTGCTAAATTTATGAATATTTCACCCCTCTTTGATGTGCATTTTTCTCAGAGTTGTGAGAGCTTCATTTTTAATTGAAACTCTACATAATATCGTTCTTTAAGGTATTAAAGGAAAGAAAACACTCCCTTAGTCCTCATATCTTGTAATATACTAATTACAGCAGATACTGACCACTTACTCTGTGCCTAGGACACAACCTTATACCATACATTTCCTGACCCTTGTTCTGTGGTGTCTGTTGTAGGAGTTAGAAAAAGAAATGACAACAGCCCAACTGATCAACTGGCCTTTACGGCAGGGCCTGGACTTCAGCTGGATGCCAGCTCCAGCCTCTATCTTTGGACCCAACTGTTTTTTTCCCATTGTATTTGGAGAAACAAGCAGGCTCACATTAACAAGTTAAATAAAATTGTAAATTCGAATCTGTCATTCAAAGGTTCAGAAAGGAGTTCTGGTTTGATTTTTTAAATACTCATATGTCAAAATGTACACACACATATATAGAGCCCATTTAGATACTGTATGTAATGTGAACATGCTTATTTAATTAAAAGTTTATTATAAAGTACTAAGTTGTCATAAAACGCTTGCAGTAGTGGCTACACCAAACTGATTCTGACAGAGAAATATCTAAGCAAAAGTTACCCACCCTGCCTTAATAATCATGTGCTCTTGTGTAAGCCACTTGTTATCACTGTGCTCAGATTTCCTCCCCTATAAAGAGAAATGTTCCTACATGGCTTGTCAACTTTGCTAAGTGTTGGTGAGGAATCAAATTGTCTAATGTATCTGCAATCTCTTAATAAGTTATTAATAATAAAAAATAAGTTATTAATAAGTTATAATTTATATAATATATAATTATATATTATTATAATATATAATATATTATTTTATGTGATTAACTTATATTAATAAGTTATAATTATAACTTAATAAGTTATAATCCACTGTGGTGATTTTCCATTGTCATCTTTATACATGTGTGTCCAATATCATTGTGCTTTTCTCTTGTATGTGCTCACCTAGTTTTCTAAGGAGGAAAAGGAGAGATTGACTATTTGAGTTCTGAATAACAGATTGCTATCTCATCTATCATTAATGAAAATATTTCTGTGTCAATATAGAAGTAGAATAGGAACATGATGATGCTAAGAGCCATCTAACTTAAATGGAGAAGGAAAAATTGAAAGTGAGATATTTCCAAACATATTTTTTTCCAAAGGCAGAAATCATAAAACCTGTCTGACAACTGTTGACCTTCTTACCAGAGTAGATCTTCTCTGCAAAATCCCATTATAAATGTTATAAATCCAGCCCAAAAGGAGATGTACCATGGTTCAGCATGAAAATTGTTCATTCATTCTCCTTGACTCCTTTTGTCACTAATATAAGGAGTATTATATGAACTGCAGATGGTCCCATACTTCTCAGCAAGTACAAAATCTTCTATGATGGAAAGAACCACAGCAAATCCAACAGATGCTTGCAATCACTCCACAACAGCATAGGTTCTCTTGAAGTTATCTGGAGAGCAGCTGACATAGCTCTACTGGATACAGCAGGGAAACCAGCACTGCTTCGAGAAGCTAGTCAATGAATCACAACTCTCAATGGCACCTGTTTTACTATCCTTTCTACTGTCCTAGAATCCTGCTGTCAGTCACCTAGCCCCATGACTTCATCAGAGTCTTTTACAGGTCATTAGCTTGGAGGTGCAAGAGAGAGCAGAGGTGAATAGACTATGGGAAGACCTAGCTTCTGGGACACATAGAGACCTGTGGGGAAGGGATTTTGGAGATATTGGGCTAAGCCCGGTAGGGTAAGATTTTGGGCAGAGCCATAGAATTCCACCAGTAGAATGTGCTTAGCACAAGAAATGGACACCCAGGCCCCTGAGAACAGCCCTTTCCTTTCATCTCATTACACCTTGACAGCCTATCAGTGTACCCACCATGCACCCAGCCTAGAGTCCAAACAACTTTGAGGCACTTGCTGGGTCTTTATATTCATGAAATTTTTTTTAAAGATCTTATTTATTTTAGAGAGAGGGAGAGCATGCAGATGAGGGATAGAGAGAGAGAGAGGGGAATAAGAAGACTCTGTGCTGAATGCAGAGCCTGACATGGGGCTCAATCTCACCACCCAGCTATCACAACCTGAGCTGAAATCAAGAATCTGCTACTTAACTGACTGAGCCACTTAGATGTCCCAGTATTCATGAAATATTTTGGTATGGTCGGTTGCCATTATGTACATAACTCATACTATGTCCTGTTTCTCCATCTTATACACCTATACTACAGGTACCTTATTGCTCACATGACAATGACAAATGAAACAACCACTGTGGGCTATGCACAATTTCCCTTTCCCAAAACCCCATGCAAAAATATTGGAAGTGCCATCCAATTTCCCCTCCTTCTTTTCTTCCCTGGCCTTTCAAATTACTCTTGATCTCTAATAGTTGTTGTGTAAATTTGATCACACAGATTTGGAAGATGGAGAAAGCATCAAGGAGGTGATCAGATATGAAGCTACACTAAGGAAAGTTAGGTCAGTGTTGCTGGCCAGAGCTGGAAGATGGGGGGAGGAGAGGAAGCAGGGTTTCCTGACTGTAGACAACAAGGAGGTGGTTTTATGTTTCCTGTGGGGACAGGTATAGTGATTAAAAGGCACCAGAGAGGGTAAGGTATAAGAAATAGAGAACCTTATAAAGGGAATGCTGAAAATATTGTTGATATGTAGCTTTCACTCCTCCTAATACATTTGAAGAGAGGATTACAAAGAAGACTTATGTTGCTTTGGCTTAACTGCTGAGCCTCTATAACTTGACATCACTCAGAGATGGCCCACTTAAGTCTCAGACCTGTTTTCTGTGCAAAAGGCAGTATAGGTTTGGGGAAAAGCCATTGTCTCCATTGAGTTCAAGGGGAAGTGTCCAGGACAGTTTCTGAGGACTTTCACCACCCTGCACACAAGGACCTGCTGAGGCTGAAGATGAGTTGAGGACCTGCTAAAATGGAAAGCAGATACTTCTGGGGTATAAAAGAAAAGATAGGAGAAAGATGGCAGAGCTGAGAAAAGACTTTGCCGTGGGGTGATTCTCATGTCAGGATTTCAGCTGACTTGTCAGAATTCCACCCCAGAAGCCTGCCTGATGGGCAAAGGGACCCTGAAAATGAGAAGTTGGAGTGAGGGGAATGTCTTCAGCTGGAGCTTCAGCAAAGAAGATGCCAAGGCTGAGCCAGTGGGGAGGGTCCTAGTGTCTGAAAAAGAACAAAGAAATGATGCCACACTAAAGGACCCAATGGTTAGTCATAGGCAAACAGAAAAAGTAGACTCTACACCTTGCCATGCATTAATATGAACAGGTAAGTCAGTCATCTGCGTATGTTCTCCCTCCCTCCATGAGACAATTGGAGAGGTGCCTGAGAGCAGCTTATTTCTGCTTCCTAGCCTATCCACACCAAAAGTCAGAACCACACATCCAGCCTGCACTGGATAGAAGGAAGAAAGAAGGCTTTTGTGAAACTCAAGTTTTAAAACAAACATGACAGTCTTAAAGAACTGTAATGTGACTCTTAATCAAAGATGAGTGAGTGGAAAATTCTTGAATCTTGATATACTGCTAAGGTAGATACTTTGCAATGGAAAGGAGAGGTTAACTAGTCACCAGAAAGCAGTGAAACCATGCTCTGAGCAGAAGTAAGGCTGGTGTTCCTATTAACACCAGCTACATTTGTTCACATGTTTTCTCCTCCATAGGATGATAATCCCCCTGAAGGCAAGGACCATATCTGCCTCATCTCTCAGACACTTACAGAAGTCTTCCCCAGACTCATTCTTCAAACATTAGAATTACTTGATTGTGTTCTCCTCAGAACTGTGAAGTCTTGAAAGCAGAGGCTGTCTTTTTCTGCTGTGTCCACAACTTCAAGAACAGACCTAGAACAGAGGGGTCATTCAATAAATGCTAGTTGGACTGCAGAAATTATGAAAGACAGATACCAACTGTGAAGAACTGAATGATCCCCCAAAGATGCCCACATTCTAATTTCCGGGACCTAAGAGTATGTTACATGGTAAAATAGACTTATATGGCAAAAGGGACTTTACATTAAGAATCTTGAGATGGGGGGAGGAGTCAAGATGGCGGAGAAGTAGCAGGCTGAGACTACTTCGGGTAGCGGGAGATCAGCTAAATAGCTTATCTAAAGATTGCAAACACCTACAAATCCAACGGGAGATTGAAGAGAAGAAGAACAGCAATTCCAGAAACAGAAAATCAACCACTTTCTGCAAGGTAGGACTGGCGGAGAAGTGAATCCAAAGCGACGGGAAGATAGACCGCGGGGGAGGGGCCGGCTCCCGGTGAGCGGCGGAGCAACAGAGCAAAATCAGGACTTTTAAAAGTCTGTTCCACTGAGGGACATCGCTCCAGAGACTTAACTGGAAGCCCAGGCGGGGTCAGCGCGGCCTCAGGTCCCGCAGGGTCGCAGAAGGATCGGGGGTGTCTGAGTGTCGCAGAGCTTACCGGTATTAGAACGGGGAAGCCGGCTGCAGAGACAGAGCCGAGGAGTGACTCTCAGCTCGGGGTTGCCTTGAACCGGTCGCAGGCTCGGAAAGCTCGGAGCGTGGCCGGAGGCCAGGGTGGCGGGAGATTTTGGGCGCTGTTCTCTGAGGGCGCACTGAGGAGTGGGGCCCCGGGCTCTCGGCTCCTCCGGGCCGGAGACCGGGAGGCCGCCATCTTCATTCCCGTCCTCCAGACTCTACGGAAAGCGCTCAGGGAACAAAAGCTCCCGAAAGCGAACCCAAGCGGATTACTCAGCGCGGCCCCGGGTAAGGGCGGTGCAACTCCGCCTGGGGCAAAGACACTTGAGAATCACTACAACAGGCCCCTCCCCCAGAAGATCAATGGGAAACCCAGCCAGGACCAAGTTCACCTACCAAGGAGAGCGGCGGAATTCCAGAGGAGAAGAAAGCAAAGCACGGAACTCATGGCTTTCTCCCCATGATTTTTTAGCCTTGCAGTTAATTTAATTTTTTTTTTCTTTTTCAATTTTTTTTTCTTTTTCTCTTCTTCTGCTGAATTTTTTTTTAACTTTTACCGTTTTCTTTTTTCAACGTTTTTTAAATAGTTTATCTAATATATATATTTTTTTCCTCTTTTCATATTTTTTCTTTATCGGCTTTCTTTTTTTTAATAGTTTCTTTCTTTTTTTTTTTTTCTTTCTTTCTGAACTCCTTTTTATCCCCTTTCTCCCCCCTCACAATTCGGGATCTCTTCTGATTTGGCTAAAGCATATTTTCCTGGGGTTGTTGCCACCCTTTTAGTATTTTACTTGCTCCTTCATAAACTCTTATCTGGACAAAATGACAAGGCGGAAAAATTCACAACAAAAAAAAAAACAAGAGGCAGTACCAAAGGCTAGGGACCTAATCAATACAGACATTGGTAATATGTCAGATATAGAGTTCAGAATGATGATTCTCAAGATTCTAGCCGGGCTTGAAAAAGGCATGGAAGATATTAAAGCAACCCTCTCAGGAGATATAAAAGCCCTTTCTGGAGAAATAAAAGAACTAAAATCTAACCAAGTTGAAATCAAAAAAGCTATTAATGAGGTGCAATAAAAAATGGAGGCTCTCACTGCTAGGATAAATGAGGCAGAAGAAAGAATTAGCGATATAGAAGACCAAATGACAGAGAATAAAGAAGCTGAGCAAAAGAGGGACAAACAGCTACTGGACCACGAGGGGAGAATTCGAGAGATAAGTGACACCATAAGACGAAACAACATTAGAATAATTGGGATTCCAGAAGAAGAGGAAACAGAGAGGGGAGCAGAAGGTATATTGGAGAGAATTATTGGAGAGAATTTCCCCAATATGGCAAAGGGAACAAGCATCAAAATCCAGGAGGTTCAGAGAACCCCCCTCAAAATCAATAAGAATAGGTCCACACCCCGTCACCTAATAGTAAAATTGACAAGTCTTAGTGACAAAGAAAAGATTCTGAAAGCAGCCCGGGAAAAGAAGTCTGTAACGTACAATGGTAAAAATATTAGATTGGCAGCAGACTTATCTACAGAGACCTGGCAGGCCAGAAAGAGCTGGCATGATATATTCAGAGTACTAAATGAGAAAAACATGCAGCCAAGAATACTATATCCAGCTAGGCTATCATTGAAAATAGAAGGAGAGATTAAAAGTTTCCAGGACAAACAAAAACTGGAAGAATTTGCAAATACCAAGCCAGCTCTACAGGAAATATTGAAAGGGGTCCTCTAAGCAAAGAGAGACCCTAAAAGTAGTAGATCAGAAAGAAACAGAGACAATATACAATAACAGTCACCTTACAGGCAATACAATGGCACTAAATTCATATCTCTCAATACTTACCCTGAATGTTAATGGGCTAAATGCCCCAATCAAAAGACACAGGGTATCAGAATGGATAAAAAAAACAAAACCCATCTATATGTTGCCTACAAGAAACTCATCTTAAACCCGAAGACACCTCCAGGTTTAAAGTGAGGGGGTGGAAAAGAATTTACCATGCTAATGGACATCAGAAGAAAGCAGGAGTGGCAATCCTTATAGCAGATCAATTAGATTTTAAGCCAAAGACTATAATAAGAGATGAGGAAGGACACTATATCATACTCAAAGGAACTGTCCAACAAAAAGATCTAACAATTTTAAATATCTATGCCCCTAACGTGGGAGCAGCCAACTATATAAACCAATTAATAACAAAATCAAAGAAACACATCGACAAGAATACAATAATAGTAGGGGATTTTAACACTCCCCTCACTGAAATGGACAGATCATCCAAGCAAAAGATCAACAAGGAAATCAAGGCCTTAAATGACACACTGGACCAGATGGACATCACAGATATATTCAGAACATTTCATACCAAAGCAACAGAATACACATTCTTCTCTAGTGCACATGGAACATTCTCCAGAATAGACCACATTCTTGGTCCTAAATCAAGTCTCAACCAGTATCAAAAGATTGGGATCATTCCCTGCATATTTTCAGACCACAATGCTCTAAAGCTAGAACTCAATCACAAGAGGAAATTTGGAAAGAACCCAAATACATGGAGACTAAACAGCACCCTTCTAAAGAATGAATGGGTCAACCAGGAAATTAAAGAAGAATTGAAAAAATTCATGGAAACAAATGATAATGAAAACACAACGGTTCAGAATTTGTGGGACACAACAAAGGCAGTCCTGAGAGGAAAATATATAGCGGTACAAGCCTTTCTCAAGAAACAAGAAAGGTCTCAGGTACACAACCTAACCCTACACCTAAAGGAGCTGGAGAAAGAACAAGAAAGAAACCCTAAACCCAGCAGGAGAAGAGAAATCATAAAGATCAGAGCAGAAATCAATGAAATAGAAACCAAAAAAACAATAGAACAAATCAACGAAACTAGGAGCTGGTTCTTTGAAAGAATTAATAAGATTGATAAACCCCTGGCCAGACTTATCAAAAAGAAAAGAGAAAGGACCCAAATAAATAAAATCATGAATGAAAGAGGAGAGATCACAACGAACACCAAAGAAATACAGACAATTATAAGAACATACTATGAGCAACTCTACGCCAACAAATTTGACAATCTGGAAGAAATGGATGCATTCCTAGAGACATATAAACTACCACAACTGAACCAGGAAGAAATAGAAAGCCTGAACAGACCCATAACCAGTAAGGAGATTGAAACAGTCATCAAAAATCTCCAAACAAACAAAAGCCCAGGGCCAGACGGCTTCCCCGGGGAATTCTACCAAACATTTAAAGAAGAACTAATTCCTATTCTCCTGAAACTGTTCCAAAAAATAGAAATAGAAGGAAAACTTCCAAACTCATTTTATGAGGCCAGCATCACCTTGATCCCAAAACCAGACAAGGATCCCAACAAAAAAGAGAACTACAGACCAATATCCTTGATGAACACAGATGCAAAAAATTCTCGCCAAAATACTAGCCAATAGGATTCAACAGTACATTAAAAGGATTATTCACCACGACCAAGTGGGATTTATTCCAGGGCTGCAAGGCTGGTTCAACATCCGCAAATCAATCAATGTGATACAACACATTAATAAAAGAAAGAACAAGAACCATATGATACTCTCCATAGATGCTGAAAAAGCATTTGACAAAGTACAGCATCCCTTCCTGATCAAAACTCTTCAAAGTGTAGGGATAGACGGCACATACCTTAATATTATCAAAGCCATCTATGAAAAACCCACCGCAAATATCATTCTCAATGGAGAAAAACTGAAAGCTTTTCCGCTAAGGTCAGGAACACGGCAGGGATGTCCGTTATCACCACTGCTATTCAACATAGTACTAGAAGTCCTAGCCTCAGCAATCAGACAACAAAAGGAAATTAAAGGCATCCAAATTGGCAAAGAAGGAGTCAAACTATCACTCTTCGCAGATGATATGATACTCTATGTGGAAAACCCAAAAGACTCCACTCCAAAACTGCTAGAACTTGTACAGGAATTCAGTCAAGTGTCAGGATATAAAATCAATGCACAGAAATCAGTTGCATTTCTCTACACCAACAATAAGACAGAAGAAAGAGAAATTAAGGAGTCCATCCCATTTACAATTGCACCCAAAACTATAAGATACCTAGGAATAAACCTAACCAAAGAGACTAAGAATCTATACTCAGAAAACTATAAAGTACTCATGAAAGAAATTGAGGAAGACACAAAGAAATGGAAAAATGTTCCATGCTCCTGGATTGGAAGAATAAATATTGTGAAAATGTCTATGCTACCTAAAGCAATGTACACATTTAATGCAATTCCTATCAAAGTACCATCCATTTTTTTCAAAGACATGGAACAAATAATCCTAAAATTTATATGGAACCAGAAAAGACCTCGAATAGCCAAAGGAATATTGAAAAAGAAAGCCAAAGTTGGTGGCATCACAATTCCGGACTTCAAGCTCTATTACAAAGCTGTCATCATCAAGACAGCATGGTACTGGCACAAAAACAGACACACAGATCAATGGAACAGAATAGAGAGCCCAGAAATGGACCCTCAACTCTATGGTCAACTCATCTTCGACAAAGGAGGAAAGAATGTCCAATGGAACAAAGACAGCCTCTTCAATAAATGGTGTTGGGAAAATTGGACAGCCACATGCAGAAAAATGAAATTGGATCATTTCCTTACACCACACACGAAAATAGACTCAAAATGGATGAAGGATCTCAATGTGAGAAAGGAATCCATCAAAATCCTCGAGGAGAACACAGGCAGCAACCTCTTCGACCTCAGCCACAGCAACATCTTCCTAGGAACATCACCAAAGGCAAGGGAAGCAAGGGCAAAAATGAACTTTTGGGATTTTATCAAGATCAAAAGCTTTTGCACAGCAAAGGAAACAGTGAACAAAACCAAAAGACAACTGACAGAATGGGAGAAGATATTTGCAAATGACATATCAGATAAAGGGCTAGTGTCCAAAATCTATAAAGAACTTAGCAAACTCAACACCCAAAGAACAAATAATCCAATCAAGAAATGGGCAGAGGACATGAACAGACATTTCTGCAAAGAAGACATCCAGATGGCCAACAGACACATGAAAAAGTGCTCCATATCACTCGGCATCAGGGAAATACAAATCAAAACCACAATGAGATATCACCTCACACCAGTCAGAATGGCTAAAATTAACAAGTCAGGAAATGACAGATGCTGGCGAGGATGCGGAGAAAGGGGAACCCTCCTACACTGTTGGTGGGAATGCAAGCTGGTGCAACCACTCTGGAAAACAGCATGGAGGTTCCTCAAAATGTTGAAAATAGAACTACCCTATGACCCTGCAATTGCACTGCTGGGTATTTACCCTAAAGATACAAACATAGTGATCTGAAGGGGCACATGCACCCGAATGTTTATAGCAGCAATGTCTACAATAGCCAAACTATGGAAAGAACCTAGATGTCCATCAACAGACGAATGGATAAAGAAGATGTGGTATATATACACAATGGAATACTATGCAGCCATCAAAAGAAATGAAATCTTGCCATTTGCGACGACGTGGATGGAACTAGAGGGTATCATGCTTAGCGAAATAAGTCAATCGGAGAAAGACAACTATCATATGATCTCCCTGATATGAGGGAGAGGAGATGCAACATGGGGGGTCGAGGGGGTAGGAGAAGAGTAAATGAAACAAGATGGGATTGGGAGGGAGACAAACCATAAGTGACTCTTAATCTCACAAAACAAACTGAGGGTTGATGGGGGGAGGGGGTTGGGAGAGGAGGTGGTGTTATGGATATTGGGGAGGGTATGTGCTATGGTGAGTGTTGTGAAGTGTGTAAACCTGGCGATTCGCAGACCTGTACCCCTGGGGATAAAAATATATGTTTATAAAGCTGTAAAAAAAAAAAAAAAAAAAAGAAAGAAAGGATGAATCCCCAAGTTTTGTAGCAACATGGACGGGACTGGAAGAGATTATGCTGAGTGAAATAAGTCAAGCAGAGAGAGTCAATTATCATATGGTTTCACTTATTTGTGGAGCATAACAAATAGCATGGAGGACAAGGGGAGATGGAGAGGAGAAGGGAGTTGAGGGAAATTGGAAGGGGAGGTGAACCATGAGAGACTATGGACTCTGAAAAACGATCTGAGAATTTTGAAGGGGTGGGGGGTGGGAGGTTGGGGGCACCAGGTGGTGGGTATTGTAGAGGGCACGGATTGCATGGAGCACTGGGTGTGGTGCAAAAATAATGAATACTGTTATGCTGAAAAAAATAAAAAAAATTAAAAAAAAAAAAGAATGCAGGCAGTTCTGGCAGCTGGAAAAACCAAGGAGTCAGACTTTTCCTGGAGTTTTCAGAAGGAATACCACCCAGCCAACACCTTGATTTTAGACTTCTGGATTCCAGAGCTGTAAGACAATACATTTATGCTGTTGGTAGCTACTGGGTTTACGGTAATTTATTATAACAACAGTAGGAAGCTACATGCCCATGGGCCACTGCAAGCATTGCTACTAAGGACCCGGAACTGAAAGTGCCTGAAATGTCCTGACACTGGTATCTTGTGCAGCCCCCTAAGAAGTAAATAGGAAATAAGGACTGGTACTTGTCCATCCCCACCTTCTCCCATTATCATAATTACACTTCACTAGAACTTGGACATGTGAATATATACTCTCTGGATGCCTATTTTCTCACTTCAATTTCTATGACCTTCTATTTATAGCTTTTAAAGCATTGTCATCCCTTTTTTCTAGGTATATAGAGGATTGTTTTCTTTTCTTCTCCCTGTCTCTTTTTCTTCTAAATTTGTTTCCTGTCTTGTTTTGATATTTATCATATTACAGGTTCTATCAAATGTCTGATGATCCTTGCTTTTCTGCTTAAATTTAAAAGTGAAGAACTTAAAACCCGCCAGAAATTTCTGAGCACTATATGGCAGGCTTCTGAACCTTGATACTGCTAATGTTTTGGAAGCAAGAAGGCAAGGGAGCCCAGACCCATTGTGAAGCAGTCCATATAAGTTAGCCTTTCAGAATATATAGCACAGAACACAGGACAGAGAAGGGAGAAGAGTGGATGGGGGCAGAAAACAAAAAATAGGTAGCATAAGTATCATATTCACATTTTCAGAGAGGAAAACTGAGGATCCAGGAGATTAACTCAGGCCTGGTGTCTTAGTCAGTTGGGTGTTTGCCTTCAGCTTGAATCATGATCCCAGGGTCCTGGGATCGAGTTCCACACCAGGTTCCCTGCTCGGTGGGGAGTCTGCTTCTCCCTCTCCCTCTACCCCACCCCCTGCTCCTAAGTGCTCCCTCTCTCAAAGAAATAAATTTTTTTTTTAAATATTAACTTGGTCTAGTCATAGCTAGTAAATAGCAAAGAAAAAATTGAATCTGGGAGGCCTATGTTCATGTAAGGGTAGGGCTCTTTTACTTATATCAGGGGAAAGATAAATCTGGAACAGAAATAGTGAGTACATGGGAGGGATATTTGAGTCTACATATTTCAGAGAATGTATAAAATTCAACTTTAGATTTAACCCAAATTATTGAGCATTTATTATATCTAAGCCCCAAACTCTGAAATTAGGTAAGCAGCTACTGCAAGCAAGGCACACTCAGACCATAATCCCACCATCATACCACACAGCCTCTATTGTAGACCACACATTGCCAGGTGTCTGAAGCCTCCTCCTCTGCAGGGGACATGATAAACAATTCAACCTTTTCCCCAGCTTTCTAGACAATGTTCAACTCCCTTGCTGGGCCTGCATGACCAGGTATTGTGTGGCCTCCTAAAACTTCCATTACACTTTCTTGTCTTAGTCCATGTTCTAACAGAAAGCTGGCAGCTTTCCCTCCCAGAGCCTCTTGCTTGGGACAGCCTCCCTCTCTTTGTTGTTTACCTGTCTCAACCTCCAGGAATCCATTCTCCTACCACACCCTCAACTTCTTCCCACCTAATGTCAGTTAAACACCATTACGATTGTTTCCTTTCCAGCCTCATATTTGAATGACTTAACCACTTCCTCTCACTCTGTTCCAGCTTCCCCAAGCATCATGCTGATTCTATGTGTAATTCCTATCGGGAGATCATGTGCCAGTTACATCCACACAAACACTGGTCTGCTGGGTGGTTTTATTTCTCATTTTAATATAATGAATTGGCAGATTAATTTACTCATCTCAGCCTACAGTTGATGTGGAGCATCATCTAGCATCCCTTCAAATCTAAAACTTCCTGCATCAGGGGCAAGAAAGATTTCCTGCATCTCCACATGAGAGGTAGAGAGATCTAGCCAGCCTCTTCCAGAGATAGCTCTCTGCCTAACCCTTCTCATGTATTTGCTGTGTGAATTCAGGTTCAGAGGGCATGTAATTGCTGTTAAGAAGTGTGGCTCTTTGATAATGGTGAGCTTGTATCCAATAGTTTTCCTGAATGGGTTTATTATTCAGGCAGTTTTCCTTAAGATATTTTTTATTTACCAGATTGTGTGATCTGTGAATAGAAAGTTTTAATCTCTTTTTTTTTTCAATATGGATGCATTTATTTCATTTTCTTTCCTAATTCTTCAGTCTAGAACCTCCAATGAAATGTTGAGATGAAGTGGCAAGAGTGGACATCCTTGTCTTCCTCCTGATCTTAGGGAAAAAGAGTTCGGTCTTTTATCATTAAGTGTGATGTTAGCTGGGGTTTTTTTATAGATATTCTTTTAATGGGTCAAGGAAGTTCCCTTTTGTTTTCAGTTTGCTGAGTGTTTTTATCATGAAATGGCATTAGATTCCCTAAATTCTTTCTCTGCATCTATTAAGATAACTATGTGTTTTTTCCCTTTATCTTATTAATATAGTATTACATTGATTGATTTTTGTGTTCTGAAACAACCTTATACATACTCCATAGATAAATCCAGCTTGTTCATTGTATATAATAATACATTTATACACTACTGACTGGATTTGGCTCCCTAGTATTTTGTTGAGACTTTTTTCCCTCTACATTCATGAGAAATATTGGTCTATAGATTTATTTTCTTCTATATCTTTGTGTTTTGTTATCAAGGTAGTACTGGCCCCATAAAATGAGTTCAAAAGTTCTCTCCTCTACTGTTTCTGGGAAAAGTTGGTGAAGCCTTGGTGTTAATTCTTAAATATTTGGAATAGAATTCAGACCATCTGGGACAATTATTTTTATGGAAATTTTCCTTAAGTCACCAATTAAGTAACTTTACTTGTCATAGGTCTATTCAGATTTTCTATTTCTCCTTGAATCAGTTGTAGTTTGGTAGTTTTTGTCTTTCCAGGAATTTATTTGGCCATTTCTTCTATTTTTCTTTTTTATTTCAATTCCTTTTAGATTACCTAATTATCTGGCATGCAATTGTTCATATTAGTCTCTTACTATTGTTTATTTATGTATAGGTATGCACGTATATTAGCTCTGTATTGATGCCCCTTCTTTCACTCTTGAGCTTAGTAACTTCACACTCTTTTTTTTTTTCAGACACTGTAGCTTAAGATTTGTCGATTTTACAAAACCACAATGAGATACCACCTCACACCAGTCAGAATGGCTAAAATTAACAAGTCAGGAAATGATAGATGTTGGCAAGGATGTGGAGAAAGGGGAACCCTCCTACACTGTTGGTGGGAATGCAAGCTGGTGCAACCACTCTGGAAAACAGCATGGAGGTTCCTCAAAAAGTTGAAAATAGAGCTACCTTATGACCCAGCAATTGCCCTACTGGGTATTTACCCTAAAGATACAAACGTAGTGATCCGAAGGGGCACGTGCGCCCAACTATTTATAGCAGCAATGTCCACAATAGCCAAACTATGGAAAGAACCTAGATGTCCATCAACAGATGAATGGATAAAGAAGAGGTGGTATATATATACAATGGAATACTATGCAGCCATCAAAAGAAATGAAATCTTGCCATTTGTGATGATGTGGATGGAACTAGAGGGTATTATGCTTAGCGAAATAAGTCAATCAGAGAAAGACAACTATCATATGATCTCCCAGATATGAGAAAGTGGAGATGCAATGTGGGGGGCTTGAGGGGTAGGAAAGGAGGGAGACAAACCATAAGTGACTCTTAATCTCACAAAACAAACTGAGGGTTGCTGGGGGGAGGGGAATAGGGAGACGGTGGTAGGGTTATGGACATTGGGGAGGGTATGTGCTACGGTGAGTGCTGTGAAGTGTGTAAACCTGGCAATTCACACACCTGTACCCCTGGGGCTAATAATACATTATATGTTTATTAACAAATTAAAAATTTTAAAAAAAGATTTGTCTATTTTATTAATGATCAAGATTTTGGTTTCTTGATATTCTTTATTATTTTTCTATTCTCTATTTCATTTATCTCCATCCTTTCTTCTGCTTGGTTTGTATTTAATTAAGTACTTTTTTTCTAGATTCTTAGAGTAGAATTTTATGTTATTAATTTGAAATTATTCTTTCTCAATACATGCATTTGTAGCTATAAATTTTTCTCTGAGCATTGTTTTTGCTGAATGCTATAAGTTTTTATATGTTGTGTCTTCATTTTCATTAATCTCAGAGTATGTTCTAATTTCTCTTATGATTTCTTTATTTGGCCCATTTGTTGTTTATGAGTGTGTTGTTTAATAGTAACGTATTTATGAATTTCCTTAATTTCCTTTTGGTGATGTCTAATCTAGTCCCATGTGATCAGAAAACATACACTGTAAGGTTTCAATATTTGTATTTTTATTGAGGCTTCTTTTATGGTCTAGCATACGGTCTATCCTAGGTAATGTTCCACATGCATTTTACAAGAATGAATATTTTCTTGTCATTGGACAGTATTCTACAGATGTCTGTTGTTTACACTACTGAAGTCCACAGCTTCCTTGTTGATCTTTGTCCCAGTTGTTCTATTCATTAAAACGCAAAACTGTCTACTTTTCTTTCACTCTTTCCATTTTTTTTGTTTCATATATTTGGGGAATCTGCTGTTATGTGAATATGTGTTTAAAATTTTATTTTCTCTATAGATTAAACTTTTTATTATTATGAAATATCCCTCATTATATTTAGTAATTTTTGTTTGTTTGCTGTAGAGTCTATTTTTTTCTGAAATTGTAATAACCATTACAGCTCTTTTATGCTATTTACATGGTATATCTTTCTCCATTCTTTTACTTTCAACTCTCGTATCTTTGTATATAAACAGTGTCTCTTGTAGACGACATACAGTTGACTTTGTCTTACTATTCAATCTCAACTTCTTTGTCTTTTGATTGGATTGTTTAATCTATTTACATTTAATGTTATTATTGATACAGTTTGATTTACAGTTGTCCTTCTACACATAGCTATCCAATTTTTCCAGCATCATTTATTGAAGATACTATCTTTTTTCCACTTTATATTTATTCCTGCTTTGTTGAATATTACTTGACCATATAGATGAGGGTCCATACCTGAGCTCTCTACTCTGTTCCACTGGTTTATATGTCTGTTTTTGTGCCAGTACCATGCTGTCTTGGTGATCACAGCTTTGTAGTAAAGCTTGAAATCTGGAAACGTGATGCACCCAGTTTTGTTTTTCATTTTTAACATTTCCTTAGCAATTCAGGGTCTCTTCTGATTCCATACAAATTTTAGGAATGCTTGCTCTAGCTTTTTGAAAAATGCTGGTGGAATTGTGATCGGAATGGCATTGAAAGTATAGATTGCTCTAGGTAGTATAGACATTTTAATGGAGTTTATTCTTCTGATCCATGAGGATGGGATGGTCTTCCATCTTTTTGTGTCTTCTTCATTTCCTGAGTGTTCTGTAGTTCTTTGAATAGAGATCCTTTACCTCTTTGGTTAGGTTTATTCCCAGGTATCTTATGGTTCTTGACGCTATAGTCAATGGAATCAACTCTCTAATTTTGCTTTCTGTATTTTCATTGTTAGTGTATAAGAAAGCAACTGATTTATGTACATTGATTTTGTATCCTGCCACATTATTGAATTGCTATATGAGTTCAAGTAGTTTGGTGGTAGAGACTTTTGGATTTTCCATATAAAGAATGATGTCATCTACAAAGAGAGAGAGTTTGACTTCTTAATTGCCAATTTGAATACCTTTCATTTATTTTGTTTTCTGATAGCTGTTGCTAGGACTTCTAGTACTATGTTGAACAAGAGTGGTGAGAGTGGGCATCCTTGTCGTGTGTTCCTGATCTCAACAGGAAGGCTGTCAGCTTTTTCCCATTGAGGATGATATTCGCTGTGGGTTTTTCATAGATAGATTTGATAAAGTTGAGGAATGTTCCCTCTATCCCTCTACTTTGAAGGGTTTTATCAGGAACAGATGCTGGATTTTGTTAAATGCTTTTTCTGCATCGATTGAGAGGACCATGTGGTTGTTCTCTCTTCTCTTATTGATTTGTTCATTCACTTTGATTGATCATTCACTTTGACTGAAGGGAAACAATCAAGATTAGAGCAGAGATCAATGAGATAGAAACTAGAGATACAGTAGAACACATCAATAAAACTAGAAGCTGGGTTTTTGAAAGAATCAATAAGATCGATAAATTATTGGCCAAACTAATCCAAAAGAAAAGACAGAAGGCCCAAATTAATAAAATTATTAATGAAAAGGGAAAGCTCACAACTAACACATGGAAATAGAAACAATCATCAGAAATTATTATCAACAGTTATATGCCAGTAAGTTATGCAAAGTAGATGAAATGGATGCATTCCTGGAAATCTATAAACTTCCAAAACTGAATCAGGAAGAAATTGGCAACCTGAATAGACCAATATTTAGTAACAAGATTGAAGTAGTGATCAAAAACCTCCCAAAAAACAAGAGCCCAGGACCTGAGATATTCCCTGGAAATTCTACCAAATTTTCAAAGAAGAAATAATACTTATTCTCCTGAAGCTGTTTCAAAAAATAGAAACAGAAGGGAAACATCCAGATGCTTTCTATGAAGCCAACATTACCCTGATCCGCAAACCAGGCAAAGACCCCCACCAAAAAGGAGAATTTCAGACCAATATCCCTGATGAATATGGATGCTGAGATTCTCAACAAGATCTTAGCTAGTAGGATCCAACAGTACATCAAAAAGATTATCCGCCATGACCAGGTGGGATTAATCCCTGCGATGCAAGGGTGGTTCAACCTTCACAAATCAATCAATCTGATAGAACAAATCAATAAGAGAAGAGAGAAGAAACACATGGTACTCTCAATTGATGCAGAAAAAGCATTTGACAAGATATAGCATCCGTTCCTGATTAAAACACTTCAAAGTATAGGGATAGAGGGAACATTCCTCAACTTCATCAAATCTATCTAGGAAAAACCCACAGTGAATATCATCCTCAATGGGGAAAAGCTGACAGCCTTCCCTATCTGTTTTTATGCCAGTACCATGCTATCTTGGTGATCACAGCTTTGTAGTAAAGCTTGAAATCCGGAAACGTGATGCCCCCAGTTTTGTTTTTCTTTTTCAACATTTCCTTAGCAATTCAGGGTCTCTTCTGATTCCATACAAATTTTAGGAATGCTTGCTCAAGCTCTTTGAAAAATGCCGGTGGAATTTTGATTGGAATGGCATTGAAAGTATAGATTGCTCTAGGTAGTATAGACATTTAAATGGAGTTTATTCTTCTGATCCATGAGGATGGAATGGTCTTCCATCTTTTTTTGTCTTCTTCATTTCCTGAGTGTTCTGTAGTTCTTTGAATAGAGATCCTTTACCTCTTTGGTTAGGTTTATTCCCAGGTATCTTATGGTTCTTGACACTATAGTCAATGGAATCAACTCTCTAATTTCCCTTTCTGTATTTTCATTGTTAGTGTATAAGAAAGCAACTGATTTATGTACATTGATTTTGTATCCTGCCACATTATTGAATTGTTGTATGAGTTCTAATAGTTTGGGGGTGGAGTCTTTTGGATTTTCCATATGAAGAATCATGTCATCTGCAAAGAGAGAGAGAGTTTGACTTCTTAATTGCCAATTTGAATACCTTTTATTTCTCTTTGTTTTCTGATAGCTTTTTTTTTACATAATTTAATTTTTTAAAATATTTTTAATTTATCTTCAGCGTAATGTAACAGTATTCATTGTTTTTGCACCAGACCCAGTGCTCCATGCAATCCGTGCCCTCTCCAATACCCATCACCTGGTTCCCCCAACCTCCCACCCACCACCCCTTCAAAACCCTCAGGTTGTTTTTCAGAGTCCATAGTCTCTCATGGTTCACTTCCCCTTCCAATTTTCCTCAACTCCCTTCTCCTCTCTAACTCCCCTTGTCCTCCATGATATTTGTTATGCTCCACAAATAAGTGAAACCATATGATAATTGACTCTCTCTGCTTGACTTATTTCACTCAGCATAATCTCTTCCAGTCCCATCCATGTTGCTACAAAAGTTGGGTATTCATCCTTTCTAATGGAGGCATAATACTCCATAGTGTATATGGACCACATCTTCCTTATCCATTCATCTGTTGATAGCTCTTGCTAGGACTTCTATTACTATGTAGAACAGGAGAGGTGAGAGTGGGCATCCTCGTTGTGTTCCTGATCTCAATGGGAAGGCTGTCAGCTTTTTCCCATTGAGGATGATATTCGCTGTGGGTTTTTCATAGATAGATTTGATGAAGTTGAGGAATCTTCCCCCATCCCTATATTTTGAAGCATTTTAATCAGGAACGGATGCTGGATTTTGTCAAATGCTTTTTCTGCATCAATTGTGAGGACCATGTGGTTCTTCTCTCTTATTGATTTGTTCATTCACTTTGATTGAATTGGGAATGTTGAGCAGCCCTTGCATCCCAGGGATAAATCCAACCTGGTCATGGTGGATAATCTTTTTATTGTACCGTTGGATCCTATTAGCTAGGCTCTTGTTGAGAATCTTAGCATCCGTATTCATCAGGGGTATTGGTCTGAAATTCTCCTTTTTGGTGGGGGTCTTTGCCTGGTTTGGGGATCAGGGTAATAATGGCTTCATAAAGAGTCTGGAAGTTTTCCTTCTGCTTCAATTTTTTAAACAGCTCCAGGAGAATAGGTATTAGTTCTTCTTTTAAAGTTTGGCAGAATTCCCCCAGGGAATCTGTCAGGTCCTGGGCTCTTGTTTTTTGGGAGGTTTTTGATCACTACTTCAATCTTGTTACTAGATATTGGTCTATTTCAGGTTGTCAATTTCTTCCTGATTCAGTTTTGGAAGTTTATAGGTTTCCAGGAATGCATCCATTTCATCTAGCATATAACTGTTGATAATAACTTCTGACAATTATTTCTATTTCCTTGGTGTTAGTTGTGATCTCTCCCTTTTCATTCATAATTCTATTAATGTGGGCCTTCTCTCTTTTCTTTTGGATTAGTGTGGCCAATGGTTTATCGATCTTATTGATTCTTTCAAAAAACCAGCTTCTAGTTTCATTGATGCATTCTACTGTATCTCTAGTTTCTATCTCATTGATCTCTGCTCTAATCTTGATTATTTCCCTTTTTGTGTGTGGGGTTAGACATTTTTCCTTTTTAAATGTATCTCATGCTAGTTTTGTTCCTCTGATCCACCTTTACAACTATTTTTATTGAATAAGTGGATATTTTCTCCTGTAACATTTTAATTTCTTTAATAATTTAATTATATTTTAAAATTATTATTTTAGCAGCCACTTTAGGTGTTATTGTGTACATCTCAGTTTAACAAAATCCATTTCATAATTATATTAACTTAATTCTAGTAATATATACAAACTTTACTTCTGTATATCTCCAATCTTTCACTCTACTTTTTGTGATATTATTATGTTTATCAGTCTGTTAAAAACTCACTGTATTAGTCAAGGTTATCCAGATAAACAGAGCCTCCATATGTGTGTGTGTGTGTGTGTGTGTGTGTGTGTGTGTGTGTAGCTGCCTTTAGATTTTTAGATATGTTTATATTTGTTAATGAAATCTTTGTATGCTAAATGTCTTCAAAAATAGCTTCTATTGCCTGAATTTTTACCTGTGTGTGGATAGCACTTTAGTGTTTCTTTGCACATACATTATTTTTTGTTAGAACTAGAAAATTTTGATAATATATTGTAGCAACTATGGATATGGGTCATCACCTCCCCAAGGCAGATGTTGTTATGTGCTTAGTCAATCATTTTTCAGGGTAGTAACAACTGAACTAACCCTGAAGAGTGCAGCTGCTGATGACTCTGCTCAGATTTAATATATATATATATATATATATATATATATATATATATTAGTCTCTTAGCCTAGCTTCCTAAAGGTTACTCTTAGATCAGCATGGGCTGCTTTTTGGTCAAAAGTTCCACTTAAGTCCCTTTGGCAAAATAGATTTTTTAAAATCTTTTCCTGTTGGATGTAGGTGTGTCTTATAGGCTGAAATAAGTGTGTGTGTGCATGTTTTCTTGCCTACTTTTAATAACTTGATTATTTTTAATTGAATTACCAATGAGATGGTGTAGCTTTGGGCATACACACTACACAGACCAAACGATGACAGTACTATTATGTTTAAACTTTGTTTCCCAGTGTCACCTTGCATCAGAGCAAACTTATTGTTCAGTGTTTGGTTAGAGGTTGTACTTCAAGCCCTTAGTGCAAACAAGGCTTCAACCATATGTTGATTGACCTGCATCAGGTACTGGGCATGTTTTCAAGTTTTACCCACATCATTCTCTGTGTTATTCTAATTGGTAGAGCTCAGCATTTGCACACAGCTTTCCCAGCTCCCAGGGTTAACCATGATTCTCAGAAGACTTTTCCTGGTCATAGCGCTCTCTCTCCCTGGTTATCTTAATTAACTCTTGTTTCTCTGCCATTTAGACTGCTGCTACTAGTATCATGGAGCTATGAGTGTCCTCCTCATAATTGCTTTCTACCAAGATCTCCTTTTTGTTTGTTTTTGACAACATCTTTAAGCATGCAATTCTGTATTCTCTTCCAAGTAAGAGTCAGACTCCCAAGACAGAGCTGTGTTACATTTAGTCCTTCTGACCTTCCTCCCCACCACCCCCTATGGCAGAAATTCTGCACTGCATAGGATCTGATGTGGGGACTGTGGAGTGGCACCCCTACTCTGGGAGCAGGCACTGGGGGTGAAGAATGATAGCCCCTGGTCTTTTTGGCTTTCCGATTCAAAGTAGAACCTCTGCCCCATAGGTACTATTCTTTGGGTGAGAGGACAGGGGTTGGAATCCTTGTACTCTGAGCCTGCTGCTCCTGGAGTGGAGACTGGGTATAGAAAAGTCCTCAGCAGTGCTTCCCTGGAATAGAGCTTCTGCAATATGGGGCTGGAGGAAGTGAGAAATGTCAGCATCTTGCTCCTTCCTGAATGCAAATAGATCCAGATTAGAAGACGGAGAAAAAGGACCCCTTCTCACTGACCACATCCATCTGTATGGAGTGCCCAAAGTAAAGTTTCCATAAGAAAGCTGAGAGGGATATGGAGAGGGCTAGCATTGGCTCAAATGCCACACACCCTGTCTGTTCTTACCAAGGTATGGTAGGGATTGTTAAATGAACTATTTCTCCATTTGCTGTACATCCTTAGAACAATTTCCATAGACTTTACATAATTAGATTTTTAAAAATAAATGTATATAGTTAAAAGATAAGTAGTTCTGCTACACTCTTCACTTTTCTGTCCTGAAATTCTATTAGGAATCCAGATATTTCAGAAAACTTTGCCAGTCAGAAAGTCTATGAAGTGGTGGAAGTTTGCAGCCAAAAGTATTAGCTTCTTCTAGGAACCCACATGAGACTGAAATTTATCATCCTACCTTCTGTTCTTGTATCCTAATTCCACACTGAGTGTGATCACCATGCCAAAGCCCCATCAGCACAGGTATGAGACAACTGATGGCAGCCCCTAGCCCCTTCATGTCTGTCTGAATTTGGGTAGATGGGGTAACTTCTTTGAGCCTTAACATGGCTCAGCTGTAAATGGCAATATTTCTTTTCAATGTCATGAGGATTTGGAATATTATGAACTCAATCCCTGACTCAAAGAGGTCCCCTTTTCCATACCACCACCTTTTTCTTCTACATTTTCTATAGCAAATTATACAAAGAAAGCATGATGTTTTGTTCAGTGTTTTTCATGAAAAGCAAAGGGTAATCAGGACATGATTGCCCTTTCCCAATTAATCTCTTAGGGAAGTCAGGAGGGGGTTACCCATTAAAAAATAGGTTGTTCTCATTATACACAAAAAATGAATAATCCAATTTAAAAATGGGCAGAACACATGAACAGATATTTCTCCAAAGAAGATATACAGATGGCCAATAGACACATGAAATGATGTCAGCTTCAGACATCATCAGGGAAATGCAAATCAAAACCACAATGAGATATTACCTCACACCTGTGAAAATGGCTAAACTAACACAAGGAACAACAGGTGTTGGTGAGGATGCAGAGAAAGGGAAACCCCCTTAAACTGTTGGTGGAAATGTAAACTTGTGCAGCCACTCTGGAAAACAATATGGAGGTTCCTCAAAAAGTTAAAAATAGAGCTATC
The DNA here is from genome assembly GCF_902655055.1 of Lutra lutra. Taxonomy (NCBI): domain Eukaryota; kingdom Metazoa; phylum Chordata; class Mammalia; order Carnivora; family Mustelidae; genus Lutra; species Lutra lutra. The sequence goes on along the minus strand of NC_062280.1, from coordinate 114,283,368 downwards.
CTATGATCCAGCCATTATGCTACTAGGTGTTTACCCAAACAATACAAAAATACTAATCCAAAGAGATGCATGCACCCTGATGTTTATAGCTGCAATATCAACAACAGCCAAATTATGGAAACAACTCAAAGGTCCAACAACAGATGAATGGATAAAAAAGACATGGTATATGTGTCACAGAGAGGCTGGCCAATATGAGATTCTTCACAGAGAGTGGAGAAGCATACTTCTCTCTGTGTGTGGTTTTGTTTGCAGCAACTGTGGGATGATTCTTGGGACACCTATGGCCCTTTTTGACATGTATGGGAGCTGGGTGAATGGGGGTGTGCAAAACCCTGTGGCATTTGGGTACATTTGTTCATGTTTGCCTGAGACTTTGAGTCCAGAGGAAGCTCAGGGTGTTGGTGTCTCACCCTAGTTAATACTTAGTCAAGATCATCCTGCCATACTTACTTTCTCAACTGTATTAGTTTGTGAGGGCTACCATAACAGAGTGCCACAGAATGGGAGGCTTAGACAACACAAATATATTTCTCACAGTTCTGGAGGGTAGAACATTGAGATCAAGGTGTAGGCATATTTGGTTTCTCCCAAATCCTCTCTCCTTGGTTTGTAGATGGCTGTCTCCTCCCTGTAACTTCACATTGTCTTCCCGTGTGTTCTGTGTCCCAGTCTCCTCTCTTAAGGACACCAGTCAAACTGGATTAGGACCCACCTAAATGGCTTCATTTTAACTTATTTACCTCTTTAAGATCCATCTCCAAATATAGTCACATTCTGAAGTAATGAGGGGTAGGACCTCAGCATAGGACTTTGGGAGGTACACAGTTCACCTCTTAATACCAACTTTTCTAATAATCTAAAGCTTAGCGGTTATTACTTGTCAGCATTTGGACAGTTAGTGAGCAACAAACAAGGATTTGAGGTAGGCCTTCCAGTCTACGTAAAGCCTCCCAGGGTCTTCATCCCATAGCTGCTTCCTTTGGCAACTCTCCAGATTCACCAACTGGCTGTTCAGAGGCTTCTGCTCCTTGTTTGTTTCCTCTTAATTTTTATTTAAATTCAATTTAGCTAACATATAGTATATTATTATTTTTGGAGGTAGAATTACCCAGTGCTCATTACATTAAGTGTCACCATGCTATACTATAATTTTTTCACCACGTGGTATAACTGGGCTGCAGGACATTGTCCAGATACAGTCAGGAGTACTCACTGATGTAAAAAAGTGTTACCATTCCTTTGTTGTTTATTGTCTTTGCTTATTAGAAAGCAAGAGCAGAAATGAATTGTTTTAAAAAAACGCACACAATACTTTTGCAATCTGATGTGCTGGTGCCCTTTGCTGCAGAATGGTACTTTTCTCTCCTTATTTAGCTCTTAAGATGATTTCCTCAAATATGCCCATCCCACTACTGGAGGTGAAGCTAGATGCCTGACTGGGATTGAGAACTGAAATCCACTTCTCAGAGCCTGAGATAAAGAGAGAAGTGCATTTGAATGAGCTGCTCCATAGGGGATAAACTGTCCAGTTGTTACTGTTAAGACTTAATGAGTGCATTCCAAGCAACTCTCTGGCAATTATTTTCCAGTGATATATGACAAGTTGCTGTTTGTACAGGCTTATAAAATGTTACAGGGTTACATTAATTTGTCCTTTATTAGCTATGTAATTTTGCTAATGATCTCATCTACACAGAGTGTTCTGCCTTCAGAGATGCCAGCTTACTGATTATGGAGACTGCACACTTCTGCCCCTGCACATGTGATACCTGAACATGGTTCAGCCCCCTCCCATTGCTTTTTCACTTATACTTCAAAGTGGAACAATCTCATGCTAATAAATGAATAGCTTCCCATATGAAACTGCACTTTTATTAGAAAGGTAAGAATATGAAATTCACAAATATGTTAATTGTGTGTGATTGTCCCAGAGTAATAAGGCTCTTCATTATTAACTGTCTTTCCCCCAGGCTTAGACCCATCTATGCTATTGTCATGTCTGTTCTGCTGGTTCAATCCCAGACAGCACCGACAATTAGGGCTTTTGACCCCAAGGGGCAGGAGCAGTGGGGATGGGGAACTGCAGAGGAGGAGCAGGCTGGTGGGGAGATAGAAGGGCACTGGTTACAGAATCACACCATCTAGGGGAAAATTTCTAGACCTAGGTCTTGCTGTGTAACTGCATGAATCATTTTGCCTCTCTGAATTCCTGTTTACTCATTTGTGAAATGGAGACAATGATTACACACTTCACAAGGATGCCAGAAGATTAAATGATATAATTATGGAAAATGTTTGATAGAGAGCAAAGACCCACAGCAATGAGCTACCTCTCAATCATTAGAACAGGAAAAATGAATTCAGTCCCTGAAAGCAAACAGCCAAGGTGTGAGCAGGCTAGTGAGGGTGGGGGGTAAGCCTCTTATAAGCTGTCAAAGCTGAAACATAAATAAAAGCTATTTAAAAATTTAGGAAAAACCCCAGAAGAGAAGGAACAAGATCAGCTTTGTTTGTAATATCTTAACCTGTAGTCACATGATTGTAACCTCCTTCACCAGCCAGAGACAGATCAAGGAGCACTGGGCTCTGTGGCTGCTCCAGCTGACAGGCCAGAAGACAGCCAGTTGCATACTTGAGTTCAGGTCAGTTGGATTCAGCAAACATTGTGCTCTACTGGGTTCTAGACTGAATTTTGGGTCTAGATAGGATTTAAACACAAGCTCAGCCTTCTCAGCCCTCAGAATGTCCTCAGTCTATCCATGTGATTGACATTTAATGATTGTTATGGAATCATCTGAAAAGATCTACCTGGGAAGGAACCACTGGCCCAGCTGAGAGGGTCAGCTTCCCAAAAGGAAGAAGATTGAGGACAGAACAGGGTTGGGAGGATGGAGGTATGAGGGAGAGTCATTGCATGGGAATCCACAGAGGATTGATATATTAAAAGCACAAGTGTGATTTGAGTCAGGATATGGACAAAGATAAGGCTAAACAGGGAGGGTGAGCCATGTTCTTGGGACTTGGAATGCCCATAGCATCTGGACTTCATCCTGCAGTAGCCTGCTTCCTCTCATCTCTTTTTCCCTGTGTTTATTAGGAAATATTTCAAACATTTAAAAATTAGAGTGAGTTACATGACCAACAAGTGTTGATATTTTCTCATATTTGTTTCATGTTTTAGTTTACAAATAAAACATTTTGAATTTTTGAAGTTTTATAATGTCCTTAACACCTCTACCAGATCCCCTATGGTTCCCCTTCCCCCTTCCTTAGGAAAATCACCATTCCGAAGTTAATGTTTTTATACTAGTACCTCATATATATAATTCATAAACTACATATTATATCTTTCTGGGTATTTTAAAAATGTCGTCTAGTGCTTTTTCTATAACAAGCTTTCTTCAGTCAGTTTTATTTTCCTAGACTTATTCATGTGGATCTAGATCATGAATTTAAGTTTGAATGCTATTTAATTGTATTAACATACCAAAACATAATTATCTATATTCTTGCTAGTAAGTGTTTATATTTTGTTTTGTTTTTCATTTTATTGCAAGCAAGTCTGAAATGAACTCTTGACAGGCCTCCTTGTGCATACAAGCAGGGACATCTGGAGAGTATTTACCTGCAAGTAGAATTGATGAGACTTAAGGGATGTGCATCTTCATTTGGGTAGACATTGACACATTTCTTTCTCATGAAGTTATACCAATTTGCACTTTTCCCAACAGAGCCCTCAAGCCTCATTCTTGCCAACACTTTGGACTATCAGACTTGTTTTGTTGTGTTTTGTTTTCCAATGTGATGAGAATGACATGATATCCTTTTGTTGCTTTTATTGAGTTTTCCTGATTTCTGAAGAGAATATACATCTTAATAAATGTTGATGTGCCAGCTGGGTTTTTCTTCTATGAATTGTCTGTACATATCATCCTCCATTTACTTTGTTGTTTTGCTGTTTATATCCTGATTTGTAGGAGTTCTTCATGTATTCTGGTTGCCATAATAATTTCCTTAGTAAAATCTCCTCCTACCCAGGAGCTTTAAAAAAATCTTTTTTTGCTTATTTTGAATTTTTAGAGCATCTTATTATTTTAATTCATCAAACTTGTCAGTTTCTTCTCTTATTTTTGTGCTGTTTTGTCTAAAAAAAATTTTCTTACCCTGATATAATACAAATGTATTTTCTTCTAAATTTCATGGTTTTATTTTTTACATTTAAATCTTTAGACTACAAAGAATGCTCATTTTGTGTGGTGTAAGCTGATTTTATTTTATTTTACCATAAGCAAGCCAATTGTTCCAGCACACTAAATGAGGAGTCTATACTCTCCTCCATCAATTTGTAATGCTGATTTTTGCATTATCTATATGCCTGGGAGTTCTCTTTAAACTAGTGCTTCTGCTAAGTGCTAGGGTCCTGCAAATGTACCTCCCAAAGTCCATGCAGTTGGAGGGAAGGCATTGGAAAGACAGAACATCTAGTGGTGGGTTGAAGATATAAGGCCCTCCTCCAACTTTTTATTTATTTATTTATTTATTTATTTATTTATTTATTTATTTATTTTAGTTAAAATGACCACATGCACTTTTTTTTAGCATCTTAATTTTATTTTATTTTTTTTCAGTGTTCCAAGATTCATTGTTTATGCACCACACCCAGTGCTCCATACAATACATGCCCTCTTTAATACCCATCATCAGGCTCACCCATCCCCCCTCCACCCCTCTAAAACCCTGCTTGTTTCTCAGAGTCCAGTCTCTCATGCTTGTCTCCCCCTCTAATTTACCCCAATTCACTTTTTCTTTCCTTCTCCTAGTGTCCTCCATGTTATTCCCTATGCTCTACAAGTGAAACCATATGATAATTGACTTTCCCTGCTTGACTTATTTCACTCTCCATAATCTATTCTGGTCCCGTCCATGTTGATAAAAAAGTTGGGTATTCATCCTTTCTGATGCTTTCATAATATTCCATTGCATATATGTACCTTATTTTCTTTATCCATTCATCTGTTGAAGGGTATCTTGGCTCTTTCCACACTTCGGTGTTTGTGGCCATTGGTGCTATGAACATTGGGATGCATGTGTCCCTTCTTTTCACTACATTTGTATCTTTGGAGTAAATACCCAGTAGTGCAATTGCAGGGTCATAGGGTAGCTCTGTTTTTAATTTTTTGAGGAATCTTCACACTGTTTTCACACTGCATCAACTTGCATTCCTACCAACAGTGTAAGAGGGTTCCTCTTTCTCCACATCCTTTCCAACACTTGTTTCCTGTCCTGTTCATTTTGACCATTCTAACTGGTATAAGGTGGTATCTCAATGTGGTTTTGATTTGTACTTCTCTGATGGCTAATGATGATGAACATTTTTTCATATGCCTGTTAGCCATTTGTATGTCTTCTTTGGAGAAGTGTCTGTTCATGTCTTCTGCCCATTTCTTGACATGATTATCTGTTTTGTGGATGTTGAGTTTGAGGAGTTCTTTATAGATCTTGGATATCAGCCCTTTGTCTGTAGTGTCTTTTGTGAATGTTGCATTCCAGACCACATGTACTCTTACCTGTATTACCTATCACAGGACAAAAGATATTAATATATGTAAATCTCTAGCCTCTGCTTATCTCCCTCCAAGAAGAGAGAGACTTTCTTCCTAAACTGGTTATTTTAACTTCCACAAAGTGTAATTGGGAAGAAAAAAACAAGATGAGGACAAAAGATGTGCTAGACTATCACTGACTGAATAGTTTCTGAGTTTGGAAGAATGTGTGTGGTGTTAGAAAGTCAGGAAGAGTTGGAACACTGCATCAAAAATTAATGATGTATTTTATGGTGACTAACATAACACAATAAAAAAAAAAAAGAAAGTCAGGGAGGAGTGGAAGGAGAACATGAAGGGGTATTGCAGCAATGAATGTGTGATGAATGAACTATCTGACTTGACACCCTTTCAGGAGGCGCAAGAGAGGAACAGAATCTTTTAAGATTGTTAATTGTTTCTTTTTAGTGGTGGACTGCATTTCAACTGCTTAAAGACTGAACTACATGAGCACTGATTCCATGACAGATTTCATTTCAAAGAAAAGTTACTGGTTAAGATGACAGATTGAAATTACCACACAGCAAGAAAACTAACCAGCAGCAAATGCAGATTACTGGGGCTATCATATAATTTAATAAATTGCAGAATTTGGTGACTAATGAAAGAAATGCATCATTTCTCCCTAATGCCTAGGGAAACACAGAAAGATTAGAATGCTAATCTTGTTCTTATATCCCAGAAGCCCACTAATCCTAAAAATGTGCACTAGTAATCCCAAAACTCAAGGGAAGCAAAGTGAGTGATTAGCCTTTCCATTTCTCTCTTGTCTTAAAGCAGAGAGATAGTAGGGTCTGGGGAGAAATGAATGGAAAGAGTAGTATAGAATAGTGTTGGCTGTATCTCAGTGCCTCCATTGAGTTGATGGGAAAGACCCAAGGCCCAAGAGTACTCCCTACTAAGAATGGAGAGTGAGAAATCCTGATATAGGACATTAAACAACAACAACAACAACAACTCACAGGAAGAGCTTAGGTCATTCTAAAGGTGTCTACAGTGGGATCCTAGATTCTTTGGGGGGCTCACCATCCTCTCATGCTACCAAGGTCTGCCAGAATTCAAAATACCCCAAACCTACCTTCCAATGGTAACTGAAGAGAGGAAACAAGCTAGTTTCAGATACTATACGGTAAGAGGGAATCACTCACTTACACTAAGCTATAGAATCAATCTCTCACACAAAACTATAGAAATAGAATTGTGCTACCAAAGCCTGAGCAAGACAAAAAGAAACAACTTACTGCAGCAAATACATACACATGCAGTATCATATGAAAAGCATATAAAAAACAATGGGGGGAGATGAACCGTGAGAAACTATGGACTCTGAGAAACAAATGGAGGGTTTTGGATGGGAGGAGGGTGGAAGGTTGGGTGAGCCTGGTGGTGGGTATTAAGGAGGGTGTATATTGCATGGACCCTTAGGTGTGGTGCATAAACAATGAATCTTGGAACACTGAAAAATTAAATTAAATTAAATTTTTTAAAAACTATGGGAAAAAAGCACAAAAATGCAGGAAAATTAACCATTATTCCTTTATACTATAGAATAGAGTTAATAAAAATATGGATTCAAAAAAAGAAGGCGCAAGAGAGGAAGAATGAATAAGCCAAACTATGAGACCAAATAAAGGACTGGATAACCTAGTCAGATTAGGATCCAAAACAATACATGATCATATTATCTCATAAGCAGTGAAATAGTATAAGCAAAAAAGTGAATAGTTACCACTGGCAACTGAATTACAAGCAGAAAGATTTGACTTCAACTAAAGAAATCAATTAGAAAAAAGATGACACATGTGGAAGATAGACAAAGATGATATAATCTAAGTATAACTAGGCCCTTGGAAAGGAGCTTCCAACAAATGGAATGAAACAAATATTCTTATACAGAAGGATAAATATCCCCAGAGAGAAAAGCTTCAAATTCTGAAGTTCAGGGCGCCTGGGTAGCTCAGTGGGTTAAGCCTTCAGCTCAGGTCATGATCTCAGGGTCCTGGGATTGAGTCCTGCATCGGGCTCTCTGCTCAGCAGGGAGCCTGCTTCCCTCTCTCTCTCTCTCTGCCTGCCTCTCTGTCTACTTGTGATCTCTCTCTGTCAAATAAATAAATAAAATCTTAAAAAAAAAATTCTGAAGTTCAAAAGTTCATACTATTTCTAGGAAAATCAGATAAACTGATTAACTTCAAGTAGGTCATTTGGTGAGAGGGATGGACATCACATCAGATTTTTCTTCAGCACTATTCAATGCCATGAGTACATAAAAATAATCCTAAATATTCTTAGGGAAATAAAGTTTGCCCAAGAATGGTATACTAAACAAAGATTTCATTCTAGTATTATAGCTTTAGGAAGATCATCTCAAAGGTGATAGATCTCAAGAAATACAACATTCTTAAACTCAATTTGAAACAAAACAAAATAAAAAACAAGCAAAACAAAACAAAACAAAACAAAAACAACAACAACTTACCAATAGTGAAAGGCAGTCAGTTGAATAACTTAGGCATGGGGAAGCCAGAAGAGTGTTCTAAGCCTCAGACAACTTTAGACATTGCACCAATGCTAAATAATCAAAGTATGTTTATAGAATATAATATAAACAATATAATCACTGACAATATAAAAATAATAACTGACTAATATTGTGAGCTGCAGAGTTGGGGGAGCTGAGGGGACTGGGAAAGAATACTATCCTTGCATTTCATGGTATGTGCTAAATTGAAACTTCATACAAGTCGAAATATGTAGTTCAAATCACAATGTCTTAAGTTTTCTTATTCTCAAAAACAAGTCCATTATATTATAATATTATTTTTTGTAGTGGTGAAACACATATTTGAAGTGCTCATGGTAAGATTACCAGTGCAAAGAACTGGGTGGAAGGACCCAGTGAAGGTGCAGCCAGTTAGAAGGAGAGATGACACAGATATGACAAAGGAGAAGCAGTGGGGAGAAACAGGAAATACAGATAGATGTAGATGTAGATAGAGACAGATGTAAATAGATAGATGTAGACGTAGAGACAGGTTACAGAGTATATATGAAGGGATGACAAAGGCCCCAGGGCACCCAAGTGGGGCCGAGCAAGAAGCAATGGTCAAAGGCCTAGGGCAAGCCTAAGAGAGGCATACTCAAGTGCATAGGGTGAGAGTGGCAGTCCATTATAGGAGCTACCAATGGTGTTGGGACACTAGCTGGCTCTTGTCTCACCCTGCTTTCTTCTGTCCCATAGCCATTGAGTGACAATGGTCAGACCTGACTTGGTCCTTCTGACTCAAAGGCCATGGGAAGGACAACTGCAAAGGACAACTTGACACATTCTTGTCCTAGAGACTGAAGAGACATGTAGAGACTAGCAACCCTGAGACCATGTCTCTGGAATTTCAATAAAATTATATTTTAAATCTCACATGAGAATAGGCAGTCAATATGGGTTGGTCCATATAGCGCTTGGAACCACTTTCCAGCCATTTAGGAAATATCCTTGCTTATTATGATCCTCACACATGGTGGGGGAGGGTGTGATCCAGGCCTGATCACAGAGGTCTCTAAATGGGCACAGCCTCTCTACTGCTGAGTTGGCAGTAGATGCTTCTGAGAACTTCTGCCCAGGCACAGAGAGTGGGCTTTCCATCTCATTTTCTCAATGGTTGTCTAACCCTGTTTTGGAGATTTAACAGCTCTTCTTTGTAAATTCCATCCTTTGTCAGGGCTAGCACAGTCTGAGTGCTTTACATGAATTAACTTGTAACACTGTTGCAGCAGATTGTGTTTTACAGAGTTGACCACAACATTCCTGCCTATCCTATAGGTAATTGTAATATGAAATGTTGATGCTCCTCACATGAAGAAGTGGTGTCTCCTTGAGATTGGGGTTGCTGTGAATGTTCAGAATATTGTGGAAGTGACACAGGGTAACTTCCAAGGCTGGTTCATAGAAGATGATACTTTGTTAGAATATTCCTCAAAGCTTTTCTTTGATATATAAGCCCTGAGGTTGCCATGCTGTGAGGAAGTCCAAACAAATTCACCTGGAGGGACAGCATGAGGAAGCAGGAGTCTGCATAAAGAGGGAGGCCCTAGCCTTCTCCAGCTGCTTCATCTACCCATCCCCAGTTCTGGCTTCGACCATTGTCTGAACACCACAACCTCAGCAAAGACACTGAGCCAGAGCCCACAGAAATCATAAGATAATGCGATTGTTGCTGTTTTAAACCACTCCATTGGTGATTTATTATGCAGCAATAGATAACCAGACACCTATGACAAAGGAACTTTTATTATCACCCCATGAAATTAATGAAGATACTGAGATACTGAGAAATTAATGATTTTCCCAAGGTTATGTTACTGCTAAGGGGCAAAGCCAGGATTTTAATCCCCAAAACTGTCTGGCTCCAGAATGTTTTCTGCTAACCAGTGTTCTATAATGTTCTATATTTGTTGCAGACACCAAATGGAAGGAAAGAAGTAGTGGGAGACAGATTGGCTTGTGTTGGGTCCTGGCTCCCAATCAGCTACCTTCCCTTCATTATTACACTCTGCACTTTAGAGACCTATGAATTCATTGCTCATGAGACCAGCCCTGGGAATTTCATAGTGTCTCTAATGTTCCTCTTGCTTGCTGAATGTTTTCCTTGTCTGAAGCTGTGGTGTCTGTTTCCTTAATGACACAATAGAGTATAAAGATCTGTTCAGTAAAATGTATAATTACATTGTGCCTCTTAAATAGATTCAATAATAATCAGCACCAAATTAGACAATGGTAATCACAGGTAGAGGCCTGTTTTTGTCAACAAGGTCATTCCTCCCCCAAAGAAAAATCACAGGGAACTATTAGAGAGCTGAGAGAAAACCAGAAGTTTAAGTCTAACTTCATATGCAAAAGGATGCATCATCTGGTTGGTTCTATCTAAAGGGAGGGCTTTTCATATCCTGGGGCAAGTAGCATCACTCAGACCCAACCTCAGTTAATATGTTTGGACAGCAGATTCATGGTGGTGGCAACACCTATCTATTGCCCCTCCCTTCCATTTTTCAACAAACTCTATGAAGTTTCCATGTCATACAATGGAGTGGTTTAGAATTAGAAATTTAAAAATGAGTGGTTTCAAAATTTATCTCTTTTTCTTTCTTTTAACATGTATAATAGAAAATAATAATTTATTATTGTCTCTGTGTATTGAGAAAATAAATCTCAAGGAAGATGCTTTGTTTGTAGAATAACAGGAAGAGACAGAAGGGAAAGATCAGATAGGCAGCAAAGAGGAAGAGGCTAGATCTGACATGGGACTGGCAGGTTGTAAGAACAAAATTCCATTTTCCTGTGCACATGGCAAGAATACTCCTCCTCTGGTTTCCACAGAAAGTGTCCATGCAGGTACCATTGGTGTGGAGTTGGAGAAAGGGCTTCTGTTGCTGCACTGTTTTTGTTGTGGTCAATGATGGATGCAGTGAAGTGTTGATTCCTGCTTTATGGTGGGTGTGGGAAGATAGAGACACCTACAGAGTGTGCATCACTTCAGCTCACACTGAAAAGCACACAATTACCTTGGTTGTGGTGGTGAACATGTCCCACCTCAATGACTTGTTTACATACTTGATCATTCTTATCTTTATTAGGAAATGTTGCACAGTACATCACTACTTAGTGTTTAATTGTAGAATCATTTTTCATGCTGAATTTCATGCTGAATTTGACAAATAAAACAAAACTCTATTAAGACTTGTGATAAAATTATAGAGAGTAGCAGTTATCTTTGTGACTACTTAAAACTTGTGTTTTCCAAGATACATGGTATCCACTGAAGTGTGCCATGTAATTCAGTTTTTATGTGAGGAAAAGATTTCCATTGCAGAAATTCTCTGACGACATTCTGAAGCTGAGAAAATATTTTTTGTCAGTATGATGTATATAAATATGGAGCAAAAACATGGAGAAAGGCCAGCAGATGTGAAAGGAGAAGTTTGGACAGTAGCTTAATGGCTCTCCTGCTCTGTTGCATCAGAATCTCCTGGAAACTGCTCAAACAAAGCTATTGGCACTATCCCCAGAGTTTCCAATTTGGTGATGCTGATCCTGCTGGTCCAGGCTCTACACATAGAAACCATTAGTGTGATAGGATACATGTTTTGACTTCGAAGTTAGTCAGTGCTAGATTCAAATACTTCCAAGGTAACTTGCAGGTTACCTTGGGTATGTCTTTTATTTATCTGATTATTCTTTTTCTTTCCTGTAAATAATTTTTTTTTAAAAAAGACTTTCAGGATGATTGTGGGGATTAAATTAAATTGTATAAATGTCATAGTTGAAGGGTATTAGTGTGAACATCTGATAAAAATTAATGATTTTATTTAATCTTCATTGAAAAGTCTATTCTAACTAAATATTTGCCTTTTTATGAATCTATGTAGGAAAATAGAAGTCTCCTAATACTAAATATTTTAATCAGTCTCTAGGGAAGCATTTGAGCATTTACTGTATACCAGACTTTAGGCTAGATATCTAGAAGTGGTATGATATAACTGTTTTACTAACTTGGCAATAAGCTTACATTTGGAAAACTCTTGCCTTGCTAACCGAGCTAAATGTCCATGTGGATAATCTCCAAGAACAGGACTGGAACTGGCAGTACCCAGACATAGGCACCTGGAGCTGCAGCTGCCAAACCCTACCACTACCAATGGCTGTAATACAGGGTGACCGGAACTGTGCTTATTGATCAATGTTCTTGAGATGGTAGTCTAGAGCAGGCCCAAGGTTTACCTACATGCACTTGCCAAATTCTCTGATGGGAAAAGTTTGTGGTTTCTCCATTTAGTAAATACTCAAAGATAAAACATTTCCTTCTCTATGTTGAAAATAAATGTTTCTAAACAGATGTTGCACAGATAATCTGTTTTGCTTGAAGTGAATCATCTTGCTCATGGAAACATGTTGCAATAAAGGTGATGGAATAGATGCTGTTGACTTGACATTTTGAACTTGGCCAATCACTTTCTCTTATGTGAATTTGGGAAAGGTCCGTGACCTGATTTTACTCTTCTAAAATATGGAGAAAATTATAACTAATTTGCAAGACTTAGAAATACAAGAAGTAATTTATATGAAGGACTTTTAATAAATTTAGTATATTTTGACAACCAGTTTTGAGACAGTTGTGTTGTAATATTTAAGATACCACATGAGCTTTTTTATTTCAATGATCCCAACCCAAGGACTTACTGCAGACCTCAGACTTCATTTACCAGTGTTTTTCTTGAATCCCAGGGTCTCTAACTACTTTATTTTCTAACCCTGTTAACAATGAGTTGTTTAAAGAAGGAAAAATAAGTTACCCTATTATATCAGTTGACTGTTACAGTTCTAGGCAGGACAAACACCTAGTTATCCTACAACCAGACCTGATATTCATTAATAAGTACATTTTAGTGGTGAATTTAATCTGCAGAACCTTGAATTTCTATCTCCTGATCTACCTCTTCTTCTACCTCCCATTTTCACTTCAATTTAGCTTGAACACACATTCTAGAGTATAGAGAAGTGCATATATGTATATGTATAAAGGGGGGTGTACCCTGTTTGTCAGGTGCCATCTAAATAAAAAAGTTACAGGAATGAAACTATTAATTCCCTATATCTTAGTGGGTTGTTTTTTTTTTTTTTTCACAACAAACTTTGGAAGTAATGATTATCTTTTTTGATGTATAATTATAATGTTATATAAGCTGCCTAAGATCATTCAATTTCAGGAAGCCATCACTGGGGAAAAAAAAGGAGTGAGGAGTATAAGAAGTTCAGGAGGGAAAAATCAGCACTTGGGAATAGAAATGAGACTAAGACATCAGGACGAGGCAAGGTGTGCCTCACATCTCAACGACACCTGACAATACCAGCCAATACAACTGGGATTTCAGGGCAAACACTGCCTGATGGAGGAGTCCCACATTAGATAGTAATGACCAGACTATGGTATCAAAACCATGGTAGCCATGGGCTGAATTTTCCCAAGGAGAGCAGTCTCAGCTTGGAAGCTGAAACTGTGTCTTGAAATTTTTAACAGCTGAGGACTATCAGTTAACTGCTTTGCAGGGAGCTCTGAGCAGTGCTGCCATATCAGTAGAATGACAGTATGGTCACCTGATCTGTCTGTTTGACCTCAAATTTGATGTTTTCTATCACTTCAAGTTATTTGCTGTGTATGGGTGATAAGGTCCCTTGGGGACACAGTTTTAACTGCATTCCATAGACACTTGGGATTCTGTAATCAGAGAGGCCATGTCTGTAAACACATTTCAGGGGATTCAACATTATACCTTTGTTCTCTCTCTCACTTAATGTTTCAGCCTCACACACATGTGGAGAAGGTGTAGGTTAACCAAAACCAACTTATCCAGTCTAACCTTCAACAGAATATGGTTTTGAGGTGACAAAAATTTGCCCAAATATTAATTAAAATCAATAGTTTAATGCTAATTTTGTGTCACTCATTGTAGACCCAGAGGTAAAAAAGGCATTTAATAAGAGGCAAGGTGGGATTCAGAAACCAAAACATCAACAAACAATTATTAAATATACAATATTTTGTTTATTTTTATATAACAACATTAAGATTATTTCCCAATACCAGCACAACTTCTAATCATTCAACTCCATCTTTCTTCCTTTTGTGCCACTCTTTTGGATTATAACAAGAGCCTACATTGACTGTAACACCAAGAACCATAAGATACCTGGGAATAAACCTAACCAAAGAGGTAAAGGATCTGCACTTAAGGAACTATAGAATACTCATGAAAGAAATTGAAGACAAAAAAGATGAAAGAGCATTTCATGCTCATGAATCAGAAGAACAAACATTGTTAAAATGTCTATACTGCCTAGAGAAATCTATACTTTCAATGACATTCTGATCAAAATTCCACTGGCATTTTTCAAAGAGCTGGAGCAAACAATCCTAAAATTTGTATGGAACCAGAAGAGACCCTGAATTGCTAAGGTAATTTGAAAACAAACAAACAAACAAACAAACCAGAAGTGGGGGCATGACGTTGCCTGATTTCAAGCTTTACTACAAAATTGTGATCATCAAGACAGCATGGTACTGACAAAAAAAAACAGACACATAGAACAGTGGAACAAAGAGCCAAGATACAGACCCTCAACTCTATGGTCAAATAATCTTCGACAAAGCAGGAAAACAATCCAGTGGGAAAAAGACAGTCTCTTCAATAAATGGTGCTGGGAAAATTAGACAGCTATGTATAGAAGAATGAAACTCAACCATTCTCTTACACCATAAACAAAGATAAACTCGAAATGGATAAAAGACCTCAATGTGAGGCAGGAATCCATCAGAATCCTAGAGGAGAACATAGGCTGTAACCTCTTTGACATTGGCCACAGCAACTTCTTTCAAGATATGTCTCCAAAGGAAAAGGAAACAAAAACGAAAATGAATTGTTGGAACTTCATCAACATCAAAATCTTCTGCACAGCAAAGGAAATAGTCAATAAAACAAAGAGGCAACCCACGGAATGGGAGAAGATATTTGCAAATGACAGTACAAACAAAAGGTTGATATCCAGGATCTATAAAGAACTCCTCAAACTCAACACACACAAAACAAATAATCATGTTAAAAAATGGGCAGAAGACATGAAAAGGTAATTTTCCAATTAAGACATACAAATGGCTAACAGACACATGAAAAAATGTTCATCATCACTAGCCATCATGGAGATTCAAATCAAAACCACATTGAGATCCAACCTTACACCAGTTAGAAGGGCCAAAATTAACAAGACAGGAAACAACAAGTATTGGAGAGGATGTGGAGAAAGCGGAACCCTCTTACACCGTTGGTGGGAACGCAAATTGGTGCAGTCCCTTTGGAAAACAGGATTCCTCAATAAGTTGAAAACAGCTACCCAATGACCCAGCAATTGCACTACTGGGTATTTACCACAAAGATACAGATGTAGTGAAAAGAAGGGTCACATGCACCCCAATGTTCATAACAGCAATGTCCACAATAGCCAAACAGTGGAAGGACCTGAGATGCCCTTCAAGAGATGAATGGATTATGAAGATGTGATCCATATATACCATGGAATATTGCTCAGTTCAGAAAGGATGAATACCCAACTTTTGCATCAACATAGATAGAACTGGAGGACATTAAGCTAAGTGAAATAAGTCAAGCAGATAAAGACAATTATCATACGGTTTTACCCATATGTGGAATATAAGGAATACCCCTGAGGACCATAGGGTAAGGGAGGGAGAACCAAGTGGGAAGAAATCAGAGACAGAGACAAACTGTGAGAGACTCTGGACTCCAGGAAACAATCTGAGGGTTTCAGAAAGGAGGAGCATGGGAAGATGGGTTAGCCTGCTGATGGGTATTAAGAAGGGCACATGTTGTAATCAGCAGTGGGTGTTATATCCAACTAATGAATCATGGAACACTACCTCAAAAACTAATGTTGTATTGTGTGGTGAATAATATAACAAAAAAATAAAATAAAAATGATTTTATATGTACATACTTTAAAGATTATATATATAAAGATGTTATATATATACATAAATTGTATGTATATATATAATATATAATACAAATTGTGTGTGTGTGTGTGTGTGTGTGTGTATATATATATATATATATATATATATATATATATATATATGCTTTTTTATTATGTTATGTTAGTCACCATATAGTACATCATTAGTTTTTGATGTAGTGTTCCATGATTCAATATTTGGATATAACACCCAGTGCTCCACACAATCCATGCCCTCCTTAATATCCATCACCAGGCTAACCCATCCTCCCAACCCCTTCCTTCTGAAACCCTCAGTTTGCTTCCCAGAGTCCATAGTCTCTCATGGTTCCTTTCCCACTCTGATCTCTCCCCCTTCGTTTTTCCCTTCCTTCTCCTAATATCCTCCATGCTATTCCTTATGTTCCACAAATAAGAGAAACCATATGATAATTGGCATTATCTGCTCGACTTATTTCACTTAGCATAATCTCCTCCAGACTCATCCATGTTGATGCAAAAGTTGGGTGATGGCTGAGTAATATCCCATTGTATATATGGACCACATCTTTATCCACTTGTCTATTGAAGGGTATCTTGGCTCTTTCCACAGTTTGGCTGTTGTGGACATTGCTTCGATGAACATTGGGGAACATGTGGCCCTTGATTTTGCTACATCTGTATCTTTGGGGTAAATACCCAACAGT
Source organism: Lutra lutra (assembly GCF_902655055.1). Taxonomy (NCBI): domain Eukaryota; kingdom Metazoa; phylum Chordata; class Mammalia; order Carnivora; family Mustelidae; genus Lutra; species Lutra lutra. The sequence continues at coordinate 114,266,500 of NC_062280.1, read as the reverse complement.
GCAATTACTGGGTCATTTGATAGCTCTATTTTTAATTTTTTGAGGAATGTCCACACTCTTTTCCAAAGGGACTACACCAACTTGCATTCCCACCAACAGTGTAAAAGGGTTCCCCTTTCTCCACAACCTCTTCAACACTTGTTGTTTCTTGCCTTGTCAATTTTTGCCATTCTAACTAGTATAAGGTCATATCTCAATATGTGTGTGGTTTGTTTTTTTTTTTAATTCTTTTCAGCGTAACAGAATTCATTGTTTATAAACCACACCCAGTGCTCCATGCAATACGTGCCCTCCATACTACCCACCACCTGGCTCCCCCAACCTCCCACCCACCGCCCCTTCAAAATCCTCAGATTGTTTTTTAGAGTCCATAGTCTCTCATGGTTCATCTCCCCTTCCAATTTCCCTCAACTCCCTTCTCCCTATGTCTTCCATGTTATTTGTTATGCTCCACAAATAAGTGAAACCATATGATAATTAACTCTCTCTGCTTGACTTATTTCACTCAGCATAATCTCTTCCAGTCCCCTCCATGTTGATACAAAAGTTGAGTATTCATCTTTCTGATGGAGGCATAATACTCCATAGTGTATATGGACCACATCTTACTTATCCATTCAACCGTTGAAGGTCATCTTGGTTCTTTCCACAGTTTGGCGACCGTGGCCATTGCTACTATGAACATTGGGGTACAGCAGGCCCTTCTTTTCACTACATCTATCTGTATCTTTAGGGTAAATACCCAGTATTGCAATTGCAGGGTCATAGGGAAGCTCTATTCTTAATTTCTTAATGAATCTCCACGCTGTTCTGCAAAGTGGCTGCACCAACTTGCATTCCCACCAACTGTGTAAGAGGGTTCCCCTTTTTCCACATCCTCTCCAACACACGTTGATTCCTGTCTTGCTAATTTTGGCCATTCTAACTGGTGTAAGGTGGTATCTCAATGTGGTTTTAATTTGAATCTCCATGATAGCTAGGGATGATGAACATTTTTTCATGTGTCTCATAGCCATTTGTAAGTCTTCACTGAAAAAGTGTCTGTTCATATCTTCTGCCCATTTTTTGACATGATTATCTGTTTTGTGTGTGTTGAGTTTGAGAAGTTATTTATAGATCCTGGATCTCAGCCTTTTGTCTGTACCGTCATTTGCAAATATCTTCTCCCATTCCGTGGGTTCCTTTTTGCTTTGTTGACTGTTTCCTTTGCAGTGCAGAAGCTTTTGGTCTTGATGAGTCCCAGAAGTTCATTTTCACTTTTGTTTCCTTTGCCTTTGGAGACATATCTTGAAAGAAGTTGCTGTGGCTGATATCGAAGAGAATACTGCCTATGTTCTTCTCTAGGATTCTGATGGATTCCTGTCTAACTTTGAGGTCTTTTATCCATTTTGAGTTTATCTTTGTGTATGGTGTAAGAGAATGGTCGAGTTTCATTCTTCTACATATAGCTGTCCAGTTTTCCCAGCACCATTTATTGAAGAGACTGTCTTTTTTCCACTGTATATTTTTTCCTGTTTTGTTGAAGATCATTTGACCATAGAGTTGAGGGTTCATATCTGGACTTTCTACTCTGTTCCACTGGTCCATGTCTGCTTTTATGCCAGTACCATGCTGTCTTGGTGATCACAGCTTTGTAATAAAGCTTAAAATAAGGTAACGTGATGCCCCCAGTTTTATTTTTGTTTTTCAACATTTCCTTAGCAATTCGGGGTCTCTTCTGATTCCTTACAAATTTTAGGATGATTTGCTCCAGCTCTTTGAAAAATCCTGGTGGAATTTTGATCGGAATGGCATTAAAAGTATAGATTGCTCTAGGCAGTATAGACGTCTTAACAATGTTTATTTTTCCGATGCAAGAGCATGGAATGGTCTTCCATCTTTTTGTGTCTTCTTCAATTTCTTTCATGAGTGTTCTGTAGTTCCCCGAGTACAGATCCTTTACCTCTGGTTAGGTTTATTCCCAGATATCTTATGGTTCTTGGTGCTATAGTAAATGGAATCGATTCTCTAATTTCCCTTTCTGTATTTTCATTGTTAGTGTATAAGAAAGCCACTGATTTCTGTACATTGACTTTGTATCCTGCCATGTTACTGAATTGCTGTATGAGTTCTAGTAGTTTGGGGGTGGAGTCTTTTGGGTTTTCCATATAAAGAACCACATCATCTGCAAAGAGAGAGAGAGTTTGACTTCTTCATTGCCAATTTGGATACCTTTTATTTCTCTTTGTTGTCTGATTGCTGTTGCTAGGACTTCTAATACTATGTTGAACAAGAGTGGTGAGAGTGGGCATCCTTGTCGTGTTCAAGATCTCAACAGGAAGGCTGCGAGCTTTTTCCCTTTGACGATGATATTTGCTGTGGGTTTTTCATAGATAGATTTTATGAAGTTCAGGAATGTTCCCCCATCACTACACTTTGAAGCGTTTTAATAAGGAACAGATGCTTGATTTTGTCAAATGCTTTTTCTGCATCAATTGAGAAGACCATGTGGTTCTTCTCTCTTCTCTTATTGATTTGTTCTATCACATTGATTGATTTGCAAATGTTAAACCATCTTTGTAACCCAGGGATGATTTCCACCTGATCATGGTGGATAATCTTTTTATTGTGCTGTTGGATCCTATTTTCTAGGATCTTGGTGAGAATCTTAGCATTCATATTCTTCAGGGATATTGGTCTGAAATTCTCCATTTTGGTGTGGTCTTTGCCTGGTTTGGGGATCAGGGTAATGCTGGCTTCATAAAATGAGTCTGGAAGTTTTCCTTCTGCTTCAGTTTTTTGAAACAGCTTAAGGAGAATAGGTATTATTTCTTCTTTGGACGTTTGGCAGAATTCCCCAGGGAATCCGTCAGGTCCTGGGCTCTTGTTTTTGGGGAGGTTTTTGATCACTGCTTCTATCTCTTTACTAGATATTGGTCTATTCATGTTGTCAATTTTTTCCTGGTTTAATTTTGGGAGTTTATAGCTTTCCAGGAATGCATCCATTTCATCTAGGTTGCTTAGCTTATTGGCATATAACTGTTGATAATAACTTCTGATGATTGTTTCTATTTCCTTGATGTTGTTGTGATCTCTACCTTTTCATTCATAATTTTATTAATTTGGGCTTTCTCTCTTTTCTTTTGGATTAGTGTGGCCAATGGTTTATCGATCTTATTGATTCTTCCCAAAAAAACAGCTTTTAGTTTCATTTGCATGTTGTACTGTATCTCTAGTTTCTATCTCATTGATCTCTGCTCTAATCTTAATTACTTCCCTTCTTTGTGTGCAGTTCACTTAATTTGTTGTTGATTCTCCAATTCTTTAAAGTGTAGAGACACTTGCTGTTTTCTGGATTTTTCAAATTTTTTGAGGGAGGCTTAGATGGCTATGTATTTCCCCCTAGGACCGCCTTTGCTATATCCCATAGGCTTTGGAACAAAGTGTCTTCATTCTCATTGGTTTCCATGAATTGTTCAAGTTCTTCTTTGATCTCCTGGTTCATCCAAGCATTTTAAGCAAAGTGGTCTTTAGCTTCCAGGTGTTGAGTTCCTTCCAAACTTTTCCTTGTGATTGAGCTCCAGTTTCACAGCATTGTGATTTAATAATATGCAAGGAATAATCTCAGTCTTTTGGTATCGGTTGAGCCCTGATTTGTGACCCAGTATGTGGTCTATTCTAGAGAAGGTTCCATGTGCACTTGAGAAGAATGAGTATTCTGTTGTTTTAGGGTGGAATGTTCTGTCTATATCTGTGAGGTCCATCTGGTCCAATTTTCATTCAATGCTCTTGTTTCTTTATTGATTTTCTGCTTCGATGAGCTGTCTATTACTGAGAGATGCATGTTAAGATCTCCTACTATTAATGTATTCATATCAATATGACTATAATTAATAGATTTCTTATGTAATTGGCTGCTACCATATTGGAGGCATAGATATTTACAGTTGTTAGATCATCTTGGTGGATAGTCTCTTTAAGAATGATGTAGTGTCCTTCTGTATCTCTGACTACAGTCTTTAGTTTAAAATCTAATTTATCTGATATTAGAATTGCTACCCTGGCCTTCTTTGAGGCCCATTGGCATGAAAGATGCTTCTCCATCCCTTCACTTTCAGTCTGGGTGTATCCTTAGGTTCGAAATGGGTCTCTTGTAGTCAACATGTGGATGGGTCCAGTCATTTTATCCAATCTGCAACCCTGTGTCATTTTATGGGCACATTTAGACCATTCACATTGAGAGTGATTATTGATAGATACGTTTTTATTGACAGCGTGTTACCTTTGAAGACTTTCTTTCTGTAGATCGTCTCCATATTTCTGTTCAATGATATTCTTAGGATTTTTCCTCTTTTATAGAACCCCCCCTTAATATTTCCTGCAGTGTCAGCTTGGTGGTCGCATACTCTTTTAAGCCTTGGAAACTATCTCTCCATCCATTTTGAATGTCAGTCTTGCTGGATAAAGTATTCTTGGCTGCATGTTCTTCTCATTTAGTGCCCTGAATATATCTTGCCAGCCCTTTCTGGCTTGCCAGGTTTCTAAAGACAAGTCTGACATTATTCTGATGGGCTTTCCTCTGTATGTAAGGAGCTTCTTTGTCCTAGCTGCCTTCAAGAGAGCCTGTCTACAATTATGATTCCTCATACTTACTATCAGGTAGCTCTAGGACTTTTGAGATTCGATAATCTTGGGGGAAAACCGTTCTGCCTCTAGTACATGAACGCTGGTTCCATTAACGAGATTGGGAAAATATTCATGGAGAATTTGTTCCACTATATCTTCTAGACTTCTTTCTTTCTCCTCCCCTTCAGGGATTCCAATAATTCTGATGTTGGAACATTTCATGGCATCATTTATTTCCCTAATTCTGTTTTCATGGCTTCTAAGCTGTTTGTTCCAGGCTTCTTCCTGATCCTTTCTCTCTCTTTGTACTCCAGATCACTAATTCTATTTTCTGTCTCAGTTACCCTAGCTTTTAGATAATTTAGATCAGATTGGAACTCATTGAGAACATTGTGAACATCATTCCTGGTGGCTTTCAGTTCTGCCCTAATCAATTCCATTTTGTCATCCAAGACTTTCTCCAACCTAGCTATTGCCTGGATAATTGTTAGCTTGAATTCCCTTTCCAACATTTTGTCTATGTCAATAGCCATTAGCTCTGTTGCAGAAGGCCTAGCCTCTGAATTTTTCTTCTGTTGGGCATTCCTCCTCCTAGTCATTTTGGTGAGAGATGGCTGAATGGATGTAGCTGGATGTATCGACCATGGTGCAGTCAAGGTGCACCCTGGAATGCTTCTGAGCAGTCAAGAGTCCCCACCCAAAAAAAAAAAAAAAAAAGAGAGAGAGAGAGAAAAGAAAAAAGAGAGAGTGAGAGACAGGAAAAAAAAAAGAAAGATAAAATAAAAGAGAAGGCTCATCCCAAATGGGCCCCAAGATAAGATTTATGAAATATACAAACAAAAACAAACAAACAAAAAGACTAATAAAAATATATGACAAAAGAAAATATATATATATATATATATATATACAAAAGCAAAACAAAAAAAAGAACCTCATGAAAAAGAACCACAAGTATAAGATTTATATACTACCAGGACAAACACAAATTAACAGAAACACTGGCAGAAGAAGAAGATGGGAGAGTGGTTATAAATTCTCAGTGTGGGCAAGGAAGGTTATTTTGATTCTTTTGGATTTATCTTGATATCTTTGTTAAAGGACTCAACATTCCTAAGGTAAAGGGGGATTAAAAATTGGTTTACCTATAGGGGTAGCATTCATTGGGGAAAGGGGATTACCTTGAAGTTTGACTCTATATGAATATAAAAAACAATAAAAATAAAAATAAAAAGAATAAACTAAAATAAAATAAAATTTAAAAAATAGAAAAGCGAAAGAAAAACATGGGTGTATGTATCAAAAAGTTCAGGTTAAAAGGTTATTATGGAATTTGATGTACTGGACATCTCACTGTGATGGTAAATAGGTTAAAAAATTATCTATAAAAAAATGAACCAGAATAGTGGGAACAAATTAAAAATAAAAGTTGTATCTATGAAGTAGTGGTGGTTGTTCTCTTGTCTTTTTTTTTCTTTTTTTTTTCTTATCTTTTTTTTTTTTTCTTCTGGTTGGCTTTCTGGGGGAGGGGCCTGCCATGTGGGTTTTCAGGCAGTGTTTCCTGAGTTAAGCCCTCCGGCCCCTCTCAAGCGGGTGAGCTCTGAGGAAACTGGTTTTTCAGGCTTTTGTTCTCTGGAGATTTTTTTGTTTGTTTGTTTTCTCTCACCTTGACAGCTTTTGATGGTTTTTAGAGGTTTAGAGGAAAGCAAACTGCACCCAGACCTCCCTCTCAGAGAGAAACCTCAGTCTGTTCCCCTCTGGGTGCTCCAGAGCACATAAATTCCCCCTTGGCCGCTAGCAGAGCATGTTCCTAGTCGTGGTCCCTGGGGATGCAGGAACTCCTGCTTGTACCCAAAACCATGACAGCGGCGGCTTTCTGGGCAGCTCCAGACCGCCAGAGAGGTCCCAAGCAGCGATAGCACACTGAGGTTTTCCCGCCTGGGTTGGGAGTGCTCAGATTTTCCGGGTCTGAGAGTGCCGGGCTGGTGTCTGCACGCACCTCTCTCAGGGTAGGGTGTGTGGGTGTGAGGCAGACTCTGGTAGCACAGCACGCACATGGAGAGTGCAAAAAGGCTGTGGTTTTGCCAGCTGGTGAGGCTCCCAGCCCCTCATGGGAGCCACAACCCAGGTGCTCTCAGGCGTGCTCACAGCTCCGGGACCAAGACCTGGTTTCTTTGCCACACTCTCTCTGGCTCAGCACAAGAGGTGGCTGTCCTTGGTCAGGGGACTTAAGCCCCTGTTCCTAACCGCCTCCATTCCCACAATTTCCCCCCATGATCCTTTGTTCTTTTTGAGTGCTTTCAACCAGTGCTGGTTCCCAGTCACAGGCACTCTTGTATTGGGGTATTACTTCCCAATGGATTACTTCTGGTGGCTCCCTCCCCCTTTTGTTTATCTTCTGATATCAGTCCGACGTTCCCACTCTGCTTTACCTCCCCACTGGCGTCTTCTGCTCCTGTAGAGATCCAGACATGTATAATTCTAATCTCAGAATTAGAGGTGAGAATTAGAACTCATAGGTGATCGGAGTTATTTGGTAGGTAATCAGCTCACTTTAGGGTACAGGTTGAAACGGCGCCTCCTCCTAGTTCTCCCCCATCTTGTTTCCCCTGCACCGGGGCCCTCAATGTGGTTTTGATTTGTATTTCCCTGATGGCTAATGATGATGAACATTTTTTCATGTGTTTGTTAGCCATTTGTATATCTTCTTTAGAGAAGTGTCTGTTCATGTCTTCTGTCCATTTTTTGACATGATTATTTGATTTTTGGGAAGTTCTTTATAGATCCTGGATATCAGCCCTTTGTCTGTGGTGGCATTTGCAAACAGCTCTTCCCATTCCGTGGGTTACCTCTTTGTTTTATTGATTGTTTCCTTTGCTGTTCAGAAGCTTTTGATCTTGATGAAGTCCCAAAAGTTCATTTTCACTTTTGATTCTCTTGTCTTTGGAGCTGTGTCTTGAAAGAAGTTGCTGTAGTTGATGTCAAAGAGGTTACTGCCTATGTTTTCCTCTAGGATTTTGATGGATTCCTGTCTCACATTGAGGTATTTCATCTGTTTAGAGTTTATCTTTGTGTATGGTGTAAGAGAATGGTTTCATTTCATTTTTCTGTATATGGATGTCCAATTTTCCCAGCAAAATTTCTTGAAGAGACTACCTTTTTTCTATTGGATATTTTATTCCTGATTTGTTGAAGATTAGTTGACCATAGAGTTGAGGATTCATATCTGGGCTGTCTATTCTGTTCTCTATTGTGTGCCATTACCATGCTGTCTTGGTGATCACAGCTTTGTAATATAGCTTAAAATCAGGCAACATGGTGCCTCCTGTTTTGTTTTTCTTTTTCAACATTTTCTTGGTGATTCAGGGTCTCTTTTAGTTCCATACAAATTTTAGGATTGTTTGTTCCTGGACTTAGAAAAAATATCATTGGTATTTTGATTGGGACTGTATTGAAAATATAGATTGCTCTGTGAAGCATAGACATTTTAACAATTTTTATTCTTCTGATCCATGGGCATGGAAGGTTTTTTCATCTTTTTATGTCTTCTTCCATTTCTTTCATGAGTGTTCTGTAGTTCTTAGAGTATTGGTCCTTTACCTCTTTGGATAGGGTTATTCCAAGGTATCTTATGGTTTTTGGTGCTATTGTAAATGGCATTGATTCTCTAATTCAGCTTTCTAGAGTTGCATTGTTAGTGTATAAGAAAGCAACTGATTTCTGTGCATTGATTTTTGTATTCTGCCACATTATTGAATTGTTGTATGAGTTCTACTAATTTGGGGATGGAGTCTTGGGTTTTCCACGTAAAGTATCATGCCATCTGCAAAGAAAGAGAATTTGACTTCTTCTTTGCCAATTTGAGTACTTTTTATTTCTTTTTGTTGTTTGATTGCTATTGCTAGGACTTCTAGTATTATGTTGAACAATAGTGGTGAGAGTGGGCATCCTTGTCCTGTTCTTGATCTTAAGGGAAAGGCTCTTAGCCTTTCCCCATTGCGAATGATAGTCATTGCGGGTTTTTAATAGATAGAGTTTATGACATTAGCCATTTTGACACATGTAAGGTGATATCTCTTTGTGGGTTTGATTTGCATTTCCCTGATGATTAGTTACATTGAACATATTTTCAGGTGTCCGTTGCTCATCTATACATCCTTTTTGGTAAAAATATCTATCAGATCTTCTTTCTATTTTTAAGTGGATTATTTGTTTTTGTGGTGTTGACTTGTATGAGTTATTTATACATTTTGGATACTTACCCCTTATCAGATATCATTTATAAGTATTTCCTCCCATGTAGTAAATTGCCTTTTTGTTTTGTTGAGAATTTTTTATTTTGGTTTTGGTTTTGCTGTGCAGTGGCTATGAGTAAATGGATAAATAAGATGTAGTAGTATGTACACACACACATATATATGTGTGATGTAGCATATAGTATGTATATATATAAAATGTGATATATATGTGTGTATATATATGTATATATGTGTGTGTGTGTGTGTGTGTACACAATGTAATATTACTCAGCAATAAAAAAGAAGATTTTACCATTTGTGACAACATGGATAGACATAGAGGGAATTATGCAAGTGAAATAAGTCAAAAAAAGAAAGGCAAATATCATATGATTTCACTTTCAGATGGGAAACCTACAAAAACAAAACAAATGAACAAACAGACAAAAAAAAAGAAAAGAAAAGTAACAGATCCATTAATACAGAGAACAAAATGATAGTTCCCAGAGGCAAAAAGGGATGGGGAGATGGGTGAAATGGGTGAAGGGGAGTGGGAAATACATGCTTCCAGTTGTGGAATAAATAAGTCACAGGAATAAAAGGTACAGCATAGAGAATATGCTAATGCTAATATGTTAATGGTAATATTCTTGCATGGTAACAGATGGTAACTACCCTCTGGTGAGCATAGCATGATATATGGAGTTATAAAATCACTATGTTGTACACCTGAAACTAATGTAACATTGTGTGTCAGTTATACTTCAATAAAAAAGTAAGGCAACAATAGTAACAATGTGTTTGATTATAACATATGAACAAGTGAAATGAATGACAGTAATACCCAAAATATTTAGAGGAAGAAATAAAGAACAGTGTGCTATGAAGTATCTCCATTACATGTAAAGTGATATACTATTATTTAATTAAGGAGGGCATGTATTGTAGGAGCAGTGGGTGTTAAATGCAAACAATGAATCATGGAACACTACATCAAAAATTAATAATGTACTTTATGGTGACTAACATAATATAATCAAATTTTTAAAAATTTTGAAAAGTAGACTTTTATTAACTTAAAATCTATACTGTAAACTCTATAGCAACCATTATATCTTAAAAATGTTTGATGTGGTGAGAGACGGGATTAAGTGGATATAAAAAAAACATTCAAGGGTGCCTGGGCAGCTCAGTTGGTTAAGCAACTGCCTTCAGTTCAGGTCATGATCCTAGAGTCCTGGGATCTAGTCCCACATCAGGCTCCCAGCTCCATGGGGAGTCTGCTTCTCCCTCTGACCTCCCCTCTCATGCTCTCTCTCTCTCTCTTAAATAAATAAATATTTTTTTTAAAATACTCAAATCAAACAAGGAAAGGCAGAAAAGAAGAGGAAAATAAGAAGAGGAAGAAATGCAATCAATAGAAAACAGTTACATAGACAATCCAATTATATCAATAATTTTTAATGTGAATGATCTAGTAACATCAATGAAAAGACAGAGATTGCCAGAGTTGATTAAAAAAGGAAACAAGACAGGGCACCTGGGTGGCTCAGTGGGTTAAAGCCTCTGCCTTCAGCTCAGGTCATGATCCCAGAGTCCTGGGATTGAGCCCCACATGGGGCTCTCTGCTCAGCAGGGAGCCTGTTTCCTCCTCTCTCTCTCTCTCTCTCTCTCTCTGCCTGCCTCTCTGCCTACTTGTGATCTCTCTCTATGTCAAATAAATAAATAAAATCTTTAAAAAAAAAAAAGGAAACAAGACTTAACTATAAGCCATCTACAAGGAATCCACTTTAAAATAAAGACTCGGGGTGCCTGGGTGGCTCAGTGGGTTAAGCCGCTGCCTTCGGCTCAGGTCATGATCTCAGGGTCCTGGGATCGAGCCCCACATGGGGCTCTCTGCTCAGCAAGAAGCCTGCTTCTCTCTCTCTCTCTCTCTGCCTGCCTCTCCATCTACTTGTGATCTCTCTCTGTCAAATAAATAAATAAAATCTTTTAAAAAAATAAATTAAATAAATAAAATAAAATAAAGACTCAGATAGGGTAAAAGTAAAGAAATGGTGAAATAGTACCACAAACCAAAAGAAAATAGAATAGCTATTTTAATTTAAGACAAAGCAAACTTCAGAACAAGGAATATTATTGGGGATTAAAAAAAAGGATATTACATGAAGATAAAGGTTTAATTTACTAAAAACACAAGAATCTGAAACATATGTACCTAAAAAATAAAAATAAAAAATAATCAAAATAAGTGAGGTAAAAACTGATCAGTCTGAAGGAGAACTAGAAAATTAAGCTATTATAGAGTATAACACCCCTCTTAGAGTAATTGATAGATGATGCAAGCAGAAAATCAGTAATAATACAGTTGAACTGAATGACACCATCAATCAGCTGGATTTAACTGACATGTAGAGAATACTTTATCCAACAATGGCAGAACACATACACTTCTCAAGCTCAAATGGAACTTTCAACGTGGGCCATAAAACACAATTTAACAAATTTGAAAGAACAGAAATCATATTGGGCACCTGTGTGGCTCAGTTGGTTAAGCCACTGCCTTCAGCTCAGGTCATGATCTCAGAGTCCTGGGATTGAGTCCCATATCAGGCTTTATCTGCTGTGCAAGGAATCTGCTTCTCCCTCTCCCTCTGCCTGCTACTCCCTCTGCTTGTGCTCACTCTCTCTCTCTGTGTCAAATAAATAAATAAAATCTTAAAAAAAGAAGAATAGAAATCATACAAAGTATGTTCCCAGACCATAAAGATTAAAGTAGAAACCAATAACAGATAGTTGAAACATCCCAAATATTTGATAATGAAATACACTTCTTAATTATACATGAGTAAAATTATAATTCTCCAAACAATTTTAATACTTTGAACTAAATAAAAATGAAAAATAACTCATCAAAATTTGTAGTATGTAGTGAAAGCAATACTTATAGGAAAAATTGTAGTGCTAAATAAATGTTTTAGAAAAGAAGAATAAGTGCCCAGGTGGCTCAGTCAGTTAAATGTCTGCCTTCTACTCCGGTCACAAACTCAGGGTCCTGGGACTGAGTCCTGCATTGGGCTCCCTGCTCAGTGGAGAGTCTGCTTCTCCTTCCATCCCTCTCTCAGCTCATGCCCCCCTCTCTGTCTGTCTCTCCCAAATAATTAAATAAAATCTTTTTAAAAAAAAAAAAAGAAAAATAATCTAAAATCAATTACATGAAGAGAGAGGGCAAGATGGCAGAGAAGTAGGAGATGCTGTTTCAACCAGTCCCCTAAAGTGTGCTAATTATCTACCAGAACACTCTGAACACTCTTGGAATCAGCCTGAGATGCAGGATTATACACTTCTTGATCTCTATGGGGGCAGAAGATACCAGTGGTGAGGTAAAGCAGAGTTATGAATGATTGGACTGATATTGGAGGATAAAGAGAAGGGAGAGGGAGCCACCAGAAGTGACCCATTAGAAAATAATACCCCAATAAGAGAGTGCCCTGTGATTGGGGACCAACATTAACTTCGAGTCTGGTTGAAAGCACTCAAAAGGAGCAAAAATTCTTAAGCGGCAACTGGTGGAATCAGGTGGTCATGGGCACAAGCCTAAGCCCACAGACCTAGGATGGCCACAGATGGCGACCACCTGTGTCAGGGAGAGTGCAGAGAAGCCTTCAGGCCATGACCCCTGAGCCAACAGCTTCTGTGAGACGGGGTGGATGCCACCCAAGACTCTCTAGAACCACAGCCTTTTGCACTCTGCGTGTGCACTGCATGACAGGGCCTGGGCCATGCTCCACACCATCCCCTGAAGGAGGTCCATGTAGGCGTTAGCCATTGGTCTCTAGGACCAGCCAAGAGTCTGAACACTCCCAGACCAGCAAGTGTGAAAATCTCAGCATGCTATCTCTCGCTGGGATCTCTCCAGTGGTCTGGACCTGCCCAGACAGCAGCCTGGCAAAGGCAGCCACTGGAAGTGGCCTCCCTAGACCAATATTACTCACAGTTTTAGTAGCACTGGGGTGCAGAGACACAAGCAGGAGCACTTGCAAACCCTGACACAGTGGCTGGGGATGTGCTCTGTGGGTGGGAGTTTGCAGAGGGGGAGTTTGTGTGCTCTGGACCACCCAGAGGGGAACATACTGAGGCTTCTCTCTAGGACAGAGGTCTGGGTGTAGTTTGCTTTCCTCTAAACCTTCGAAGAGAGGCCAAAAGCCACCAAGAGAAAAACAAAACAAAACAAAACCAAAAAACCTTCCAGAAGACAAAACCCTCAGAAACCAGTTTCCTCAAAGCCCAGCTCCTTGATAGGGGGCAGGAAGACTCAACACCCTCAAGACTGCCTGAAAAACAACAAACAACACCACAGGCCCCTCCTCCAGAAAGTCAGCCAAAAAACACAAGAGGACAACCACCACAGGATCCCCACAAAAATGTAAAACCCCAAAATCAGAGGAAAAGAAGATATTAAGCTCCCAGTGTTGCCCTAAAGCTTAGATACAACATAGATAGATACAACAGTTATTTTTAATTTTTCCCACTATTCTCTTTCTTTTTAATTTTTTAAAAATTTTTTAACTGATTTACCATCACAATGAGAGGTTCAGTACAAAAAATTCCATAATAACCTTTTAACTTGAATTTTTTGATACATATACCTGTTTTTTCTTTTGCTTTTCTATTTTTTTAATATACATATAAGCCTCAGATAATCCTCTTTCCTGAATCAATACTACCCCTATATATAAACCAGTTTTAATCCCCCTTTATCTCAGAAAAGTTGAGTCCTTTAACAAAGATATCAAGATACACCCAGGAAGAATCAAAATAACCTTCCTCATCCACACTGAGAATTTATAACTACCCCTCCATCTTTTTCTCCTGGCAGTGTTTTCCGTGTATTTGTTTTTATTCTGTTATTATATAAGTCATATACTTCGGGGTCATTTGGGCTGGGTTCTTTTTTTCTTGTCATTTACTTATATTGGTCTTTTCTTTGTCTGTCTTTGCTTGTATATTTTATAATTCTGTCTTTGGGGCCAATTCTGGATAGGTCTTCTCTCTCCCCCCCCCATCTTTCTCTTTCTCTCTCGCTTTTTTTTTTTTTCTTTTTTCCCTATTTTTGGTGGGGACTCCCGATTGCTCATAAGTGTTCCAAGGTATACATTGCCTGGAACATGGTTGATACATTCAGCTATACATCCCCTCAGCCATCTCTAACCAAAATGACTAGGAGGGGGAATGCTCAACAGAGGAAAAATTCAGAAACTGTGCCATCTCCATCAGAGGTATTGGATATGGATATAAACAGTCTGTCAGAAAGGGAATTCAGGCTGAAAATTATCCAGACAATAGCAAGGATAGAAAAAGCCTTTAATGAAAAAATGGAATCAATGAGGACAGAAGTGAACGCCACCAGGGAAGATGTTGACAATGCTCTCAATGAGCTCCAATCTAATCTGAGTTCTCTAAAAGCTAGGGTAACTGAGGCAGAAGATAGAATTAGTGATCTAGAGGACAAACTGAGAGAGAAAAAGGATCAGGAGGAGGCCTCAAAGTAATAGCTTAGAAGCCATGAAAACAGAGTTAGAGAAATAAATGAATTCATGAAACGTTCCAACGTCAGAATTATTGGAATCCCTGAGGGGAAGGAGAAAGAAAGAAGACTAGAGGACATAGTTGAACAAATTCTCCATGAAAGTTTTCCCAGCCTGAGGAATGGAACCAGTGTTCATATCCTAGAGATAGAAAGTTCTACCTCCAAGATCATAGAATCCAGAAAGACCTTGAAACACCTGTTGTGAAAAGGATGAAACATAATTTTAGACAGGATCTCTTCAAAGCAGCTACAGGAAAGAGATTCCTTATGTAGAGAGAAAGGCCCATCAGAATAACGTCAGACCAGTCCACAAAAGCCTGACAAGCTAGAAAGGGCTGGCAAAATGTATTCAGGGGACTAAGTGAGAAGAATATACAGCCAAAAATACCTTATCCAGCAAGACCAACATTCAAAATGGATGGAGAGATAAAGAGCTTCCAAGACCGGCAACGTTTAAGAATATGTGACAACCAGGTCAACACTACAAAAAATATTAAGGGGATAGTCTATAAAAGAGGAAAAAACTTAAAAATATCACTGATATTTTATTATTTATTTCTTTGTTTATTTATTATATAAAATAGAGACAATCTATAGAAACAAAGATTTCACAGGTAACACGATGTCAACAAAAATGTATCTCTCAATAATCACTCTCAATGTGAATGGCCTAAATGCTCCCATAAAAATAGCACGGGGTTGCAGATTGGATAAAACGACAGGGCCCATCCATATGTTGTCTACAAGAGACCCATTTTGAACCTAAGGAGACATCCAGACTGAAAGCGAATGGATGGAGAAGTGTCTTTCATGCCAATGGACCTCAAAAGAAGGCTGGGGTAATGATTCTCATATCAGATAAATTAGATTTTAAACTAAAAAGACTGTAGTCAGAGATACAGAGATACAGAAGGACACTACATAATCCTTAAGGGTCTATCCAGCAAGAAGATCTAACAATTGTAAATATTTATGCCCCCAATATGGGAACAGCCAACTACATAAAGACAACTGTTAATCAAGATAGGGTCATATTGATATGCACACATTAATAGTAGGGGATCTTAACACACCACTCTTAGTAATAGACAGATCATCCAAGCAGAAAATCAATAAAGAAACAAGAGCATTGAATGACACATTGGACCAGATGGACCTCATAGATATTCCACCGTAAAACAATGGAATACTCATTCTTCTTGAGTGCACGTGAAACCTTCTCCAGAATGAACCACATACTGGGTCACAAATCAGGGCTCAACTGATACCAAAAGACTGAGATTATTCCCTGCATATTCTCAGACCTCAGTGCTCTGATACTGGAGCTTAACCACAAGAAAAAGGTTGGAAAGAATTTGAACACCTGGAAGCTAAAGACCACCTTGCTTAAGAATGCTTAGATCAACCAGGAAATTAAGGAAGAACTTAAACAATTCATGGAAACCAATGAGAATGAAGACACTTCGGTCCAAAACCTATGGGTTAGAGCAAAGGTGGTCCTAAAAGGGAAATACATAGCCATCCAAGCCTCCCTCAAAAATAATGGAAAAATCCAGAATACACCAGCTGTCTTTACACCTTAAAGAACTGGAGAATGAACAACAAATTAAGCCAACCCCACACACAATAAGGGAAATAATCAAGATTAGAGCAGAGATCAAAGAGATAGAACTAGAGATACAGTAGAAGGCATCATGAAACTAGAAGCTGGTTTTTTGAAAGAATCAATAAGATCGATAAACCATTGACCAAACTAATCCAAAAGAAAAGAGAGAAGGCCCACATTAATAGAATTATGAATGAAAAGGGAGAGATCACAACTAACACCAAGGAAATAGAAACAATCGTCAGAAATTATTATCAACAGTTATATGCCAGTAAGTTAAGCAACCTAGATGAAATGGATGCATTCCTGGAAACCTATAAACTTCCAAAACTGAATCGGGAAGAAACTGACAACCTGAAATAGACCAATATCTAGTAACGAGATTGAAGCAGTGATCAAAAACCTCCCCCAAAACAAGAGCCCAGAACCTGACGGATTCCCTGGGGAATTCTGCCAAACTTCCAAAGAAGAAATAATACCTATTCTTCTTAAGCTGTTTCAAACAAGTGAAGCAGAAGGAAAACTTCCAGACCCTTTATGAAGCCATTATTACCCCGATCCCCAAACCAGGCAAAGACCCCCACCAAAAAGGAGAATTTCAGACCAATATCCCTGATGAATATGGATGCTAAGATTCTCAACAAGACCCTAGCTAATAGGATCCAACAGTACATTAAAAAGATTACCCACCATGACAAGTGGGATTTATCCCTGGGTTGCAAGGGTGGCTCAACATTCCCAAATCACTCAAAGTGAATGAACAAATCAATAAGAGAAGAGAGAAGAACCACATGGTCCTCTCAATTGATGCAGAAAAAGCATTTGACAAAATCCAGCATCCGTTCCTGATTAAAACGCTTCAAAGTATAGGGATAGAGGGAACATTCCTCAACTTCATCAAATCCATCTAGGAAAAATCCACAGTGAATATCATCCTCACTGGGAAAAAGCTGACAGCCTTCCCGTTGAGATCAGGAACACGACAAGGATGCCCACTCTCACCTCTCTTGCTCAACATAGTATTAGAAGTCCTAGCAACAGCTATCAGAAAACAAAGAGAAATAAAAGGTATTCAAATTGGCAATGAAGAAATCAAGCTCTCTCTCTTTGCAGATGACATCATTCTTTATATGGAAAACCCAAAAGACTCCACCCCCAAACTACTAGAACTCATACAGCAATTCAATAATGTGGCAGGATACAAAATCAATGTACAGAAATCAGTTGCTTTCTTATACACTAACAATGAAAATACAGAAAGAGAAATTAGAAAATCAATTCCATTTACTATAGCACCAAGAACCATAAGATACCTGGGTTTAAAAGGTAAAAAGAGGTAAAGGATCTCTATTCGAGGAACTACAGAACACTCATGAAATAAATTGAAGAAGACACCAAAAGATGGAAGACCATTCCATGCTCATTGATCAGAAGAATATACACCTTTTAAATGTCTATACTACCTAGAGCAATCTATACTTTCAATGCCATTCTGATCAAAATTCCACCGGCATTTTTCAAAGAGTTGGAGCAAACATTCCTAAAATTTGTATGGAATCAGAAGAGTCCCCGAGTTGCTAAGGAATTATTGAAAAGGAAACACAAAACTGGGGGCGTCACGTTTCCAGATTTCAAGCTTTACTACAAAGCTATGATCACCAAGACAACATGGTACTGGCACAAAAATAGACACATTGACCAGTGCAACGGATTACACAGTCCGGATATGGACCCTCAACTCTATGGTCCAATAATCTTCGATGAAGCAGGAAAAAATATACAGTGGAAAAAGACAGTCTCTTCAATAAAGGTGCTGGGGAAAATTGGACAGCTATGTGTAGAAGAATGAAACTTGACCATTCTCTTACACCATCCACAAAGATAAACTCAAAATGGATAAAAGACCTCAACATGAGGCAGGAATCCATCAGAATCCTAGAGGAGAACATAGGCAGTTACCTCTTCGATATCAGCCACAGCAACTCCTTTCAAGATAAGTCTCCAAAGGCAACGGAAACAAAAGCAAAAATGAACTTCTGGGACTTCATCAACATCAAAAGCTTCTGCACAGCTAAGTAAACAGTCAACAAAACAAAGAGGCAACTCAGGGAATGGGAGAAGATATTCGCAAATGACCATACAGATAAAGAGCTGATACCAGGATCTATAAAGAACTCCTCAAACTCAACACACACAAAACAGATAATCATGTCAAAAAATGGGCAGAAGATATGAACAGGTGCTTCTCCAATGAAGACATAGAAATGCTAACAGACACATGAAAAAATGTTCATCATCACTGGCTATCAGGGAGATTCAAATCAAAACCACATTGAGACACCACCTTATACCAGTTAGAATGGCCAAAATTAACAACACAGTAAACAACGTGTGTTGGAGAGCATGTCGAGAAAGGGGAACCTTCTTACACTGTTTGTGGGAGTGCAAGTTGGTGCAGCCACTTTGGAAAACAGTGTGGAGATTCCTTAAGAAATTTAAAATAGAGCTACCCTATGACCCTGTAATTGCACTACTAGATATTTACCCCAATTGTACTGATGTAGTGAAAAGAAGGACCTCTGTACCATAATGTTCATAGCAGAAATGGCCACAGTCATCAAATTGTGGAAAGAACCAAGATGCTCTTCAATAGATGAATGAATAAGGAAGATGTGGTCCATATATACTATGGATTATTATGCCTCCATCAGAAAGGATGAATACCCGACTTTTTTTATCAACATGGATGAGACTGGAGGAGGTCATGCTGAGTGAAATAAGTCAAGCAGAGAGAGTCAATTATCATATGGTTTCACTTATTTGTTGAGCATAACAAATAACATGGAGGACATGGGGTGATGTAGAGGAGAAGGGAGTTGGGGGAAATTGGAGGGGGAGACGAACCATGAGAGACTGTGGACTCTGAGAAACAGGCTGAGGGTTTTGTGGGGGAGGGCAGTGGGAGTTTTGGTGAACCTGATGGTGGGTATTATAGAGGGCATGTATTGCCTGGAGCACTGGGTTTGGTGCATAAACAATGAATTCTGGAACACTGAAAAGAAATTTTAAAAAATAAAAAATAAAATTAAAATTAAAAATAAAAAAATCAAAATCAAAAAATTAGTTGACATCATAGAATAAAAAAAATTAATTCCATAAAAATGGAAAAACAATACTTTGAGAATACTAAATAATTTATGTAGATGTTCTTCTTTTGAGTAGGTGGAATATATTTCCCCACCTTTTCTGTACAAACTGTGAAGAGCGACTTCCTTTCAAAGCATATGGTATTAAAAAAAAGGAAGAAAAAGTAACTTTGCAACCCTACCGCATCATGGTGATCAAGGTTAACTTCAATAGTTTTAAGTGATGTTGATAAAGATGGCACTTCACATCTGTAGTCTTTTCCACAAACTCATAACTCCATCTTAGTCATGAGGAAAACATCTGGCAAACTCTAATTGGTGAGTACTCCTAAAAATTCACTGTCATCAAAAACAAGGCAAGTATGAAAATCTATCACAACCAAGAAGAGCCTAAAATGACTTGATGACTACGTGTAAAGTGTTTTCCTATATGGGATCCTAGAAGATTACAGGTAGAGTGCAGGAATTCTGAATGAGGTATGGACGTTAGGTAAAAATGATGTATCAATAGTAGTTCATTAATTGTGAAAACTTATCATACTAATGTAAATATTAACAAGGCAATCTAGGCTATATTATAAGAGAAATCTATTTTTTTATTGTAAATTCTCTATAAACCAAAATCTATTATAAAATAGCTTTTATTTCCTAAGTTAAAAAAGTAGCCCTGAGTAATCATTTCCTGAGTAATCCAAGTAACTCTGGTCTATTTTTGTTAGGCCTGCAATAATTGCCTTCCCTGAAAACGCCACATTGGAATCTATATTTCTACAATTTCCCAGTTGGATCTCTCAGTTACTTTGAGCTCTAATTCTGCAATGAATAACCACATTCAGCAATCCTCTCTCTCTGTGGAAGATCAAACCAACACCAGAATCTAATTAAAAGTCTCCATATAAGAGACTCAGCAGAATTGGGGCAAGGAGTATTTTATCATTCTATGTCCAGGGTGACCATACAGGGAATAATATATCATCCTTGGGAATAAAAGCTCACTTATCCTACTGACTTTAAAACACAGGCCGCTGTATGTATCAAGAGGTTCTATTAAAGCTTATTATTTTGTTTCCCATTAAATACTATTAAACATTAAACACGAATTTTCTGAATAAAATGAAATAAAAATACATATCTCTTCTTTTAATTACAATTTTATGTCTTTGAGGATAAACAAAGGGAAAGTATGTTTGCCTGATTACCCATGCACAATTTTACAATTAAACAACTGAACAGGACTTAAAAATGAAGTTTGAAAGGACAGAAAACATAAAAGTTACAATAAATAAAGGAATTAAGCTAAATGGGATCATGATTTTATTCAGGTAGTTTCAGAAACTACCAGCTCTACTCCACCAGCTTTATAACATAGTAATACCATATTTGTGTAGATTAATTTCCCAAATTGCAAAATAATAATAATTGATTTGCCTTCTTGGTATTAGCATAATAGATGATAAATACGCTAAAAATTTCCTATGACAAACACCTAGAAATGCTAAGAAATTATTTAACTAACACTGCATTAAATGCAGAAGTCAGCTTACACAATATAATGTGAGTGATGAAGAAACCCTCATAATCTAAGAGAAGAGAAAAGAAATAAAAACCAATAAACATAAGAGAGGATTCATCAATTCCTCTAGGAGACAGATAGGCTGAGGAGGTCACCAGTCTTTGCAAATCAAGAAATGGAATTTAGGGGGGCCTGGATAGCTCAGTCAGTCAAGCATCCAATTCCTGATTTCAGCTTGGGCCATGATCTCACAACTCTGAGATCATCACCTGTATCTGGTTCTGCACTCAGTGGAAAGTCTGCTGGAGATTATTTCTCCCTTTCCTTCTGCTGCCCACCAATATAAATAAATAAATCTTAAAAAAAAAAGAAATGGAATTTAATGCTATCTTAGAAATAATGGACTATATCTTAGAGAAGCATTAGATAGGAAATTAGAACTAATGTCATTATCTAAATATATCTGCATTTTTAGTGAATTACTTAATTTGAAATAATTTACCCACCAATATAAGATTATGGGGGAGGGGGACATTTCATTTCACCTGGGCTCAGGGTTGAAGGCAAAATAATTCTCCCCTCTTTAAGAATACATAATGTAATCTGTTTTACACTTGTGTGTGAAATTTCAATTTATTCTATCAACATGGTCTGTGATAGTTAATTTCAGGTGTCAGATTGACCACGCTTTAGGTTTTCAGATACTTGGTGTAACTTTATTCTGAGTCTTTGGTGAATATGCTTTTGGATGACATTAACATTTAAATAAATAGACTTGAGCAATTACCTTCTAGTAGCTGTGCCTCATCCAACCATTTGAAATCCTGAATAGAACAAAAAGCAGACTTTCTCTCAAGTAAAAGATAATTCTCCTGCCTGAACACCTTCTAACTGGAATATCAACTCTTCCTGGTTCCACAGCAGACTCCTGGCCTTAAACCCAAACTGGGAAATCATTTCTTCCTGGTTCAATAGCATCTTTTGACTTCAGACTAAACTTGGGACATGGGCTCTGTAGATTTTGAAATTGTTGGCCTCCATAATTGCATTAGCCAGTTCCTTATAATAAATCTCCTTATATTTGATGAAGATAATAGATAAATAGACAAAGATAGTAAAAGTAGAACTACAGATAATATATAGAAAGATATCTATTGGTTCTATTTACTGGAAAACCTGGAATAATTCATCATTCTAAACCATTAACATAAAAAGTGGTCTTAGTCCAGTGATGTTCCTAGAGTGCCTTACAGAACTTATTGTCAGGAAAGTTTTCAGTGCAGGATATGAAGGATTCCCACAGGTGAAGCACCACTTAAAAATGAATTCAGAATCCATGGGTGACTCTCTGGTTCAGTTGGAAGTGCATGAAACTCTTCATCTTGGAATTATGAATCTGAGCCCCATATTGGGCACGAAGATTACTTAAATAATTAAAAACTTTAAAAAATAAAATGAGTTCACAACCCAAAGTAATAAAATGCATGAGAAAAATAATCCTTCATGATCTTTGGTCAGAATCAAAATAAATAGCTATCCAATTTTCAGATAATGAGAGAACACAATTAGTACTTTAAAATGATTAAAGACATAAAATAAATCAAAATGCTAAGGAAAAACACTAAGAGAAAATTACTTTCAGAAATTTAAAAAAAAATTAAAACAATTGCAAAGATTTAGAGAGAAGATACAAGATTTGGAAGATAGACTTACAAGATCTAATTTATGTCTTATGTGAATTTTGAGAAATATACAATAGAAAAGTAGCAATATTTGTTTTTCAAATGTTTTATAAAACAGCTTAGATTTCTCAAATTTGATTAAAAGCATACTTTCTCACATTCAGGAAAAACAATTAATTCCACCAACAAAATAAAAAGAAAATAATATGTAAGTACATTTTATTTAAAAATGAAAAATTTCAAAGACTATAAAATTCTAAAAGTGGACAAATTTTTTAAAATCATAGCACCTTCAATGGAATTATAATTAGACTGACAGCAGACTTACAACAGTAACAACAAAATCTGAATGAGCATAAATACTTTCTTCAGTGTACAGATAAAATATAATTGTCAACCTAGTCATTCACATACTTAAACTATTATTCAAGAGTATGGGAAAAATCAATACTTTTGAACAATTTTTAAGATTTTAGTACTCACAAATTCTAGCCCAAAGAAATACAAAATAATTCAATTCAAGAAAAAGGAAATTTATCTCAAAGCAAAGAACATGATAGGAAAAGAGAATAATGAGTGAAGAAACTAGCAAATAGGTGGATTGATCCAAATAATAATTTCCTTATAAGTAATAATTTAAAAGTCCCTCATTATAGAGATACAGAATAAGATGAGAATAAACGTGTGACAGGAGACAATAATAATTAAGCACCCCATGTCCATTTTTTATTCAGAAAAATGGTAGAGATTATTAATTACTGATGGAATTTCTTAGGGTAAGTGTGAATATTAAAAGCACAACAATAGCTATGGAAGGTAAAAAAGTAGGAATGCAGTAAGGCAGGTAGGTAGAAAGAAAAACAGGAACGACAGACATAAGTTCCAAACTGAAAAAAAATTAATAGGAAAAAAATCATGACCACTGAAAAAGAGAGGAGAAATAGATTAAGGGACCCAAAGGGAGAAAAAGATAATAAATAGAAAGGAAATATAAAAGAAAGGAAATAAACCTAATCACATAGGGTAATGAATTCACACTCTAGCCCCCCTCCTCACCATTCCTCTCTCTGCTCAGGCCCATAGCAAAGACAAAAAGCTTGTCAAAAAAAAATTTTTTTAAAGAAAACAGGCTAGGGGTGCCTGTGTGACTCAGTCAGTTAAGCAGTAGACTCTTGATTTTGGCTCAGGTCATGATCTCAAGGTCCTGGGACTGAGCCATGCATCAGGGTCCATGCTCTGTGGGTGTCTGCTTGAGGATTCTCTCTCTCAAATAAATTAATTTTAAAAAGAAATTAATTTTTAAAAAGTTAAAAAATAAAAAGTAAAAAAAATGGCTAATAAGTAAGGAAGTCACTTTCATGAACTGAATTGAAATTGTAAATCAAACAGCAACAAAAGAATTGTAAGGCATGTTAAAAGGTAATTGTGTCAGGGGTCCCTAAGACTACCATCAGGCTCCCTCCTCAATTTTCTAGAAGGACTATAAGGTTCAGAAAAGCTGTTATACTCATGGCTGTGGCTGATCAAGTAAAGGGATACAAATTAAATTCAGCAAAGAAACCAAGTGGGTGGGAGAAGTCCAACAGTTTTTTAGGCATGTTCAGTTATCCCATAATGTGTTACAAGATCTATAAAGTTTTGTCAACCAGAGAAACTCACCCAAGCTTGATGTTTAAGTTTCTTATGGGGAAGAGGGGGACACTCATGAAGGAATACATTTCTTGCATGACTGACCTAGCTACTCAGACTCCAGTCACCCAGAGCAAAAATACATGTTCAACACAAATCAGACTGTTAGCAGAGACTGTCTGATCAAATGATTACCACATAGTCCAAGGCCTCCAGCATATAATACTCTTATCAGAAAGAATATTTTAAGGGCTTAGAGCTCATGGCCCAGGAGCTGGTAAAGTGACAGTCTTGAAGATTGGTCTTTCCTGTAAGTGTGTAAGGATTAGGCAACCCAGCTCTGCTGAGTTAAACCTTTCCTGAACAAAGAGAAAGAGTAAGCTTGGAGGGACAAAGCAAGCATATGAACCATGTTCAGATATAAAACAATTGTTTCAATTATGAGACAGTGAATTTAAAATACCTATGATTAACATGCTAAGGGATCTAATGAAAAAAAAGATAATATGTAAGAACAGATGAGTGTCTCAAGAGGAGAGAGAGAAAGTTTAAGAAAGAATTAAGTCAAAATGCTAGAAATAAAAAAACACAACAGAAGTAAAGAATACCTTTGACAAGATTACCAAGATTGGACAAGGGAGAAGAAAGAATTAATAAGCTTGAAGACAGGTTAATCAAAACTTCCCAAATTGAAATTAAATAGAAAGAAGAATGAGAATAGAAGCAGGAGGAAGTGACATAGGCAAAAATGGCAAAACATGGATTGATGAGTGACTATTTATCCCAAGAAACACTAAAATACTGCCCCCCCAAAATTTTTAGAATTTATCATAACTGTGTAACATAGTCAGAGGCATAAAACATCCAGGTGGAAGCTTAACAAAATGAAAGTGTACTGAAACATGGTAGGAGAGTTTTGAGGTATTTTAAGTTACTCTTGTTCTACTCTTTTGCTCTGATGCAGTGGTCATCCTGAAAATGGAATCTTGCATTCCTGTTATGAGTAACTAGTTCTTTTTTTTTTTTTAATTTAAATTCAATTAGCCAGTGTGTAGTACATTATTAGTTTCAGATGTAGACTCAGTAATTCATTGGTTGCATATAACACCCAGTGCTCATCACATCATGTGCCCTTCTTAATGCCTGTCACCCAGTTACCCCATCCCCCCAACTGCCTCTCCTCCAGCAACCCTCAATTTTTTTCTTATACTTAAGAGTTTCTCAAGATTTGTCTCCCTCTCTGATTTCTTCCCATTCAGTTTTTCCTCCTTTCCTCTATGATCCTCTGGGCTATTGCTCATATTTCACCTATAAGTGAAACCATATGATAATTTTGTTTCTCTGAATTATTTCACTCAACATGATATCCTCCAGCTTCATCCAGGCCAAAGTAAAAGTTAAGATTTCATCCTTTTGATGGCAGAGTAATATTCCATTGTGTGTGTGCATGTGTGTGTGTGTATCACATCTTTATACATTCATTTATCAATGGACATCTGGACTCTTTCTACAGTTTGGCTCTTGTAGACATTGTTGCTATAAACTTAGTGGTGCAGGTGCCCCTTCTGATTACTACATTTGTCTCTTTCAGGTAAATGCCTAGTAGGGCAATTGCTGGGTCATAGGGAAACTCTATTTTTAACTTCTTGAGGAACCTCCATACTATTTTCCAGGTGTCTGTATTAGCTTACATTCCCACCAACAGTGTAAGAGGGTTCCCATTTCTCCATGTCCTCACCAAAATTTGTTGTTTCCTCTCTTATTAATTTTAGCCATTCTGACTTGTGTGAGATGGTATCTCATTGAGGTTTTGATTTGTATTCCCTGCATGCCAAGTGATATGGATCATTTCTCATGTGTTTGTTGGCCAGCAATTGCACTACTAGGTATTTACCCCAAAGATACAAATGTAGTGATTGGAAGGAGCTCCTGGACTCCAATGTTTATAGCAGTAATGTCCACAATAGCCAAATTATGGAAAGAGCCCGGATGTCCACTGATAGATGAATGGATAAAAAAGATGTGAGATATGCACATCTTTTGACTGAATGAGAAAAAAAAGAAAAGAAAAAGATTGAGATATGCGCATGTGCACACGCGCGCGTGCACACACATACACACAATGGAAACCTCAAAAAATTGAGATCTTACTTTTCACAGCAATGTGGATGGGACTGGACAGTATTATGTTAAGTGTAAAAAGCCAATCAGAGAAATACAATTATATGATTTCATTCATATGTGGAATGTAAGAAACAAAACATGAAAATAGGGGAAGGGAAGGAAAAATAAAATAAGACAAAATCAGAGAGGGAGACAAACCATGAGAGATCCGTAATTATAAGAAACATAATAGGGGTGGTGGAGAGTGAAGGTCTGTGGGGGGATGGAATAACTGGGTGAAATGCATCATGGAAGGTACTTGATGTAATGAACACTGGGTGTTATATGCAATGATGAATCATTAAACCCTACGTCTAAAATGAAAAATATACTTTATGTTGATTAACTGATTTTAAATAAAATTTAAGATTGTTTTTTAAAAAGGCAATGCAAAAACAATTCATTGTAAACCTATAGTAATGGGCAGGCAATGTACAAAGATATATTTTGTGAAAATAACAACCCAAAGGGGTGACATGGGGACTAATAGAGTTGACTTTGTGTATACTATCAAAGCTAAATTGGTATTTATTTAAATTAATTAAAATAAATGTTCTAGTTTAAGATATTAATTGAAACTTCCACATAACTCCCAAGTAAATAACAACAATAACAATATTCAGAAATGGAAATTAAAAGTGAAATATAATGGTTCAATACAAAAAAAATTAAAGTACCAAGGAAAGTTATAATTGGAAATTGAAGAAGAAAAATGCAATGTATGTAGAAAACACAAAAATATCAGAAATAAGTCTATCATTATCAATAGTTATTTATATGTAAATGGATTAAAACTTCTAACTGAAAGGCAGAGATTGACATTATGAATAAAATAACAGAATCCATCCATATGCTGTCTATAATAATCTCACTTTAAATCCAAAGACACAAATAGGTTACAATTAAAAGAAATGAAAAAAAAATTTCCTGCTAATAGTAACCAAAAAGAAATTGGGAGTAGCTATACTAATATTAGAAAAAAAAAATAGACTTTGAGTGAAACATTATTATAAGAGTTGAAAAACTTTATATATTAAGGAATGGTTCAGTCACTAAAAGATACAGACATTATTTTTTTTAGAAAATTTTTAAATTTTTATTTATTTTTAAATTTCTTTTCAGCATTCCAGAATTCATTCTTTATGCTCCACACCCAGTGCTCCAGGCAAAACTTGTCCTCCTTAATACCCACCACCAGGCTCACCCAACCTTACTAACCCTGACCCTCCAAAACCCTCAGATAGTTTTCAGAGTCTATAGTCTCTCATGGTTCATCTCCCACTCCAATTTTCCCCAACTCCCTCTCCTTTCCGTCTCCCCATGCCCTCCATGTTATTTCTTATGCTCCACAAATAAGTGAAACCATATGATAATTGACTCTCTCTGCTTGACTTATTTCACTCAGCATAATCTCGTCCTCTCCCATCCATGTTGATACAAAAGTTGGATATTCATCCTTTCTGATGGAGGCATAATATTCCATAGTATATATGGACCACATTTTCCTTATCCATTCATCCATTGAAGGGCATCTTGGTTCTTTCCACAGGTTGGCAAATGTGGCCATTGCTGCTATGAACATTTGGGTACAGATGGCCCTTCTTTTCACTACATCTGTACCTTTGTGTAAATACCCAGTAGTGCAATTGCAGGGTCATAGGGAAGCTCTATTTTAAATTTCCTAAGGAATCTCCACACTGTTTTCCAAAGTGGCTGCACCAACTTATATTCCCACCAACAGTGTAAGAGGGTTCCCCTATCTCTACTTCCTCTCCAACACACATTGTATACTGTGTTGTTAATTTTGGCCATTCTAAATGGTGTAAGGTGGTACCTCAATGTGGTTTTGATTGGAATCTACCTGATAGCTAGTAATGATGAACATTTTTTCATGTGTCTCTTAGCCATTTGTATGTCTTCTGCCCATTTTTTGACGTGATCGTCTGTTTTGTGTGTGTTGAGTTTGAGGAGTTCATTATAAATTCCTGGATATTAGCCCTTTTTCTGAATTGTCATTTGCGAATATCTTCTCCCATTCCGTGGGATGCCTCTGTTTTGTTGACTGTTTCCTTTGCTGTGCAGAACCTTTTGATGTTGATGAAGTCCCAGAAGTTCATTTTTGCTTTTGTTTCCATTGCCTTTGGAGACTTATCAGCTGTGGCTGATATCGAAGAGGTAACTGCCTATGTTCTCCTCTAGGATTCTGATGGATTCCTGCCTCATGTTGAGGTCTTTTATCCATTTTGAGTTTATCTTTGTGGATGGTGTAAGAGAATGGTCAAGTTTCATTCTTCTACACATAGCTGTCCAATTTTCCCCAGCACCTTTATTGAAGAGACTGTCTTTTTCCACTGTATATTTTTTCCTGCTTCATCGAAGATTATTGGACCATAGAGTTGAGGGTCCATATCCGGACTGTGTAATCCGTTGCACTGGTCAATGTGTCTATTTTTGTGCCAGTACCATGTTGTCTTGGTGATCATAGCTTTGTAGTAAAGCTTGAAATCTGGAAACGTGACGCCCCCAGTTTTGTGTTTCCTTTTCAATAATTCCTTAGCAACTCGGGGACTCTTCTGATTCCATACAAATTTTAGGAATGTTTGCTCCAACTCTTTGAAAAATGCCGGTGGAATTTTGATCAGAATGGCATTGAAAGTATAGATTGCTCTAGGTAGTATAGACATTTAAAAGGTGTATATTCTTCTGATCAATGAGCATGGAATGGTCTTCCATCTTTTGGTGTCTTCTTCAATTTATTTCATGAGTGTTCTGTAGTTCCTCGAATAGAGATCCTTTACCTCTTTTTACCTTTTAAACCCAGGTATCTTATGGTTCTTGGTGCTATAGTAAATGGAATTGATTTTCTAATTTCTCTTTCTGTATTTTCATTGTTAGTGTATAAGAAAGCAACTGATTTCTGTACATTGATTTTGTATCCTGCCACATTATTGAATTGCTGTATGAGTTCTAGTAGTTTGGGGGTGGAGTCTTTTGGGTTTTCCATATAAAGAATGATGTCATCTGCAAAGAGAGAGAGCTTGATTTCTTCATTGCCAATTTGAATACCTTTTATTTCTCTTTGTTTTCTGATAGCTGTTGCTAGGACTTCTAATACTATGTTGAGCAAGAGAGGTGAGAGTGGGCATCCTTGTCGTGTTCCTGATCTCAACGGGAAGGCTGTCAGCTTTTTCCCAGTGAGGATGATATTCACTGTGGATTTTTCCTAGATGGATTTGATGAAGTTGAGGAATGTTCCCTCTATCCCTATACTTTGAAGCGTTTTAATCAGGAACGGATGCTGGATTTTGTCAAATGCTTTTTCTGCATCAATTGAGAGGACCATGTGGTTCTTCTCTCTTCTCTTATTGATTTGTTCATTCACTTTGAGTGATTTGGGAATGTTGAGCCACCCTTGCAACCCAGGGATAAATCCCACTTGTCATGGTGGGTAATCTTTTTAATGTACTGTTGGATCCTATTAGCTAGGGTCTTGTTGAGAATCTTAGCATCCATATTCATCAGGGATATTGGTCTGAAATTCTCCTTTTTGGTGGGGGTCTTTGCCTGGTTTGGGGATCGGGGTAATAATGGCTTCATAAAGGGTCTGGAAGTTTTCCTTCTGCTTCACTTGTTTGAAACAGCTTAAGAAGAATAGGTATTATTTCTTCTTTGGAAGTTTGGCAGAATTCCCCAGGGAATCCGTCAGGTTCTGGGCTCTTGTTTTGGGGGAGGTTTTTGATCACTGCTTCAATCTCGTTACTAGATATTGGTCTATTTCAGGTTGTCAGTTTCTTCCCGATTCAGTTTTGGAAGTTTATAGGTTTCCAGGAATGCATCCATTTCATCTAGGTTGCTTAACTTACTGGCATATAACTGTTGATAATAATTTCTGACGATTGTTTCTATTTCCTTGGTGTTAGTTGTGATCTCTCCCTTTTCATTCATAATTCTATTAATGTGGGCCTTCTCTCTTTTCTTTTGGATTAGTTTGGTCAATGGTTTATCGATCTTATTGATTCTTTCAAAAAACCAGCTTCTAGTTTCATGATGCCTTCTACTGTATCTCTAGTTCTATCTCTTTGATCTCTGCTCTAATCTTGATTATTTCCCTTATTGTGTGTGGGGTTGGCTTAATTTGTTGTTCATTCTCCAGTTCTTTAAGGTGTAAAGACAGCTGGTGTATTCTGGATTTTTCCATTATTTTTGAGGGAGGCTTGGATGGCTATGTATTTCCCTTTTAGGACCACCTTTGCTCTAACCCATAGGTTTTGGACCGAAGTGTCTTCATTCTCATTGGTTTCCATGAATTGTTTAAGTTCTTCCTTAATTTCCTGGTTGATCTAAGCATTCTTAAGCAAGGTGGTCTTTAGCTTCCAGGTGTTCAAATTCTTTCCAACCTTTTTCTTGTGGTTAAGCTCCAGTATCAGAGCACTGAGGTCTGAGAATATGCAGGGAATAATCTCAGTCTTTTGGTATCAGTTGAGCCCTGATTTGTGACCCAGTATGTGGTTCATTCTGGAGAAGGTTTCACGTGCACTCAAGAAGAATGAGTATTCCATTGTTTTACGGTGGAATATCTATGAGGTCCATCTGGTCCAATGTGTCATTCAATGCTCTTGTTTCTTTATTGATTTACTGTTTGGATGATCTATTTTTTTAAATTTTTATTAATTTTATTTTTTATAAACATATAATATATTTTTATCCCCAGGGGTACAGGTCTGTGAATCACCTGGTTTACACAATTCACAGCACTCACCATAGCACATACCCTCCCCAGTGTCCATAATCCCACCCCCCTCCCAACTCCCCTCCCCCCTTCAACCCTCAGTGTGTTTTGTGAGATTAAGAGTCACTTATGGTTTGTCTCCCACCCAATTCCATCTTGTTTCATTTACTCTTCTCCTACCCGCTTAACCCCCCATGTTGCATCTCCTATCCCTCATATCAGGGAGATCATATGATAGTTGTCTTTCTCCGATTGACTTATTTCGCTAAGCATGATACCCTCTAGTTCCATCCACGTCGTCGCAAATGGCAAGATTTCATTTCTTTTGATGGCTGCATAGTATTCCATTGTGCATATATACCACTTCTTCTTTATCCATTCGTCTGTAGATGGACATCTAGGTTCTTTCCATAGTTTGGCTATTGTAGACATTGCTGCTATAAACATTCGGGTGCACGTGCCCTTTCGGATCACTACGTTTGTATCTTTAGGGTAAATACCCAGCAGTGCAATTGCAGGGTCATAGGGTAGTTCTATTTTCAACATTTTGAGGAACCTCCATGCTGTTTTCCAGAGTGGTTGCACCAACTTGCATTCCCACCAACAGTGTAGCAGGGTTCCCCTTTTTCCGCATCCTTGCCAGCATCTGTCGTTTCCTGACTTGTTAATTTTAGCCATTCTGACTGGTGTGAGGTGATATCTCATTGTGGTTTTGATTTGTATTTCCCTGATGCCGAGTGATGTGGAGCACTTTTTCATGTGTCTGTTGGCCATCTGGATGTCTTCTTTGCAGAAATGTCTGTTCATGTCCTCTGCCCATTTCTTGATTGGATTATTTGTTCTTTGGGTGTTGAGTTTGCTAAGTTCTTTATAGATTTTGGACACTAGCCCTTTATCTGATATGTCATTTGCAAATATCTTCTCCCATTCTGTCAGCTGTCTTTTGGTTTTGTTCACTGTTTCCTTTGCTGTGCAAAAGCTTTTGATCTTGATAAAATCCCAAAAGTTCACTTTTGCCCTTGCTTCCCTTGCTTTTGGCGATGTTCCTAGGAAGATGTTGCTGCAGCTGAGTTCAAAGAGGTTGTTGCCTGTGTTCTCCTGAAGGATTTTGATGGATTCCTTTCTCACATTGAGATCCTTCATCCATTTTTTAGTCTATTTTCGTGTGTGGTGTAAGGAAATGATCCAATTTCATTTTTCTGCATGTGGCTGTCCAATTTTCCCAACACCATTTATTGAAGAGGCTGTCTTTTTTCCATTGGACATTCTTTCCTGCTCTGTCGAAGATGAGTTGACCATAGAGTTGAGGGTCCATTTCTGGGCTCTCTATTCTGTTCCATTGATCTGTGTGTCTGTTTTTGTGCCAGTACCATGCTGTCTTGATGATGACAGCTTTGTAATAGAGCTTGAAGTCCGGAATTGTGATGCCACCAACTTTGGCTTTCTTTTTCAATATTCCTTTGGCTATTTGAGGTCTTTTCTGGTTCCATATGAATTTTAGGATTATTTGTTCCATTTCTTTGAAAAAAATGGATGGTACTTTGATAGGAATTGCATTGAATGTGTAGATTGCTTTAGGTAGCATAGACATTTTCACAATATTTATTCTTCCAATCCAGGAGCATGGAACATTTTTCCATTTCTTTGTTTCTTCCTCAATTTCTTTCATGAGTACTTTATAGTTTTCTGTGTATAGATTCTTAGTCTCTTTGGTTAGGTTTATTCCTAGGTATCTTATAGTTTTGGGTGCAATTGTAGATGGGATGGACTCCTTAATTTCTCTTTCTTCTATCTTGTTGTTGGTGTAGAGAAATGCAACTGATTTCTGTGCATTGATTTTATATCCTGACACTTGACTGAATTCCTGTACAAGTTCTAGCAGTTTTGGAGTGGAGTCTTTTGGGTTTTCCACATATAGTATCATATCATCTACGAAGAGTGATAGTTTGACTTCTTCTTTGCCAATTTGGATGCCTTTAATTTCCTTTTGTTGTGTGATTGCTGAGGCTAGGACTTCTAGTACTATGTTGAATAGCAGTGGTGATAACGGACATCCCTGCCATGTTCCTGACCTTAGCGGAAAAGCTTTCAGTTTTTCTCCATTGAGAATGATATTTGCGGTGGGTTTTTCATAGATGGCTTTGATAATATTGAGGTATGTGCCCTCTATCCCTACACTTTGAAGAGTTTTGATCAGGAAGGGATGCTGTACTTTGTCAAATGCTTTTTCAGCATCTATGGAGAGTATCATATGGTTCTTGTTCTTTCTTTTATTAATGTGTTGTATCGCATTGATTGATTAGCGGATGTTGAACCAGCCTTGCAGCCCTGGAATAAATCCCACTTGGTCGTGGTGAATAATCCTTTTAATGTACTGTTGAATCCTATTGGCTAGTATTTTGGCGAGAATTTTTGCATCAGTGTTCATCAAGGATATTGTTCTGTAGTTCTCTTTTTTGATGGGATCCTTTCTGGTTTGGGGATCAAGGTGATGCTGGCCTCATAAAATGAGTTTGGAAGTTTTCCTTCCATTTCTATTTTTTGGAACAGTTTCAGGAGAATAGGAATTAGTTCTTCTTTAAATGTTTGGTAGAATTCCCCCGGGAAGCCATCTGGCCCTGGGCTTTTGTTTGTTTGGAGATTTTTGATGACTGTTTCAATCTCCTTACTGCTTATGGGTCTGTTGAGGCTTTCTATTTCTTCGTGGTTCAGTTGTGGTAGTTTATATGTCTCTAGGAATGCATCCATTTCTTCCAGATTGTCAAATTTGTTGGTGTGGAGTTGCTCATAGTATGTTCTTATAATTGTCTGTATTTCTTTGGTGTTCGTTGTGATCTCTCCTCTTTCATTCATGATTTTATTTATTTGGGTCCTCTCTCTTTTCTTTTTGATAAGTCTGGCCAGGGGTTTATCAATCTTATTAATTCTTTCAAAGAACCAGCTCCTAGTTTCGTTGATTTGTTCTATTGTTTTTTTGGTTTCTATTTCATTGATTTCTGCTCTGATCTTTATGATTTCTCTTCTCCTGCTGGGTTTAGGGTTTCTTTCCTGTTCTTTCTCCAGCTCCTTTAGGTGTAGGGTTAGGTTGTGTACCTGAGACCTTTCTTGTTTCTTGAGAAAGGCTTGAACCGCTATATATTTTCCTCTCAGGACTGCCTTTGTTGTGTCCCACAGATTCTGAACTGTTGTGTTTTCATTATCATTTGTTTCCATGAATTTTTTTCAATTCTTCTTTAATTTCCTGGTTGACCCATTCATTCTTTAGAAGGATGCTGTTTAGTCTCCATGTATTTGGGTTCTTTCCAAATTTCCTCTTGTGATTGAGTTCTAGCTTCAGAGCATTGTGGTCTGAAAATATGCAGGGAATGATTCCGATCTTTTGATAACGGTTGAGACCTGATTTAGGACCAAGAATGTGATCTATTCTGGAGAATGTTCCATGTGCACTAGAGAAGAATGTGTATTCTGTTGCTTTGGGTGAATAGTTCTGAATATATCTGTGATGTCCATCTGGTCCAGTGTGTCATTTAAGGCCTTTATTTCCTTGTTGATCTTTTGCTTGGATGATCTGTCCATTTCAGTGAGGGGCGTGTTAAAGTCCCCTACTATTATTGTATTATTGTCGATGTGTTTCTTTGATTTTGTTATTAATTGGTTTATATAGTTGGCTGCTCCCAAGTTAGGGGCATAGATATTTAAAATTGTTAGATCTTCTTGTTGGATAGTTCCTTTGAGTATGATATAGTGTCCTTCCTCATCTCTTATTGTAGTCGTTGGCTTAAAATCTAATTGATCTGATATAAGGATTGCCACTCCTGCTTTCTTCTGATGTCCATTAGCATGGTAAATTCTTTTCCACCCCCTCACTTTAAATCTGGAGGTGTCTTCGGGTTTAAGATGAGTTTCTTTTAGGCAACATATAGATGGGTTTTGTTTTTTTATCCATTCTGATACCCTGTGTCTTTTGATTGGGGCATTTAGCCCATTAACATTCAGGGTAAGTATTGAGAGATATGAATTTAGTGCCATTGTATTGCCTGTAAGGTGACTGTTATTGTATATTGTCTCTGTTTCTTTCTGATCTACTTCTTTTAGGGTCTCTCTTTGCTTAGAGGACCCCTTTCAATATTTCCTGTAGAGCTGGTTATGTATTTGCAAATTCTTTCAGTTTTTGTTTGTCCTGGACGCTTTTAATCTCTCCTTCTATTTTCAATGATACCCTAGCTGGATATAGTATTCTTGGCTGCATATTTTTCTCGTTTAGTACTCTGAATATATCATGCCAGCTCTTTCTGGCCTGCCAGGTCTCTGTGGATAAGTCTGCTGCCAATCGAATATTTTTACCATTGTACGTTACAGACTTCTTTTCCCGGGCTGCTTTCAGGATCTTGTCTTTGTCACTAAGACTTGTCAATTTTACTATTAGATGACGGGGTGTGGACCTATTCTTATTGTTTTGAGGGGGGTTCTCTGAACCTCCTGGATTTTGATGCTTGTTCCCTTTTCCATATTGGGGAAATTCTCTCCAATAATTCTCTCCATTATACCTTCTGCTCCCCTCTCTGTTTCCTCTTCTTCTGGAATCCCAATTATTCTAATGTTGTTTCATCTTATGGTGTCACTTATCTCTCGAATTCTCCCCTCGTGATCCAGTAGCTGTTTGTCCCTCTTTTGCTCAGCTTCTTTATTCTCTGTCATTTGGTCTTCTACATCGCTAATTCTTTCTTCTGCCTCATTTATCCTAGCCGTCAGAGCCTCCATTTTTGTTTACACTTCATTAATAGCTTTTTTGATTTCAACTTGGTTAGATTTTAGTTCTTTTATTTCTCTAGAAAGGGCTTTTATATCTCCCGGGAGGGTTTCTCTAATATCTTCCATGCCTTTTTCGAGCCCGGCTAGAACCTTGAGAATCGTCATTCTGAACTCTGGATCTGACATATTACCAATGTCTGTATTGATTAGGTCCCTAGCCTTTGGTACTGCCTCTTGTTCTTTTTTTTGTGGTGAATTTTTCCGCCTTGTCATTTTGTCCAGATAAGAGTATATGAAGGAGCAAGTAAAATACTAAAAGGGTGGCAACAACCCCAGGAAAATATGCTTTAGCCAAATCAGAAGAGATCCCAAGTCGGGGGGGGGGGGTGGAGAAAGGTGATAAAAAGAGGTTCAGAAAGAAAGAAAAAAAAAATTAAAAAAGAAAACCAATAAAGAAAAAGTATAAAAAGGAAAAATATATATATATATATTAGATAAACTAGTTAAAAAATGTTAAAAAAGAAAAGGGTAAAAGTTAAAAAAAATTTAGCAGAAGAAGAAAAAAAATTGAAAAAGAAAAGAAAAAAAAATTAATTTAACTGCAAGGCTAAAGAATCATGGGGAGAAAGCCATGAGTTCCGTTCTTTGCTTTCTCCTCCTCTGGAATTCCGCCGCTCTCCTTGGTATTGAAACTACACTCCTTGGTAGGTGAACTTGGTCCTGGCTGGATTTCTTGCTGATCTTCTGGGGGAGGGGCCTGTTGTAGTGATTCTCAAGCGTCTTTGCCCCAGGCGGAGTTGCACCGCCCTTACCAGGGGCTGGGCTGAGTAATCCGCTAGGGATTGCTTTCAGGAGCTTTTGTTCCCTGAGAGCTTTCTGTAGAGTTCTGGAGGGCGGGAATGAAGTTGGCGGCCTCCCGGTCTCCAGCCCAGAGGAGCCGAGAGCCCGGGGCCCCACTCCTCAGTGCGCCCCCAGAGAATAGCGCCCAATGACTCCCGCCACCCTGCCTCCGGCCACGCTCCGAGCTGACCGAGCCTGCGACCGGTTCAAGGTAACCCCGAGCTGAGAGTCACTCCTCGGCTCTGTCTCTGTAGCCGGCTTCCCCGTTCTAATACCTGTGAGCTCTGCGACACTCAGACACCCCCGATCCTTCTGTGACCCTGCGGGACCTGAGGCCACGCTGACCCCGCCTGGGCTTCACCCCGGTTAAGCCTCTGGAGTGATGTCCCTCAGCGGAACAGACTTTTAAAAGTCCCGATTTTGTGCTCTGCTGCTCTGCTGCTCGCCGGGAGCCAGCCCTTCCCCCTGCGGTCTATCTTCCCGTCGTTTTGGATTCACTTCTCCGCCCGTCCTATCTTGCAGAAAGTGGTTGATTTTCTGTTTCTAGAGTTGCTGTTCTTCTTCTCTTTGATCTCCCGTTGGATTTGTAGGTGTTTGTAATCTTTAGATAAGCTATCTAGCTGATCTCCCGCTACCTGAAGTAGTCTCAGCCTGCTACTTCTCCGCCATCTTGACTCCTTCCAAGGATGATCTATTACTAAGAGTGGTGTGTTAAGATCCCCTACTATTAATATGTTCATATCAATATGACCCTATCTTGATTAACAGTTGTCTTTATGTAGTTGGCTGTTCCCATATTGGGGCCATAAATATTTACAATTGTTAGATCTTCTTGGTGGATAGACCCTTAAGAATTATGTAGTGTCCTTCTGTATCTCTGTATCTCTGACTACAGTCTTTTTAGTTTAAAATCTAATTTATCTGATATGAGAATCATTACCCCAGCCTTCTTTTGAGGTCCATTGGCATGAAAGACGCTTCTCCATCCATTCGCTTTCAGTCTGGATGTCTCCTTAGGTTCAAAATGGGTCTCTTGTAGACAACATATGGATGGGTCCTGTCGTTTTATCCAATCTGCAACCCCATGCAGATTTATGGGAGCATTTAGGCCATTCACATTGAGAGTGATTATTGAGAGATACATTTTTGTTGACATCATGTTACCTGTGAAATCTTTGTTTCTATATTAGTCTCCATAAATTTCTGTTCAATTATATTCTTGGATCTTTTCCTCTTTTATAGAACTCCCCTTAATATTTTTTGTAGTTTCGGCCTGGTTGTCACATATTCTTAAACATTGCCGGTCTTGGAAGCTCTTTATCTCTCCATCCATTTTGAATGTCAGTCTTGCTGGATAAAGTATTCTTGGCTGTATGTTCTTCTCACTTAGTGTCTTGAATTCATCTTGCCAGCCCTTTCTGGCCTGCCATGTTTCTGTGGACAGGTCTGACGTTATTCTGATGGGCCTACCTCTGTAAGTAAGGAATCTCTTCCCCCTAGCTGCTTTGAAGAGCTCCTGTCTAAAATTATGATTCATCATTTTCACAATCAGGAGTCTTGAGGTCTTTCTATATTCTATGGTCTTGGGGGCAGACCTTTCTGCCTCTAGGACATGAACATTGGTTCCATTCTCCAGGCTCGGAAAATTTTCATGGAGAATTTGTTCAACTATGCCCTCTAGTCTTCTTTCTTTCTCTTTCCCCTCTGGGATTCCAATAATTCTGACGTTGGAACGTTTCATGGAGTCATTTATTTCCCTAACTCTGTTTTCATGGCTTCTAAGCTGTTATTTCGAGGCTTCCTCCTGATCTTTTTTCTCTCTCAGTTTGTCCTCTAGATCACTAATTCTATCTTCTGCCTCAGTTACCCTAGCTGTTAGAGAATTTAGATTAGATTGGAACTCATTGAGAGCATTGTCAACATCTTCCCTGGTGGCGTTCACTTCTGCCCTCATTGATTCCATTTTTTCATTAAAGGCTGTCTCCAACCTAGCCCTTTTCTGGATAATTGATAGCCTGAATTCCCTTTCTGACAGACTGTTTATGTCCATATCCAATAGCTCTGATGGAGACGGCACAGTTTCTGAATTTTTCCTCTTTTGGGCATTCCCCCTCCTAGTCATTTTGGTGAGAGATGGCTGAGGGAATGTGTAGCTGAATGTATCATCCGTGGTCCTGGCAAGGTCATGTGGATTGATTCTGAGCAATGGTGGGGACCAAAAAGAAAGAAAAAAGAAAAAAAGAGAGAGAGACAGGGAAAAAAAAAAAAGGAAAAGAGAAAACAGAATACCCAGCCCGAATGTGCCCCAAAGTTAAGATTTATAATGTGTACAAACAAAGACAAACAACAAGACTGACAAAAGTAGATGACAAAAAAAATAATAAATTAATAAAAAAAGAACCAAGCCAAAATGAACCCCAAGTATAAGATTT
Source organism: Lutra lutra (assembly GCF_902655055.1). NCBI lineage: Eukaryota > Metazoa > Chordata > Mammalia > Carnivora > Mustelidae > Lutra > Lutra lutra. Next base: position 114,227,575 of record NC_062280.1, on the reverse strand, counting down.
ATATACAAAGACAAGAGAACAAAGACAAATACACAGAAATACTGACAGAAGAAAAAGATGGGAGGTCGGTTATAAATTTTCAGTGTGGGCGAGAAAGTTTATTTTGATTCTTTCTGTATGTATCTTGATACCTTTGTTAAAGGATTCAACTTTCCTGAGCTAAGGTGGGATTAAAACTGGTGTATATATTGGGGTAGCATTGATTGAAATAGTGAAACAAGTGCGTGAGAGAAATGTTTTGCTGTAAGTGCCCAAATGTAAAGAAAATTCCAATATAAAAACCTAGAAAAAGAACAAAGTGCTGTCAAAACTAGCAGAAGGAAGCAAATAATAAAGACTGAAGATAAAGTTGAGAATATGAAAATAGAGAAAATCAATAATAAAACCAAAAGTTGGTGGGGTACCTGGTGGCTCCATCTGTTAAGCATCCAGCTCTTGGTTTGGACTCAGGTCATGATCTCCCAGTCAGGAGATTGAGCCCTATGTTGGGTCCCCACACAGCAAGGAGTCTTCTTCCTCTCCGCCCCTTCCCTTGTTCATGCTCTTTCTCCCTCTCAATCTCTCTCAAATAAATAAATAAAAATTTTCAAAAGTTGGTTCTTTCAAATTATTAACAAAATTGGCAAATCTTTATCTAGACTTATAAGAAAAAAGAGCAAGAATTTAATTGCTGAAATCAAAATGAAAATGGGCTCCTCACCACAGACCTTAAAGGAATAAAAAGCATTTTAACAGAATACCATAAACAATTGCACTCCAAAAATTAGAGAATCTATATGAAATGCACAAATTTCTTGAAACCTAAAACTACCAAAGCCAAATAAAGGTATAAAAGAATATCTGAATAGAAATATAAGTAGTCAAGACTTTAAAGCAGTCATCAACAACCTCACAAAAATTAAAGGTTAGGACCAGAAGAGTGCATTGGTGAATTCTACCAAATATTTAAATATGACTTAATACCAATGCTTCATAAACTGTTCCAAGATATAAAAGAGGAGGTAACATTTCTCAACTCATTCTATGAAGTTAGAATTACCCTAACACCAAAGACAAACAAATAAATCACAAGAAAAGAAAACAACAGGCCAATATCTCTATGAATATAGGAGCAAAATTTTCAACAAAATACAAGCAAAATGAATACAGCAGCACATCAAAAACAATTATACATCATTACAAAAAAGTGTGTTTTTCTAGGAATGTAAGGATAGTTCAGCATATGAAAATCAATCAGTGTAATACACAACATTAATAGAATAAAGGAAAAAGCTTCATGATCATCTCAATTGGTACAGGAAAGTCATTTGAGAACTCCAACACCTTTCACAATAAAAACACTCAACAAACTAATAATGGAAGAAAACTTCCTCAACATGAAAAGGGAATATATGAAAAATTTGCAGCTAACTTCATACTCAATGGGGAAATACTGAAAGCTTTCCCTTAATATTGGGATCATAATCATGATACTTCTTTTTGGCATTTCTCTTTTTTCTCAAGTTTTTCTTTAAATTCCAATTAGTTAAATACAGTGTAATTCTATTTTCAGGTATAGAATTTAGTGTTCCATCACTTACATACAATGCCCAGTGCTCATCACAAGTGTCCTCCTTAATACCCATCACAATTTTAACCCATGCCCCTGCCCACCTCCCCTCCAATAACACTCAGTTTGTTCTCTATAGTTAAGAGGCTACACGATGGTTTACCTCTTTTCACCTACATGTTCATCCATTTTGTTTCTCAAATTACACATATGAGTGAAATCAAGAGGTATTTGTCTTTAACTGACTTATTTTGCTTAGCATAATACTCTGTAACTCTATGCACATCATTGTAAATGACAAGATTTCATTCTTTCTTATGGATGACTAATATTCCTTTCCACTATTTGTGTGTGTGTGTGTATGTGTATGTGTGTACCACTTCATCTTTATCCATTCATAATTTGGTTATTGTTCATAATACTGCCATAAACATCAGGGTGCATGTATCCCTTTGAATTGGTATTTTTGTATCTATTTTGAGGCATTTCCATACTGTTTTCCAGAGTGGCTGTACCAGTTTGCACTCCCACCCCCTTCTCTGCAAGAACGAAGCTGGACCATTTTCCTACATCATGCACAAAATAAATTCAAAATGGATGAAAGACCTAAATGTGAGACAGGAAACCATCAAAATCCCAGAGGATAATACAGGCAATAACCTCTTGACATCAGTGGTAGCAACATTTTTCTAGATATGTCTCCTAAGGCAAGGGAAACAAAAGCAAAAATAAACTATTGGGACCTCATCAAGATAAAAATCTTCTATACAGTAAACAATCAAAACTAAAAGGCAGCATTCAAAATGGGAGAAAATATTTGCAAATGACATATATGATAAAGGTTTAGTGTCTTTTTGATATTTCTAATATTGTACTAGAATTTCTAACCAGAGCAGTCAGGTAAGAAGAAATAATTGGCATTCAAATTGGACAGAAAGAAGTGAAACTAAATCTATTTCCAGACAACATGATCTTATATGTAAAAAATCCAAAATAATACACACACACAAAAAAAAAAACCTTTTTAGAGCTAATAAAGTAATTCAGCCCAATTTCAGGATAGAAGATGAACACACAAATATCAGTTGTGTTTCTATATACTAGCAATAAACAATCTGAAAAGGATATTGATAAAACAATTAATTTATAATAGCATTTAAAATAATAACATACTTAAGAATAAATTTTACCAAGGAGGCCCAGGTAATAAACCACAAAACTTCATTGGAAGAAAACAAAGAAGACCTAAGCAAACAGAAAGATCTCATGTTCATAAACTAAATGAATTAATTTTAAGATGGCAAAGCCTCAAAACAACTTATTAATTCAACACAATTCTTATGAAAATCCAAATAGCCTTCTCTGAAGAAATGAAAAGGATAATATTAAAAATTCACATAGATCCCATCTTGTTTCATTAGAGACTCTTAATCTCACAAAACAAACTGAGGGTTGCTGGGGATGGAGGAGTAGGGAGAGGGTGGTTGGGTTATGGGCATTGGGGAGGATATGGTGCTATGGTGAGTGTTATAAAATGTGTAACCCTGATGATTCACAGACCTGTACCCCCGGGGGAAAAATACATTATATGTCAATAAAAATAATTTTAAAGATTCATATAGAACTAAAAGGGACTCCAAGTAAACAAAACAATATTGAAAATGTAGAACAAAATTGAATGACTCACATTTCCAAATTATTTCAGAGCTACAGTAATCAGTACAATGTGATATTGGCACAAACGTAGACATATAGGTCAATAGAATGGAATCAAGAAAGAATCCAGAAAAAAATCCCATATATCTGTGACTTATATGTATAATTTACCACAATGCACACAAAAGAAGGTGGTATCAGAAAATATCAGGCAACATTTATTTCCAAATTGCCTGATCCAAAGTACAAATGATGATGATATATTTAACTACCAATAGAGCAGAACAAAAGAAAAAGAAGAATTGCAATAACAGTAGAAGTGCAAGAAAATTAAATAGTTATATTTGGAATACAGAATCCCCCTGTGGCAATAGAAAAGAGAGATCTTAAGTTGAGAAATGGGAAAAGTGGTTTTAAATACCCAAAAAATGGCTCTTCTAGTAATAAGTAATCCTGGATGAGTCAACTCATTATTAATACAAAACAAAGCTACATACTCATAAAGACAGAATTTTTAAAAGTAGAAACTCAGAGATTGTTTGAAGCAAAACAAAACCAGAAAACACTGCACAAAATGAGAGGAAAATAGAAACACAACATTCTAACATATTTTTAATTGAACTAATATACTTAAGAAGGAACATGATGAAATGCTTTTTTTTTTTTTTTTAAGCTATGTTAGTCACCATTCAGTACATCATTAGTTTTGGATGTAGTGTTTCAAGATGAAATGCTTTAACAACAGAAAAGAAATCTCAGAGGATAGACAGGAAATAGAAAAATGTTGGAAACTCAGAGAATAAATAAAAGAAAAAGAAAAAAATCACTTCAGAAATGGAAACTAAAATTATAGGGAAAACAAAAGACAACTGATATTGGATCTACATAAAGTCATATAAAGGAAATACGAAAAATGCCTAGAAATTTTAAAAGAAATGATGAAAAGATTATCTTAAAAGTAACAAATATGGAATATAACCAAATGATATCACAAATACATGCATTTACAAGTCTTGGCACCAAAAACAAAGTAGGAAAACAATAAATACTTTAAACTGTAAATTAAAAATCTCACTTTGAGGATGAGGGAAAAGGCTGATTTACTGTGTACCTATGTAACTTTGGAAATGAAGGAGTCTTCAAAACTAAATGGAAAAGAAGATGTACATAAGCATGGCATCCTACATGGTAAAGCTGTTACCTATGGAATATGGGTAAATAATTCTGAAAATATTAAACATGTATACTAGAACTAAACAATAAATGAATAGCACATGTCAACAGCCATGTTTATACTGTTATACAGGGAGATTACAGACAAGAAATAGGAGGATAGAATGATCCATGAGGTAACAAATATCAGTATAAACTCACATTCAGATCAATAAAAATACAGAAGGATACATCTGCGTGTGTGTGTGTGTGTGCATGCGTGCATAGGTTACTATACAGTCATATATTTCCTTTCTCTGTCAGGTGAGAGGTATCAGCAATACCCCACATTTACTGCACAGATCTCGGGTTTTTTTTGTTGTTGTTGTTGTTTTTAATTTATTTGACAGAGAGAGATCACAAGTAGACAGAGAGGCAGGCAGAGAGAGAGAGAGAGAGAGAGAGAGAGAGAGAGAAGCAGGCTTCTTGCCGAGCAGAGAGCCCGACGTGGGACTCGATCCCAGGACCCTGAGATCATGACCTGAGCCGAAGGCAGCGGCTTAACCCACTGAGCCACCCAGGCGCCCCCAGATCTTGGTTTTTTAATACCACTCTCCAATAAAAGGAATCATGGGTCCTTGGAGAATTGACTGATTCTAAGACTCAGTATAGAAAATATACAATGTTAGCTCATACATAATGATAGGAAAGATAACACTTTTCAGGATCAGAAACAAGAAAAGGATGCATTCCTGGAAATCTATAAACTTCCAAGAGTGAACCAGGAAGAAATTGACAACCTGAAATAGATGAATATCTAGCTACAAGATTGAAGAAGTGATCAAAAAACTCCCAAAAAACAAGAGCCCAGGACCTGAGGGATTCCCTGGGGAATTCTACCAAACTTTCAAAGAAGAAATAATACTTATTTTCCTGAAGCTGTTTCAAAAAATAGAAACAGAAGGAAAACTTCCAGACTCTTTTTATGAAGCCAGCATTACCTGATCCTCAAACCAGGCAGACTCCCACCAAAAAGGAGAATTTCACACCAATATCCCTGATGAATATGGATGCTAAGATTCTCAACAAGGTCCTAGCTAATAGGATCCAATAGTACATTAAAAAGATTATCCACCATGACCAGGTTGGATTCATCCCTGGGATGCAAGGGTGGTTCAATCAATTCACAAATCAATCAATCTGATAGAATAAATCAATAAGAGGAGAACCACATGGTCCTCTCAATTGATGCAGAAAAAGCATTTGACAAAATCCATCATACATTCCTGATTAAAACACTTCAAAGTATTCCTCAACTTCATAAAATCTATGAAAAACCCACAGTGAATATCATCCTCAATGGGAAAAAGCTGACAGCCTTCCCTTTGAGATCAGGAACATGACAAGGATGCTCACTCTTGCCACTGTTGTTTAACACAGTACTAGAAGTCCTAGCAACAGCAATCGGACAACAAAAAGAAATAAAAGGTATTCAAATTAGCAAAGAAGTCAAACTCTCTATCTTTGCAGATGACATGATACTTTATATGGAAAACCCAAAAGACTCCACCCCCAAACTACTAGAACTCATACAGCAATTCAGTAAAGTAGTAGGATACAAAATCAATGTACAGAAATCAGTTGCTTTCTTATACACTAACAGTGAAAATACAGAAAGGGAAATTAGAGAATCGATTCCATTTACCATAGCACCAAGAACCATAAGATGCCTGGGTATAAACCTAACAAAAGAGGTAAAGGATCTGTACTCGAGGATATATTTTCTAAACACTCCTATTCAATATCCTATTCAATATCAATAGAAGTCCTAGCTGTTTTAACAAGACAAAAGATGAAATAAAAGCTACATATAAGAAATGAATAAAAACACTATCTTTTTTCACAAACAATTCTGAAGTTCATCAATAAACTCTCAAAGAAACAACAAATAATTATTGTAAGAAGTATAGCAGAAGTACAGAATATAAGTTAAACATACAAAAATAAATTGCTTTTGTGTCTATCAGAAAGAAAGCACTGCAATCTTAATTAGAAAATAATCTTCACCTTCATTAGCCACAAAAATTAAAATATTTATGTATAAATTTAACCAAAAATATTTACAGTGTTTATATAGAAAACATAAGAAAAATATTGATTAAAAAAATCAAAGAATATCTAAATAACTGGAGAGATATTCCATGTTTGTGAATTGGGAATCTTAGCATTGTTAAGTATCAATTCTTTCCAAATCAATCTATATATTTAGCTCAAGCTAAGTAAAAATTCCAGTGTGCTTTTTTTTTATTGAGACAAAATTAAAATAATATAAAACTATTTTAAAATATATGACTTCAGTGGCATTTAGTATATTCACAATATTGTGTGACCATTATACTCTATCTCTAGAGCTTTTTCATTTTCCCATACTGAAACTATAGAACTTTTCTACCACCTCAAAACCTTTAAAGCAGTTACTTCTTATTCCCTCTCTTTCCATTCTCTGGCAACCACTAACTTATTTTCTGTCTCTGTGGATTTATCTTTCTAGATATTTTATACAAATGGAATCATATAATATGTGACCATTTTTTTTCAATTCACATGTGCTTGAAGCTAATCCACTATTGCATGTATCAGTACTTCATTTTTTTCTTATGATTAAGTAATATTCCATTGTATGAATATATCATATTTTGTTTGTCTATTCATCCATTGATATGTATTTCAGATACTTCCACCTTTTTGATACTGTGAATAGTGCTGCAATAAACTTCTGTGCACAAGCATTTGTTTGAATATATGTTTACAATTTGGAGGTATATTCCCAGGAGTGGAATTTCTAGGTCAAAAACGAATTCTACATTAATTTTTTGAGCACTTACCAAACTATTTTCATGACACCTGCACCATTCTACAATTTTGCAAGCAACATACAGAAATTAAAATTACTCCATATCCTCACCAACATGTTTTCTATTTTTAAATTATTATAGTTATCCTAATATGTGCTAAGAATTATAGTATTATGGTTTTCATTTACTATTTCCTACAAACCAATTTTCCTAAAAACTAATTTTCCTAAAAATTAATTTTCCTAATGATATTGAACAATTTTCCAAGTACTTTTTGGCCATTTGTATGACTACTTTAGAGAAGTATCTAAGTTATTTGCCCAGATTGTAATTGGGTTGTTTATATTTTCATTGTTGATGTTTAAGAGTTCATATATTTTGAATACTGAAACACTATCAGATATATTATTTGCAAATATTTCTTCCATACTACAGATTAACTTTAAGTGTTTTTTATATTGTCCTTTGCTGAACAAACATTTTTAAATTCAATAAAATCTGCTGTACTTTTTTTTTCTTTTTTTAAAAATTTTATTTATTTATTTGACAGAGAGAGATCCCAAGTAGGCAGAGAGGCAGGCAAAGAGAGAGGGGGAAGCAGGCTTCCCACTAAGTGGAGAGCCCAATGTGGGGCTCAATCCCAGGACCCTGGGATCATGACCTGAGCTGAAGGCAGAGGTTTAACCCATTGAGCTACCCAGGTGCCCCTGTACTTATTTTTTCAATATTTTATTTATTAGACAGAGAAAGAGAGAGAGAGCACAAACAGGGGGAGTGGTAGACAGAGGTAGAGGAAGAAGCAGGCTCTCTGCTAAGCAGAGAGCCTGACATGGGGTTTAATCCCAGGGCCCTGGGATCATGACCTGAACCAAAGGCAGATGTTTAACTGACTGAGTCACTCAGCACCCCAATGTATTTTTTCCTCCTGTTTCTTATATTTTGAGTAACATATTCAAGAATCAATTGCCGAGTTCAAGACCAATAATAATTTTTCCTGTTTTCTCCTAGGAGTTATATAGTTCTATCTTTACATTTGGGTATTTGTATTTTGAGTTAATTTTTGTGTATGTTGTGACATAAGAGCCCAAAGTCATTGTACTGAATGAGCATAACTAGTTATCCTAGCACAAGTTATTCAAGAGACTACTCTTTGCCCTATTGAAAATGATCTTGAGACTCTTATTAGAGATCAATTGACCATAAATATATTGATTAACTTCTGGAATATTAGTTTATTCCACTGGTCTCTATGTCTAGCATTATGCCAGTGCCAACCTGTTTAGATCCACTATAGCATTGCAGTATATTATAGTATACTTTGAAACCAGAAAGTGTGAGTCCTCTAAATTTGTTCTCGTTTTTCAAGATTGTTTTGACTACTTGAGATACCTGGCAATTTTATGTGCCAACAAGCTTTTTTTCACAAATAACAAAAAATTTTAAAGTATATATGGAAAGGCACTGCAGTACCTCTTCTTCAGACCCATAATAACTAACACAATCCTGAAGGAGGACAATGTTTGTGGACTCAACTATCTGAGTCTGGGTTTGGTGTTGAGTTTTTACGTGAAACAGTAAAGAATGATCCTTGAAAAACGAAAGATGGATAAATGCAACTTTATTAAAATTAAAAAGTTATGCACTATGGAAATAACATTAAAAGCATGAAACAGCAAGACACAGAATGGGAGAAAATATGTGAAAAACACAAATTTAATAAGGGACATGTATCCAAAATATACAAAAAAAAATCTTAAAACTTGAAAATAACAAAAGAAACAGCCTGATTAAAAAATAGGCAACAACCTATGGAAGGAGACACTGTACATACATTTGCCACATAACCTCTAGCAGTGTGTCCCACCCACAAGTTCTCCTGAGAATTTGTTCACTCCAAGCCTGGCCCTGGGCTCAGTACAAAATTTTGTCAATACTGTGTGTGTCCCACCCAGCCACAATGTGCACAGACAACACACCCTGGCTGCTGAGTGCCATGCCTCCTGGAAGCCACCATATTTGGGGAAGCCAGCCTTGGATTGGGGCTCAGTGAAAATTTTTCAAACACTGCATTCTACCCTTGTGCCCTCTGTTCTTGCCCCCTTAGAACTGGCATGCCTCAGTCTCACTAACACCACAGAGAACAAGCACAGTCCAGAAATGGCAGAGAGTCAGTGCAGACATCTGGACTGAAAGAAAAAGAATCTTAGGGGTGCCTGGATGGCTCAGTGGGTTAAAGCCTCTGCCTTCGGCCCAGGTCATGATCCCAGGGTCCTGGGATCAAGCCCCGCATTGGGCTGTCTGCTCCACGGGGAGCCTGCTTCCTCTTCTCTCTCTCTCTCTGCCCACCTCTCTGCCTGCTTGGGATCTCTGTCTGTCAAATAAATAAATAAAATCTTGGGGCGCCTGGGTGGCTCAGTGGGTTAAAGCCTCTGCCTTCGGCTCAGGTCATGATCCCAGAGTCCTGGGATTAAACCCCATGTCAGGCTCTCTGCTTAGCAGGGAGCCTGCTTCTTCCTCTCTCTCTGCCTGCCTCTCTGTCTACTTGTGATCTCTGTCTGTCAAATAAATAAATAAAATCTTTAAAAAAAAAAAAGAATCTCAGACAAACATCAGGACACAAGCAATACACATAGGATACTCCCCTGAAGTGCCAGGTTCTGGTGAACAGGGAACACTGAACTGCAGGGCACTACAGGACTTCTTCTTCATAACGCCATTACTTAAATAATAATAATAATAATAATAATAATAATAATAATAATAAGGCCACTACTTTCAAAAGCAGGATATGTATCTGACTTTCCTAACATACAGAAACAGACACAGAGAGATAGACAAAATGAAGAGACAGAGTAATATATCCCAAAGATATAAGGACAGAAAGAATAGGACAAAATTAAAGCAGGAAATCTAAGAAAAACAGAAATAAGTAATAAGCCTGATAAAGAATTTAAAGTTACTCACCAGACATGGAAAAGAGTGGAGAACATCAGTGAGGCCCTTGACAAGGAGATAAAAAATATATCAGAGATGAAAAGCTTAAGAAATAAAAAATACAATAGATGGAATAAATTATAGACTACAGAAGCAGAGAAACATATCAATGACCTGGAGGATAGAGTAATGGAAAGCAATCAAGCTAAATGGGTAAGAGACAAAAAATAGTGCATAACAAAAATAGACTTAGAGAACACAGTGACTCCACCACGGGCAATAACATTCACATTACAGTGATCTCAGAAGGAGAAGAGAGAGATAGGAGAACAGAAAATGCATTTGAAGAAATAATAGCTGAAAACTTCCTGAATCTGGGGAGAGAAACAGAGCTCCAGATTCAGGAAACACAGAGATCTCCCAACAATTCAACCCAGGGAGATCCACACCATGACACAGAGTAACTAAAATGAAAAAAAAAAAAAAAAAACAGTGATAAAGAAAGAATTTTAAAGGTTGTAAGAGAAAAAAACAAACGGGCATACAAAGGAAAGCGTATTAGCTGATTTTTCAGCAGAAAAAAGTGGCATGATGTATTCAAAATGCTAAAAGGGAAAATTCCTCAACCAAGAATATTTTATCCAGCAGGATATCATTTGGAATAGAAGGAGATAGAGTGTCCCAGACAAACAGAAATTAAAAGAATTCATGACTACTAAACCAGCCTTACAAGAAATGTTGAGGGGGAATCTGTGAGCGAGAAACAAAAACCATAATAAGTAAGAGCAAGAAAAATGGGAAGTACAAAAGCAAAAATAAATAAATAAAGTATACCTGTAAAAATCAATCAAAAGAAGCACAAAACAAAAGGATATAAAATATGCTACCAAATATATGAAATGTGGAGAAGAGAGAAATAAAGAATGAGTTCAACATTAAGTGACCATCAGCTTAATATAGACTGCTATATGCTGATGTTATGTAAAAACCACAGAGTTGGGATTCCTGGGTGGCTCATTGGGTTAAGCTGCTACCTTCAGCTCAGGTCATGATCCAAGCATCCTGGGATCGAGTCCTGCATTGGGCTCCTTGCTGGGCAGGGAGCCTGCTTCTCTCATCGCCTTTGCCTGCCTCTCTGCCTGCTTTTGTGCTCTCTCTCTCTTTCTGACAAATAAATAAAATCTTAAAAAAATAGGGTAACTACAAATCAAAAAACAGTAATAGATATGTGAAAAATAAAAGTAAGGAATCCAAATAAATCACTAACAAAAACAAGCAAACCATGATAGAGAAAGAGAAGAGAACAAACAACCACAAAACAAGTAACAAAGTGGAAATAAATACGTATCTATCAGTAATTAGTTTGAATGCAAATGAACTAAACACTCCAATCAAAAGGCACAGAGTAACAAATTGCATTAAAAAAAACCCATCTTTAGGTTGCCTACAAGGGACTTATTTAGACTTAAAGATACCTACAGGTTGAAAGTGAGGGGATGGAGAAACATTTATCATAAAAATGGATGTCAAAAGAAAGCCAGAGTACCAATACTTATATTAAGAGTAAAAAAAGAGCTTAAAACAAAGATTGTAACAAGAGACAAAGAAGACACTATATCATAATACAGAAAACAATCCAACAAGGGGTAATAACAATTTTAAATTATTGATCCAACATGGGAAAACCTAAATACATAAGACAGTTAAAAATAAGCATAAAGAAACTTACTGATAATATACAACAATAATATTAGGGAACTTTAACATCCCACTTACAAAAATGGATAGATCATCCAAATAGAAAATCAACAAAGAAACTGGTTTTTAGTGGCACACTGGAAGAGATGGATCTAAGAGATGTATTCAGAACATTTTATCCTAAGCAGAAGATACACATTATTTTCAAGTGCAGATGGAACATTCTACAGAATAGATAACATATTAAGTCCAAAACAAATCTCAAAAAATTCAAAAATATTGAAGTAATACCATGCATCTTTTCCTACCACAACATTATGAAACTAGAAACCAACCACAAGAAAAAAAAAAAAAAAAAAAAAAAAGACTGCAAATGCATGGAAGTTAAAAAACACTCTACTAAACAATGAATGGATCAGTCAGGAAATCAAAGAAGAAATATTAAGGTAAATGAAAACAAGTAAAAAAAAAAAAAAAAAAACAATAATCCAAAACCTTTGGGATACAACCAAAGCTGTAAGACAGAAGTTTATAGCAATACAGGCCTACATCAAGAAGCAAGAAACTCTCAGATAAATGACCTAACCTTACATCTAAAGTAGCTAGAAAAAGGAACAATAACAACAACAACAAAACATAGAAGTTAAACAATGTGCTACCCCAACCAATGAATGGACCAACCAGGAAATCAAAGAAGAAATAATAAAGTACATGAAAATAAAAACAAAATTGTCCAAGATTTTTGAAATACAGCAAAGGCTGTAAGAGGGAAGTTTATAGCAATACAGGCCTACCACAAGAAACAAGAAAATCCCAAATAAACAACCAAATCTTATACCTAAGTAACTAGAAAAAAAACAACAAAAAAAGCAAAAATAAGCAGAAGGAAGGAAATAATAACAGAGTACTGGGGGTGGTGCACAAACAATGAATCTTGGAACACAGAAAAAAAAAAAAGATCTTGGATATCAGCCCTTTGTCTGTAGCATCATTTGCAAATATATTCTCCCATTCCATGGGTTGCCCTTGTTTTGTTGATGGTTTCCTTTGCTGTGCAAAAGCTTTTGATCTTGATGAAGTCCCAGAAGTTCATTTTCACTTTTGTTTCCTTAACACTACAGACACAGGGCTGATATCAAAGATCCATAAGGAACTCCTCAAACTCAACACTCAAAAAAGAGATAATCACATCAAAAAATAAGCAGAAGACATGAACAGACACTTCTCCAAAGAAGACATACAAATGGCTAACAGACACATGAAAAAATAGTTCATCATCATTAGCCATCACAGAGATACAAATCAAAACTACATTGAAATACCACCTTACACCAGTTAGAATGGCAAAAATTAACAAGACAGGAAACAACAAGTGTTGGAGAGGATGTGGAGAAAGGGGAAACCTCTTACACTGTTGGGAATGCAAGCTGGTGCAGCCACTTTGGAAAACAGTAATCTCTGATGACTATGGATCTATCTTCTCTCGTTGCAACTTTGACTTTTTCAGAATGCCATATAAACTGAATCATATAGTATGTAAGCTTTTGAATCTGACTTCTTTCACTTATAATAACGTGTTTTAGATTTATCCATTGATGTGTGTATCAGTCATTAATTTTTTGAATGTTGAGTGGTATTGCATTGTATAGATATACCATGGTTTGTTTATCCATTCAACTACTGAGGGATTTGACTTGTTTCAGTTCTTGGCAATTAAGACTAATGCTACTATAAACATCCAAATGCAGGTTTTTAGTGAACATAAGATTTAATTTTTTTTTCATTTTTTAAGGCATATGATAAGTGTATGTTTGAAATATTTAAAAAAAAACACAAAACAAACAAAAAATATCAAACTATTTTCCATTAGCAGCTTTACTGTTTTGCTCTGTTTCCTGCAGTATATGAGCCACTTTGGAAAACAGTGTGGAGATTCCTCAGAAAATTAAAAATAGAGCTACCTATGACCCTGCAATTAGAGTACTGGGTATTTACCCCAAAGATATAGATGTACTGAAAAGAAGGGCCATCTGTATCCCAATGTTCATAGCACCAATGTCCACAATAGCCAAACTGTGGAAGGACCTGAGACGCCCTTCAACAGACGAATGGATAAAGAAGATATGGTTCATATATACAAAGGAATATTATGCCTCCATCAGGGAGGATGAATACCCAACTGTTGTACCAACATGGACAGGACTGGAAGAGATTATGCTGAGTGAAATAAGTCAAGCAGAGAGAATCTATTATCATATGGTTTCACTTACTTGAAGAACATAAGGAATAACACAGAGGACATGGGGAGATGGAGAGGAGAAGTGAGTTAGAGGAAACTGGAGAGGAAGACAAACCATAAGAGATGGTGGACTCTGAGAAACAAAGTGAGAGTTTTGGAGAGGGGCATGGGAGGTTGGGTGAGCCTGGTGGTGAGCATTATAGAGGGCACGTATTGCATGGAGCACTGGATGTGGTGCATAAACAATGAATTCTGGTACACTGAAAAGAAATTTTAAAAAAATAAATAAAAATTTAATATTTTAATAATAAATATATTTAATATATGAGATTTCTAAATGTCTTGTATCCTTAATAGCACTTAATACTGTTTGCACTTTCTAAATTCTGAATACAAGTCCTTTGTCACATTTATGATTTGGAAATATGTGCTCTTAGTCTCTAGTTTTCCATCTTTTTTACAATTTCTTCCATAAGGTAAAAGTTTTTTAATCTTAATTAAGTCTAATTATTATTTTTCTTTTGATTATTATGCTTTTAATGATGTATCTAAAAATCATCACTAACCTAAGGATGCAAATATTTTCTTCATTTCTCCCCCTAAAAGCTTTATAGTTTGACCTGTTAATTTTAGGTTTATGATCCATTTTAAGTAGTTTTTGTATAAAGTGAGAAGTATAGGTCAAGGTTTATTTATTTTATAATTTTTTTATTTTAAAGGATACATAATTATTTCAACATAATTTTGGAAAATACTTTCTTTTCTCCATGAATTGTTTTTGAATCTCTGTCAAAACTTCATTGGCGGGATGCGTGGGTGGCTCAATTGGTTAAGCGGCTGCCTTCGGCTCAGGTCATGATCCCGGTGTCCTGGGATCGAGTCCTACATTGGGCTCCTTGCTCGGCAGGGAACCTGCTTCTCCCTCTGCCTATGCCTGCCTCTCTGTCTGCCTGTGCTCGCTCGCTCTCTCTCCCTCTGTCCCTGACAAATAAATAAATAAAATCTTTAAAAAAAAAAAAAACTTCATTGGCTATATTTGGTGGCTTTATTTCTGGACTCCATTCTATTCTCTTGATACCTGTGTCTGTCATAACCCCAGCACCTCAGTCTTGGTTACCAAAGCTTTAATCATTATCTCCCTTGATGATTACATTTCCAAGGCGTGGTCGCCAGATTCTCGAGGAAGAGAATCTGTGTTGTAGAACTAGCAAGACAGTGGGACAAGTGGGGACAAGATTAATATATGTGTCAAAGTAGGCAGAGAGGGGACTTACAATTATAAGTTTTCTTTTAAAAAATGCTCTAAACAGCAATGTTCACCATAATCAAACTGTGGAAGGAGCCAAGATGCCCTTCAACAGATGAATGGATAAAGAAGATGTGGTTCATATATATATATAATGGAATATTATTCAGCCATTAGAAAGGATGAATATCTACCATTCTCATTGACGTGGATGGAACTGGAGGGGATTATGCTAAGTGAAATAAGTCAAGCAGAGAAAGACAATTATCATATGGTTTCACTCATATGTAGAACATAAGGAATAGCATGGAGCACCATAGGGGAAGTGAGGGAGAATTGAAGGGGAAGAAATCAGAAAGGGAGACAAACCATGAGACACTTTGGGGAAAAAATTGAGGGTTACAGAAGGGTAGGGAGTAAGGAGATAGGGTAACCAGGTGATGGGTATTAAGGAGGGGAGCACTGGGTGTTACATGCAACTAATGAATCATTGAACACTACATCAAAAACTAATGAAGTACTATATGATGGCTCACTGAACATAATAAAAAAATGCTCTAAGGAATGGAAGCTCAGGGGACTACAGGCAGAAAGAAGACTAAGGTTTGGTCAAGCTAAGGGACACTTGAAGGATGTCTTGGTCATCTCTGTGAGAAACAATTTTATCATTAAGAACTCAGTGCTCATATGCAAGGGTTTTTGGCAATTATAGATGTCACACATTTTGAAAATACTTCAGTCAGCAACTTTTCCCCCACTTCTTTCAGTAAGGTTGTTCTATGTGCTTCTAATAGAGTTAGATTGTTCTTTGATATTCTGCATTTCATGCTGGGATTCTTCAACCTCCTAAATTAAAAATAATTTGCATATATTAAGGTTTACTTTTTGTCTGGTGAAGTTCTATGGAAAAGAAATAATGTTATGAATCTGCTGTATTCATTTCCTAAGGCTTCAAAGTATCACAGGATGGGAAGTTTAAATGACAGAAATTTCTTTTTTCACAATTCTGGAAATTGGAAGTCCAAGATCAAACCTTCAACAAATTGGGTTTCTTCTGAGGCCAATCTCCAAGGCTTGTAGACAGCCACCTTCTTCTTTCTGTTTTCCTCTAGGTTCTAATTTCTTATATGACACCAGTCATATTGGATCAGGGTCCACTCTAATGACTTCATTTTAACTTAATCACCTCTTTACAATCCTGTCTCCAAATAAAGTCATCTTCTGAAGTATTGTGGGTTAGAACTTCAAAATATGAATTCTATAAGGACACAATTCAGCCCATATCTACTATTAGAGTGTCATGTGGAATAATTATACTGTCTTTAATAATCCCATATGCTTCACCCATTCCACTGCCTCACTGATCCAAACTACTGGCAACCCCAGATTTTTTTAATTGTCTCTATAGTTTTGCTTTTCTTGGAATGTCATGTAATAAAATCACACCATATGTAACCTTTGAAGACTGACATCTTTCAATTAGTAATATGTATTTAAGACTTTTTAACATTTTATTTATTTATTTATTAGAGAGAGAGAGAGAAAGAGAGAGGGAGAAAGACAGAGGGAAGGAGTATGGGGAGGAGCAGAGGGAGAAGAATAAGTAGACTCAACACTGAGTGTGGAGCCCAATTCAGGGCTTGATCTCAGAACTCTGAGATCATGACCTGAGCTGAAATCAAGAGTTGGATGCTCAACTGACTGAACTACCCAGGTGTACCTGTGTTTAAGATTCATCTGTGCCCTTTTATAGCTTAATACTTCATTTCTTTTGGTTGCTGGTTCTTTTTATCTATTTGATAAATGCACCACAGTTTGCATGCTAATTCACTTACTGAAGATTATCTTTGTTGCTTTCAGTTTTGGGCAATTATGAATAAAGCTGCTATAGACATTCATTTGGATACAATTTTTCAAATCAATTGGGTAACTACCTAAGGCACAGTTTCTGGATTATATGGTAAAACTACATATGCTTATTTTCTACCTACTTCATGTGCGCTTTGGTTAGATGTCTGTTCAAGTCTGTTGATTAGATTTATTTATTTATTTATTTATTTATTTATTTATTTATTTATTATTTATTTGTTATTTTTGAAACATAGGGATTATTTTATTGGCTTGTGCACTTTTTTTAATTTAAATTTTATTTTTCTAGTATTTTTGAGGATTTTTGCATCTATTTCATCAGGGATATTGGCCTATCGTTCCCTTTTCTAGTGGAGTCTTCATCTGGTTTTGGTATCAGGATAATACTGGCCTCATAGAATGGATTTAGAAGTTTTCCTTCCCTTTCCATTTTTTAGAATAGTTTGAGAAGAATCAGTGTTAACTCTTCTTTAAATGTTTATAGAATTCCCTCTGAAGCTGTCTAGTCCTGGACTCTTGTTTGTTGGGAGATTTTTGATTTCTGGTTCAAATACTTTGCTCATTATTGGTCTGTTCAAGTTCTCCATTTCTTTCTGCTTCAGTTTTGGTAGTTTATATGTTTTAGAAATGTATCCATTTCTTCCAGTTTGTCTAATTTGTTGGCATATAGTTTTTAATAACATTCTCTTATAATTATATTTTTGTGATGTTGGGTTATTTCTCCTCTTTCATTGGTGATTTTGTTTATTTGATTCTTTTCTCTCTCTCTCTCTCTCTCTCTTTCTCTCTCTTTGTTTGTTTTTGATGAGTCTGGCTAAAGATTTATCAATTTTGTTAATGTTTTCAAAGAACCAGCTCCTGGTTTCATTGATCTGTTCTATTGTTCTTTTAGTTTCTCTATCAATTCTTTTTTTTTAATATTCTTTTAAATTTAATTTTTTTCAGTGTTCCAAGTTACATTGTTTATGCACCATACCCAGTGCTCCATGCAATACGTGCCCTCCTTAATACCCACCACCAGGCTTACCCATCTCCCCACCCCTTCCCTTCCTAAATCCTCAGTTTGTTTCTCAGAATACAGTCTCTCATGCTTCATCTCCCCCTCTGATTTCCCCCAATTCACTTTTCTTTTCCTTCTCCTAATGTCCTCCATGTTATTCCTTATGTTCTTCAAGTAAGTGAAACCATATGATAATAGATTCTCTCTGCTTGACTTATTTCACTCAGCATAATCTCCTCCAGTCCTGTCCATGTTGGTACAACAGTTGGGTATTCATCCTTCCTGATGGAGGCATAATATTCCTTTGTATATATGAACCATATCTTCTTTATCCATTCGTCTGTTGAAGGGCGTCTCAGGTCCTTCCACAGTTTGGCTATTGTGGACATTGGTGCTATGAACATTGGGGTACAGATGACCCTTCTTTTCAGTACATCTATATCTTTGGGGTAAATACCTAGTACTGCAATTGCAGGGTCATAGTGTAGCTCTATTTTTAATTCTTTTGAGGAATCTTCACATTGTTTTCCAAAGTGGCTCATATACTGCGGGAAGGAGAGCAAAACGGTAAGCTGCTATGGAAAATAGTTTGACTTTTTTTTTTTTTGGTTTTGTGTTTTTTTTAAATATTTTAAACATACACTTATCATATGCCTTAAAAAATGAAAAAAAATTAAACCTTATGTTCACTCAAAAACCTGCATTTGGATGTTTATAGCAGCATTAGTCATAGTTATAGTCATAGTCATAGCATTAGTTCATTGCCAAGAACTGAAACAAGTCAAATCCCTCAGTAGTTGAATGGATAAACAAACCATGGTATATATCTATACAATGCAATACCACTCAACATTCAAAAAATTAATGACTGATACACACAACAATGAATAAATCTAAAATACATTATTATAAGTGAAAGAAGTCAGATTCAAAAGCTTACATACGGGGCGCCTGGGTGGCTCAGTGGGTTAAGCCACTGCTTTCGGCTCAGGTCATGATCCCGGGGTCCTGGGATCGAGTCCCATATCAGGCTTCCCATGCTTTGTGGGGAGCCTGCTTCTCCCTCTCCCTCCCTCTCCCCCTGCTTGTGTTCTCTCTCTCTCTCTGTGTCAAATAAATAAATAAAATCTTTAAAAAAAAAAAGCTTACATACTATATGATTCAGTTTATATAGCATTCTGAAAAAGTCAAAGCTACAACAAGAGAAGATAGATCCATAGTCATCAGAGATTAGAGGTGGAGAGAGGGTTTGTTTGCAAAGGGGCAGCAAGAAGGAAAGTTGGAGGATGAGGGAACTTTTCAGAATCCTGAATGTAGTGATGGTTTCAAGACTCTAGACATCTGCCAAAATCCACAAAAGTGTACTAGAAAAACAATAAATTTTATTTTATATAAATTTGAGTTTTTAAATAGTAAAAAAAATTGACAAGTTTACTCTGGTAACAGCATTATGGACTTCCTGTGGGTGTAAAAAATAAATAAAAGTATCAAATCTGTGAAAGAAGTGATTACATCATCCCTTTTTGAAATTATGATAAGCTACATGAAAATCAAAAAGGAGCTATGGATAAAATCATAACTAAGGAGAGAGAATAACAAGGATAACATATAAGATCAACATTAAAAAACAAATAGTACTTCTGCACATCAACAATTACCAATTATGCAATAAAAACTTTTCAAAAATAGTTGCAAAAACTACTCATATTTATAGGAATAAATATGTGAAAGACACTTATAGGAAAATTTAAAAATCATGACTGAAAGCATTAAAGAAAGCCTAAATATAAATGTCCATAAATTTGAAGGTTTAATATCAAAAAGGTCAATTATTCCCAAATTTATAAATTAAATGACATTATAATAAAAATGCCATAAAATTTTGTGAAACTTGACATGATTCTATAATTTTTATAAAGGGGCCAAAGGGACAGAGACAAGATGGTTTTTAAGAAGAAGAATGTGGGTGCTTGGCCCTATCAGGGCAGATGATAATGCAATTAGGACAATGGGATGATGACATCGGAGCAGAGGTAGACTCAAGTTGAGAACAGAAGACCCAAACACACAATCATGGATGCATAGTATGTAATACATCAGTGGAGGAGGCCTGCCTATTTGGTAGAAGGAACAGAGTTAATTTGTTCTTTGACTGCTTCAATAGAAAACATAGAATAATATCTTTCTGACCTCCAGATAGAAAAGGATTCCCTAAAAAGTTTCAAAAGGAACAATTCATAAAGGAAAGGATCAATCATTATTGACATGTTAAAATACAAACTTACACAAAAGATATTAAATAATGTAAGAAAATAAGATAGACAAGGAGAAGATTAGCTATACATGTAACAGAAAAAGGATTCATGTCAAATATATATGCCTAACAAATCATAAAGAAAAAAAGCAAATAAGTCAATAAACAAGTGGGGAGGAAAGATGCGCAGGCAGCTTAAGTGGGAAATAAATGTGGTGAAGTGCTCAGCCAGACCACTAATCCAGGAAAGGCAAATTAAAACCATAATGAGACATAATTTCTTAACCAACAAATTGGTTAAAAATGGGCCAGGTATACAAAAGTTAACATGACAACACTGGTGATGAATCTGAAGATATCTGGCATATTGAAAGGTGCACCTACTGTGTGATCAGCAAATCTCTCTTATGTGTATAACCAGAATGTGGGCTTCCAAATGCTTCTTATCTGGATCCATGTAGAAAACCCACTTATTTACATCATAACCCAATACAGAGGACACGTAGGTGTGTATGATATATATATGTATGTGTAGTCCATGAAAAATATTTATACTTTTCACATGTGATGCACTGTTATTTTATATTTTATTATGCCACCTTCTTTGTCATGCTTACCTTGACCACTACTTGATTTTATGATGCACAAATAGGCCAAGACTTGCTCTTTGAAAGGCACTCCGACCCCAAAAGCTCTTATTCACACACACTAGGAGGCAAGTACAAAAATGTTCACCATAACTTTATTTATAATAAATATTTGGAAACACTTTAAATTACTTCAAAAAATAAATAAAAGAGTATTACCATTTGTATAGATATATAATAAAAGCTTGTAACATGTAGTGAAAAGTTTAAAACATATGGGAATGACAAATACCAAAGTTGGAGAGCAGATATTTCTGGTGCACAGGAAGGGAAAAGGCACTCACAAGAATTTCAAATGTGTATCTAAAAAGGTTAGGGTCTACAAAGAATATATGAAAAATATGGCAAAATTCTAACAGTTGATGAAGTATATTTTTATGTGCATTTTGTATATTTTGTAACTTTAAAAGAAACAAGAACACAGATGAGCTTGGCTCATGAGCAGAGAGACATGTAGTTTGAGCAGGATAAACACCATGGAACTGGGTTCTGTTTTGTTCTATTTTGTGTTGTTCTTGTCTAAAGGCCTAAACCTGAGAACATCCCCCCGCCCCCATCTATCAGTCACTTTCCATTTGTTTCATCTGCTTTAATTCTTACCATGATCATGAGTGATGGATTATCACATTCGTTTCACAGATGAAGAAACTGAAGCTCAGAAATGTTAAGCATAATAATCTGTCAGGGCTGGGAGCCCATAGTGGTAGAGTTGGCATGAAAACTTGCCCTCTCATCACCTAGACTGATTTTCCCAGTACATGTCCTTTTTTCTAAAAGCCAGAAAGAGGCAAGGCTCAGTGCTGGGGTCAACACTGTAGTATGTCAACATCCTCCCACTTCTAACACAAGAGAAAGCAGAGACTAGTTTCTCTGAAGATCATTTTCTTAGAGAAATCATTCAGCATCATAGGATAGAGAGAAACCCCAAGACTCACTGTCTCAGGCCCAGGTGGTCACAGTGAAGAACTTCACTTGAGTGGGACCCAGAGAATCAGCCTGAGCCCAAGGATACACACCTATATACAAGAGAGGCCCAGGCCTGAGTCAACAGCCCAAGGATCTTTAGCCCCATCAGCCCCCTGAGATGTATTTTCTCCTGTATAAAATGGGAATGTAATCTCTATCTCCCAAGGAAGGATGATTTGCAGAGGCAATGGGTATAGAAGTACTCTGTGAACTGTAATACATAATACATTTGTAAGGCTATCATCTTCACTTTCTTCTCCAGAAGTGCTTAACAGGAAAAACATAGCTAAAGGTATGGATCCATGGCCTCTGTGAACTGCTGTTACTTGGTACTGCTGCCACAGTAGCAAATCTCATGTTTCCACTGAGCTCCACCTAAGACAGATCCAGCCCATTCCCGCCTTCCCTTTTCCCACCGGACCTCACGGAAGGACTTCTAGTTCCTGCACATTCCTGGACCCTTTGGAGCACTTGACTGTCACTGGTCCTTCTGCCCATTATTGTCCCAGCACTGGGGTTGATCAGAAGTGTTCTGGCTTTGGCCAGAGCAGATCAAGCTTCTTCCTTCAGACCCAATGTAGGGACCTGCTGTTATACAACATGCCAGTTATCTCTATACATCTCCCTTCTCCCTCTAAGTGTATGAGCATGACAAAAAATGAAATACATGCTTAAAAGAGATTGGGAGTGCAGCCCTAATGTCTGGGCCCAAGCCCCAAGTGAAGTAGAGCACACTCAGCTGTGGGATGATGTGAAGTATGTCCACAATGTTTCCTTATTTCACCCACCAAGCTCAAGCTTCCTCTGCTTCTGGGAGCACAAAATATTTTCCCTAAATACCAGAATATTCTTTAGATCCTGAAATGTCTCTTTAAAATGCTATACTCTCTGCACTGTCCTCTGCCTTAGGATCGGCTTTCTATTACATTATATATCAGTCTGCTAGGGTTGCCATAAAAAAAAAATATGACAATTCTGAAAGCTGGAAGTCCAATATCAAGGTGTCAAGAGCAGGACTAATTTCTTCTGAGGCCTCCCTCCTTGGCTTGTTGTTGGCTATCTTCTCTCTGTGTCCTTACATGGTCTTCCTTCTGTGTGTGTCTATACCCTAATTTCTTCTTATTAAAAACTCCAGTCATATTGGATTAGAGCCCACCCCAATGACCTCATTCTAACTTAATCACTTTTTAAAGACCCTATCTCAAATACAGTTATACTCTGAGTTATTGGGAATTAGTACTTCAACACACAAAATTTGGGAGAAAGGACACAATTTAGCCTATATCATATTACAACTCTCCATATGCCCTAACTTCCCTAGTTGGGCTAGTCACCCCTTTGCTTTCTCCCATGGACCCTCTGCCTTTCTGTAAGGTAGCTCTTGGAATGTGCTACAGACACTGATGTGTTTACACAACACCATTAATGCCCCTCAGTAGAACACCAGGCTTTTGCCAGCAAGGTGTTCTCCTTACCTTGGTGCTCAGGGTCCCACTCAGCAGGGGGCAATTGTTGGGGAATGCACTGTTGCCTCCGACAGGTGCTGCATGCTGTCAATGAAGCATAAAAGCCAGTTTGATCTTTGAAGTCCCATTCCTAAAGTCAAACACAAACATGAACACGTTGTGAAAAAAAACAAACAAAAGTACAAGATTTCAGTGCATTTAGCATTCTATCACTCTAAGCTCAAACAAAAGAGTGACAGTGTATGTACTGCCACCTGCCTTCTAAGAGATTCTGCATCTTCTACCTTGCCCAGGCTGCTGGATTTCTGACATTTGGCTAAACTCAGCTCAGATACCATCTTTCCTAGAATCTTATCTCCAGACCAGGGATTCCCCCTAGCAAAGCTTCCTATAATTATTTATGGGAATATTTATCTCTCTCAGAAGTCTGCAAGTTTCATGAGGTCAGAAAACAATCCAGATTCATTCTAGTCTTACCAGTGCCAATTGCTCAGCTAGAGATAGTAAAAAAAAAATGTTTTGGAAGTAAATGAATAAATAAGATTATTAATTAAAAAAAAACCTGAAGCCAAATTAGATTCCTCTTCCCTAAGCATACTTTATACCTACTTACATTTACAACTTTGACTGTTCCTTCTTCCCAGAATTCACCATTTTGTAAATAACAATTCTAAAACTTATTCTCTGACAGCTATGACAGCTATGACAATTCTTTATTTAAGTGTTGCTTTTTTCCTTTTTTCCAGAACCTAAAACTGGGTCTGGCATACATGGGTCTCAGTGCATCTCTGATGAATTGCCTTGTTGTGGTATGAAATACTTCCTTAGATCACACTGGATTCATCATCTTTCCTTCCTCTTAATTACAGTAAGGCATTAATAAATCCGTTCATTAGTCATTTATTCAATACAATGCCCAGATCTAACCCTGGGGCACCAAGAAGATATGGTCTTTTTTAGTAAGCCATTTCCAGGAGTGTGGAAGAAGTGTTGTGTAAATAAGCAACAATGCACCCAAGAACGTACCACAGGTGTCTTGGGAGCTCTCTCTGTAGCATACAGGAAATGAATGAATAGCACCAGGAAATGAACATTCTCCACAGGCTTTAGAGGTTAGTGTGTAACATGCTTAAGCCAATGTGAGCCATAAACTGATACTTAAGGAGAGCTGAGAGAGTCAGGGGCTGACCGTTGAGGCGGAAGATATGCGGTCTGGGCATGCCTGGGAGAGCCCCAGAAATTAAAGATGGCTGTAGTGCAGAGAGAGTTATGGAAGTATGATGGCCACAGAGCTCAAATGCAAGCTATGGTCAAGTCATAACCAACCCTGTGCATCCTTCAGATAAGCCTGGGGTCCCTTCTGCAAGTTCTCATTCTCATGCATCTGTTTTGGACTTATACACAGCACCTACAAAAGTAGATAATGGGAGCACTGTAGAATCCTATAGGGAATGGCTCAAAGAAAGGAGACATGTGGGGTAGAGGGAGAAGCTATATCTGCAGAAGTGGACAGAGGCCATGGCAGGTCTCCAGAGAGTGAAAGACAGGTGTGAGCCCTGGCAGGGTGCAGGGGAAGGAGGTATGGGAGCTGGCACCCAGGAGACTCCCTGGGGAAAGGGAGGTTTCACAAAGCTTTTTGTATTTCTTTTTTCCTTTTAAGTGTTTATTAAACTCATGTAATCATTTGCTTCTTCCTGTTCTGTAGATATTTATAAACTCTCCATTGTGAATCAGAAATACTTAAAGGACATGACTGGGCTTTATGCACCTTTATATGCTACAAGTTTAAGCACAATAGGGAGCCCAGAAAAAATATGTCAAATGCATCTTTTGCATGAGTCAGGGGGTAAATGGCATCAAGTCAATGAGTAAATGGCATCAAGTTAGCTATCAGAATTTATTTTCTTTCAATCTCTTCCTAATTATCCCTTAATCAAAGTTTCAGGAAGCCCTAGAATTCTATGCAGACAATTAAGTCAGTAGTGTTTGATCCAAAAGGGGCCAGAGAAGGTTTTCACTATGTAGGGGAAAGATTTTAAAATGAAGTCAGAGTAAACAGTAATAGATTTTTATTAGTCATAAGCTCATAGAGGGCAGAGGGCAGATGTTGATATTTTCCACATAGCACATTCACTTTTACACAGGAGGTCAGTACTTGGCCATTAGATGATTGAAAATCGTGGATGAATCAATGACAGTGATAAGATAAGGAGGAACAAGGAAATGTGATGAGTAAGATATTTCATTAATGGCCAAAGCCATATGGATAGATTATGTGCTAATGTAAACACAAGGAGAAAGTGTGTTGATTAAACCTAGGTGTTATTTATCCCATCTTAATATATTTAAAGTTCAGGTTCTTGGGGCACCTGAGTGGCTCAGTGGATTAAGCCTCTGCCTTCTGCTCAGGTCATGATCTCAGGGTCCCGGGCTCAGCAGGGAGCCTGCTTCCCCAACACCCCCCACCCACCCACCCTACACCTCTCTCTCTGCCTACCTCTCTGCCTATTTGCGATCTCTGTCAAATAAACAAATAAAATCTTTTTTAAAAAGTTTTAAAATAAAGTTCAGGTTCTCAAACACTGGTCTTTTCCTCAATTACTACCCAAAGGGCTACAATTAATCCCCAGCTAAGGGCATCCTCCAGCACTGCACAGAAAAGAGTCTTGAGTCCGAATGGACTAAAGGGAGTAGACACTGTGATTGAAATGTGCTGACTGCTTATGGGGGCATTTGGAAATGTGGGTCTACAGACACGTGATTTTGTCAAAACTGCACTAAGCTTTTCAGGGTGCTAGGGTCTGGGAAGTAATTCAGTTATTTCAACTCCTGGCTCAGTTATTCAGTCTGAAAACACAACATATTTACTGATGTCTTAGGGAGACTGCATATGAATTCCAACTTTGTTGTTTATAGGCTAGGTGATCTTGCACATGTATAAAGTCTCTAGGTCTTATTTTCTCTATCTGAAATGTAAGGATCCTTCCTCATTCAGTCTATGAAAATAGTGTACCTATGGCACTATTTTAAACTATTTAAAGTGCCTATGCACAGATTGTACTCAACAAACGGCATCAAATATTTTCAACTCTTACTTTCATTGACTTGCTTTGGATTCACGCACAGCACCTACAGAAAATGGATAGTGAAAAGCAGCAACTTCCAGAATAGACCCACACCATTACCCTGTGTAGTGGAATTTAAAATTGTTCCCAAGATTTCCAGAGAGCAATCTCCTTGCCATTCTGTCAAACACTGATGCAGGGAATTCATGGGTGTGATTAAGACTCCAAATCAACTGACCTTAAGAAAAGGAAATTACTGGGGCGCCTGGGTGGCTCAGTGGGTTAAAGCCGCTGCCTTCGGCTCAGGTCATGATCCCAGGGTCCTGGGATCGAGCCCCGCATTGGGCTCTCTGCTCGGCAGGGAGCCTGCTTCCCTTCCTCTCTCTCTCCCTGCCTCTCTGCCTACTTGTGATCTCTGTCTGTCAAATAAGTAAATAAAATCTTAAAAAAAAGAAAAAGAAAAGGAAATTACTCTTGTTGGACCTAACCTAATCAGATGAGTCCTTAAAAGACAGTCCTTGAAAAAGAGGATCAATGCATAAGAAAGATTCAGCATAAGGGACATTTTAATTTGCTGACTTTCAAGATATAAGGGATCTCTAGGAGCTGAGAAAAAATCCCCAGCTGACTGACTGACAGCCAGAAAAGAGGAACGTCAGTAAAATACCTACAAGATTGAATTTTTCACAACCACAAGGCTTAGAAGAAGATTCTCAGTTCCAGATGAGACCAGAGCCATGCCAATATCTTAATTTCAGCCCACAAGAGTATGAGCATAGAACTCAGCCATGCTTGGCCACATTTCTAACCTACAGAACTGTGAGATGTATTTTTTTATGCCATTAAGTTTATAGTCACTTGTTATCCATCAGTTGAAAACTAATGTACCCTAGTTCTTCTTTCACAGATTTTACTTGGCAGATAAGTAAATTTCCTATCTTTTTTTTTTAAAGATTTTATTTGTTTATTTATTTGACAGACAAAGATCACAAGTAGGCAGAGCAGCAGACTGAGAAAGAGGAGGAAGCAGGCTCCCTGTTGAGCAGAGAGCCTGTTGCGGGGCTTGATCCCAGGACCCTGGAATCATGACCTGAGCCGAAGGCAGAGACTTTAACCCACTGAGCCACCTAGGTGCCCCAGTAAATTTCCTATCTTACAACTATCACAAAAATTATGTTCCTGGAAGGAGACACCTTAACACAACTATCTTCCTTTAAGACCTATAAAGTATAGCATCATCTCACCAAATGAGCTACAGCCTTCTATCTTTTTGTGATGGTCAGTATATCACCTTACATGGCTTTTATAATGTTGCTTATGGTTGTTTTTCTGACAATAAAATTGATATACGCTTATAGATAGAAAAGTTTGAAGCCACAGAAAAGCAAAAGTAAGAAAACAAATCATCAGTCCCGCTCTCAGAAGCAATCCCTGTTAATGTGTTGACAGCAATCCTTTTATATATTTGTTTTTAAAGTTAAAAAACATAATATAGGAGGAGTCAAGATGGCGGAGAGGTAGCAGGCTGAGAGTACTTCAGGTAGCGGGAGATCAGCTAGATAGCTTATCTAAAGATTGCAAACACCTACAAATCCAATGGGAGATCGAAGAGAAGAAGAACAACAACTCTAGAAACAGAAAATCAACCACTTTCTGAAAGGTAGGACTGGTGAAGAAATGAATCCAAAGCGACGGGAAGATAGACCACGGGGGGAGGGGCCGGCTCCCAGCAAGCGGCGGAGCAAAGGAGCACAAAATCAGTACTTTTAAAAGTCTGTTCCGCTGAGGGACATCGCTCCAGAACTTAACCAGGGTGAAGCCCATGCAGGGTCAGCGTGGCCTCAGGTCCAGCAGGGTCACAGAAGGATCAGGGGTGTCTGAGTGTTGCAGAGCTTACAGGTATTAGAATGGGGAAGCCGGCTACAGAGACAGAGCCGAGGAGTGAGCTCTAAGCTCGGGGTTACCTTGAACCGGTCGCAGGCTTGGTCAGCTCAGAGCGCGGCACGAGGCCAGGGTGACGGGAGTAATTGGGCGCTGTTCTCTGAGGGCGCACTGAGGAGTGGGGCCCCGGGCTCTCGGCTCCTCTGGGCCAGAGACTGGGAGGCCGCCATCTTCATTCACGTCCTCCAGAACTCTACCGAAAGTGCTCAGGGAACAAAAGCTCCCGAAAGCAAACCCAAGCGGATTACTCAGACCGGCCCCGGATAGGGCGGTGCAATTCTGCCTGGGGCAAAGATACTTGAGAATCACTACAACAGGCCCCTCCCCCAGAAGATCAACAAGAAACCCAGCCAGACCAAGTTCACCAACCAAGGAGTGCAGTATCAATACCAAGGAGAGCAGAGGAATTCCAGAGGAGGAGAAAGCAAAGCACGGAGCTCATGGCTTTCTCCGAATGATTCTTTAGCCTTGCAGTTAATTTAATTTTTTTTTCTTTTTCAATTTTTTTTCTCTTCTTCTGCTAAATTTTTTAAACTTTTACCCTTTTCTTTTTTAACGTCTTTTAACTAGTTTATCTAATATATATATATTTTTTTCCTTTTTATATTTTTTCTTTATTGGTTTTCTTTTTTTAATTGTTTCTTTCTTTTTTTTTTTTCTTCTGAACCTCTTTTTACCCCTTTTTCCCCCCTCACGATTAGGGATCTCTTCTGATTTGCTTAAGCATATTTTCCTGGGGTTGTTGCCACAATTTTAGTATTTTACTTGCTCGTTCGTATACTCTTATCTGGACAAAATGACAAGGCTGAAAAATTCCCCACAAAAAAAAGAACAAGAGGCGGTACCAAAGGCTAGGGACCTAATCAATACAGACATTGGAAATATGTCAGATCTAGAGTTCAGAATGACGATTCTCAAGGTTCTAGCCGGGCTTGAAAAAGGAATGGAAGATATTAGAGAAACCCTCTTGGGAGATATAAAAGCCCTTTCTGGAGAAATAAAAGAACTAAAATCTAACCAAGTTGAAATCAAAAAAGGTATTAATGAGGTGCAATCAAAAATGGAGGCTCTGACGGCTGGATAAATGAGGCAGAAGAAAGAATCAGCGATATAGAAGACCAAATGACAGAGAATAAAGAAGCTGAGCAAAAGAGGGACAAACAGCTACTGGACCATGAGGGCAGAATTCGAGAGATAAGTGACATCATAAGATGAAACAACATTAGAATAATTGGGATTCCAGAAGAAGAGGAAACAGAGAGGGGAGCAGAAGGTATAATAGAGAGAATTATTGGAGAGAATTTCCCCAATATGGCAAAGGGAACAAGCATCAAAATCCAGGAGGTTCAGAGAACCCCCCTCAAAATCAATAAGAATAGGTCCACACCCCGTCATCTAAGAGTAAAATTGACAAGTCTTAGTGACAAAGAGAAGATCCTGAAAGCAGCCCGGGAAAAGAAGTCTGTAACGTACAATGGTAAAAATATTCGATTGGCAGCAGACTTATCCACAGAGACCTGGCAGGCCAGAAAGAGCTGGCATGATATATTCAGAGTACTAAACGAGAAAAACATGCAGCCAAGAATACTATATCCAGCTAGGGTATCATTGAAAATAGAAGGAGAGATTAAAAGCTTCCAGGACAAACAAAAACTGGAAGAATTTGCAAATACCAAGCCAGCTCTACAGGAAATATTGAAAGGGGTCCTCTAAGCAAAGAGAGACCCTAAAAGAAGTAGATCAGAAAGAAACAGAGACAATATACCTAACAGTCACTTTACAGGCAATACAATGGTACTAAATTCATCTCTCAATACTTACCCTGAATGTTAATGGACTAAATGCTCCAATCAAAAGACACAGGGTATCAGAATGGATAAAAAAACAAAACCCATCTATATGTTGCCTACAAGAAACTCATCTTAAACGTGAAGACACCTCCAGATTTAAAGTGAGGGGGTGGAAAAGAATTTACCATGCTAATGGACATCAGAAGAAAGCAGGAGTGGCAATCCGTATATCAGATCAATTAGATTTTAAGCCAAAGACTACAATAAGAGATGAGGAAGGACACTATATCATACTCAAAGGAACTATCCAACAAGAAGATCTAACAATTTTAAATATCTATGCCCCTAACTTGGGAGCAGCCAACTATATAAACCAATTAATAACAAAATCAAAGAAACACATCGACAATAATACAATAATAGTAGGGGACTTTAACACTCCCCTCACTGAAATGGACAGATCATCCAAGCAAAAGATCAACAAGGAAATAAAGGCCTTAAATGACACACTGGACCAGATGGACATCACAGATATATTCAGAACTTTTCATCCCAAAGCAACAGAATACACATTTTTCTCTAGTGCACATGGAACATTCTCCAGAATAGACCACATTCTTGGTCCTAAATCAGGTCTCAACCGTTATCAAAAGATCGGAATCATTCCCTGCATATTTTCAGACCACAATGCTCTGAAGCTAGAACTCAATCACAAGAGGAAATTTGGAAAGAACCCAAATACATGGAGACTAAACAGCATCCTTCTAAAGAATGAATGGGTCAACCAGGAAATTAAAGAAGAATTGAAAAAATTCATGGAAACAAACGATAATGAAAACACAACGGTTCAGAATCTGTGGGACACAACAAAGGCAGTCCTGAGAGGAAAATATATAGCGGTACAAGCCTTTCTCAAGAAACAAGAAAGGTCTCAGGTACACAACCTAACCCTACACCTAAAGGAGCTGGAGAAAGAACAAGAAAGAAACCCTAAACCCAGCAGGAGAAGAGAAATCATAAAGATCAGAGCAGAAATCAATGAAATAGAAACCAAAAAAACAATAGAACAAATCAACGAAACTAGGAGCTGGTTCTTTGAAAGAATTAATAAGATTGATAAACCCCTGGCCAGACTTATCAAAAAGAAAAGAGAGAGGACCCAAATAAATAAAATCATGAATGAAAAAGGAGAGATCACAACGAACACCAAAGAAATACAGACAATTATAAGAACATACTATGAGCAACTCCACACCAACAAATTTGACAATCTGGAAGAAATGGATGCATTCCTAGAGACATATAAACTACCACAACTGAACCAGGAAGAAATAGAAAACCTGAACAGACCCATAAGCAGTAAGGAGATTGAAACAGTCATCAAAAATCTCCAAACAAACAAAAGCCCAGGGCCAGATGGCTTCCCGGGGGAATTCTACCAAACAATTAAAGAAGAACTAATTCCTATTCTCCTGAAACTGTTCCAAAAAATAGAAATGGAAGGAAAACTTCCAAACTCATTTTATGAGGCCAGCATCACCTTGATCCCAAAACCAGACAAGGATCCCATCAAAAAAGAGAACTACAGACCAATATCCTTGATGAACACAGATGCAAAAATTCTCACCAAAATACTAGCCAATAGGATTCAACAGTACATTAAAAGGATTATTCACCACGACCAAGTGGGATTTATTCCAGGGCTGCAAGGTTGGTTCAACATCCGCAAATCAATCAATGCGATACAACACATTAATAAAAGAAAGAACAAGAACCATATGATACTCTCCATAGATGCTGAAAAAGCATTTGACAAAGTACAGCATCCCTTCCTGATCAAAACTCTTCAAAGTGTAGGGATAGAGGGCACATACCTCAATATTATCAAAGCCATCTATGAAAAACCCACCACAAATATCATTCTCAATGGAGAAAAACTGAACGCTTTTCCGCTAAGGTCAGGAACACAGCAGGGATGTCCGTTATCACCTCTGCTATTCAACATAGTACTAGAAGTCCTAGCGTCAGCAATCAGACAACAAAAGAAAATTAAAGGCATCCAAATCGGCAAAGAAGAAAAACTATCACTCTTTGCAGATGATATGATACTATATGTGGAAAATCCAAGAGACTCCATCCAAAGCTGCTAGAACTTATAGAGGAATTCAGTAAAGTGTCAGGATATAAAATCAATGCACAGAAATCAGTTGCATTTCTCTACACCAACAACAAGATAGAAGAAATAGAAATTAAGGAGTCAATACCATTTACAATTGCACCCAAAACTATAAGATACCTAGGAATAAACCTAACCAAAAAGACTAAGAATCTATACACAGAAAACTATAAAATACTCATGAAAGAAATTGAGGAAGACACAAAGAAATGGAAAATGTTCCATGCTCCTGGATTGGAAGAATAAATATTGTCAAAATGTCTATGATACCTAAAGCAATCTACACATTTAATGCAATTCCTATCAAAGTACCATCCATTTTTCTTTCAAAGAAATGGAACAAATAATCCTAAAATTTATATGGAACCAGAAAAGACCTTGAATAGCCAAAGGAATATTGAAAAAGAAAGCTAAAGGTGGTGGCATCACAATTCCAGTCTTCAAGCTCTATTACAAAGCTGTCTTCATCAAGACAGCATGGTACTGGCACAAAAACAGACACATAGATCAATGGAACAAAATAGAGAGCCCAGAAATAGACCCTCAACTCTATGGTCAACTAATCTTCAACAAAGCAGGAAAGAATGTCCAATGGAAAAGACAGCATCTTCAATAAATGGTGTTAGGAAAATTGGACAGCCACATGCAGAAAAATGAAATTGGATCATTTCCTTACACCACACATGAAAATAGATTCAAAATGGATGAAGGACCTCAATGTGAGAAAGGAATCCATCAAAATCCTTGAGGAGAACACATTTAGCAACCTCTTCGACTTCAGCCGCAGCAACATCTTCCTAGGAACATCGCCAAAGGCAAGGGAAGTAAGGGCAAAAATGAACTATTGGGATTTTATCAAGATCAAAAGCTTTTGCACAGCAAAGGAAACAGTGAACAAAACCAAAAGACAACTGACAGAATGGGAGAAGATATTTGCAAACGACATATCAGATAAGGGGCTAGTGTCCAAAATCTATAAAGAACTTAGCAAACTCAACACCCAAAGAACAAATAATCCAATCAAGAAATGGGCAGAAGACATAAACAGACATTTCTGCAAAGAAGACATCCAGATGGCCAACAGACACATGAAAAAGTGCTCCACATCACTCGGCATCAGGGAAATACAAATCAAAACCACAATGAGATATCACCTCACACCAGTCAGAATGGCTAAAATTAACAAGTCAGGAAATGACAGATGCTGGCGAGGATGCGGAGATAGGGGAACCCTCCTACACTGTTGGTGGGAATGCAAGCTGGTGCAACATGGAGGTTCTTCAAAATGTTGAAAATAGAACTACCCTTTGACCCAGCAATTGCACTGCTGGGTATTTACCCTAAAGATACAAACATAGTGATCCGAAGGGGCACGTGCACCCGAATGTTTATAGCAGCAATGTCTACAATAGCCAAGCTATGGAAAGAACCTAGATGTCCATCAACAGATGAATGGATAAAGAAGATGTGGTATATATATACACAATGGAATACTATGCAGCCATCAAACGAAATGAAATCTTGCCATTTGCAACGACGTGGATGGAACTAGAGGGTATCATGTTTAGCGAAATAAGTCAATCGGAGAAAGACAACTATCATATGATCTCCCTGATATGAGGGAGAGGAGATGCAACATGGGTGGGTTAAGGGGGTAGGAGAAGAGTAAATGAAACAAGATGGGATTGGGAGGGAGACAAACCATAAGTGACTCTTAATCTCACAAAACAAACTGAGGGTTGATGGGGGAAGGGGGGTTGGGAGAGGGGGGTGAGGTTATGGATATTGGGGAGGGTATGTGCTATGGTGAGTGCTGTGAAGTGTGTAAACCTGGCAATTCACAGACCTGTACCCCTGGGGATAAAAATATATGTTTATAAAAAATAAAATTTAAAAAAAATATAAAAAAATAAAACATAATATATACTCATAATTTTGTATCCTAATATTCTACCTTGTATTATTTCATGAAAATTCCAAGTGTCAATAAGGTATTTAACATGTCTATTATAACTTTATAATTTTAAAGTTTATTGAATTATCTTACTTATTTTATATTTCTACTCTCCTATGTTTATTAGATTGATTTAAGTTTTAAAAATTGAACTAAACATTTTTCTTGTCTATTAATCATACTTAGTATGTTCTTCAGCACTGATACCTAGAAGTGAAATCACTAGGATGTTTGTGTGCTATCTCCCTCTGAAATAGTGTGGGGTCAGATAAGGGTTCCATACTATTATGAATTAAATAATGATTATGAATCACATAATCAAGTCATTTCAATGCCCTTTACACCTGTACCCCTGCACTTGTCCAATTCATCAGAGGGAAATAGGGTCTGAAGAATAGTGCTGATCTCTGGGCTTCATTGAACTAAAGACTAGAAACCTTTGGAACACTGCACTCTGTGTTCTGAACCAGGCAAGGGAGCTGGGAGGCCCCTTCAGCTACATGCACCTGAGCAGAGCAACAGTCAGCTCCATGGCTGCCAGAATGTTTTCATCGCTCATTAACTGTTAACATTGTTAGTTCGAATGAGCTGCAATTTTCATTGCTACTGAAGCAGGCTGGCAACTCTCTCCTCCCCAACAGGCTGCCTTCCCAAGCAGCCAGTGTTCAACATAAGTGTTCCCCCACAGGAGCCAAAATGCTTACTCTGGCACTCACCTGCCTCTCTAAACCTGCCCTCACTCCACAGCCTCAGGGACAGGCAAAGACCTCACACTTCAGTCTGATTTTAATGGTTTCTTCAAATGCAACCTCTTTCTCTCTCTCTCTCTCTCCTCTCTTTTCCATCCTCCCATCTCCCAATCAATGCAATACATAAAGCATAAAATTTACTTCTCTCTGCACTTTTTAAGGATGAGTGCAAATCCCCTGAAGTAAGCAGATATTCAGTTGCTTTCATGTGATCACCTGCCCATCTGTTTGTCACACGGTGACACAAGCTGGGAGTGGGGCAAGGGTAAATCTCTCTACAGAATACCATCCAAGTATTTGGCTAAGTCTCCAGACAGGAGGCTCTAAGCATGAGGTTGTAGGCAGGGTGAAGTTGGGGGATTAGGTTGTGTCTATGTATCTGTCCACAGTGAAAATGTAGGGGAATAAATCGTTTCACAGCTCAGTGCTTTGGCTTTGGCCATTCTTTCATCCCTACTTTTGACTGATTTCCACCTATGCTGCAAGACTTGACCTAGATATTTTCTCCCGTAAATTCTCCTTTGACTTTCCTTTTCTGGGCTCCAACAGCATTTTCATGTACCTCTCACATTGGAGCTTTTTTGTTTTTTCATGAATGCATCATAAGTTGTTTTTGTATTTCTGGCAAATTGTCTGTCACATACTATGTGCTCAGTAAACTTCTATTGCCATAAACTGAAAAGGTACAGAATTATCAACTCACAACCTGGAGGTTCCTATAAAAAAAGGGGATGGTTGCTTGTGCTCCCTTAATTTTTTTTAAGCTTTTATTTAAATTCCAGTTACTTAACATACAGTGTAAAAGTAGTCTCAGGTATACAATATAGTGATTCAACAATTCTATACAACACCTGGTACTCATCACAATAAGTGACCTCCTTAATCTCCATTAACTTTTTCACCCATTCCAACCCTCACTTCCTCTCTGGTAACCATCAATTCATTCTCTATAGTTTAGATTCTGCTTCTTGGTTTGTCTCTCCCTCCCTCTTTTTTCTCCTTTGCTCACTTGTTTTGTTTCATAAATTCTACATATGAATGAAATCATATGGCATTTGTCATTCTTTGACTGACTTATTTTGCTTATTATTCCATCTACTTATTATTCCATCTACTCCATTGTAAATGGCAAGATTTCATTCTTTTTTATGGCTAATATTCCATTGTGTGAGTGTGTTTGTGTGTGTGTGTGTGTGTGTATGTGTGTATACCACTTCTTCTTCATCCATTCATCAGTCGAAGGACACTTGGGCTGTTTCCATAATTTAGCTATTGTTCTCCCTTAATTTTGCTTTCTCGGTGCTAAAGGTTCCATTTGTCACAGTAGAACAGTAAAAATTCTACCTGTCTTGTAATTTTTCAATATTTAAACAGCAAAAATTTGTCTCATAGTTCTGGAGACTAGAAATCTGAGGTCAAGATGTCAGCAGGGTTGGTTCCTTCTAAGGCTGGGAGGGAGACTCTGTCCCAGGCTTCTCCTGCTGGCCTCTGATAGGTTTTTCACTATATCTCTTCACATTTCCTTCCCTCTATGTAAGCCCATCTTTATGTCCACATTCCCTCTCTTAATAAAGACACCATCCATATTAGTAGGGCCCTTTCTAGTGACCTTAGGCTCAATTACAGGAAGATGAGCCACACCACAATTTACTAATGACACAACTTTATTACGTGACTTCACTAATTGTATCTTCAGTGACTCTATTAATAAATAAGGGCACATGCTGAATTCCTGGGGTTAGGACTGAACATATGGATCTGGGGAGCCCAACCCTAATCAAACCCAACACCAATCAAGTGCTTAGTAGGTAGAAGACACTGGACTAAGGCAGTAGAATGGAAGAAACACAAGTTTCTCTGCCTTTGAGGATCTGAGAGTGGGATGAATATCTATGGCAGAAGGATGCCAGTGTAATAGGTCCTACCATGATTCCTGGCAACACAGGAGGCATTCTAAAATGTCTATGGAATATGGCCTTACTGTGAGAGTCAGGAGTCCCAGATTTTAGACAAATGGCTTTGCCACTTGTTTTCTGTGTAATACGAGGTAGGCATTTCCAGCCTCTGAGACCTTGTCATATAATTTAAATCAAATAAGGAATGTAATTAAAGCAGGATTCAATGGCAACTGAAATAAAACCATGCCCTAAAGAAAAAGATCATTGCCTATGACATTAATCAGTTTGTGGGTCATGTTTGATAAACAGATTCTAATTTCTTTCCACCAAATCAAGTGAGTGTTATTTTTCATCATCATTTTAAAGGAAGTAGCATTAAGGTATGTTCTCAATTACAGATCTTTCCCTTTTTCAGCACATGGAATAACATGTTAGTGGTCAAGGACCAAAGTCCATGGAGCTCATCCAGTACATGGGGAAACTGAGATACTGGCCACACGGGCGTCATTCTGATTCTATCTTTTAGTGATATAAAGAAGCTGCCTGGGGGCAGAAGGTGAGCCCTCTTTTCCTGGCTTCATATGAAACAAAACAAGCCCAACTAATGAATATGACTTATTGTCACTTTTGTAGGTCTTACCTTCCCCATGCCTTTTGACACCGCAAAAGGTATCAGGCAAAAGTATTTCCCAAAAAAGATTTTATGCATGGGGGAAAGAGAGGGAGATAATTTGTCCAAAAAGTCACATGAGAAAATCTTTAAAGTCTGGCTAGGATGTATGAGAGAATAACATCAATCTTCCCATTGTAACAACTAAAAACAAAAGAGAGAGAGAAAGAGGATAAAGCAAAACAATGTATATTTTTAAAATATACCAGAGAAACGGAGATGCAAAGAAACCTCAGAGAAATACATTCCAAGGAGTAATAAGCCTTCTGCCCTCTGTAGGACATCTGTTCATTCAAGAAGTGGACATGCAGATTTGACTTAGTTAAAAGTGTATGGTGTACAACACCACTGGGTGTTGTACATAAACAATGAATCTTGGAACACTGCATCAAAAAGTAATGATGTGTTTTATGGCAAGTAACATAACACTAAATAAATAAATAAATAAATAAATAAAATAAAAGTGAATGGATTTGAATCTGAAAACTTGGAGCTGGGTAGGTAAAGGAAGCCAAAGTATTAGATTTTCTGGAGGAAATTAAAAGACATAATGTTTATTCTTCCCTCAAGAGGTATGTTTAAATAGTTTTATTGATATGTCTTTGAAATACAAAAATTATGCATATTTAAGGTATAAAACTTGATGTTTTGATATATATATATACACTACACTATAATCAAGCTAAATAACTTATTCATTACCTTTATATAACTTTACCATTGTGTGTGTTGGGATTTAATTAAAGATCTATATTATTAGCAAATTTCAAGTATGCAATACATAACTGTTAATTATCATCTCCACGTCGGTATGTTAGATCTCCAGAGCTCAGTAATCTTGCTAAGTGAAACTTTCTACCCTTTAACCAACATCTCATTTCATATTTCCAGCTTTCCACTACCCTGCCAACAGGTAACCAACATTCTACTCTCTACTGTAAGAGGTTGACTATTTTAGATTCATTATCTAAGAGAGATCATGAGTATTTGTCTGTCTTATTTCACTTATAATAATACCCTTCAGGTAAATCTATGTTGTTGAAAATGTCAGGGCTTCCTTCCTTTTTGAGGTTGAATAATATTCCATTATATATATTAACCCTTTTTTGGATATGTGGTTTGCAAATATTTCACCCATTTCGTAGGTTGACTGTTCACTCTCCTGTTTCCTTCATTGTGCAGAACTTTTTTATCTTTTTAACTCTTCAAGATATATTTGCATTTCATTTTATTTTTTTTGTATTCAAATTAAGCCAATCAGGGAAATTTTATATCCTTGTTAACATTGCAATACCACTTTACACCAATTAGAATAGCAAAAATTAACAAGGCAAGAAACATCAAATGTTGGGGAGGGTGTGGAGAAAGGGGAACCCTCTTACACTGTTGGTGGGAATGCAAGTTGGTGCAGCCACTTTGGAAAACAGTGTGGTGTGGTTCCTCAAAAAATTAAAAATAGAGCTACAGTATGACCCTACAATTGCACTACTGGGTATTTACTCCAAAGATACAGATGTAGTGAAAAGAATGGCCATATATACCCCAATGTTCATAGCAGAAATGGCCACAATCACCAAACTATGGAAAGA
The DNA here is from genome assembly GCF_902655055.1 of Lutra lutra. NCBI lineage: Eukaryota > Metazoa > Chordata > Mammalia > Carnivora > Mustelidae > Lutra > Lutra lutra. The sequence continues at coordinate 114,188,212 of NC_062280.1, read as the reverse complement.
GTCAAGATGTCCTTCAACAGATGAATGGATAAAAAAGATGTGGTCCATATACATAGCGAAATATTACTCAGCCGTCAGAAAGGATGAACACCCAACTTTTGTATCGACATGGATGGGACTGGAGGAGATTATGCTGAGTGAAATAAGTCCAACAGAGAAAGTCAATTATCATATGGTTTCACTTACTTATGGGGAATAGCATGGAGGACATTAGGAGAAGGAAGGGAAAATTGAAGTTGGGGGTGTTGGGGGGAGCTGAACCATGAGAGACTGTGGACTCAGAAACAAACTGATGGTTTTAGAGAGGAGGTGGTGGGGGAATGGGTAAGCCTGGTGGTTGGTACTAAGGAGAACACGTATTGCATGGAGCACAAGGTTTTATATGTAAAAAATGAATCTTGGAACATTACATTAAAAACTAATGATGTACTGTATGGTGACTAACATATAATAAAAAAGTAAAAATATATGAAATAAAATAAATTAAAATAAAATACGAAAAAAATAAAATAATGAAAAAGGAAACTAGAAAGTAACAGTAATCTAAACACAAAACAAGCAGATCGAAGAAAAATAGTAAACATAATAAAGGAAATAAAATAGAGAACAGAAAAACAGTAGGGGAAATAAGTTGTTTTTAAAAATGTCAGCAATATTCACAAACATTTGGCTACATGACTAAGAACAAAAGACTGGAAACTAAATTACCATAATCAGGAATGAGAGTCTGTAACTACTGACCTTAGACAAATAAGGAAATAGTGTAAGAAACCATACACTAACAACTTCTAAAGTTTAGATGAAATACACATGTTCGTAGAGATATAAACTATCAAAATATGAGTGGACCTGTACCCAGTATGAGAGTTAACTAGTAATTTTTAAAATTTCCCACAAAGAAAAACTAAGTCCCAGATGGTTTCAGTGGTGTTTTTTACTAAACTCTTTAGGAAGAATTGATTCTAATCCTTCACAAACTCTTCTTGAAGGAGGAGGAAGAGGTGGAGGAGGGGGAATACTTAACCTTTCATTCTATGAAGCCACTATCATACTAATAACATAGACAAAGATATCACAAGAAAAATATACTACAGATCAATTTCCCTTATAAATATAGACAAAAATATTCTCTACAAAATAGTAGAAATGAAATTCAGCAATACATATAAAGGATTATACACTATGAGAAAGTGGGATTAATATATGCAAATCAGTTATAAGAGAGATTATATGATCATCTCAATAAACAAAGAACATTTACTAAAATCCAATAGCCTTTCATGATTTAAAAAGTTAAATGAATGAAAACTCAAAAATTAGGTACATCAACAATGAATCTGGGAACACTAAAAAAAAAAAATTAAATTAAAAAAAAACACAGAAACTAGGAATAAAAGGAAACTTCTTTGACCTGTTAAAAGGCATCAACAAAAACCTCACAGTAAACAACATACTTAATGGTGAAAGATTAACTGCCTTCTCTGTAGGATTGGGTAAAAAAACAAGGATGCTTACTCCCACAACTTCTATTTACCACTGCACTAGATGTTCTAGTCAGGGCAATTAGTTAACAAAAAGAAGTAAATATTAGCTTTATAATCTTATTTATAGAAAATCCTAAAGAATCTGTTAAAAAACTAATTGACCTTGCTTCCCTTGCCTTTGGGGATGTTCCTAGGAAGATGTTGCTGTGGCTGAGGTCGAAGAGGTTGCTGCCTGTGTTCTCCTCAAGGATTTTGATGGATTCCTTTCTCACATTGAGATCCTTCATCCATTTTGAGTCTATTTTCGTGTGTGGTGTAAGGAAATGATCCAATTTCATTTTTCTGCATGTGGCTGTCCAATTTTCCCAACACCATTTATTGAAGAGGCTGTCTTTTTTCCATTGGACATTCTTTCCTGCTTTGTCGAAGATGAGTTGACCATAGAGTTGAGGGTCCATTTCTGGGCTCTCTATTCTGTTCCATTGATCTATGTGTCTGTTTTTGTGCCAGTACCATGCTGTCTTGATGATGACAGCTTTGTAATAGAGCTTGAAGTCCGGAATTGTGATGCCACCAACTTTGGCTTTCTTTTTCAATATTCCTTTGGCTATTCGAGGTCTTTTCTGGTTCCATATAAATTTTAGGATTATTTGTTCCATTTCTTTGAAAAAAATGGATGGTACTTTGATAGGAATTGCATTAAATGTGTAGATTGCTTTAGGTATCATAGACATTTTCACAATATTTATTCTTCCAATCCAGGAGCATGGAACATTTTTCCATTTCTTTGTGTCTTCCTCAATTTCTTTCATGAGTACTTTATAGTTTTCTGAGTATAGATTCTTAGTCTCTTTGGTTAGGTTTATTCCTAGGTATCTTATAGTTTTGGGTGCAATTGTAAATGGGATGGACTCCTCAATTTCTTTTTCTTCTGTCTTGTTGTTGGTGTAGAGAAATGCAACTGATTTCTGTGCATTGATTTTATATCCTGACACTTTACTGAATTCCTGTACATGAACTTTTGGGATTTTATCAAGATCAAAAGCTTTTGCACAGCAAAGGAAACAGTGAACAAAACCAAAAGACAACTGACAGAATGGGAGAAGATATTTGCAAATGACATATCAGATAAAGGGCTAGTGTCCAAAATCTATAAAGAACTTAGCAAACTCAACACCCAAAGAACAAATAATCCAATCAAGAAATGGGCAGAGGACATGAACAGACATTTCTGCAAAGAAGACATCCAGATGGCCAACAGACACATGAAAAAGTGCTCCATATCACTCGGCATCAGGGAAATACAAATCAAAACCACCATGAGATATCACCTCACACCAGTCAGAATGGCTAAAATTAACAAGTCAGGAAATGACAGATGCTGGCGAGGATGCGGAGAAAGGGGAACCCTCCTACACTGTTGGTGGGAATGCAAGCTGGTGCAACCACTCTGGAAAACAGCATGGAGGTTCCTCAAAATGTTGAAAATAGAACTACCCTATGGCCCAGCAATTGCACTGCTGGGTATTTACCCTAAAGATACAAACGTAGTGATCCAAAGGGGCACGTGCACCCGATTGTTTATAGCAGCAATGTCTACAATAGCCAAACTATGGAAAGAACCTAGATGTCCATCAACAGACGAATGGATAAAGAAGATGTGGTATATATACACAATGGAATACTATGCAGCCATCAAAAGAAATGAAATCTTGCCATTTGCGACGACGTGGATGGAACTAGAGGGTATCATGCTTAGCGAAATAAGTCAATCGGAGAAAGACAACTATCATATGATCTCCCTGATATGAGGGAGAGGAGATGCAACATGGGGGGTTGAGGGGGTAGGAGAAGAGTAAATGAAACAAGATGGGATTGGGAGGGAGACAAACCATAAGTGACTCTTAATTCACAAAACAAACTGAGGGTTGATGGGGGGAGGGGGTTGGAAGAGGGGGGTGCGGTTATGGATATTGGGGAGGGTATGTGCTATGGTGAGTGCTGTGAAGTGTGTAAACCTGGCGATTCGCAGACCTGTACCCCTGGGGATAAAAATATATGTTTATAAAGCTGTAAAAAAAAAGAAAAAGAAAAAAGAAAGGATGAATACCCAAGTTTTGTAGCAACATGGACGGGACTGGAAGAGATTATGCTGAGTGAAATAAGTCAAGCAGAGAGTGTCAATTATCATATGGTTTCACTTATTTGTGGAGCATAACAAATAGCATGGAGGACAAGGGGAGATGGAGAGGAGAAGGGAGTTGAGGGAAATTGGAAGGGGAGGTGAACCATGAGAGACTATGGACTCTGAAAAACGATCTGAGAATTTTGAAGGGGTGGGGGGTGGGAGGTTGGGGGCACCAGGTGGTGGGTATGGTAGAGGGCACGGATTGCATGGAGCACTGGTTGTGGTGCAAAAATAATGAATACTGTTATGCTGAAAAAAAAATAAAAAAAAAAACTAATTGAACTAATAATTGAGATCAACAATGCTGCAGCATACAAGATTAATATACAAAAAATCAAGGTTTTTTTTTTCCAGTTTTTATTTAAATTCCAGTTAGTTAACATACAGTGTAACATTAGTTTCTGGTGTATAATGTAGTGATTCAACACTTACATATAATACCTGGTTAAGTCACCATCAACTATTTCACCCAATTCCCCCCCCCCCCACCTCTCTGATAGAAGAAACCAAAGTTTCTTCTTTATTAAGACTGTTTCTGGATTGTCTCTCTCTTTTTTTCTTTTATGCTCATTTGTTTGTTTGTTTGTTTGTTTTTTCTTAAATTCTACACATGGGTGAAATCTTACAGTATTTGTCTTTCTCCGACTTACTTCATTTAGCATAATACTCTCTAGCTCCATCCACATCATTGCAAATGACAAGATTTCATTCTTGGATGTTCATGGATCAAACGGATGTTCATGGATCAAAATAATTAATATTGTTTAAATGGCAATACTTCACAAATCTATGCATGGGTTAAATGAAATCCCTATCAGAATCTCATTTTCATTTTTTTGCATATATTGACAAATTGATCCTAAAATTAGGAAACACAAGGGACCAAAAATAGCCAACAATATTGACTAAAATAAAGAATAAATTTGGAAGATTCATATTTCCTAATTTCAAACTTACTAAAAATACTATATTAACTAAGATAGTGTGGTATAAGGATAGACATATATAGATCAATAAAATAAAATTGAGATTCCAGAAATAAATTCATATATCTGTGATCAATTTAATCTTGGAAAGGGGAGAAAGAAATCAATAGATGAAAGAATAGTCTTAACAATACTGGTACAACTGGATTTTCACTTGAAAAATGATGAATTTGGACTCTCTATTTGCACTATACACAGACATGAACTTAAATAGATGACAGAGCTAAATGTAAGAGCTAAAATTATAAAACTCTATGGAGAAAATTTAGGAGTAAACCATCATCACGTTAGTTCAGGTCACCCTTTCTATCTATAACACTAAAACATAAGAGGCAAAATATATATATATATAAGTTTGAGTACATTAAAATTAAAAACTTTTATGTTGAAAATAGTACCATCAAAAAAAGTGAAGAAAAACAACTCATGGAATGGGAAAATGCACTTGTAAATTCTACATCTGATAAGGAAATTGAGTCCAATTACCTTTCAACTGAATAACAAAAATACAAGTAACCCACTTTTCAAAATTGGGCAATGGAATTCAATAGACACTTATCCAAGAAATATGTGCAAATAGCCAAAAGTACATTTAATCATATCAATAGTGTTACCATGTTACTCAGCAAATCTATCCTTTGGCAAATATTCAAAATAAATGTAAACATATACCCAAAACAAACAAAAAAAAAAACCTGTACACAAAGGGTGATAGCAGCATTACTCATAATAACCAAAAAGTGGAAACAACTCAAGTGTCCATCAAATTATAAACAAATAAACATTATGATGTATGCTCACACAGTGAATTATTACTCAGTAATAGAATGAAGTATTGACACATGCCACAACACAAATGAATCTTGAAAGTATTACACTAGGTTAAATCAAATAATTTATCACAAAAGATCATACATCGTATGATTTCACTGATATAAAAATTCAAAATTGAAAAATCCACAGAGGCTGAAATTAGACTAGTTATTTCCTCGACTTTAGGGAGGAGGAAGAGAAGTGACTGCTAAAGGACATGGGGTTTCTCTTTGAGATGAAGAAAATTTTATTTATTTAGATTGCGATGATGGTTACACAACTTTTTGAATGTACTAAAACCCAATGAATTGCATACCTTAAAAAGGTAAATTTTATGATAAGTGAATTATATCTCATTAATATGTTCAAATGATTAATAGAAAGGTGTTTTAAACAACTTTATGATAACTAATTTGTCAACTTAGATGTAGTAGACAAATTACTTAAAAAACAATTTACCAAAACTGACAAAAGAAGAATAGGAGAGCTGAATTAAAAATATGAAAACACAAATGATTGCTTAAGAAATAAAATTTCTAATTAAAATCTTTTTATGAAGAAAACTTTAGACCCTGTAGTTTCACTGGTGAATTCTACCAAATAAGGAAGGAATAATATCACTATTCCACAAACTCCTTTACAGAAAGAGAAAGTAGAAGCACTCCCCAACTCATCTTTATGACTCCTGCATAATAACCCTGTTATACAAAAATTTCACCAATGTATTTCTAAAAAGAAAATTAAAGATCAATGTTATTCATGAATGTACTGCAAAAATCTTAAAATATCAATAAAACTTCATTAGACAAATAAAACCATGAGAGACTCTTAACCATATGAAAGAAACTGAAGGTTACTGGAGCAGAGGTGGGTAGAGGGATGGGGTAATTAGATGATGGACATTAAAGAGTGTGATGTGATAAGCACTGGGTGTTATAAGCAACTGATGAATTCTTGAACTCTACATCTGAAACTAATGATCTACTATATGTTGGCTAATTGAATTTAAATAAAAGAACCTTAAATGGATGATGAATCATGATCAAACAAGTTTTAAGACAAGAATATGGGGCGCCTGGGTGGCTCAGTGGGTTAAGCCGCTGCCTTCGCTGCCTTCAGCTCAGGTCATGATCCCAGGGTCCTGGGATCGAGTCCCGCATTGGCTCGCTGCTCAGCAGGAAGCCTGCTTCCCTTCCTCTCTCTCTGCCTGCCTCTCTGCCTACTTGTGATCTCTCTCTGTCAAATAAATAAATAAAATCTTTAAAAAAAAAAAGTTTTAAGAAAAGAATAAAACTCTTTTTTTTTTTTTTTTTTTTTGAGAGAGAGTGCCCATGCAAGTGGGTGGGGGAGAGCAGAGGGAAAGGGAGAGGGAGAATCTTAAGCAGAATCCAGGCCTAGCATGGAACCTGAAGAAGCACTCTGTCTCACAACCCTGAGATCATGACCTGAGCTGAAATAAGAGTCAGATACTTAACCAATTGAGCCACCCAAGCGCCCCAAGGATAAAACATTTTTTTTAAAGATTTATTTATTTATCGGGAGGAGGGGCAGAGGGAGAGAGAGGATCCTAAAGGAGATTCCCTGCTGAGTGCAGAGCCTGACACAGCATTTGATCTCACCATCTGGAAATCGTGACCTGAGCCAAAACCAAGAGTCAGCCACTTATCTGACTGAGCTACCCAGGCACCCCAAGAATAAAACATTTTAATGTAAAATCATATTATCAGAATAATATTATATATAATAGATTGATATATTAATAGATGAATATATTATAGATATTTATATATTTATTACATTAAAATTATCATTATGTTAATATAATAAATATTAATATGTTATATATTAAAATATATTATTGATAGGATATTGATAATAAATAATATTATCAAAATAAAGAAGAAAAATCATATGATCATCTCAACATATTTGAGAAAAGTACCTCATAAAATTCCACACCCACACCAAAGATGGTAGAGGAGCATGAGCATCTTCAAATTTAAAAAAATTTCTAGGGCACCTAGGTGGCTCAATCAGGCACTTACCCTTTCTTCCATTCAGGTCATGATCCCAGAGTCCCAGGATTGGGATGCAGCCCCGAGTTGGCCTCCCTGCTCAGTGGAAGGCAGTCTGCTTCTCCCTTAGCCCATCCTCCTGCTCATGCCTCTCTCTCTCTCAAATAAATAAATAAATAATATTTTTTAAAGGAGTTAGGAACTTGTGCAATCTGCATACCTAAAATTAAAAGATGGATAAAGAGATGATATAGATTGATAAAGATAAATGTAGATATAGTGATATATAGGTGATGATAGATGACTGATAGTTGATGATAGATAGATGATAGATGATAGATAGCTAGCTAGATAAATAGATGATAGATAGAGAGAAAGATGATAGATAGACAACAAACAGAGAGAGAGAACAATGTAATGTACCAGCCATAGGGAGTTTTCACACTTTTTCTGTGGTCTGGTATAATAGTGGTTCTCAGGCTTAAGGGTGCATCAGAATCACCTATTAGATTTGTTAAACCACAGGTTGTTACATCCCATCTCAAAGGTTTTTGATTCCGTGGGTCTAGGGCTGGAGGACCTGAGAATGCATTTTTTCTGGTCTGGAGACCACACTGAGAGTAAGTGTGGCATAATATAAATAACCAGAATTCCATATGATTTAAAGGTTAAGCTATATGATATCTCTTTATATAGTCTAATTTATATATATAGGGTCATTTATTTTGTTTACCTTTAAGAACAAATAAAAATAGAACTTTTTGTTCTTGTTTTAAAATTTCACTTAGTTTTTTGTTTTTTTTTTTTTTCAAAATCAACTTTCTCTCTTTACTTTTTCTACATTTTGTTCTTACCTTTAATATGTGTTCTTGGTTCCTGTATTATCAGTCTTTAATAATCAAGACATTTAAGGCTATAAGTTTAAATCTGAATATAATTTTATGTGTAGCTCCTGACAAGCATTCCATTTAGTTACTAATTTCCAGATATGTGACAATTTCTGCCTTATTTCTTCTTTGGATCCTTGGGCATCTGTAAGTGCCTCTCTTTCTGGCCTGGTTAGAGAATGGTGTCAGAACTAGATGGAGGGTTTTTGAGTTTTTAATGTTTTCTTCACTGATCTGTAAGGTTTTTGCATTGTCCTTTACTTTGAACTGTTCCAGATGAGAAAAAAAAAATCTGTTTTCTTTTGTTAGTATGTAACTATTGCAGTCTGAATTCATGAGTTTCCTTTTATTTTTAGACTTCAGAAATTTATTAAGAAAGGTATCCATCTTGCCTAGAACCCAGCCTTTTTAATCAACGAACATCTTTTCTTCATATCAGTGACTATTTCCTCTACTATGTGTTTAATCATTGCTTCTTCCCCATCTGTTCCTTCTCCTTCTCCATCTTTTATTTTGCATGTGACAGATCTGTCCTTTGGGTCTGCCTGTTTATCTCCTTCGTGATTTTCATGTCTTAGCATTTTTCCTCTGAGATTAAAACTACTCCTTCTCCTTGGTTTTCTGGGCCACTGATTTGTTTCTTTTCAGTTGTACCAGTCAACCTGACTCCAGAAATGAGATACAAAGCAACTGAGATACCTCCACTTTCTCCTCCAGAGCAGAAAGCTCTGATAGCTCTTCAAACATGCAAGCATGCACACAGCACACACACATACATTCACTTACACAGCACAGCAAACTCATATCATAAGTATACAGACATACCTATAGCCCTCTCTCTTCTACAGGGGGATTCTGGGTCTCTGAAGGTCAGTCCTATTTCATGGAACCTAGTGCTTACCCCAGATCTTAGCTGTTCATCCCCATACTGTTCTCATGGAATAACACAGCCCTAAGAATATTCTCCCACGAGTAGAGGTTAGAATACCTTAACCAGGTATTCATCTTCTCAGCCTGACTAGAATTGCCACCCTTTCAAGGAAAAGGGATCAAAGGTCTTCTTTTCACAGCAACCCCACATTGTTTAAGCTTGGATGGCCTCTGTAATCATGACAGTTGTACAGCAAACCCTGAGTGAGCCTCCTGATCTCCACTAACCAGAATCTGACAACCCAAGGGAATTACAAAGAGGTTGATTCAGAATAATACTGATCTCCCACAGAGACACTCCTGGTGGGCCTTTCAGGTGCTTACAGGAAGGAAATAACGAAGGAACAATACAAGTATGAGCAGGGAGAAAACACAGCTGAAGTAATAAAAATGTTTTGCTAACCCTCTATACCAATGCATTCATGTTTTGTTCTGCTTAGAGTGTACTAACTTACCCAGCATCTACATGTGCCTACTATGTGCTGGGCACTCAGCATACCTTATCTTACTTGATCTTTATAATATCACAAGATAAGTTATTATTGCCCCCATTCCATAGACTAGTAAGTAGAAAGTGACACAGTCTCCAAAGACGGACTCAACTTTATTCCCACAACAATGTTGGAAGTAGAACTGGATCGGGGAAAGGTAGTACATAGGTGGTAGATGCTTAGGAGCCCAACTATATGGTATTTGTTAAGGCTCTTAAATTTCTTAATGCTTTTCTTTAATGCGTGATTTTCATTAGCCTGTGAATTTATACTTTCCCAAACCATCCTGATTTTCTAAATCACTCTGATAGCATCATTTCCTCAGGTCTTCTGTAATCTGTGAGCCAAGAGGATGAGGTATTTTTAGCCTAATCTGTCCAGAAGAGGAACAGGAAGCCAGAGGTTAGACTATTTGTGCAAACTCTTATAGCTAGGGAGCAGTATCCCTGAGGCAGAAGCTCAGTTCTGACTTGTGGTCCTACATGTGTCCCATCACAGCTGCCACCTTACATGCTGTAGTTTACCACCTTAAGCACAGGGCCAACAAGTAAGGAGGGCACTTCCTGGGCCATGCCAGTCCACTTCATGTTCAACATGCATTTTTCAAGCTTCTAACAGTTTTTCTTTAATTCTCAGACTAATAGACTGGTCTTGAAGCTTCTAGAATATTCATCATTTGTCCTTAAATACTTGTCCTGAGGATGGTGGCCTAACCTGGGCAGGCTTGGGTCACTAAGAATGTAAGAAGTGTGTCTAGATTCAAAGAAATTACAGTTTATCATTCTTCTACACTTCGGAACCTGCTGATTGTCCCCATTTTTTTTTTCTTTTAAAGATAATGTAAGCAGGAAGAGATGAAATTTGTCTTCCTCTGTTTAATATTTCAGTTACAAGTTACTGGAAATGAGACAGTTAGAAAGACAAACCTTCTATGGAACCATTGTCCATCAAAAATTGTCAGTTACGTTAAGGTCTTTTTTAACATATGAAAATTGTCACTAGGATGTGCTTTCCCAATGTTGTTGCATAGAAGCCTTTCTGTTTCTCTTGTAGCAAAGACAAATAGCAAACCATTATAAGGTTTACAGCAGCTGACAGCCCTCTTAGCCATGTTAATGTCTTGTTAGAAATAACACTATATATATACAAACACAGACACACATACACCATAAAGTGACTCACCATAAAAGGGCCTCCAGTTCTCTGTTTATTCCATCCATGTTATTTATTCTGTGATTCAGTTTTCTGGATGACAGCTATTGCAAATTGGTGCATCTATATGATGTATTCTTCCTACTGAAGGATGCAACAAGATTGTTTATTAAGGGGAGATTAATATAGAGGAAAGTAAGAAATAGACATGTTTTGCTAATTGAAATGAGAAATGCAGAAAGTATAAGTTATGAGTATGCCTACTCTTGCAGGTGCCTTGGAGCCTCAATTTGCACATCATCTCTTGTTTTTCATTGAAGACACAGACTGATGATGCATGGCAAGGCTTCAGATTCAATTACCAACACTGAGAAGTAAATTGGCTTTTTAACAAAGGTAATAAATAATCTATACATCATTTAATGTAAAGCAGTAAGTATCTTATTCTTAGAAAAAGATGCATCCTTATGTGAGAACACTCACACAAGGAAACCAAAGCTAGCTCTATGGCAGGTTATTTTTGAGGATCTTTATATGTCCTTTTTTTTTTTTTTTTGAGGGAATGGGGAAGAAACCACTTAAGCAATGGCACAGTGCAATAGGGGCCCTTGTGTAAAATCACACCTCTAATGAATGCATCAGACTAACAGACCATCTGTGAAACAATGTTGAAATTCAAATAAAAATGGTTTCCTGGCACTCTGTGCAAATGTGCTTGTTTTTTTCTGATGGGAGCCAACTATCCAATGTTTTTGCTTTTCTTTGAAGTAGCTAACATATATGATTGCAAACTCTTTAAACACAAAGTCATTTTTAAATCATAGATATTAAGACTGTTTATATCCTAGATTAAAGAAAATCATACTCAGTTCTCCCTCTTAATGAAAGTGCTGATGATACTGACAGATGATACAAACTGTCATAGAAAGTGTGATTAATGACATTACAATCAAGTTGCCCATGGTGTCTTCTTTGGCTGCAGCAAAAGGGCTAGCATGGTTATCTAGGATCTCCAGGTGGCTGGGGAAAGATAATTCCTCCCTCTGGAACTTCAGTGGCTGTAGAGATAAAAAGCATGGGCAACTGAAATTCTATATAAATTCATCATTTTATTGATAAAAGAAATGACTGGATAAGACCCCACTGGAGCAGAAAGACTGAGTGAGGAACACCCCTTCTTTGTATTCCACCATAGGTGTACTCCATTTTCTTGAACACAATGAGATATCTCTATCTCTATCATCTCTATCTCTATCTACAGATAGAAATAGATAGTTTAGATAGATAGATAGATAGATAGATGATAGATATCATTTCCAACCTGGAGCCATTCACAAAAATAATTGATTTTTTTTTTTTGCCAGAATTGGGAAATTGGAAATAGTGAAGAAAATAAATCTGGGGAAGCAAACAGCTATCTTCACCCACTACTTGGAAGAGTCCACCTGCATAATGAGAATGAAAACAACACAGAATAAAAGGACCAAGAAATAGAGAAATTCAGAGTAAGATGCAGTATCTTGGGTTCCTGGATTGAGCCATGCCTCTCTGTGGATTTCTCAATTAACATGAGTCAACATATCCCCATTGTGCTCACACAAGTTTAAGTTGTTTGTTTGTTTGTTTTTGTTTTTTGTTTTTTTTCCTTACAACTGAAAAGAACCTCTGTTTTAGAAAGCACACGCTGTTAGCACTTGCTGGGGCTTTTGAAACAAAAGCTGACATGCAAGCTCCCTGCCAATCAAAACAAATGCACAAAGCAAATGCTCTTCCCCCACTCTTGGCTATGCATACTCTATAATATTAAAAATGGAATACAAGAAAGAGAAATAAGACCAATCCACAAACTGCGAAATTAAGTTACAAACCCATTTCCCAAGCAAAGTGATCATTCAGCATCATGATGTTCTAAAGAAAAGCAGTTTCCCAGGAAGACACCAGCTACTGACCAAGGATAGGAAAAGAGTAGGAAGGGGAGGCAGGACACCGAAGTCAGGTTCACACATCAGGTCCAGGATCAAGGAAGGAAGTCTGGCTACATCTCCAAAAACCAAAGATTTGGAGACAAAATCAAAGCTAGGAATCAACAGATAGGATCTAGATAATAAAAAGCACATAAAATTTAGCTGGCTTTGAGTAATTTACTATATAGTGTTGTCTTCCACTGTCCTTTGCAAGTCCTCAGCAGAATGGTACTCAACTTATAGGGGTGAGAAGAGAGAGGAAAAGGTAGAGAGACTATAAGCTATCTTTTAATAACAAAGATATTAAGCAAAGTCCTTGATTGACTCAAAAGAAACACAGAGCCGCTCAAGAACACAGACCCTAACATCTGGAATCAGTCTAGGTAATTTAAGAAGCATGATACAGAGAAGTCACTGCTCCACATCCCAATTTTCTCTGGGATGCCTGCACCAGAGAGCAACAACCAATTCTCATGAAGGCATCATGTTCTGATGGCCATCAACTCTTTAGCACTAAAGGATTTTTCATGGTACAATTGTGATTACAGAGCATAAAGCTCACTACAGCATTGTGAAGTTCTGGCCTGGAATAGATGGCCATCCAGATTCTCTTTTGTCTGCAATTAACACAGCAGAAGTCTACCAGAAGTGCAGGGAACTCTGGAGAGTAGAATCTCTCTATAATCCAGCATGTCACACCTGAAGAGTGGGCACAGGTTGTGCATCTATCTCCTGTTTGTGTCTGTCAAAGGGGAGGAGACAACGTCCCTGTAAAAAGGGTTGCATAGTTGTTTTAAGCCATTGTATTGGAAATGAATATCTGCAGGGAAGCCAGGTGTGTGTGTGTGGGCTCATGGACAAATAACTCAGCAAATCTACCCATGGCACCAGAAAAGGAAGGATATCACAAACAGCCCAAGCATTTCCTAGACAAATGAACAGGGTGATATTGAACACAATGATACTCACCATGCTTTGAGTGGCTCTCTGAACTAGGAGAAGCCTTAGAAAGTAAAAATTAGTGTACCATAGAGTAAGCAACAGGAGTCAGTCAGGAGGGAGGATGATGGTCAGGGAGAGGAAGAAAAGTGCGTACAGCTCTGGGATGGCTCTGCTGTCTCAGCAATTCACTGGCCTCTCTGAGCTCCACTGCCTCAACTATAAATTGGTAGTAGAGTGGCTGGGCTCATAGCCAATGAGGACCTGGGTGTCTTCATAGTTTGATGTTGACATCACCAATATATCAAGTCTCTGCAGTCAAAGGTCACCCACCTGCTTGCTTTGTGCTCTCTTGGTCATCAAGGCAGGATGCTGTCATAAACTGGGTGTGCCCATGCTTTTTCTGCAACGAATATACAAAGGGGAGTAAACTAAGCAATTACAGATCCTAGGAACTCTGGAAAGTATCTCCTTCACTCTGAAACTACTTCAGTCCTTTGCTGATGCAGGAATTCCATCATCAAGCCCTTGACGTAGAATCAGGTTGACCTGGGTTTCTAAGAAGTACCACAACGATCTCTGAGAACTTGGGCAAATTACTCATGCTTTAGAAACCTCATACCTCAAATCTGAAATCAGGTAGCATTAAACAAAAGTCATCACCAGAGTTACCATTCAGAAGTAACAGTTCAATACCTGTTGAAATGATATTAATGACTTGGGAGCAACACAAGCTTATGCACAGAATTACAAAATGTTAGATCCAAGGATAACTTCACAAGTTTTTCCAGTTCAACCATTTAACCTCACCAAAGAAGAAACTAAAGCCCAAGAGAGGTCAAGTGACCAAAATAACATGACAAACAACAGACAGGCTTGCTGTATAACCCAACCTCCTGAGGTCCCAGTGGTCTTCTCCACCACCAGCTTTTTTACTGGTCAGAAATCATGGCCTCTTAGAAGGTAGAACATGAGAAAATCCTAAGTGAGAGGAAACAATTGGTAGGCCAAGGTACCTACAACTGATTTCACTGCTCTATGTATTTACTGTAGCCACAATCCAATGACTCTCTCTTCTCCAAAGACTGGTAATGGCCACAGGGAGTCACTTTTACAGTGGACCAGTGCAGGATGGTGAATGAATGTCCATGGACTAGGGTTCAAACCCTGTCACTGAATCTATCTTCACAGATTTTTCATGTATTCAACCCTGGAAATTATAACAACTTTATGGGATTGTAGTGAGGATCAAATTCAATGAGGAAATTGACCATAAATTCTGGCTTTGTATTCTCATCACAGGAGACTTCTGAAGACACCCAGGATAGCCACGCAGCAAGGAGGCTGAGGCTGAGCCTGGCAGACAGTCTCACAGCTAGAGCGAGGGCCCCTAGGTCAGGGAGAGGACTCTGGGCACTGCTCTCACATCTCTCCTAGACATCCAGTTCCTTCCAGAACTCCACCCATACCCACACTAGTTGATACAAGCAGATCAGCCACAGCCAGAGTCAAAAAGAAGTGGCAGCCAAGCTCATATCAAGGGAGTAGGGGCTTACAGTCTTCTCTCCACAGAATAGTTGATGAACCCAGATAAGTCCTGGGAAGAATCCAGAAGAGAGCCCCCTTTTTAAGAAAGTAGAACAGTCGATTGTTGGGCAAGAACATTTCAAAGAAAAGATCTAGGAAGGCCTTGAAGGGAAAGTTGTTTCTGACCACCCACCCCAACTGATGGTTGCTCAGGGGCTAGACCTGCATGGGATCCAAGCCCATTACCTCTGCCCCAGAGGGTGGGCTGCTAGTCCAGATATCAGCTAAACATGGTCAAAGCCTTAACACATGGAAATAACAGGGAATTGTGCTGAGGAGAGAAGAATAAAAATAGAAAATCATTTTTAAATGAAAGGCTACCCCACTAAATTGCAGAAGGCTAGTTGTTCAAGATACCAGTAGCTGGAGTTGAAATCTGGGGACACATGCCAAGGCTCTGTGTCTACCTATCATATGCAAAGCTATAGGTCTGGAGAGAACCTACTCCAACCATTTCCAACTCTTCATTTCAGACCCCTACTCAGAACTGACAGATTCTCAATCTATCCACCTTCCAGGAAGGTGATTTGGTTTGGTTTGCTTTGCTTTGATCTGATGTTGTTGAGAACTAATGCCCTCTCTGAAGTCAGAGGGGAGGCGAATCTATCAAAACCTGTTCCATGAGATACTATTTCTCTGGGATTCTTCTAGAGTACTCTATTGGAATTGTGAAATCTTTATGCTGGATGTACCATAAAACAGATAAATACCACTTATCTCTCATGACTGTGCTATTTCTGAATGCTTACAAAGAAAGGGGTTCATTCAGCTGTTGAATACCACTAAGCAAAAAAGAGAATTGAGCTGGTGTGGAGGTAAAACCATACTCTGTGTAGTCAACATGTGTTTCCCATTTCGGCTCTGTTAGTTAGTAGCTCTATGATCTTGTAAACAAATTTAACCTCTCTGATTATGCTTCTTGTTGTTCTTTAAAGTGTGGATAATAAATCCTACCTACAAGACTGTCATGAAAATTAGAGCATTAAAAAAGAGGTAATATATATATATATATATATATATATATATATATATATTTATTCCAGTTTCTGCCACATAATAAGTACTCAATAAATGATACTTTCAAGAATAATTTCTTCTCTGCTCCACCTTTTTTTGTGCTCCACCTCCTACTCTGTCCCCCTTCTCTATGAGGGTAGTAGTAGTAGAGTCAGATTAAATCCCTGAAATCTTCTGCCTTCTTTGTTTCCGGGTGCCTTCTGATACCCATAACAGCAGAAGGGCCATGGACAAAACACCCAGCCATACCCAGGTCTGAATCCTGCCAATCATGCCTAGTTGCTAATTTCAGAGAGTAAAAGGTAAGCATACAAATTGTTTCCTTAAAAACAAGGAAACAAAAAACAAACTCAGATTTCTTAGTTAAATATAACTCAAGCAAATCTTACTAAAATTGACAAAAATTATCATGTCTGTTTGAGAGGCAGATTAAGACATTTACTTAGTTCAGACTATATGTAAAGATTTTCTAAAACAGTTTTTTAAAAATAGCCAAATAAATCAAATACAAACATGTGGAGGCTCTTTTTCTGTTGATGTATATGCTCTGGTCTCAACACCAGTGTTTCTTTTGTGTCACTAATGGATTTCTCTCATTTCTGAGAGAAATGAGCAAGTCAAGTGGAGACAAGAACCATAGCAACACCTAGTTTTGACTCCGTAATGTGGCAAATAGTTGGTTCTTAGGAGCAGATGAACTGACATCAGCCCCAGTGAAAACCTCTGAGTATGGATGTCTCTGCTTAGGTCACCCCTTCTCTCTAGGGTCCTCCTTCATGCCTTCCATAGGAGGATCAGCATTTTTCCCAAATGAGGTCAAAGAGAGTCCCTTGTCTGCCTGTTCTAATTTGGGACCAAGAATCAAAATTAACCGCTTGGAAGAGAAGGAAACAGTGACATTTATCCATGGGCTTCAGGTTCCCACCATCTCTGCTACATAGAAAGAGGGTGCACATTGAGGGATGAAGGAATGACACAGAGGCAGAGGGTAAGGCTCTTTACATGCAAAATAGGTTTCCAGATACTAACAATGACTTGTCATTTTTAACATTAGCTATGTATCATATATATATATATATATATATATATATATATATATATATGCATACAGACACATATACATACATAATGGGTATGTGTGTAATTACCCACATTAGCCAAGAGTAGGTTACGGCCTATGGCCCAAATCTGGCCTCAACCTCTTTTTGTATATAAATCTTTATTGGAACAGTAGGCCCCCTATTCATTTATATATTGTGCATGACTGTTTCCAAGCTACAGCAGAGTAGTGATGACACAAACTATGTAGACCACAGAATCTGAAATATTTACTACATGGCCCTTTCCAGAAAAAGTTTGCCAATTGCTGTCTTAAATATTCCCCATCATCATAAATAACAAATATTTTCTGAATATCTGTACGTGGCAGGCACCACGTTAGGTGATGTAAAAAATGACACACATAAAGTCACACATACTTGTGTTTTTAAGAAATGTGTTTACAAGATGCCCAAATATTCTCTGTCAAGAATGGAGAATGTTGATGACAGTAAACAGTTTTTCTTTACTTTTGTCCCTACATTCCTAAACAGCTAACTCTTGCATGTTTTCACAGAATACAAAAGCTCTCTTGCTGTTGAATACACCCAATTTATTGTGGAATTGGTGGACCATTTATTGTTTTCCCCAGTGAGTTTCCTAAATGTGTGCAATTCAAAACTGAGCCAGTACATGTAATAATTCAGAATACTGTATCTGGCAGCAGGCTAAAATCAAAATCCCACCTCTACAACTTGAGAAAGTTTCTTAATCTGATGTGCCTGTTTCCCCCTCTTTAAAATGGGACTATAAAATTTTTGTAATGATTATGTGAGTTAATGTATATAAAGCAGTTAGAATTGTGCCTGACATACAAAACACATTCAACTACAGTTATCTGTTATTATATTAAGGAAACTATGCCATCAAATATCAACAGAAATAATTATGGAAACTTCACTAATGTGCAGGATGCTATTTGAATTCCAGGGAAGACAAATTTATTCCTTCAAAGGATTATTTTATAAAGTAAAGTTTAATAGGGTTTTATTTTACAGAAGTAATTGTGAGCCCATATTCTTCTCCAGCTGTATCCTGTATTGGGCTAGATCTCCCTCTGCAGCAGCAAGGAGCGGAAGGAACAATGTAACCACTGATTGAAGAACTGCTACAATCCCAAGGCTGCTTCCACAAGCAACTAAGACACAGCTTTGCCTCCTCCCAGGCCAGAGTGCTCTCCAGAGGGCATTGGCAATGGGGGAGGGGCAACAGTGATCCACAAAACATATCAGCAAGAGAAACAAAAGCTTCCTAAGTAAGCAAGAGATCTTGATCCTGCAAACTCAGCAAAATCTCTTATCTAAAAACCAAGTCTCTTCAGGTCCCCATGATACCATCTTTTGCACAATACATAGCCCATACCTTCTGCCTTTCCTAGTTCATCACAAACTTATTTTAAAACTCCTTCTCCTTATCCAGTCTAGCTAGTTTCCCTCCCCACTATTCATTTTTCCACCATATGAGCCCTGTCTCATTTCAGGGACCCCAATGATCTCCACATTGCCAAATACAAAGGACATTTCTCTAGCTTGCCGTAGGTGATCTCCAAATAGCCTTAACCACATCAGGGCTCCTTTCCTCTGGAGATACCCCTTTCTTTGTCTCACAACCCTATGCTCTCCTGATTTCTGTTCACACCAATGATAGCACTTTCTTACACTACTCTCCTGGCTTCTCCTTTCTACCATCCAGAGAGTTGTCCTAAGGCCTCTTCTCTCCCTTCACTCCCTTCATTGGTGACCTCACTTTTTCTGGAAAAAAGTTGAGGTCTTTTATCCATTTCAAGTTTATCTTTGTGTATGGTGTAAGAGAATGGTCGAGTTTCATTCTTCTATACATAGCTGTCCAATTTTCCCAGCACCATTTATTGAAGAGACTGTCTTTTTTCCACTAGATTTTTTTCCTGCTTTGTCGAAGAATATTTGACCATAGAGTTGTGGGTCTATATCTGACTCTTTACTCTGTTCCACTGGTCTATGTGTCTGTTTTTATGCCAGTACCTTGTTGTCTTGGTGATCACAGCTTTGTAGTAAAGCTTGAAATCAGGCAATGTGATGCCCCCAGTTTTGTTTTTCCTTTTCAACATTTCTTTAGCAATTCAGGGTCTTTTCTGGTTTAATACACATTTTGGGATTGTTTGTTCCAGCATTTCGAAAAATGCTGGTGGAATTTTATCAGGATGGCATTGAAAGTATAAATTGCTCTGGGCAGTATAGACATTTTAACAATATTTAAGCTTCCGATCCATGAGCATGATATGCTTTTCCATCTTTTTGTGTCTTTGGTTTCTTTCATGAGTGTTCTGTAGTTCCTTGAGTACAGATCCTTTACCTCTTTGGTTAGGTTTATTCTAAGGTGTCTTATGGTTCTTGGTGCTATAGTAAATGGAATCAATTTTCTAATTTTCCTTTGTATATATATTCATTGTTAGTACATAGGAAAGCAACTGATTTCTGTACATTGATTTTGTATCCTGCCACATTACTGAAAACTGCTGCATGAGTTCTCATAGTTTGGGGATGGAGTCTTTGGGTTTTCCATATAAAGTATCATGTCATTTTTGAAGAGAGAGGGTTTGACTTGTTCTTTGCCAATTTTAATACCTTTTATTTCTTTTTGTTGTCTGATTGCTGTTGCTAGGTCTTCTAGTACTATGTTGAACAACAGTGGCAAGAGTGGGCATCCTTGTCATGTTCCTGATCTCAAACAGAATGCTGTCAGCTTTTCCCCATTGAGGATGATATTCACTGTATGTTTTTCATAGATTTTATGAGGTTGAGTAATGTTCCCTCTATCCCTATAGTTTGAAGCATTTTAATCAGGAATGGGTGCTGCATTTTGTCAAATGATTTTTCTGCCTCAATTGAGAGGACCATGTTGTTCTTCTCTCATCTCCTATAATTGTTCTATAACATTGATTGATTTGTGAATGTTGTGAATGTTGAACCCCCTTGCATCCCAGGGAAAAATCCCACCTGGTCCTGGTGGATAATCTTTTTAATGTATTGTTGAATCCTATTAGCTACAATCTTGTTGAGAATCTTGGCATCCATATTCATCTGGGATATTGGCCTGAAATTCTCATTTTTGAAGGGGTCCTGCCTGGTTTGGGGATCAGGGTAATGCTGGCATCATAGAAAGAGTCTGGAAGTTTTCCTTCTGTTTCGTTTCTTTTCATTTCTTTTTCTTTTCTTTTTTTTTTTTTTTTTGGAAACAGCTTCAGGAGAATAGGTATTATTTCTTCTTTTTCTTCTTTGAATGTTCGGTAGAATTCCCCAGGGAATCTGTCAGGTCCTGGACTCTTGTTTTTTGGGAGGTTCTTGATCATTTCTTCAATCTTGTAACTAGATATTGGTCTATTCAGGTTGTCAATTTCTTCCTGATTCAGTCTTGAAAGTTTATAGGTTTCCAGGAACGCATCCATTTCATCTAGATTTCTTAACTTATTGACATATAACTGTTGATAATAATTTCTGGTGATTGTTTCCATTTCCTTGGTGTTAGTCATGATCTCTCCCTTTTAATTCATAATTTTATTAATTTGGGTCCTCTCTCTTTTCTTTTGGATTAGTTTGGCCAGTGATTTATTCATCTTATTAATTCTTTCAAAGAACCAGCTTCTAGTTTCATTGATGCAATGAAACTAGTTTCTATCTAGTTTCTATCTCATCGATCTCTCCTCTAATGTTGATTATTTCCCTTCTTGTGCATGGGGTTGGCTTAACCTGTTGATTCTCCAGTTCTTTAAGGTGTAACGAGAGCTGGTGTATTCTGGATTTTTCAATTTTTTTGAGGGAGGCTTGGGTGGCTATGCATTTCCCCCTTAGGACCTTTACCATATCCCATAGGTTTTGGACTGAGATGTCTTCATTTTCATTGGTTTCCATGAATTCCTCAAGTTGTTCTTTGATTTCCTGGTTGATCCAAACATTATTAAGCAGGTTAGTCTTTAGCTTCCAGGTGTTTGAATTCCTTCCAAACTTTTCCTTGTGATTGAGTTCCAGTTTCAAAGAATTGTGGTTTGAGAATATGAGGGAATAATCTCAATCTTTTAGTATTGGTTGAGCCCTGATTTGTGACTCAGTTGATGTCTATTCTGGAGAAAGTTCCATGTGCGCTCGAGAAGAATGAGTATTCTACTGTTTTAGGGTGGAATGTTCTGTATATATCTATGAGGTCCATCTGGTCCAATATGTCTTTCAATACTCTTGTTTCTTTTTTTTTTTTAATTTTTAAAATTTATTTTCAGCGTAACAGTATTCCTTGTTTTGGCACCACACCCAGTGCTCCATGCAAACCGTGCCATCTCTAATACCCACCACCTGGTTCCCCCAACCTCCCACCCCCTGCCCTTCAAAACCCTCAGACTGTTTTTCAGAGTCCATAGTCTCTCATGGTTCACCTCCCCTTCCAAATTCCCTCAACTCCCTTCTCCTCTCTAACTCCCCTTGTCCTCCATGCTATTTATTATGCTCCACGAATAAGTGAAACCATATGATAATTGACTCTCTCTGCTTGAGTTGTTTCACTCAGCATAATCTCTTCCAGTCCCATCCATGTTGCTACAAAAGTTGGGTATTCATCCTTTCTGATGGAGGCATAATACTCCATAGTGTATATGGACAACATCTTCCTTATCCATTCATCCATTGAAGGGCATCTTGGTTCTTTCCACAGTTTGGCAACTGTGGCCATTGCTGCTATAAACATTGGGGTACAGATGGCCCTTCTTTTCACTACATCTGTATCTTTGGGGTAAATACCCAGTAGTGCAATTGCAGGGTCATAGGGAAGCTCTATTTTTAATTTCTTAAGGAATCTCCACACTAGTCTCCAAAGTGGTTGCAACAACTTGTATTCCCACCAACAGTGTAAGAGGGTTCCCCTTTCTCCACATCCTCTCCAACACATGTTGTTTCCTGTCTTGCTAATTTTGGCCTATCTAAGTGCTGTAAGGTGGTATCTCAATGTGTTTTTTTTTTTATTTATTGATTTGACAGAGAGAGATCACAAGTAGACAGAGAGGCAGGCAGAGAGAGAGAGAGGGAAGCAGGCTCCCTGCTGAGCAGAGAGCCCAATGCGGGACTCGATCCCAGGACCCTGAGATCATGACCTGAGCCGAAGGCAGTGGCTTAACCCACTGAGCCACCCAGGCGCCCCGTCAATGTGGTTTTAATTTGAATCTCCATGATGGCTAGTGATGATGAACATTTTTTCATGTGTCTGATAGCCATTTGTATGTCTTCCTTGGAGAAGTGTCTGTTCATATCTTCTGCCCATTTTTTTATATGATTGTCTGTTTTGTGTGTGTTGAGTTTGAGGTGTTCTTTACAGATCCTGGATATCAACCTTTTGTCTCTACTGTCATTTGCAAATATCTTCTCCTATTCCGTGGGTTGCCTCTTTGTTTTGTTGACTGTTTCCTTTGCTGCGCAGAAGCTTTTGATTTTGATGAAGTCCCAAAAGTTCATTTTCGCTTTTGTTTCATTTGCCTTTGGAGACATATCTTGAAAAAAGTTGCTGTGGCTGATATCGAAGAGGATACTGCCTATGTTCTTCTCTAGGATTCTGATGGATTCCTGTCTCACATTGAGATCTTTTATCCATTTTGAGTTTATCTTTGTGTATGGTATAAGAGAATGGTCGAGTTTCATTCTTCTACATATAGCTGTCCAGTTTTCCCAGAGCCATTTATTGAAGAGACTGTCTTTTTTCCACTGTATATTTTTTCCTATTTTGTTGAAGATCATTTGACCATAGAGTTGTGGGTCCATATCTGGACTCTCTACTCTGTTCCACTGGTCTATGTATCTGTTTTTTATGCCAGTACCATGCTGTCTTGGTGATCACAGCTTTGTAGTAAAGCTTGAAATAAGGTAACGTGATGCCCCCAGTTTTATTTTTGTTTTTCAACATTTCCTTAGCGATTCGGGGTCTCTTCTGATTCCATACAAATTTTAGGATGATTTGCTCCAGCTCTTTGAAAAATCCCGGTGGAATTTTGATTGGAATGGCATTAAAAGTATAGATAGCTCTAGGCAGTATAGACATTTTAACAATGTTTATTTTTCCGATCCAAGAGCATGGAATGGTCTTCCATCTTTTTGTGTCTTCTTCAATTTCTTTCATGAGTGTTCTGTAGTTCCTCGAGTACAGGTCATTTACCTCTTTGGTTAGGTTTATTCCCAGGTATCTTATGGTTCTTGGTGCTATAGTAAATGGAATCGATTCTCTAATTTCCCTTTCTGTATTTTCATTGTTAGTGTATAAGAAAGCAACTGATTTCTGTACATTGACTTTGTATCCTGCCACATTACTGAATTGCTGTATGAGTTCTAGTAGTATGGGGGTGGAGTCTTTTGGGTTTTCCATATAAAGAATCATGTCATCTGCAAAGAGAGAGAGTTTGACTTCTTCATTGCCAATTTGGATACTTTTTTATTTCTCTTTGTTGTCTGATTGCTGTTGCTAGGACTTCTAATACTATGTTGAACAAGAGAGGTGAGAGTGGGCATCCTTGTCGTGTTCCTGATCTCAACGGGAAGGCTGCAAGCCCTTTCCCATTGAGGATGATATTTGCTGTGGGTCTTTCATAGATAGATTTGATGAAGTTGAGGAATGTTCCCTTTATCCCTATACTCTGAAGCATTTTAATCAGGAACGGAAGCTGGATTTTGTCAAATGCTATATCTGAATCAATTGAGAGGACCATGTGGTTCTTCTCTCTTCTCTTATTAATTTGTTCTATCACATTGATTGATTTGTGAATGTTGAACCATCCTTGTAGCCCAGGAATGAATCCCACCTGGTCATGGTGGATAATCTTTTTAATGTGCTGTTGGATCCTGTTTGCTAGGATCTTGTTGAGAATCTTAGCAACCATATTCATCAATGATATTGGTCTGAAATTCTCCTTTTTGGTGGGGGTCTTTGCCTGGTTTGGGGATCAAGGTAATGCTGTCTTCATAGAAAGAGTCTGGAAATTTCCTTCTGCTTCAATTTTTTGAAAAAGCTTCAGGAGAATAGGTGTTATTTGTTCTTTGAAAGTTTGGTAGAATTCCCCAGGGAATCCATCAGGTCCTGTGCTCTTGTTTTTTGGGAGGTTTTTGATCACTGCTTCAATCTCGTTACTAGATATCGGTCTATTCAGGTTGTCAATTTCTTCCTGGTTTAATTTTGGGAGTTTATAGTTTTTCAGGAATGCATCCATTTCATCTAGGGTGCTTAGCTTATTGGCATAAAACTGTTGATAATAATTTCTGATGATTGTTTCTACTTCCTTGGTGTTAGTTGTGATCTCTCCCTTTTCATTCATAATTTTATTAATTTGGGCTTTCTCTCTTTTCTTTTGGATTAGTGTGGCCAATGGTTTATCGATCTTATTGATTCTTTCAAAAAACCAGCTTCTAGTTTCATTGATACTTTCTACTGTATCTCTGGTTTCTACCGCATTGATCTCAGCTCTAATCTTGATTATTTCCCTTCTTATGTGTGGAGTTGGTTTGATTTGTTGTTGATTCTCCAGTTCTTTAAGGTGTAGAGACAGCTGGTGTGTTCTGGATTTTTCAATTTTTTTAAGGAATGCTTGGATGGCTATGTATTTCCCCCTTAGGACTGCCTTTGCTGTATCCCATAGGTTTTGGACCGAAGTATCTTCATTCTCATTGGTTTCCATGAATTAAGTTCTTCTTTGATCTCCTGGTTGATCCAAGCATTCTTCAGGAAGGTCGTCTTTAGCTTCCAGGTGTTTGAGTTCCTTCCAAACTTTTCCTTGTGATTGAGCTCCAGTTTCAAAGCACTGTGATCTGAGAATGTGCAGGGAGTAATCTCAGTCTTTTGGTATCAGTTGAGCCCTGATTTGTGACCCAGTATGTGGTCTATTCTTGAGAAGGTTCCATGTGCACTTGAGAAGAATGAGTATTTTGTTGTTTAGGGTGGAATGTTCTGTATATATCTATGAGGTCCATCTGGTCCAATGTGTCATCAATGTTCTTGTTTCTTTATTGATTTTCTGCTTTGATGATCTATTACTGAGAGAGGCATGTTAAGATCTCCTACTATTAATGTATTCATATCAATATGACTCTTTATCTTGATTAACAGTTTTCTTATGTAATTGGCTGCTCCCATATTGGGGGCATAGATATTTACAATTGTTAGATCATCTTGGTGGATAGTGCCTTTAAGAATGATGTAGTGTCCTTCTGTATCTCTGACTACAGTCTTTAGTTTAAAATCTAATTTGTCTGATATGAGGATTGCTACCCCAGCCTTCTTTTGAGGTTCATTGGCATGAAA
Organism: Lutra lutra; assembly: GCF_902655055.1. Taxonomy (NCBI): domain Eukaryota; kingdom Metazoa; phylum Chordata; class Mammalia; order Carnivora; family Mustelidae; genus Lutra; species Lutra lutra. The sequence continues at coordinate 114,162,363 of NC_062280.1, read as the reverse complement.
GATGGTTCTCCATCCCTTCACTTTCAGTGCGTGTATCTTTAGGTTCAAAATGGGTTTTGAAGGGGCAGGGGGTGGGAGGTTGGGGGATCCAGGTGGTGGGTATTAGAGAGGACACGGATTGAATGGAACACTGGGTGTGGTGCAAAAATAATGAATACTGTTATGCTGAAAAAATAAAAAAGTTTTAAAAAATGGGTCTCTTGTAGACAACGTATGGATGGGTCCTGTCGTTTTATCCAATCTACAACCCTGTGCCATTTTATGGGTGCATTTAGGCCATTCAAATTGAGAGTGATTATTGATAGATAGGTTTTTATTGACATCGTGTTACCTTTGAAGTCTTTCTTTCTGTAGATTGTCTCTATATTTCTGTTCAATGCTAGTCTTAAGATTTTTCCTCTTTTATAGAATCCCCCTTAATATTCCCTGCAGTGTCAGCTTGGTGGTTGCATAGTCTTTTAAGCCTTGCCGGTCTTGGAAACTCTTTATCTCTCCATCCATTTTGAATTTCAGTCTTGCTGGATAAAGTATTCTTGGCTGCATGTTCTTCTCATTTAGTGCCCTGATTATATCTTGCCAGCCCTTTCTGGCTTGTCAGGTCTCTGTGGACAGGTCTGACGTTATTCTGGATGGGCTTTCCTCTGTAAGTAAGGAGCCTGTTTGTCCTAGCAGCTTTCAAGAGATTATATCTACAATTATGATTCCTCAATTTGACTATCAGGTGTCTTGATGTTTTTTTGGAATCTATAATCTTGGGTGGAGACCGTTCAGCCTCTAGTACATAAACGCTGGTTCCATTTGCACGATTGGGAAAATTTTCATGAAGAACTTGTTCCACTATATCTTCTAGACTTCTTTCTTTCTCCTCCCCTTCAGGGATTCCAATAATTCTGACGATGAAACATTTCATGGCATCATTTATTTCCCTGATTCTGTTTTTGTGGCTTCTAAGCTGTTTGTTCCAGGCTTCCTCCTGATCCTTTCTATCTGTTTGTCTTCCATATCACTAATTTTATCTTCTGTCTCAGTTACCCTAGCTTTGAGAGAATTTAGATTAGATTGGAACTCATTGAGAGCATTGTGAACCTCATCCCTGGTAGCTTTCAGCTCTGCCCTAACATTGTGAACATCATCTCTGGTCGCATTCACTTCAGCCCTAATCAATTCCGTTTGGTCATCCATGGCCTTCTCCAATCTAGCTATTGCCTGGATAATTGTTAGCCTGAATTCTCTTTCCAACATATTGTCTATGTCGATAGCCGTTAGCTCTGTTGCAGAAGGCCCATCCTCTGTATTTTTCTTCTATTGGGCATTCCTCCTCCTAGTCATTTTGGTGAGCGATGGCTGAACAGATGTAGCTGGATGTATTGACTGTGGTGCAGTCAAGGTGCACCCTGAAACGCTTCTGAGCAATCAGGATTCCCTACCCAAAGAAGAGAAAAAAAAAAGAAAAAAAAAAAAAAGAGAGAGAGAGAGACTGGAAAGAAAGGGAAGATAAAAGTGAAGACTCAGCCCAAATGGGCCCCAAGGTAAGATTTATGAAGTATATAAACAAAAACAGACAAACAAAAAGACTGATAAGAGTATATGACAAGAGAAAAATAATAATAATATAGATATATAAGCAAATAAAGGAAGAACCTCATCAAAAAGAACCCCAAGTGTAAGATTTATATACTATCAGGACAAACACAAAAACACAGAACCACTGGTGGAAGAAAAAGTGGGAGAGTGGTTATAAATTCTCAGTGTGGAATATAAATTAAATATAAATTAAATTTATATTTTATAAATTAAATATAATTTATATTTAATTAAATTAAAATTTATATTATAATATATATAATAAAAATTAAATTAAATTTTATAAATTAAATGTAAATTCTCAGTGTGGAAGAATTAAAACAATTCTTCCTGGATGTATCTTAATATCTTTGTTAAAGGACTCAACTTTCCTAAGATGAAGGGGCATTAAAAATTAGTTTAAATATAGGGGTAGCATTGATTGGGGAAAGGGGATTACCTTGAAGTTTAACTCTATATGAATATTAGAAAATAAAAATATAAAAGGAATAAACTAGACTAAACTAAACTAAAATTTTTAAAAAATGAAATTTAAAAAATAAAAATGGCAAAAGAAAAAATAGGTGTATGTATTCAAAAAGTTCAGGTTAGAAGGTTATTATGGAATTTGATGTACTGGACATCTCACTGTGATGGTAAATAGGTTTAAAAATTACCTATATAAAAAAAAATGAGCCAGAATAGTGGGAACGAATTAAAAATAAAAGTTGTCCTATGAAGTAGTGGTGGTTGTTCTCTTGTCGTCTCTTTTTTTTTTTTTTTTCTTTCCTGGTTGGTTTTCTGGAGGAGGGGCCTGCCACGTGGGTTTTCAGTCAATGATGTTCCCTGAGTTAAGTCCTCCCGCCCCCCTCAAGGGGGTGGGCTCTGAGGAAACTGGTTTTTTCAGGCTTTTGTTCTCTGGAGGTTTTTATGTTTGTTCACTTTTTTTTTTTTCTCTCTCGCCTTGACCGCTTTTGATGGTTTTTGTAGGTTTAGAGGAAAGCAAACTGCACCCTGACTTCCCTCTCAGAGAGAAGACTCAGTCTGGCTGCTGGGCCCAAATAAATTCCCCCTTGGCCGCTGGCAGAGCAGGTTCTGAGTCGCGGTCCCTGAGGACGCAGGATTTTTTGCTTGTACCCAAAACCACAGCAGCGGCGGCTGTCTGGGCAGCTCCAGACTGCCAGAGAGATTCCAAGCAGCGATGCACACTGAGATTTTCCCGCTGGCCCAGGCTGGGAGTGCCTGGTCTTTCCAGTCCGAGAGCACCGGGTTGGCACCTGTGCGCACCTCTCTCAGGGGAGGGCGCGGGGCGCGACTCGGAGTCTGATAGCAGGGCACGGCACTTGCATGGGGACTGCAAAAAGGCTGTGCTTCTGCTGGCTGGTGAGGCTCCCAGTCCCTCAGGAGAGCCTGACCCCACATGCTCTCAGACGCGCTGGTGGCTCAGGGACCAAGACCTGGTTTCTCCACTGCACTCTCTCTGGCTCTGTGCCAGGGATGGCTGTCCTGGGTCTGGGGACTTAGGCCCCTGTCCCTAATTGCCCTGATTCCCACAACACGCCCCTCCATGATCCTTTGCTCTTTTTGAGTGCTTTGTACCAGACTCCAAGTTAATGCTGGTCCACAGACGCAGGGCACTCTCGTATTGGGATATTACTTTCCAATGGGTCGCCTCTGGTGGCTCCTTCCCCTTTTGTTTATCTTCTGATATCAGTCCGAGGTTCCCACTCCGCTTTACCTGCCCACTGGCATCTTCTGCTCCTGTAGAGATCCAGATGTGTATAATTCTGATCTCAGGCTGATTTCGTGGGTGATCGGAGTTCTTTGGAAGGTAATCAGCTCACCTTAGGGTACAGGTTGAAAGGGTGCCTCCTCCTACTTAACCGCCATCTTGTCTCCCCCTCAATGCAATACCCTTTATTGATTTTCTGCTTGGATGATCTATTACTGAGAGTGGTGTGTTAAGATCCCCTACTATTAGTATGTTCATATCAATATGACTCTTTATTTTGATTAACAGTTGTCTTATGTAGTTGCTGCTCCATATTGAGGGCATATTTATAATTGTTAATCTTCTTGGTGGATAGACCCTTTAAGAATGCTCTAGTATCCCTCTTTATCTCTGACTACAGTCTTTAGTTTAAAATCTAATTTATCTGATATAAGAATCACTACCCCCAGCTTTCTTTTGAGGCCTGCTGGCATGAAAGATGCTTCTCCATCTCTTCACTTTCTGTGTGGATGTATTTTGGGTTCCAAATGTGTCTCTTGTACACAGCATATGGATGGGTCCTGTCATTTTATCCAGTCTGCAACCCTGTGCTGATTTACAGGAGTATTTAGGCCATTCTTGGTGAGAGTGATTATGAAAGATAAGTTTTATGACATGATGTTGCCTGTGAAGTCCTTGTTTCTATAGATTGTCTCTGTATATTTCGTTCTATGTCACTCTTGGGTTCTCTCTTCTTTTAAGAACCCCCCTCCACCTTAATATTTCTTGTAGTGCTGGCTTGGTGTTCACAATTGCCTGTCTTGCAACTATTTATCTTTCCATCCATTTGATGTCACTCTTGCTGGATAAAGTATTCTTGGCTGCATGTTCTTCTCATTTAGTGCCCTGAATATATCTTGCCAGCCCTTTCTGGCTTGCCAGGTTTCTGTGGACAGGTCTGACATTATTCTGATGGACCTTCCTCTGTAAGGAATGTAAGGCATCTCTTCCCCCAGCTGCCCTCAGAACCTCTTGTCTAAAATTATGATTCATGAATTTCACAGTCAACTCTCTTGAGGTCTTTCTAGATTTGTTGATCTTGGTGGGTGTCCTTTCTGTCTTTAGGACACAAATGCTTGTTCCATTCCCCAGACTGGGAGAATTTTCATGGAGAATTTGTTCAACTATATCTTCTAGTCTTCTTTCTTTCTCCTCCCCCTCAGGTATCCCAATAATTCTGATGTTAGAACATTTCATAGCATCATTTATTTTCCTTATTCAGTCTTCATGAATTCTAAGCTGTTTGTTCCAGGCCTCCTCCTTTTTCTCTATCAGTTTGTCCTTTAGATCACCAATTCTATCTTCTGCTTTGGTTACCCCAGCTGTTAGAGTATTTAGAATAAACTGGATCTCATTGATAGCATTTTAAATTTCTGTGAGCACAGCTCTCACTTTTGCCCTTAGAGATTCTATGTTGTCATTAACAGTTTTCCCCAAACTAGCCATTCCCTGATAATTGTTACCCTGAATTCCCTTTCCTACATACTGTTTATGCCCATATCCAATAGTTCTGTGGGAGAGGGCACAGTCTCTGAATTTTTCCTCTGTTGGGTGTTCCTCCTCCCAGTCATTTAGGTGAGAGGTAGTTGAGGGGTTGTATAGTTGAATATATATCAACCACAGTCCAGGCGAGGTACATCCTGTGGCAAATGCTTCCCAGCTACAATGATACCATAGGGAGTGTGCTCCAGGATCTGCCATACTTGATCAAGGGAGGTGTTTTTAAAAGCAGAGTTTTTCATAAGATATGGCCCAGAACTCATTCAAGCAGGAGACTGTCATAGGTGGAGCTTTAAGAGTCCTGCCTTTACCTTCATGGTAACTGCAAAACAAATTTTTCCCATGCTCTCCTTCCTCAAACTCCTAGGAAATGTAGAGAAAACTACCTTGAAGAAGCAGAGCAGAAAAAGTAAAAGAAAATATGGAAAAACAAAATAAAAAGCTCTCTGAGAAGTTCTGACCTTGACATATATTTGCACTCTGCAAAAGCACAACCTGTGACCACTAAGAAACCTCATAGCTGATCTGAGGTGATCCCTAACCATGGTGATCAAAGTTTGGAAACAACAAATGTCATACTCTTCTGAAGGAGGGCACATCCACCCTTGTCTTCAGGAAATACCCATAAAACTTCTCAATACAAACAGCCATCAAGCAGTCAGAGGTACTTTCCACATTAGTAGAGTGTGCCACCTATAGCAGTTCTGCCCCATGGTTGGCAGGTGCATCAATATCTGCAAGAGGGAGCCAGAAGAATAGATACACTGACTTTCTCTCCTTCCTCCCTCTGATCTTCCCCTTGGACTTCACATTGGCCCAACCCAAGCAGAAGTGTGGCAGTGGGGAACCTGTCTTTGCATTCCATGTAGGTTAATTCTCAGGACACCAAGCAGGGTGGGGAAAGGGGGAGAATACATGTGGAAGGACAAATAGAAAGTACTTGGTGCACACAACATGACAAATAAACAGCAAGAAACTCTCACCCAAGGAATTCCTACGCTCTGTTCCAAATTACCATATAGGTTATGAACATATATTAAAAGATTTCAGGAATTCTGTCAATTCTTAGTCTATACGTGTGTAGAGTCTAACAAAGTAACTTAGTATTGCCAAAAAATGTTCATTTCCTTCATCCTGTCATATTTTAAAACACATCTGTAACTGTGATAAATTGCACATGAAATCACTAATGATCCATAAAGGGAAGGAAAAGGCATCACCCTTCTCATTCCTTCCTCATGTTTCTTCAAAATGAAGTAAACACTGACCTAATGAAGTCATGATCTTTTGCAACCATATTTGCTAATAAATAAGATCACTGTGTTTTAAAAGGCACACAAGTGGATGTGACCTTTCCTAAAGTCCCTGACACCCATGACACCACACGAGTGGAAGGCCACAGGATATTCCCAGGCAGGCACAAGTAACTTGCTCCTACTTTACATCATTCTGGAGCATTAAGATTTTTTTATTAAGTGTGGCTCCAGGATTGGCTGGATGGCAAAATTGGACATTGTGGGCCTTGACCTAATAAGTTGTGTGCTTCAGTTCAGCGAGCAACTGGTATGAGACTTAAGAGGCACTCGACAAGTTCCTAAAGCACCAGAGTATCTTGAGTATATATCTGGAATTTAATGAAGAGAGAGGATATTAGAAGTTGGATATTCCAGGGAACCTTTGTCAAATATTACTAATATTTGTAGACTCATACTCCCATTCATATCAGAATCAATCAACTCATATTTGAGTCTAATTTCAATGACTGTTCTATATTCTTATACCTGCCAGGAACAACTTCTATTTTAGTCCCTATTTCATTATATGACAGAGGCTTATCTTTACCACTAGACAGAAGTCAAAGACCTTGTCTTATTGATTTATGTATCCCCAAACTTATCAGTGGTCTAATGCATACTAGGCACTCATTATTCCATTAATACTGTCATTCAGCAAAATTTTATTGAGTACATGCTATGTGATAGGTGATGTACTAGAAGCTGGGGAAAATAGCAATGAATAGTTTAAAAATTACTGTCCCCATGAAAAAATATATTCTAATGAGAGGGGTAGCTAATATGTTGTATAAATAAAATACATAATATTTCAAGAATTGGTACTAAGGAAAAAAAGTGGAACAGAAAAAGGACTATAGGCAGAGTATCCTTCAACTATCTGTACAGGCTTGTGAAAGCCAATTATTACATTTTCAGGAGTTTCCCAAGGCAGTTATCATTACTCTGGTAGCTTAAAATTGGTCATGGTAAAAGCATTCACAAGCACAAAACAAGCACAAAAAAAAAAACTGAATGCTCCCATTCTCTCAGCCCTGAGCCAACTATTGACCACTTACCAGAACACCCATGTGCCATGGGCTGCAGTGATCATGGAGCTGGAAGACTCCTCTGATGGACAGTGTGGTTAAGAAGACTTCCCTGGAAAGGAAGCATTTGAACTGAGGCTGAAATGAAGTAAGGGAGCTGGGTCACAAGGCTGCCAGAAGGAACAGCATTCCTGACCTAGAGCTCAGCAAGTGCAAATGGCACAAGACTAGGTAAAGTGAGTAGAGGACACAGTCATGAATTCATAGAGGTCAAGGGGGCCAGATCACATTGCTTTGCAGATCACCATGAAGACTGACTTTTGTCAAATGAAACCCAGACCTCAAAGGATTTTAAACAGTGTGGTGACATAATTTGATTATATTTTAACAGGTCTATCCTGGCAGACTATTGTGAATCAACAAAAGTATGCAAGGATAGAAGAAGCGGGCATGGTAGGAAGTCACCACAGTAGCCCAGGTGACCCAGATGACAGATAGCAGTGGGTGGAGCAATGTGTCTGAAGGGAATGGTAAGAAGTGATTGCTTTTTGCATATGTTTTTATAGTAGAACCTACAAGATCTGTGGAAGGATCAGATTGCTCCAAATTTTCTTAAGCATATAGGAGAGCTGAAATGCTATTTACAAAAATGGAGAAGAATGTGAAGAAGAATGTGAAAGGAATAAGTTTGGGAGTGAAGTGAGGGGTGCGAGGACAGATCAGTATCTCAGAGGCAGACACATTATAGCTGATATGTTTATCAGACATCCAGCCAGTGATATCTTTAATCCAAGACTCATTCTCGGCTTCATACAGCCTGTCTTCCCATCCACTTTCTCCCCAACTCCCTCGCTGAAATAGTCACCTGCAAACTTGCAGATTCTTTGTGTATGGAAAAGCAGAGTGAAGTCTCATTGTGTGCTCTGTCCTAGGCAGCTCTGGTCAGATGTCCATTTCTGCCTCTAAAGCCTTTCACTCTGACTTGAGGGACCCATCCTGAAAGACATGGACTCATTGACTCAATGAACTGACTTTGTGAAAAACATCCTTCAGTTGCCAAAGTTTAATTTTGTCCAGGGCTCAATTTTGTCCAGGACTCTGGGATGGTCTAGGAGGATGGGCACATGGATGCAGAGTTCTGACTGATGACTCTGCAGTAACACACAATCCTGGGGTCTGCCCAGAGTCAGGTGATGCTGTACTCAGGAGTCTTCCAACGAAAGGATGGCTGGCAGAAAACAGAAGTTGAAAAACACCACCTGAAAAAGAGAAGGTGAGGCAAAAGACTCTTGTCCACATTGAAAAAGTATGAAAAGACAAACAAACAGTCTGTGGAAAGCCATAATGTAAGCCTGTGTCTGCATGCATGGGTGTGCATCTTCAAATATCATCTCTCCTTTATCCAGTGACTAACCTTGGGGCAGCACAGGAAGAAAGGGGGATATTAACATGCGGTCTGAGTCTGCATGTTATACCTTCATGCTGTGTCTCAATTAATCAAAGATTTGCCATAAAACCTATCCGTCAATGCTCCACACCAAGACAAGACATAAAATATGAGCTGATTAATTTCCTTCTAATTTGTATGATAATTAAAATTCTAACTTTTAATTCCATTAATTGTCCTCCCACAAGGAGGCTGATTGGGCTTTCGTAATACACCCTGTGACAGTCCACTTCCCACAGGGTGGCTTTGTTGCCTTTATGGTACAAGGTTTCCCTGTCATTCATCAAGGCCCAGAGATAAGTGTGTGCTTATCACTCCAGCGCATTCTGACATGAGCCAGCAAGGAGTCATGTCTGTGCCCATAAATCACTGAAAGTCATTTGGTATTTTATCAGGATGTCAGGTCAGCTCTGTGAATGTCCCTTCCTCTTAATGAACAATTAACTTGCTAAATGCAATAAGGCCCCAAATACATCTGTGCCACACAGGCCATGGTTGCACATGTCCTGGATAAACCAGGAGGCAGCTTTCATATCAGCATGCACCAAGTAAGTGGCTTCCATGTGCATGTCTGCTGTGTTGATGATGAGCTTCTAAAGAGCAAAGATGTCTGTCAGACTCTGTCTCAGAACACAGAAAAGGAAAGGAGAAAGAAATTATCAGGAGCCAGATTCTCTGGAATACTGCAGAGTTCCTTTCATTCTGGAATTGCATAGTAAATTCACAAATTACATAATCCATGAGGGAGATTTTGTTATACATGTTTTACATTTGAGGAAACTGAGGTACAGTGAGATTAAGTGAAATACTTAAGGTTATTAAGGTTATATAGACCATGAGTGGCAGGATTTGAGTGCAACTCTGTGGCCTTCAAGGTCTAGTGGGCATCCCATCTATAAAAAACAGAAGTCTCTAATTTACTGAATACCTACTCTGTGCCAGGTACAATCATGGGATATCTTTTTACATACATTATTTCTAATCTTTGCCATAGTCCTCTGACCTCAGTTGAAGCATTATATCTGCTGAGGAAGAAGAGGTTTCTTGTGGTTATGTAATCTGCCCTGGCCACCCACCTGATCAAAGGCAGAACTGGGGTTCTGAGAGGGTCCAGCTGGTCTCAGGTCCAATGCTCCTTCCACCACCCCAGGGTGCAAAGTTCAGAATCACTGTACTAGCTAGCACTGGCTGCAGAGATGAGCATGCACTCAGCCACACCCATGTGGAAACCTTACCATTAACACACGTCTTTGCCTACCTGAAGTTACCACATGGACTGTATCCAAAAGGATTTTGAGCAAGAGAGACATGAGCAAGGATGGAAGAACAGACAAGGTCAAGGCTGGCAGAGAAGAGCAGGAAGATGCTAAAAGAGACAAAGTGATGGGCACTTTCCCATTCAGTCACTGATGTAACAAATATTAGAAAGCTTGTACAGTGTGCCAGGCATCATGTTGGCCAGAAGAACAGAACAGTCACTGCTGCACAGCCCCGTCTTCCAAGATGCACAGGCCAGTGGGGAAGCCAGAAACACAAGCAGGCCATTAATTCTACAGTGATGAGGGAAATGCAGTGATAAGGGTAAATCCAGAACACATATGGAAAGTCCCAGATAGGCTACAGTAAGGATAGGTGCCCCAGAGCAGGCCATGTTTAGCAGCTGTTCCAGCAGCAAAATTTAGCCTCAAAATAGATTTTAAGCCCAGGGCATGCTCTAAAAAGGGCAATTCTATAGAATATTTACATTAACAAAGTTAAACTATTTCAATAATAAATTCAGCAAAGTTGCAAGATATGCAATCAACATAAAAAATCAGTTGCATTTTTATATACTACCAACATATTATCCAAAAAATAGATTAAGAAAAAAATTCCATTTGCAACAATACCAAAGAGAATAATACACTTGGAATAAACTAAAAAAAAAAAAAAAACAAAAACAAAAACAAAAAAACAACACTTAGGAATAAACTTAACTAAGGAAATAAAAGACTTGAACACTAATAAATAAAAGCAGACATGAATAAATGGAAAGATAATCTATGGTTACAGGTTAGAAGAATTAATGTTAAAATGGCCACACCATCTAAAGTGATGTACAGATTCAATGTAATACATATAAAAATTCCAATGCTATTTTTCTACAGAAATAGGAAAAGAATCTAAAATGAACAACTCAGGAAACAACAGATATTAGAGAGGTTATGGAAAAAGGGTAACCCTCTTACACCACTGATGGAAATGCAAACTGGTAGAGCCATTCTGGAAAACAGTATGGAGGTTCTTCAAAAAGTTAAAAATAGAGTTACCCTATAACCCAGCATTGCATGACTGGGTATTTATCCAAAGAATACAAACAGTAATTTGAAAGGGCACATGCACTGCTGTGTTTATAGCAGCAATGTCCACAATAGCTAAAATATGGAATGAACCCTGATGTCCACTGACAGATGAATAGAAAGAATTAATTAATATTAATATTAATTAAATATAATGAATACATGTATAGATATTCATATTAATTAAATATAAATGCTAGATATAGATATATACAATGGATATTTACTCAGCCATCAAAAAGAATGAAATCTTGACATTTGCAATGACATGGATGGAACTAGAGGGTATTATGCTAAGCAAAATAAGTCAGGGAAAGACAAATACCGTATGATTTCACTCATATGTGGAATTTAAGAAAGAAAACTGATGAACATAGGGGAAGGAAAGGAAAAATAAACTGAAAATAGAGAGGGAAGCAAACCATAAAAGATCCTGAACTCAAGGAAACAAACTAAGGTCATTGGAGAGGAGGTGCAGGGGAGGATAATTGGGTGATGGGCATTAAGAAGAGCACTTGATGTATGTAATGAGTGCTGGGTGTATGCAACTGATGAATCACTAAACTCTACCTCTGAAACTAATAATACCCTATATGTTAACTGAATTGATTTTAAATAAAGAATTAAAAAAGAGAAATAGAAAAATAATCTTAAAATGTATATAGAACCACAAAAGACACCAAATAGCCAAAGCAATTTTGAGCAAGGAAAAGGGAGCTAGAGGCATCACACTTCCTAATTTCAAATAAATTACAAAGCTACAGTAATTAAACCAGTATAATACAGTAATCAAACACAGACACATAGACAAAGAGAACAGAGTAGGGCCCAGAAGTAAACTTACATATATATGGTCAACTAACATTTGACAGGAGTGCTAAGAATAGACAATGGGAAATTAATAATCCCTTCAATAAATGGTACTGGGAAAATGGGTACCCACATGCAAAAGAATTAAATTGGATCCTTGTACCGTACCATACACAAAATCAGCTCAAAATGGATTAAAGACCTACATATGATATATTAAACACTAAAACTCTTGGAAGAAAACATAGGGAAAATCTTCTGGGTATGGGCTGTAGTAATGATTTCTTAGATGTGACACAAAAAGCTTAAGCAATAAAAGCAAAAATAGAGAAGTGGAATTATGTCAAACAAAAAACTTATGCACAACGAAGGAAATAATCCACAAAATAAAAAGGTAACCTATGGAATGGGATAAAGTATTTGAAAACTATATACCTGATGAAGGGTTAATATCTAAAATATGTAAGGAACTTCTACAATTCAATAGCAAAACAAACAAACAAACAAAAACCAAATTTGAAAATGGGCAAAGAATCTGAATATACATGTTTCCAAAAAAGATGAAACAAATGGCTAATAGATGTATGAGAAGGTGCTCAACATCACAAACCATTAGGGAAATTCGAATCAAAACCATGCAATATCACCTCACCTCTGTTAGGATGGCTTTTCTCAAGAAAACAAAAGATGCAAATGTTAGTAAGAATTTGAACCCTTGTACACTGTTAGTTGGAATGGAAATTGGTAAAACCATTATGGAAAACAGTATGGAGTCTCCTCAAGAAAACTAAACATAGAAGTACCATATGATCTGTCACTCCACTTCTAAGTATATATCCAAAGGATTTGAAATCAGAACCTTGAAGGGATATTTGCACTCCCATGTTATTGCAGCATTATTTATAATAGCCAAGACATGGAAGCAACCTCAATGTTCATCAAAAGATGACTAGATAAAGAAAATGTGACATATACATGCAATGGAATATTATTCAGCCTTTATAAAGAAGGAAATCTTGCCATTTGTAACAAGAATGAACCTGGAGGATGTTACATTAAGCGAAATAAGCCAGATACAAAAGGACAAATTCTACATGATACTATTTATATGATGAACCTATAACAGTCAAACTTACAGAAGCAGAATATCTCGGAGTGGTGGTTGGCAGGAGCCAAATAGAGAGAAAATGGGGCAGTGTTAGCCAAAAGGTACAAAGTTTCAGTTAAACAAAATAAATGAGTCCTAAAAATCTAGAATATAGTATAATGTCTATAGTTAACACAATATAATATTGTATATTTAAAAATCTACTAAAAGGATAGATCTTAAAGTTCTTATAGTAATAATAATTATAATAATAATAATAATAAATAAGGTGATGAAAGAAACTTTTGGCAGTGATGGATAGGTTTATGGCATAGATTGTGGTGATAGTTTCATGGGTGTGTTATTACTTCCAACTTTATAAAATGTGTATATTAATTATGTATATATTTTATATGCCAAAATTATTTTAATAAATTAATAATAAAAATAAATTTTAAAAAAATTTAGATTTACTTATTTATTTGAGAGAGAGCATGAGCACACAAAAGGAGAGGGAGAAGCAGACTCACCACAGAGCAGGGAGCCTTATGCAGAGCTCAATACCAGGATACTGGGATCATGACCTTAGCTGAAGGCAGATGCTTAACTGACTAAGCCACCCAGGTATCCCTAAAAATAAAAAGTTGAGAAGTTCTCCTTACTACAGATTTATTAGAACCTTTATTCTCCTGTTAGGTACTATGAAACCTCATTATGAGACAGCATACAGCCTATAAAGTTCTGTGATATCAGAATCCTTTGCTCAGGCTCACTAACCACCGGTGTTCTGGAGGTATGCATACAAGGAATAGTCTATCCAACTTGTTTCCTGTACTCCTTCTTACTGTCCCTCCACTTCCCACAGCTAAAAACACATCTTCATTTTTCTGGGTTGCCACCTTAGCCAAGTAAGTGACATCCCTTCCTCCATAATGTCACCCTGTGTTCTGCCTAAAGAGGCACCACAGCATTCCTGGGTGAAATAGTGCTGGGCTTCCACTGGGCTTTCACTGGGCTTCAACCCAAGCTCTGACATTTAACAGCTGTGTGATCTTTGGGAAGTTACTAAACAAAGCTGTGCTTTGATTTCCCCATATTGAATATTTTCTACACATCAGGTGACAAGCTAAATGTTCAACTTTTATTACCTCATTTAGTCCACTCAATAATTTTGTGGAAATAATAATACATATACATATATATATAATAATACTTATTATTATATTATTATTATATTTATACTTATATTATTATTAATATAATTAATACAATGATAATAATTATTATTACTATTTTGTAAATTAAAAACAGAACTCATAAAGGTGAAATAATTTGGCCATTATCATACAGTTAATGTGTTAGAGCTGGACTAAAGCCTGACTTACAGAGAAATCTTGGGAATCAAATGACTTATTAGTGTAAATCTTTAAGCTCACTCCTTGGGTTGCAGAAAGCATATAGTTAGAACACCATTTTTGTTAACTAAGAATGTTGTCAGAGATACCCATTATGACATCCATTTCTGCCAAAGAATGAGTAACAGGGACATGATTTACCTTTCCACGTGAAACAAGAGCAAACAAGATATATTAAACATTTTCTAACTCAACATCAGATAATGAAAGTTAATTATCCCTGGGAGATGGGAACAAACTAGGTATACTATATGAATTCCTCAACTAATTGCTTGAAAGACTTTCCAGGCTGAAGCACAGAGGAGGGGAACCCAAGCAGACCTTAATGGTTTTCCTAAACTGACAAGATAGAGCTAAGAGCCCAGAAAGACCAAGGCAACTGGAGTTTGCATGATAGTGTATGCAAGAGAGGGGTGTTCATAGACTTACAGAGGGTCCCCTTCAAGTATTCACAAAAATACTGATCAACACCTGCATGTAAATAAACTACCTCAGATAGGGAAAAACATCTGAAAAATAAAAGAAAACACCCAGCAGTCATAAACAGCTAACAATGATGCTTATTCCTACTAGCTAGAATGGAAAAATTTATGATTCATGGACCCTTGCTTAGACTACTCAGGAATGTTTTGCCTAAGTAGTGATGACTAATCAATGATAGATGGAGCACTGTTCCTGATGTACCTAACAAGTTATAGAATTAAGACCTGAAATGAATAAAGTATTTCCAAATAACTGCATCCAGAATAAGGTTCAAAAATATTTATAGGAATACAAAAAATATCTGACACCCAACAAGGTAAAGTTCACAATGTCTATCATACAAATGTGTGTGTGTCTGTGTGTGTGTGTGTGTGTGTGCGTGTGTGTGTATACCTGCATACAAAGAAATAGGAAAAACAGTCCTTAATGAGGACAGTAATTGATCAAAAAAACCAACTCAGAACTGACACAAACATTAAAATTAACATTTAAATTATTATTTCTCTATATATTAAAACGGTAAGTGTGATAGGGAAAATACCAAAAAAGCACAAACAAAATTCTAGATATTAAAACAATAGTGCCTGGAAGATGGCGGAGAAGTAGCAGGCTGAGACTACATCAGGTAGCAGGAGATCAACTAGATAGCTTATCAAACCATTGCAAACACCTACAAATCCAATGGGAGATCGAAGAGAAAAAGAACAGCAATTCTAGAAACAGAAAATCAACCACTTTCTGAAAGGTAGGACTGGTGGAGAAGTAACTCCAAAGCAATGGGAAGATAGACCATG
Organism: Lutra lutra; assembly: GCF_902655055.1. Lineage (NCBI taxonomy): Eukaryota > Metazoa > Chordata > Mammalia > Carnivora > Mustelidae > Lutra > Lutra lutra. The sequence continues at coordinate 114,146,834 of NC_062280.1, read as the reverse complement.
GGGGGAGGGGCCAGCTCCCAGCAAGTGGCGGAGCAATGGAGCACAAAATTGGGACTTTTAAAAGTCTGTTCCACTGAGGGACATCGCTCCAGAGACTAAATCAGGGTGAAGCCCACCAGGGGTCAGCGTGGCCCCAGGTCCCGCAGGGTCACAGAAGGATTGGGGGTGCCTGAGTGTCACAGAGATTGCAGGTATTAGAGAGGGAAAGCCAGCTACAGAGACAGAGCCAAGGAGTGAGCTCTCAGCTCGGGGTTACCTTGAACCGGTCACAGGCTGGGTGAGCTTGGAGCGCAGCCTGAGGGCAGGGAGATGGGAGTGATTGGGTGCTATTCTCTGAGGGCACACTGAGAAGTGGGGCCCCGAGCTCTCTACTCCTTCGGGCAGAAGACTGGGAGGCTGCCATTTTCATTCCCGTCCTCCGGAACTCTAGAGAAAGCATTCAGGGAACAAAAGCTCCCGAAAACAAAACTGAGCGGATTACTCAGCCCAGCTCCTGGTAAGGGTGGTGCAATTCCACCTGGGGCAAAGACACTTAATCACTACAACAGGCCCCACCTGAGAAGATCAACAAGAAATCCAGCCAGGACCAATTCACCTACAAGGAGTGAAGGTTCAATACCAAGGAGAGCAGCAGAATTCCAAGGGAGGAGAAAGCAAAGCACGGAACTCATGGCTTTCTCCCCATGATTCTTTAGTCTTGCTGTTAGTTTAATTTTTTTCAATTTTTTTCTTCCTCTGCTAAATTTTTTTAACTTTTACCCTTTTCTTTTTTAACGTTTTTTAACTAGTTTATCTTATATATATTTTTTTCTTCTTTATATTTTTTCTTTATTTTTTTTAATTGTATCTTTTTTTTTGTGAACCTATTTATCCTCTTTCTCCTCCCCACGATTTGAGGTCTCTTCTGATTTCATTAAAGCATATTTTCCAGGGGTCTTTGCCACCCTTTTAGTATTTTACTTGCTCCTTCATATACTCTTATCTGGACAAAATTACAAGGCAGAAAAGTTCACCACAAAAAAAAGAAAAGAACAAGAGACAGAACCGAAGGCTAGGGACCTAATCAATACAGACGTTGGTAATATGTCAGATCTAGAGTTCAGAATGATGATTCTCAAGGTTTCAGCTGGGCTCAAAAAAGGCATGGAAGATGTTAGAGAAACTCTCTTGGGAAATATAAAAGCCCTTTCTGAAGAAATAAAAGAACTAAAATCAAACCAAGTTGAAATCAAAAAAGCTATTAATGAGGTACAATAAAAAATGGAGGCTCTCACTGCTAGGATAAATGAGGCAGAAGAAAGAATTAGCGATATAGAAGACCAAATGACAGAGAATAAAGAAGCTGAGCAAAAGAGGGACAAACAGCTACTGGACCACAAGGGGAGAATTCGAGAGATAAGTGACACCATAAGATGAAACAACATTAAAATAATTGGCATTCCAGAAGAAGAAGAAAGAAAGAGGGGAGCAGAAGGTATATTGGAGAGAATTATTGGAGAGAATTTCCCTAATATGGCAAAGGGAACATGCATCAAGATCCTGGAGGTGCAGAGAACCCCCCTCAAAATCAACAAGAATAGGTCTACACCCCATCATCTAATAGTAAAATTTAGTGACAAGTCTTAATGACAAAGAGAAAATCCTGAAAGCAGCCCAGGAAAAGAAGTCTGTAACATACAATGGTAAAAATATTAGATTGGCAGCAGATTTATCCACAGAGACCTGACAGGCCAGAAAGAGCTGGCATGAAATATTCAGAGCGCTAAATGAGAAAAACATGCAGCCAAGAATACTATATCCAGCTAGGCTATCATTGAAAATAGAAGGAGAGATAAAAAAAGTTTCCAGGACAAACAAAAACTGAAAGAATTTGCAAACATCAAACCAGCTCTACAGAAAATATTGAAAGGGGTCCTCTAAGCAAAGAGAGAGCCTGAAATTAGTAGATCAGAAAGGAAGAGAGACAATATACAGTAACAGTCACCTTTCCAATACAATGGCATTAAATTCATATCTCTCAATAGTTATCCTGAATGTTAATGGGCTAACTGCTCAAATCAAAAGACACAGGGTATTAGAATTGATAAAAAAAAAACAAAACCCATCTATATGTTGCCTACAAGAAACTCATTTTAGACCCAAAGACACCTCCAGATTTAAAGTGAGGAGGTGGAAAACAAGGTACTATGCTGATGGACATCAGAAGAAAGCAGGTGTGGCTATCCTTATATCAGATCAAATAGATTTTAAGCCGAAGACTATAATAAGAGATGAGGAAGGAGACTACATCATACTCAAAGGGTCTGTCCAACAAGAAGATCTAACAATTTTAAATATCTATGCCCTAAGGTGGGAGCAGAAACTATATAAACCAATTAATAACAAAATCAAAGAAACACATCAACAATCATACAATAGTAGTAGGGGAATTTAACACTCCCCTCACTGAAATGGACAGATCATCCAAGCAAAAGATCAACAAGGAAATAAAGGCCTTAAATGACACACTGGACCAGATGGACATCACAGATATATTCAGAACTATTCACCCAAAGCAACAGAATACACATTCTTCTCTAGTGCACATGGAACATTCTCGAGAATAGATCACATTCTCGGTCCTAACTCAGGTCTCAACCGGTATCAAAAGATTGGGATCATTCCCTGCATATTTTCAGACCACAATGCTCTGAAGCTAGAATTCAATCACAAGAGGAAATTTGGAAAGAACCCAAATACATGGAGACTAAACAGCATCCTTCTAAAGAATGAATGGTTCAACCAGGAAATTAAAGAAGAATTGAAAAAATTCATGGAAACAAATGATAATGAAAACACAACAGTTCAAAATCTGTGGGACACAACAAAGGCAGTCCTGAGAGGAAAATATATAGCAGTACAAGCCTTTCTCAAGAAACAAGAAAAGTCTCAGGTACACAACCTAACCCTACACCTAAAGGAGCTGGAGAAAGAACAAGAAAGAAACCCTAAACCCAGCAGGAGAGGAGAAATCATAAAGATCAGAGCAGAAATCAATGAAATAGAAACCAAAAAAACAATAGAACAAATCAAGGAAACGAGGAGCTCTTTCTTTGAAAGAATTAATAAGAATGATAAACCCCTGGCCAGACTTATCAAAAAGAAAAGAGAGAGGACCCAAATAACTAAAATCATGAATGAAAGAGGAGAGATCACAACTAACACCAAAGAAATAAAAACAATTATAAGAACATACTAAGAGCAACTGTACACCAACAAATCTGACAATCTGGAAGAAACTGATGCATTCCAAGAGACATGTAAACTACCACAACTGAACCAGGAAGAAATAGAAAACCTGAACAGACCCATAACCAGTAAGGAGATTGAAACAGTCATCAAAAATCTCTCAAAAAACAAAAGCACAGGGCCAGATGGCTTCGCAGGGGAAATTCTACCAAACATTTGAAGAAGAACTAATTCCTATTCTCCTGAAACTGTTCCAAAAAATAGAAATGGAAGGAAAACTTCCAAACTCATTTTATGAGGCCAGCATCACCTCAATCCCAAAACCAGACAAGGATCCCATCAAAAAAGAGAACATCAATATCCTTGATGAACACAGATGCAAAAATTCTCACCAAAATACTAGCCAATAGGATTCAGCAGTACATTAAAAGGATTATTCACCACGACCAAGTGGGATTTATTCCAGGGCTGCAAGGTTGGTTCAACATCCACAAATCAATCAATGTGATACAACACATTAATAAAAGAAAGAACAAAAACCATATCATACTCTTAATAGATGCTGAAAAAGCATTTGACAAAGTACAGCATCCCTTCCTGATCAAAATTCTTCAAAGTGTAGGGATAGAGGGCACATACCTCAATATTATCAAAGCCATCTATGAAAAACCCACCACAAATATCATTCTCAGTGGAGAAAAACTGAAATCTTTTCCACTAAGGTCAGGAACACAGCATGGATGTCCATTATCACCACTGCTATTCAATATAGTACTAGAAGTCCTAGCCTCAGCAATCAGAAAACAAAAGGAAATTAAAGGCATCCAAATCAGCAAAGAAGACGTCAAACTATCACTCTTCGCAGATGATATGATACTATATGTGGAAAACCCAAAAGACTCCACTCCAAAACTGCTAGAACATGTACAGGAATTCAGCAAAGTGTCAGGATATAAAATCAATGCACAGAAATCAGTTGCATTTCTCTACACTGACAACAAAACAGAAGAAGGAGAAATTAAGGAGTCAATCCCATTTACAATTGCACCCAAAACTATAAGATACCTAGGAATAAACTTAATCAAAGAGACTAAGAATCTATACTCAGAAAACTATAAAGTGCTCATGAAAGAAATTGAGGAAGACACAAAGAAATGGAAAAATGTTCCATGCTCCTGGATTGGAAGAACAAATATTGTGAAAATGTCTATTCTACCTAAAGCAATCTACACATTTAATGCAATTCCTTTCAAAATACCATCCATTTTTCTTTCAAATAAATGGAACAAATAATCCTAAAATTTATATGGAACCAGAAAAGACCTCGAATAGCCAAAGGAATATTGAAAAAGGAAGCCAAAGTTGGTGACATCACAATTCCAGACTTCAAGCTCTATTACAAAGCTGTCTTCATCAAGACAGCATGGTACTGGCACAAAAACAGACATATACATCAATGGAACAGAATAGAGAACCCAGAAATAGACCCTCAACTCTATGGTCAACTAATCCTTGACAAAGCGGGAAAGAATGTCCAATGGAAAAAAGACAGCCTCTTCAATAAATGGTGTTGGGAAAATTGGACAGATGCAGAAAAATGAAATTGGACCATTTCCTTACACCTCACAAGAAAATAGATTCAAAATGGATGAAGGACCTCAATGTGAGAAAGGAATCCATCAAAATCCTTGAGGAGAACACAGGCAGCAACCTCTTCGACCTCAGCCGCAGCAACATCTTCCTAGGAACATCGCCAAAGGCAAGGGAAGCAAGGACAAAAATGAACTATTGGGATTTCATCAAGATCAAAAGCTTTTGCACAGCAAAGGAAACAGTTAACAAAACCAAAAGACAGCTGACAGAATGGGAGAAGATATTTGCAAACGACATATCAGATAAAGGGCTAGTGTCCAAAATCTATAAAGAACTTAGCAAACTCAACACCCAAAGAACAAATAATCCAATCAAGAAATGGGCAGAAGACATAAACAGACATTTCTGCAAAGAAGACATCCAGATGGCCAACAGACACATTGAAAAGTGCTCCACATCACTCGGCATCAGGGAAATACAAATCAAAACCACAATGAGATATCACCTCACACCAGTCAGAATGGCTAAAATTAACAAGTCATGAAATGACAGATGCTGGTGAGGATTTGGATAAAGGGGAACCCTCCTACACTGTTGGTGGGAATACAAGCTGGTGCAACCACTCTGGAAAACAGCATGGAGGTTCCTCAAAATGTTGAAAATAGAACTACCCTATGACCCAGCAATTGCACTGCTGGGTACTTACCCTAAGGATACAAATGTAGTGATCTGAAGGGGCACGTGCACCCAAATGTTCATAGCAGCAATGTCCACAATAGCCAAACTATGGAAAGAACCTAGATGTCCATCAACAGATGAATGGATAAAGAAGATGTGGTATATATATACACAATGGAATACTATGCAGCCATCAAAAGAAATGAAATCTTGCCATTTGTGATGACGTGGATGGAACTAGAGGGTATCATGCTTAGTGAAATAAGTCAATTGGAGAAAGACAACTGTCATATGATCTCCCTGATATGAGGAAGTGGAGATGCAACATGGGGGCCTTAAGGGGGTAGGAGATGAATAAATGAAACAAGATGGGATTGGGAGGGAGACAAACCATAAGTGACTCTTCATCTCACAAAACAAACTGAGTGTTGCTGAGGGGAGGGGTTTGGGAGAGGGTTTAGGGTTATGGACATTGGCGAGGGTATGTGCTATGATGAGTGCTGTGAAGTGTGTATACCTGGTGATTCACAGACCTGTACTCCTGGGGATAAAAATATATTATATGTTTATAAAAAATTTAAAAAATATATAGTGCCTGAAGTGAAAAAGACATTGAATAGCCCTAAAGAATGATTAGATATATTCCAGAAAAATTACTAAACTTGAAGATTTATGGAAACTATCCAAAATGAAGCACACAGAGGTCAAACACAGAAAATAGCATTAGTGAGGTATGGGACAACTTTAGGAAACCTAAATTCATGTATTTGAATTTATTCATTATTTATTTATAATTATTATTTTTATTATCTTATTATATTATAATTTACTCATATAATTTATTCAATATTCATTATAATCATTTATTATTATTTATTTGATTTATTCATTTATTTGAAAACCCTGAAGAAGATGGTGGAAAAAAAATATTTGAAACAAAGGGTGTGGTGCATGGACAATGAATCTTGGCACACTGAAAAATTAAATTAAAAAAAAAACAGCTGAGGGGCGCCTGGGTGGCTCAGTGGGTTAAAGCCTCTGCCTTCAGCTCAGGTCATGATCCCAGGGTCCTGGGATCGAGCCCCGCATCGGGCTCTCTGCTCAGTGGGGAGCCTGCTTCCTCCTCTCTTTCTGCCTGCCTCTCTGCCTACTTGTGATCTCTGTCTGTCAAATAAGTAAATAAAATATTTAAAAAAAAAAAACAGCTGAAATTTTTCCAAATTCATTTAAATATATAAATACATAGCTCCCAGAAGCTTACTGAATAAGAATAAGCAACATGAAATAAAAACTACTCCAAGGATCATCATAGTCAAATCATTCAAATTAATTAATAATTTAAAAAATTATTAAAGCAGCCAGGACAGGTGAGAGTACTCACATTATGAATGATAAGAACAAATATAAGGGTAACAGCTGACTTCTCATGGGAAACAATGTAATCAAAGAGTCAGTGGAACAACATTTAAAGTACCAAAAGAAAACTCTATCAACTAAAATTTCATACCCAGAGCAAAAATGTTCCTAAAAAATAAAGTGAAAATTAGAATTAGTTCCAAGAACATGATAAGTACACCTGATTATAAGAATGTTGAAGGAAATCCTTCAGTCAGAAGGGAAATGATACCGCATGGATATATAGACCTAAGGTAAGAAATGGCATGCAGAGGAAAGATAAAATTTCTTATTATTTAAATTTCTATATAAATAAAAATAATAACATTCATTTGGGGCTTATAACACATGTATAAGGAAAGTGTGTGAGTTAATAACACAATAGTTGAGATAAGTAATAGCTATAATTTCTCCTATTTACATGAAGTATATAATATTGAAAGTAAACTGTTGCATGCTGGAGATGTATATTATTATGATCTATGATAGTATCATATAATTACAGAATGATTATGCTGCTATCATAATATATCAATACTATTATATACCATTATGTTATACTATTATTTTGTCTATTATACTATTGTAACTGAAAGTAGATCATTTTAAGAATGTATTTTTAAAACCATAAGACTACCACAAAGAGTTATAGTTAATAAACCAAGAGGAAATAAAATAGGTTTAAAAACATCAATTAATTTTAAAAAGCAGAAAGAGAAGAAAAGTGGGGAAAAAAAGAACAGATGGGACATATAAAAAATACATAACAAATGACAGACATAAACGTAACCATTTCACTAATTACATTAATGTTAATTGTCCAAATAGCATAAATAAAAAGTGGAAATTGCCAGACTGGGTTATAAAGAAAGAACCAACTATATCCTGATTGTAAGAAACACACTTTAAATATAAAATGACCAGTAGGTTACAAGTAAAAGTATGGGAAAAGATATGCCACATTGACACAGGAAAATATCTGTTATAGCTATTTTAATATTACGTCAAGTAGATTTTGTAGCAAAGTATACTACCAGAAATAAAGGTAAATTCATTGTGATAAAAGAGTCAATTAATTGTATACATAATAATTTTAAACTATTATTCATCTAAAACTACAAAAACTGACAAAAAGACAAGGGGAAATAGAAAACCTACATTAGAGTTAAAGATTTCAATACCCTTTTTCTGTGATTTAAAAAACAACTAAATAAAGGAAAACATACAGTATACTAGAACATTACCAAGCAACATGGCCTAATCAGTATTCAAAAGACATGCCACTCAACCAGGGAAGACTATATATTCTTTATAAGTGTGCATGGATAAATCTATTGAGACAGTATTCAGAATCATAAATAATCCTTAATAAATTCAAAGAGATTCAAATCATATGAAATGTATTCTTTGACCATATTAGAAATAAATTTGATATCAATAACAGCAAGAAATCGGAAAAAAATTTTCCAAATATTAATAAGCTTAACAGAAAACTCTATAACCCATGGGCCAAAGAAGAAATCAAAAGGAAATTTATATTGTGAGCTAAATATAAATAAAAACACATGTTTTATAAATAAAAACACAATATAAAAATTGCAGGATGCCATTAAAGCAGTATTTATTGGGAAATTTATTATGCTAAATGCCTATATTCAAAAACAGGAAAGGCTCTAAATCAATGACTTCTGTGCTTACTCTAAAATTAGAAAAAGAAGAGGAAATTATACACAAAGGAAGCAGAAGGCAGTAAATGTTAAATACCAGGTAAGAACAATGAAGTAAAGAAATTTTAAAAAATAGAGAAAAATCATGAAACCAAAAGCTAGTTTATTGAGAAGATCAATGACATTGGCAAGCCAATCCAGACTGATCAAGAAAAAAGAGAAAAAACAAATTGCCAATATCACAAATGAGAAAGGTTCCAACACTACAAATTATGGCAATAGTATACTATTTTGATTATAATTGGCTTATAGAGGCACAAGTAGATCAATGGAAAATAACATAATGCAGAAATAGATCCACACACGTATGGACAACTTATGTTTGACAAAATGCAAAAGAAATTTAGTAGAAGAAAGGATAGACTTTTCAACAAATAATGTTGGAAAAACTGGTCATCCATATGCAAAATAATAATAAATAAAACAAAGTAAAATAAATAAAATATTTTGATCCATGGCACTCGCTATATATAAATAACTCAAAGAGAGATAGAGATCTAACTTGGAACTAATATAATGTTACATGTCAATTACATCTCAAAAAAAATTGATATAAGAAAAAAAAATAATAAAATAAAACCTAAAACTAAACATCTGTAAGTGAACATAAAAGAAAAATATTGGTGAATTTGCATTAAGCAAATTTTTTTTAAGATTTATTTATTTATTTGAGAAAGGGAGCATATGGGGGAAGGGACAAAGGGAAAAGGAGAGAACAGACTGCACTGAGCATGGAACCCAACCTGGGGCTTGAGCCCAGGACCCTGAGATCATGACCTGAGCCAAAACCAAGAGTCAGACTCTCAACTAACTGAGTCATCTAAACATCCTGAAGCAAATGTGTTTTTAATTTTTATTTTATTTTGAATTTTTTTCCTATTTAATAATAAATTTTAATTTTTTTTAATTTGAATATAGTCAACACATGATGTTACATTACCTTCAGGTGTACAATTTAGTGATTTAACAAATTTATACATTACACTGTGCTCACCACAAACATAGCTACAACTTGTCCCATTGCATTGCTATTACAATATCATTGACTGTATTCCTTATACTCTGTTTTTTGTTTCCTTGACTTTCTCATTCCATAACTAGAGGCCTATTTTTTTAAAGATTTTATTTATTTATTTGACACACAGAGAGATATCACAAGTGGGCAGAGAGGCTTGCAGAGAGAGAGGGGGAAGCAGGCTCCCTGCTGAGCAGAGAGCCCAATGTGGGACTCGATCCCAGGACCCTGAGATCATGACCAGAGCCAAAAGCAGAGGATCAACCCACTGAGCCACCCAGGCACCCTGTTGTTTTCTTTTTTTTAAGAGTGAGAGAGAAAGAGAGTGTGTGTGTGAGGGGGTGCAGAAGGAGAGGGAGAGAAAGGATCCCAAGCAGACACCATGCCAGTGCAGATCATGACCTAAGCTATAATCAAGAGTCAGATGGTCAACTGAGTCCTCCAGGTGCCTCAAGTCCTATTTTTTAGATATGATATCAAAAGTATATTCCATGAAATCACAAACTGATAAGTTGTTAAGTTATCAAAATTAAAATCTCTTGCTCTCCTAAATATATTATTAAGGAAATGAAAAGTTAAAGACTGAGGTACATATTTTTAAAACATATATAACTGATAAAAACATGTATCCAGAAGATATAAAGAACACTTAGTACTCAACAATAAAAAGACAAAACCTTACTTTTTAAATGGATATAAATGTTAATAGATAATTCACCATATAAGATGACAAACAAGCATGAGAAAACATGCTTACCTAAGAAGTCATTAGGAAAATACAAATTAAAAATACAATGTGATATCACTGCCCATTTACAGTAATGACTAAAAAGGTTAAAGGATATGGAATGTTAAAGGCTTTTATATTATGGCCACGAGGAATTTATTCAAGGATAGTTCAACATATGAAAATTAACTGATATAATAAAACATCTAATAGAATAAAAGGGGAAAAACACATGATTACCTCAATTGATAATACCATTCTTGATAAAAATACATAGCAAAATAGTAATGGAAGAAAACTTATACAACATATTAAAGACCATATATGAAAAACCACAAGTAACATCATTTGCAGAGATTAAAGACAATCCTTTTCCCCTAAAATCAGGAATAAGACAAAGATGTCGACTTTTGCCACTTGTATGCAATACAGTGTTGGAAGTTCAAGCCAGAACAATTGGTCGAAAGAAAGAAAAAGAGAGAGAGAGAGAAATGAAAGAAAAGAAAGAAAGGCATCCAAATTGGAAAGAAAGAAATAAAGTATGTCTGTTCACACATGACAGGGTCTTCTATGTAAAAAATCTAAAGGTACCTACAACAACAACAAAACAAACAAACAAAAAGAATTTAGGAACTAATAAATGAATTTAGCAAATTTAAGGATACAAGATCAAGATTAGAAATTAGTGGGGTTTCTATACACTAACAATCAACTATCTGAAAAGAAAATTAAGAAAACAATTCCACTGGGGCACCTGGGTAACTCAGTCAGTTAATCATCTGACTCCTGATTTCAGCTCAGGTTACAATTTCAGGGTTGTGAGATCAAGCTCACGTTGGGCTGGGTATGGAGCAGCCTGCTTAAGATTCTCTCCCACTCTCTAAAAAAAAGAAGAAAAGAAAAGAGAGAAGAGGAGAAGTGAGGAGAAAGAAGAGAAGAGAAGAGAAGAGAAGAGAAGAGAAGAGAAGAGAAGAGAAGAGAAGAGAAGAGAAGAGAAGAAAATTCCATTTATAATAGCATCAAAAAAGAATAAAACACTTAGAAATAAACTTAACCAACATGAAAGATTTGTATCCTGAATTTTATAAAATACTGCTGAAAGAAATTAAAGACATAAATAAGTGGGAAGTCATCATATGTTCATGGATTATAATATTTAATATTGTTAAGATGTTACTACTACTCCAAGTAATAGTATTTAATATTACTATTATGCAATCTCTATCAAAATCCTAATGAAATTCTCTTGAAATATAATTCACATATAGTATTATATGTTTTATAGTAGTTTAAAGTGTAGAATATAACGATTCAACAATTCTGTACATTACTTAGTGCTCATCAAGTAAGTGTACTCTTAATCCCCTTGATCTATTTTACTCATCCTCCCACCCACCTCCCCTTTGGAAACCATGAGTTTGTTCTCTGTACTGGAGTCTCATTTTTTTGTTTGTTTGTTTGTCTGTTATTTTCTTGGTTTGTTCATTTACTTTGCTTCCTAAATCCTACATAAGAGTGAAATTATACTATATTTGTCTTCCTCTGACTTACTTCACTTAGTGTAATACCCTCTGGCTTCTTCCATGTTGTTGCAAATGGAAAGATCTCAATCTTTTTTATGGCTGATAATATGTCTTGCATATATATACACACACATACATACACATACACTCACATATACACAACTTCATCTATTCATTTATGGATATACATGTGTTGCTTCCATATTTTGGCTACTGTAAATAATGGTGCAATAAACATAGCAGTGCATATATCTTTTCAAATTAGTGTTCTCATTTTCTTTGGGTAAATAGCTAGTAGTAGAATTACTGGGTCATATGGTAATTTTATTTTTAATTTTTTTTAAGATTTTATTCATTTATCTGACAGGCAGAGATCACAAGTAGGCAGAGAGGCAGGCAGATAGAGAGAGAGGTAGAAGCAGGCTCCCTACCAAGCAGAGAGCCCGATGCGGGGCTCGATCCCAGGACCCTGGGATCATGACCTGAGCCGAAGGCAGAGGCTTTAACCCACTGAGCTACCCAGGCGCCCCTTATTTTTAATTTTTTAAGAAACCACCATACTGTACTCCACAGTGCCTGCATAAATTTGCATTCTAACCAACACTGAACAATGAGATTTTTTGAAGAAACAGAAAAACCCATTATGAAATTCATATGGAACTGCAAGAAAGCCTGAATAGTCAAAACAATCTTAAAAAAAAATAATAATATTAAAAGTCTCATACTTTTTGATTTCAAAGCTGACTACAAAGCTACATTAATCAAAACAACATGGTATTGGCATAAAGACAGACAAATGAAATAGAATAGTCCAGAAATAAACTCACACAGACACAATCAACAGATCTTTAACCATAGAGGCCAAGATGATTCAATGAGGAAAGTCTTTCAACAAATGGTGCTGAGAAAACTGGATATTCACATGCAAAACAATGAAGGTCAATCAAAATGTAGCAAAGACCTAAATATGAGAGCTAAAAACTATGAAATTCTTAAAAGCAAACATAGGAAGTTTCATGACATTGGATTTGACAATGATTTCTTTTTTTTTTTTAAGATTATTTATTTATTTATTTATTTGACAGAGAGAGAGATCACAAGTAGGCAGAGAGATGGGAAGCAGGCTCCCCACTGAGCAGAGAGCCCAATTTAGGACTTGATCCCAGGACCCTGAGATCAAGACCAGACCAGAAGGTGGAGGCTTAACCCACTAAGCCACCCAGGCACCCCTTGACAATGATTTCTTGAATATGACACTATAAGCACAGGTAAACTGAAAGAAAAAAAACAATAAATTGATTTCCTCAAAATTAATAAGTTGGTGTATCAACACATGGAAAAAGCAACCCACAGGATGGGAGAAAATACTTGCAAACCATATATCTGATAAGGGATTATCATTCAGAATACATAAAGTATCCCCAAATTTTAATAATAAAACAAAACTATTTTAAAAATAGGCAAACACTGGGATACCTGGGTGGATCAGTTGGTTAAGTATTTGCCTTCAGCTCCAGTCATGATCTCAGGGTCCTGGTATAGAGCCCCACATCAGGCTCCCTGCTCAGCGGGAAGCCTGCTTCTCCCTCTCCTTCTGCTGCCCCACCCCGTTTGTGCTCTCTGTCAAATAAGTAAATAAAATCTTTAATTAATTAAAATGACAATGACTTGAATAAAAATTTCTCCAAATAAGATATGCAAATGGACAAAAAGCACATGAAGATGTTTGACCTCATTAGTCATTAGGGAAATAAAAATCAAAATTACAATGTGATAACTCTCCATTAGAATGCATATTATAAACAAACAAAAACACAGAAAATGACAATATTGATAAGAATGTAGGAAAATGAGAATGCTTGTACAATGCTGGTGGAAATATAAAAATGGTGCAGTCACTGTGGAAAGTAGTTTGACAGTTCTTTAAAAAATTTAAGTAGAATTACCATGTGATCCAGTAATTCCACTTTTAAATATATACTCAAAAGAATAGAAAGCAAGACTTTGAACAGATATTTATATGCCACAGCATTATTCACAATAGCCACAAGGTAGAACAACCCAGTCCATAGACGACTGGATAAACTAAATGTAGTTTATACATATAATGGAATATAACTCTGACTTAAAAGGGAAGAAAATTATAACACATGCTATAACATGGATGAAGCTTGATGACATTAAGCTAAGTGAAATAAACCAGTCACAAAAAGACAATATACACACAATGTGATTCCACACAGATGAACTATCTAGAGTAGTCTAATTCTTAGAATTTAGAATGGTGGTTGCCCAAAGGTGAGAGGGAAGGAGGAATGAGAAGTTAATGTTTAATCTGCAGATTTCAGTTTGGGAAGATGAAAATGTTGTGGAGATGGTTAGTGGCTTTAATTGTACAACAGTGTGAATATACTTAATGCCACTTACTATGGAATGAATTGTGTCCTTTTCAAAATTCATATATTAGAACCCTAACCCCAGTGTGATGGTATGTGGGAGGTAATTCATAATTAAGCTTAAATGAGGTCATAATAATGGAGCTCCCTTGATGGAAGCAGTCCTTACAAGAAGAGAAGAGAGACTAGAGCTCCCTCTTTCTCTCTGCCATGTGAGGATGCTGCATAAAGGTGGCTGCAAACCAGGAAGAGCTCTCCCTGGGGAACTGAAGTGGCTGGCACCTTGATCTTGGACTTCCCAGTCTCCAGAACTGTGAAAAATAAAAGTCAGTTGTTTAAGACATCCAGTTTATGGTATACTGTTACAGTAGACCAAGCAGACAAATACATTGCTGAAATGCACACTTAAAAATGGCTAAAATGGTATACTTTGGGTTGTGTGTATTTTACCACAATAAAAAATAAAATCAAAATGTGTGAAACACCTGGAATTCTGATAAACTTTTATAAATTGCTACTACCACTTTGGAAAATAGTTTGATGGTTTTTAAATAGTAATACTTACTTTATGATCCAGCTATTCCATTCCTAGGTAGTTATCTAAGAAAAGAAGAAAGGTTATGTCTTTATATACAAATATTCATAGCAACTTTATTTTAATAGACAAAAATGGGTAATAATCCAAAAGCCCATGAACAGATGACTAAATAAACAAATCAAGATATTTTCACATTTTGAAATATTACTTGCCAATAAGCAGGAATGAACTAATGATACATGCAATGATATGGATAGATCCCAAAATAACTATTTTGAGAGGCACCTTGGCAGCTTAGTCATTAAATGTATGCCTTTGGCTCAGGTCATGATCCCAGGGTCTAGGGATCAAGCCCCATGTCAGGCTCAGCGGAAACCCTGTTTCTCCCTCTCCCACTTCTCTGCTTGTGTTCCTGCTCTTGCTGTCTCTTTCTCTGTGGAATAAATAAATAAAATCTTTAAAAAAATTAAAAAATAACTATTTTGAGTGAAAGAAGCCAGATCAAAAGAGAATATATGTCATAATATTACTTTTATTAAAACTGTAAAAGATGAAATTAATCAATTGTGACATAAAATAGGTAACTGGTTGCCTGCAGAGGGGGATGAATCCAGGGATTACAACAAAGTTGAGGGAAACTTTGGGGGGTAATGGATATCTTCACTCTCTTGACTACAGTGATGGTTTCACTACTGTATGCATAAGTCAAAACAAATAGAGTTGTGCATTTTACATATGTTCAGTTTATCGCATGTCAATTATACCCAAACAGACCTATTAAAATGTTACCAGAACCAATTTCATCTATTTCTACTCACACTACTATCTCCCATGCTATTCCTCCAACCCACCCAGTATAACTTTGCTTCAGGCCTTTTGCATATGATACACATTATTGATTTTTTTCAGATATTTACTCAAATTTCATCTTCTCAGTGAATCCTCCTATATATTTTCTATTCCAATTGTAATGATCACAATCTTAGTGGCTTAAAACATTACAAATGTAAAAAATTACAGTTCTGGAGGTCAGAAACCCAAAACAAGCCTTAGAGGACTCAAGGTGTCAGTGGGGCTCCAGGCATGAATCATTCCTTGCTTTTCCAGCTTCTTGAGGCTACTTGGCCTTTGGCAACATCTCTTCAACCTCTGCTTCCATCATCACATTGCTCACATCTCCCCCATTACCTCCGTCTTACAAAAGGATCCTTGTGATGACTTTTGGGCTGACCTAGAGAATCAAGGATAACCTCTCCATCTCAAGGTTTGCAGGGTCCTCTTTGCCACATAAAGTAACATACTCACAGGTTTCAGGCGTTGAGGTAAATATTTTAGGGGACCATTATCCAGCCTCCCACACCTTCCTTTCTGTTCACCCTATCTAGAATTGTAATGTGTTCACAAACACCTCCTATATCCCCTACCATCTTTGCTTTTTCTCTTTGACATTTTTAATATCAAAAATAGTACATATTTTACCCATATATTATGTGCATTTTCCAATAAACCCTAAACACCATGAAAGTGATGTTTGTTTTGTCCTCTGCTGTATTTCCTAATGTCTGTAAAAGAGTGGAGTTCAGTAAATGTCCACTGAATAAGAGAACAGCCCTCACATCCTCTGTGACCCTCACACATGCCTTGCTTCTCTTATTTCCTCTATTTACTCAGAATATCAGGGAGTGGGTACTTTTACTACTTAAAATCCATATAGTGACACTAGGCATTCATCCAGAGACTATTGAAGATTTCAAAAATGGGATGATGGAGCTGTACCCCAAACCATGATTCTTTTGTGACAACATTATGAGGATAGTCATGTGATATCTTGAAAAATATGAGGTTTGGTTCACTATGGTGCCATCCATTGCAGGAGCTGCAAGAATTAACTCCAACTGCCAACCCAAATGCCTCCTCATACTCCTACACGGCCAGAAGCTCTTAGAGGGCAAGAGTTTATCTTTGCTTTTCTTGAACTTCTTCTTTCCTCTTAAGAGTTCAATGAATACTCAATGAGTGGAATAAAATTCAATTGAATAAATCCCCTTGCTCACTATTCATTATAAGAGGATTCAGTGTGTTTTAAATTTTTAATGCTGTCCTTTTAAATGAATTTAATTTATTCTTTATTAGAACTTTATTTTTTATTTATTAGAACTCTGAAATTTTGCAAACATAAGACCCTTTATGTTTCAAATGATGTTTTTTAAATTTTCCCTAACAGTGTGAACCATAGTATTCAGATTGAAGATAATATTTCTACCAAAAAATGATCTTAAAAGGCTAGTAACTAAAGTTACTAGCTTTAACCAAGAATTTAGAGAAGATTTTCTCTCACCTTCATCAGGGTCAAGTGCAAATTTATTTTAAAAGAAAAAAAAAGGCCTCCTGGGGAAGGATTTTGAAATGGAAACAAAAGCAAATTTTCAGGATGAAAAAATGATATCTGAAAGTTTAGTATCTATTGAGAAGTTATATGTGACATGCCTTCTGCATAGCCAAACTTCTACACACATGATCTCTTTTTGTCATTAAGAAACCAAAGGTTCAGAGTGGTGATGTAAGTGGCTTACTGGATCCCAAGTCATGCTATTTCCATCATGTCACAAGGACACCTTGGAAGATAGTGAAGGACTATGAATATGTTATATTAGTAGTAATAATGATAACTATGAATACAGTTCCCACATATTTTCCTTTCTGTTTCCACCGAGTCACACCACTGAATCAATGTTCCCTCTAGGTTTTTAACTCCTTATTCACTTATTTATTAATTCACTCATTCAGTAGATAATGATTCAGCTACACAGTAACCTACATGATGCACACTACGAATTTTAACTGTCATTCCCCCAGAAAATCTGCCCTCCTAGAAGAATTACTCTCAGAAGTAAGAGTTATGAGCTAATATATTAGGCCCTCCCATCATCTTTGATGTATTATCTCCACTCTTATTCCATGCACTGCAGGTACCACTTCTTATTGGAATGCTAGAATTAATATGAAAGTAGAATGGTATCTATAAATCACTCATGAGCAGGAAGACTGATCCTGTCCTTTCCTATCTCCTCAGAATATCACTAATTATTGGTCGTGGGAAAAGTTAAGTTTAGTGGTAAGCTAATCCCAAAACCAGAAACTCTGGGACAATCTTGGAGCATGAACATATAATCCACCTGCGTTTAGCTCTAGCCCTGATTGATCCCTTTCTTACCAACCATGTCCATCCCCACTTCAAAACTAGCAGAAAACACCATTCTCTCACTTCCAACCTTGCTCCTCTGGGAACCAGATCTTTTCAAAGGCATCCAGAAACACAAGGAGTAATCGATCACCACTCACTACCCCCAATACCCCCAGGAACAAAAGTCTCATATAAGTAGGAGGGAGAAAGTAGGCTTAAGATATCAGAATCCGAAAACTATCAAGTCCAGGGAGATCATTCAGGTTGAAGAAGAGTCTCAAAGTGTTGAAGAACAAGCTAGGGAAGAAAGGAGCAAGGTTTGATAGTCAAATTGCCTATTAGAAGGCAAATGAGAAGGTCTTAGGATCTCTCATCAAAGGAAAGAAGAAGTATTCTTCTTCCTTCCCCTTCATACTACCTGAGGGAAGTGGTGATCTTCATGTCAGGCACCAGACAACTGTGAAGAAATTAAGGACCCATAGGTGAGACCTACACCTAGCTGAGACAGAGACAAGGAGTTCCCTGTCTCAAGAGTCCAGGAAATTAGGGGGTTTGTTTCAGAGCTGTCTCTCTTGAGAGGTTCATTGATATCATGAGAGAAACTAGGACTCTGGAGTCAGCCAGACCTTATTTCAAGTGTTGATTATTTTACAAATTTGGACAAGGTATCTGTTTCTCCACAGCTGAGTTCACTTTCTTCATTTGTTTAAAAGAGTACATTTTAGTACTTCATTCCCAACATACAGAAGTGCTTCTTCTGAGAAAAAGTGGCAATTGATGCTTCCCCATAAGTCCAAAAGAAGACTATGCTAATGCTGACAAAGACATTATTACAAGTAAATAAAAATGCCAGAAATATTAATTGAGAACTAGTGTTTCAAATGGCAGGTTAAAGCCTGGTACTTCCTGTATATCTTTCTGTCCTTAGGTTCCATTCTTTGGATAAACCCTACCATCTGAGGAAACTGGACACTTTCCTGCTCCTGGGAGCCTGAGACCACCCAAGTTGAGCAAGAACACACATAGAATATTCAGATACTACAAGACAGTGAATAAAGGCCTTTCCCACACCCATCATAGGCAGAAGAGTTCTTGTTATTCACCTAAGGCAACCTGTCCACACCTTCCCAGTGTTTTGACCAGTTTCTCTCCTCACCAGCCCCCTCTGCCTCCCAAGAGCCCATCAGTTATTCAAAGCCCAACCACCTCCCCGAATATATCTTGGACTTTCCAACCCTACAGCCTTACCTTTGATTTCTGAATGCACTGATAGTATATAACACATGCAGTGGCAAGAGCATCCTGCCACATCAAACCATTTAACTATTCCATGTCCATTTCCTCACTAATTAGATTTTTGTAACTAATTACATTGTTTCTGAGACAAAAATAATAGACATCCATATTACAAACTTGTGAAAGCAGAAAAACAGAGAAGAAAATAAAACTCATTCTAACCCTATCACCCAGAAATTACTGCTAATATTCTGCTGTATTTTTCTCTGGTCTACATTCTCTGTGTTGGGGCATGGTTATCCAACTAATTCTTCACATACATTTTGTACCATGTTTGGTTTCTTTCTTTTTTTTTTTATAAGATTTTATTTATTTATTTGACAGAGAGAGATCACAAGTAGATGGAGAGGCAGGCAGAGGGGGGGGGGGGGAGCAGGCTCCCTGCTGAGCAGAGAGCCCGATGCGGGACTCGATCCCAGGACCCTGAGATCATGACCTGAGCTGAAGGCAGCGGCTCAACCCACTGAGCCACCCAGGCGCCCCTGGTTTCTTTCTTGTATGGTCTTTACAACCTAGCATAGTGATAGGTACCTAGAAATAAATGCTAGTTATTATCAATATTAATAAAAGTTCAGAGGCAAAGTATGTTGGTAAAAAGAGAAAAAGCTCTGGGATCAGCCATATCTGGGTTCAAACCCCAGGTCTGACTCTGCAATCTTGAGTAATGTTAAGTCAAATTTTTGAGCCTAAGTATATTCACTGGTAAAATGGAAGTAAGAATTTCTTCTTCATGTTAGTTGTGAAACTTAAAAGAAAAACAAATATACACTGCTCAACTCATAGTAACAAAACTGCACCAGCCACATCCACAACAACACAACCAAACAGGCTGAGTGGTCAAAAGAAGACTTCTCAGAGGAAGTGGGTCTTAAAAGATGAGCCAGACTTTACTATAAGTGATGGAAGATAAAGGGAACTGTCCCCCAAGAGAGCAAAACACCTGAGATACAGGCCATTCCCCCCACAGGCTGGTGGCTCTGGAGGCAGTGTTTCTCAGCCTTAGCAGCCAATGGAGTCATCTGGAGGGGGGGAAGCTCTAAAAATTCAGATGTCCAGACCATATCACAGACCCACAGAACCAGAAGTTTGGGCATGGGACCAAGCCATCAGTGTTTTATAAATATTTCCAGGGAATTACCACTTTCCTTGCTGAAAGTGACTGGCTTAATGTATTATCACTGCCCTCACCATCCAACATCAAAAAAAAAAAAAAAAACAAAAACAAAAAACAAACAAACAAACAAACAAAAAACCTAGCTCCTGGCTTGCCCATGGTGATACACCATGTTCAGTATAAAGCTGAAGTGTATAGCTCAGTGTATAATGAAGAAGTGCCAGCTCTGCCCACAGTGGGGCCCATGACCACCTCCAAAAGCCAGCACTGTTTGGCCTCATATTGTCACATCACCATCCCAAGTGCTGTCTATCAACCAGGATAGTGGTTATGTCCAGAGACCTATGCTAGATTTCTATCAGATGCTTCCATATCTACAATGTCCAACTCCCTCCATCAGGCATGATAGAAATAACCCAACAGGTACCATATGAAGTATGGTTAAAGTCAATAGTACTGGTGTGCATAGGTAATGCAGTTGGTTAAGCGACGGCCTTTGGTCATGATCTCAATGTCCTGGGATCAAGTCCCACATCGGGATCTCTCCCTCTCCTGCTCCCCTTAATTGTGTTCTCTCTCTGTCAAATAAATAAATAAAATCTTTTTTTTTAAATGTCAGCTGTATCCAACAGTTAAAATATAAGACCACCTTGAAGTGTCCCCATATGATCTCAAGGCCTACATTCATTTGGGGGAATATCAGTGGGCAGAACAGTGCCCACCATTGTATAACAACCCATCTTCAATCTTCAACCTTCTGACAAGGTGTTAGGCCTCTTCCTCCTCTTTCTGGCATTGGCAGGGAAGGGGCTTTATTGACCCCATGGCCTGCCCACTCTACCAGGTGCCCAGAAACTTAGGGAAAGCCTGTGTTTGGGACTCAACAGTTCATTAGTCATCACAGCTTAGAACAGAGAAAGTGCCTGGAGTGGGCTCCCCCAAACCACACTCCTCCCTGCAGTCACCTATGCTAGGGCATCCATCTGACTGGATAAAAAGAAGTGGCCACTCCCCTACAGACAAAGACCTGTCAAGCACACAGATGAGATTCAAGGCCTAGCTCATCCAACTGGTGAAGATACAACAAAATGCTTTTAGATTCAATTTATTACTGAAATATACAGCAAAAGGCAGGGTGGTTAAAGGTGCCAGTTCCTCACGTCCTTCTCCCTTACACTGTAATGGAAGGTGTGGATGGCTAAGAGTGAATGGAGATCCCCACTGAGGAGCCCATTAGGCTGTAGCTAAGTCTGCAGCCACACCCTAAGGAAGTGGGGGATCAGAATCTGGGAGGCCATAAGAAGTCCCATGACAACCTGGTGGGGGCAGGAATGTGAGTGGGAAATGACCTCCAAGCAGTCATTCATAGGCCTCCTTACTTCTGTGTTCCCAGGCCACAAATCCTCCTTCCAAGACTCTAAGAAGTTATGGTTCAAGCCTTTGGCTACGTGGTCTTTGTGGATAGGGTGAGATCACTGGCACAGCATGGCAGAGCCATCCCTACAAGGCCCTCATACCCCCACGGAACACTCCATCTGTTCCCCAAGAACAGTTTCTCACTTCCTGCTGGCAGAAACCCTTGGCTGCCTGTCCAGAAAGGGGCATAGATATGCACCATAAGGGAAGGAACTTCAAGGGCCCAGAGATCTAAGTGCTGACACTGGCTCCAGTGTACAGGAAGAAATAGAAGAGGGATAGCATTGAGGGCTGTCTCATTCATCCAGACAGAGAGCTGAAGGGTGCCAGAACCAGAGTGAGCAGCAAGGTAGATAGCCAGGCACAGATTCTAGAGATGTCTAGAGGTAGGATGCAGGTGTGCCTCTTAGTCTTGGTGGCATGTGGAGGAAATGGGAGACAAGGAGCCAGATCCATGCCCAGGTTTTCAGCTTGAGTGCTTCCATTTGTGACCAAGGCAATACTGGTGGGAGCACATTCCAGAAGCTCATGACTGGCTTTGACTTAGACCATGTGCACCCAAAGTCAGGGGCCTTGACAACAGTAGCCAGGGGTATGTTAACCAGCACAGGATTTTGACATCCAAAGGCTCAGAAGCTACCCATTCCACAAGGATATGCAGTCAGCCACAGTGCAGTGAGGTGAGGGTGGCAGAAGGGAACAAATAGACAAGGAACCACAAATAAGACAGGGGAACACAGGCCCTATGTGAGCAGACAGAAGGGTCACCTGAGCCAGGGGGAGGTGCCTCCTGTAAGCTCAACTTTGAAGGAAAAATACAATGTATTCCAACGATGGGATCAGGTAGGGAAGGGTATTTGAGGGACAGAGCAGCAGATCAGAAGCCAGGAGACAGGTGTGGCACCATGTTGTGCTCAGGGACTCATGAGGGATGGTAGAGATAGAGCAGGGATCCATGCTGAGAGAATACACAGGACCAATTGCTGCTCAAAGGGAGTGGGCTCAATGCTGTCACCATGTGGCTGCCTAGTCCCCAGGCATCTCTACTCCCCAGACAGGCAGGACCTCTCATTTGGGGAGACATTACCTGCTCTTTCCCAAAGCAGCAGCCATTCAGGGCTTAGGCTATGGGTACCCTGAGCCTGAAAATATTCTCAGGAAGGAAGTGATGCTGTAATGATGGTACTGAGTAGACGTTTGTGTGCTCTGGCTACATCACAGAAATGTTAGTGCTGCGCCTCATGGGAAAACTATTTCTGATCATGAATTTGAACAATGGAGGGAGGAAGGAAATGAATTCAATGTCAGCTAAGCATTGACAATTGGCTTTTTTTCCATCCACTAAACTGAATCAGGATTCTCAGGAACATGTAAACTTAAAAAAGAAAAAATGATTCTCATCTATTTCAATGGCACTGAACATAGTGAGTCTAGACAAAATCTTTCCCCTGCCTCTTACTTTCCTTTAAATCACATCATAGTTTCTTACAGCTTATTGTTCTACGTTGGTGTTAAAACTTCTCCTGGATACAGGTTTGTCCAGATTGGCTATGACCTCCCAGAGCCTGGACCTAAGAAAAGTTATCATAGTTTTCAATGCTGGGTTTGGTTCTAAAATTTCACAAGATAATGGGATATCAAGGGGACCTTATCTACTTTATATTTGCATTTTAACAATAAGGTCCTGTAGCATTTTCAAGACATTCCTTGCTTGCTAGGCACACATAAGTATTTCCCACCCCACATCTTCAATACTGTGCTTGCAAATTCACATTGATTTGTTACAAATCATGTTATGTGCCCAGGGATTTTACTTTGTCCTCCATACAACAGTTATGCTCTTCATTCACTTTTTTTTATCATAAAATGAATGAATATTCATTACTTTACTTTTGGAAATACATAAAAGTATGAAGAAAAATAGAACCATATACAAAAAATGATGTTAAAACAAAATCCATTAAAGAATGTCCAATGGAAAAAAAAACAGCATCTTCAATAAATGGTGTTGGGAAAATTGGACAGCCACATGCAGAAAAATGAAATTGGATCATTTCCTTACACCACACATGAAAATAGACTCAAAATGGATGAAGGACCTCAATGTGAGAAAGGAATCCATCAAAATCCTTGAGGAGAACACAGGCAGCAACCTCTTCGACCTCAGCTGCAGCAACATCCTCCTAGGAACATCACCAAAGGCAAGGGAAGCAAGGGCAAAAATGAACTATTGGGATTTTATCAAGATCAAAAGCTTTTGCACAGCAAAGGAAACAGTTAACAAAACCAAAAGACAACTGACAGAATGGGAGAAGATATTTGCAAACGACATATCAGATAAAGGGCTAGTGTCCAAAATCTATAAAGAACTTAGCAAACTCAACACCCAAAGAACAAATAATCCAATCAAGAAATGGGCAGAAGACATAAACAGACATTTCTGCAAAGAAGACATCCAGATGGCCAACAGACACATGAAAAAGTGCTCCACATCACTCGGCATCAGGGAAATACAAATCAAAACCGCAATGAAATATCACCTCACACCAGTCAGAATGGCTAAAATTAACAAGTCAGGAAATGACAGATGCTGGCGAGGATGCGGAGAAAGGGGAACCCTCCTACACTGTTGGTGGGAATGCAAGCTGGTGCAACCACTCTGGAAAACAGCATGGAGGTTCCTCAAAATGTTGAAAATAGAACTACCCTATGACCCAGCAATTGCACTACTGGATATTTACCCTAAAGATACAAACGTAGTGACCCAAAGGGGCACGTGCACCCGAATGTTTATAGCAGCAATGTCCACAATAGCCAAACTATGGAAAGAACCTAGACGTCCATCAACGGATGAATGGATAAAGAAGATGTGGTATAAATACACAATGGAATACTATGCAGCCATCAAAAGAAATGAAATCTTGCCATTTGCGATGACGTGGATGGAACTAGAGGGTATCATGCTTAGCGAAATAAGTCAATCGGAGAAAGACAACTATCATATGATCTCCCTGATATGAGGGAGAGGAGATGCAACATGGGGGGTTAAGGGGGTAGGAGAAGAGTAAATGAAACAAGATGGGATTGGGAGGGAGACAAACCATAAGTGACTCTTCATCTCACAAAACAAACTGAGGGTTGATGGGGGGAGGGGGGTTGGGAGGGTGGGATTATGGACATTGGGGAGGGTATGTGCTAAGGTGAGTGCTGTGAAGTGTGTAAACCTGGCAATTCACAGACCTGTACCCCTGGGGATAAAAGTGTATTATATGTTTATAAAAAATTAAATTTTATTTAATTTTAAAAAAATCCATTGCCTTTCAATTCTATCACCCAAGTTGAGGACCATGCCTCCTACATGCTCATGTGGCCCCATGATCATCCTCCCATGTCCAGCACCTTCCTCCCACAGGTTCCTCTGCATGTCCCAAAGCTTCTGGACAGACCTACCACACAACACAACCTCTTCTTTTCTCTCTTAGGGATTCTCAGTGCTCAGCATGCTTTTTTTCTTATTCATTCTTAGTTTTTACTAAAGGCAGAGCTTATGAGAATCCTGAAGAGACATCACCAGTGAGACTGCTCATAAGACCTACACAAGAGTGTTCACACTCCTAGGCAGCAAATGTATTGGGCAGATATTTGCCTCTCATGATTTCTAGGAAGCTAATGGACAGCTCTGTCTGCTCTCACCCTCCTTATAGCCTGAGTTAGCCTCTGTGAGCCAGCCCATGAGGACTGTGTCCAGGGTTGCAGATTATCAGAGCCCCCTTGGATGTCAGGCTAAATAGAACACAGAAAAACAAAGCCAAGAGGGAAATGGTGGAGTTTTTTCCCCTTTCCACTCACTAAATCTCATCTACTGTCACCTATACTTATAGGAAAATAGAATGAAAAAATAAGATCACAAATACCTGATCTTCAGTAGAAAAAGAAAAAAACCCAAATGCTACTGTTGACAAAGAAATGTTCAAAGCCAGAATTATCCATATGTTCTCTGTTGACTAAATCCAAAAGATACACCAACCAGCTTTAAAACGGTGCCATGTGGTTTAATAGAAAAATCACAGGCTTTTGCACTGGACAAATCTAGCTCAGGGGCATCAGGAAATTGTCTTCATTTCACTATGCTTTGGTATTCTTACCTATAAATTGAGTACAAAAATACTTAATCCAGAGAATTAAATGCAAAGAACATAACACAGTCCTGCCACATTGTAGGCGTTTAATAAATGCTCCCTCCTGATAAGAAGCCCACCTGCTTTTTGCATACTCATAGCCTGGTTGGCCTGTATAATCCACTCAAGGCCCTCTTTGCTTATCATCAACACTTCTGAGTCCACACTGAGGATCTATGCCCTCCATCAGTACTGTGGTATCTTCAGCAGGAGTTCTGTGCCCTCATTCAGCACTGTGGTATCCATGCTGCTGGGTGCTTGCTCTCCATTAGCACTGTGGTGTTTATACTGGCTGTGTTTATCAATCCATCCTTTCATTCATTTTGATGGTGAACCATAGGTTGCTCACTTAGGTACAATCCCTAGTCTAGGAGTTGGGAATATAAAGGTAAATGAAACACAGCTCTTTCCTTCAAAGACAAGCTCCTTGTCAAGGAATGTCAGTGACTCTGCCTGGGTAGTCCAGAGTTGAGCTTTGTACTAAGAGAGCCTACTCCATGCATTTGCTGTGCATGGACCTTGTAAATAGGGTTCTGAAAACAGCTCTTCTCTTTTTTCTATACTTCTCTTATTTTAGGGAATCTAGAAACTATGGAAAACCAAATATCTAACTGGAGCTTAACCAGATATCACTTTACTCTAAAAACTAGCATGAATAAGCCAGAGGAAAGCAGATAAGCCAAAACTTGAGAAACATGATGGAAAATTAACCTCCAGTTGAGGAAATTTATCTGTGAACTTTTTCTGAGAATGGGCAAGTGTTTAATAGCAGAGTACCTGCCTCAGCTTGCTCAATGCCACCTTTAAGCAGGAGTGATGTTGATCTAATCCATCAAGTGCAAACATTCCAGCTGTTGTTGAAAACTGAGGTTTTTAATGATGTTGCAAAAGCATATTCTTGTCATTTAACAGTCACAACCTTAGGAATGCTTTTTCTCTTCTTAATTGTGCAGAAATAAGATTGTGTCACTCAATACCAAATAAATAGTGAGAATGAGCTCATTCCACATTCAGATGACCAAGTAGGTACATGTAAGTCCAGAGATTTGAAAAGACCTTCATCCTCTCCCTGGTCCCCCCAGTTTGTGTATCTTAATTATCTGACCCAAACAAGTGATAGCACTACTTCTAGGAAGAGACAATTTCTAAGGAAATATTTAAGACTGGTTAACACAAAACATTTCTGGTGGATTGGCTCCTTACTCAGAGCCCTCAGGAAGGGCTAGACATTGTGATGGCATCAACTTTAGGATATCTACAGAACATGATGTAAGTATCTACCCATCTACAAAAGAAAATTCTAGTGCCATTAAAAAGTCAGTTGAACTCATCTCCTACCCCTAAAATGTAGTGATTAACACAGTGTCTGGAATGGAACAGTTGTTCACAGAATCAATATTATCTCTGACTAATGCCAGAAGTTTGTACTTTGAGTTAGATGCCTTTATAATAATAATGATTGTTATTACTATTCTGAAAGATTTCTTATATGTAAAAGAATAAAATAAGCTTAAGTTATAAAAATTAAAATTATTGTATTAATTTCCACCCAGCTCCTTTGATGTCTTGTTCTAATATACCTATCCCTTTCCTAAAGTTTATAACTCTTTATACTTTCACTGAAGTTGGGAAACACATATAAGTTTCCCTAAGTAATATATTATTAAGTATTTAGCACTTAAGGATTTTCTATAAATGGTCTGTTTCTCTGTGACTTGCCCTTTCCAGCCAGCAGCAAGTACCTCAGATTTGTTCCACTAAAGCACAGAGCTGTAGTCCATTCATTTTCTCTGCTGTTAGCAGTGAACTCTATGAGCATACCATTTGTGCATGGACATTTGCATCATTTCCAGATTTTTGCTATCTGAAAACCATCTGCTAGCAACCATTTTTTTGCATGTCACCTGATGCAAGTGCATGAGATTTTTTGCAGAAGAAAAATTTTCTAGTAAGCATAAAATTGCTTGATGATAATATGTACATATCTTCAACCTTCCGAGATAATGTCAATTGTTTTCCAAAGGCATTGTGCTAACATCCACCAGAAATAGGTAAGAGGGACTTTTGCTTCATATGTTTACAAAAGTTAGTGTTCTTTTTTATTTTTTATTTGCCAGTCTAATAGGTACTAAATATAACAAGATTTTGTTTTAATTTGTATTTTCTTGTTTACTAATAAGATTGAACATTTTATATATATAAATATTTCATTTGCTTTGCTTATGTCTTTTTGTCCCATTTTTTTGGATTGTTAGGATTTTTTTTTTTTTAATAATTGGGTCTAGTGGTGTCTGGATAGCTCAGTCAGTTAAGTTTCTGACTTTGGTTCAGGTCATGATCCAGGGTTCTGAGATTGAGCCCCATATCGGGCACCCTGCTCAGGAGAGAGCATGCTTCTCCCTGTCCCTTTGCCTGCTACTCCCCATGCTTGTGTACTCTCTCTCTCTCCCTCTGTCAAACAAATAAATAAAATCCTTTTAAAAAATTGTTTTTTGTGTGTCAGGCTCTGTGCTGAGCACAGAGTCTGCTTAAGATTCTCTCTCCCTCTCCCTCTGCTCCTCCCCTCCTCTCTCTCTCTCTCTCTTTCTCACATGCTCATAAATAAATAAGTAAATCTTTAAAATAATTGGGTCTTAATATATTCTAGATTCTAATCTTTGTTTTATGTGTTATAAATATCTTCTGACAGATATTTATGGCTTGTCTTTTCATTTTTTATGGTGAACATAAAGTTTTAGTGAACAGAGATTGTTTTTGTTTTACTTTTAAAGTGTTTAAATATATCTGTTTTCTTTTTTATGGTTTGTGTCTGTTAAGACCTTGTGGAGAAAACTCTACCTTATCTCAAAGTCATAACAACTTTTCCTAGATTTTCTTATAAATTTTTCACAAATGTTGCTTTTGAATTCAAGTCTTTAAGCTATACTGGAATTATTTTTTTTTAGGCATGTAATTTTCCTGTTCTACTTTCTATCTCTATTAATGTGACTATTCTAGGTATCTCATATAAGTAGAATTATACAATACTTGTCTTTTTGTGTTTGACTTATGTCACTTAGATTAACACCTTCAAGGTCCATCCATGTCTTAGCAAGTGTCTTAGCATATCTTAGAACTGTGTTCTTTTTTAAGACTTAATAAAATGCCATTACATATATATACCATATTTTGTTTATCCATTACTTTGTGGACTACCATATGCTCTATTCCAGAGGATGTGCCATGTGTATCTAAGAAAAGTGTATTCTGTTGTTGTTGGGTAGAGTACTCTGTGCATGTCTTGTAGATTTGGTTGGTTCATTGTGTTATTCAAGTCTCCTATTTCTTTCTTTATCTACTCTCTGATTGATCTATTTATTATTGACAGTGGGGTACTGAACTCTATAACTATTGTTGAACTGTCTGTCTCTCCCTTGAATTCTGTCCATTTTTCCTTCATATATTTTGATGATCTGTTATTGAGTGTGTAAATGTTTATAACTCATATCTTTCTGCTATATTGAAACTTTTATGAATATATAATGTTCTTTTTCTCTTATAAACTTTTTTTAATTTAAAGTTTATTTTGTCTGATACCAGTTTAGTCACACCACTTTCTTTGGGTTGTTATTTACATTAAATATCTTTCTTCACTCTTTCACTTTAGATATAAAATGAGTCTTTTGTATACATCATATATCTGGGCCCTGTTTTCTTCTGCTTTTTACCATATCTTTTGATCCAAGAGTTTAACTCATTTGCATTTAAAGTAACTATTGATAAAGTGGGGCTTACTTCTGCCATTTTGCTGTTTTCTATGTTTTCTAGCTTATTTTATCCTTTATTTCCTGCATTCGTATCTTCTGTGTTCAGTTGATTATTGTAGTAAAACACTTTCATTTCTTTATCATTTTCTTTTGTGTATAATCTATAATATTTTCTTTGTGATTACCATGCAAATTATATTTAATGTCCTAAAGTTATAATACTCTAATTTGAACTTACACTAACTTAATCTTAATAGCATAGAAAAATTTTACTTCTGTAAAGCTCCTTCACCACCCTTTCAGTTATTGATGTTATAAAGTCACATCTTTATGCATTATGTATCAAAAATAGATTAATATCATTAATATTAATAATATTAATTATTATTTTTAATATATCAGTCCCTTTTATCATGGAGAAAACAAAGGTGGAATTATAAGCCAAAATTACCATAATATTAGATTTTATGATTGCTCATGTATTTACCTTTACCACATATCTTTATTTTTTTCATACAGCTTTGAGTTACTGTCTCATGTATCATGTCCTGTCACTGCAACCTGCAAGACTCAGGGCAAGTCTAGTGCTAACAGACTCCCTCAGCTTTTAAATGGCAATGTCTTAGTCACTCCACTTTTAAAGGACAGTTTTGCTGGATATAGGATTCTTTGTTGATTTTTTTCCTTCAGCAGTTTTAATATACCAACCCACTGTCTCTTGACCTCCAAAGGTTCTGATGAGCAATATCCTGATAATCTTATTAAGAATAGTTTGCATACAACTTGTTGCTTTTCTATTGCTGCTTTCAAGATTCTTTGTCCTAATATAGGTCTCCAAGTTTATTCTACTTGGGATTTAATGAAATTCTTAGAATTTAATGAAATTCTTATATTCATGTCTTTCATCAGATTTGGGATTTTTTCTTTTTTTTTTTTTTTGCCATTACTTCTTTAAATAATCTCTCTGACTCTTTCTCTTTTCTCCTTTGGAAGTTCCACAATTACAATGCACATGTTGCCCCACCTGATGATGTCCCACAGGTCTCTTAAGCTCTGATCACTTTTCCTCAAACTTCTTTCTTTCTAAATCCTAATATCTTCAACAGTATTCTCTTCTGTCTGTTCAAGTCTATTTTTCAATACCTCTCATACATTTTTTATTTCAATTGTACTCTTCAGCTCCAGAATTTAGTTTTGGTTCCTTTTTGTGTTTTTTATTTCTTTATCGATATTTCCATTTTGTTCATACATTGCTGTCTTGGCTTTGTTCATAACTTCTGTTTGCTCTAGAACATCTTTAAAGACAGTTTTTTAAAAGTTTTTTCTAGTAAGACCACCACCTGGTCTTTCTCAATGATATTTCTGTTGACTTATTCTTTTTTTCCATGGCCATGGGCCACATGTTCCTGTTTCTTTGTACATCTGATTTTTTGTTGAAAACTGGGTATTTGAGTCTTAGAATATGGTACCCCTAAAAATCAAGATTCTCTCCTTTCCCCAGGATTTTCTGCGGGGGTTGCTTTTTTTTTTAACTGTTGCAGTGTGTAGTGCCAAAGACCAGACAAATGTGTAAATTTAAAATTTTATTGAGTATTTTGTGAGCATGTGTCTTTTACTGGACTGACTTTTTAAACTCCACCATTTATGCAGTTATTTTTAAATATCCTAGTCATTAAATGTCTGGTTCCTAAACAGAAGAAATGGGAAAATAAGTGGAAAAGAACAAGGCTCTTGTTCCTTAAGGATTGCAAAAATGATGCAGGGATTGCAACAGAGGCGGCCCACCTCTCTATCTCTACCTCAGTCAGAAGCAGCAATCAGTGATGAGAACACAGATCCCTGATATTTGAAGAGCAAGGTACTTATGGCCCATGCTGGCTTCAACAAGTCACATGCAAGCTACTCTAAGAATAAGGTTATGACTGCTTGTTTTGGGACTGGGTAGGGGAGTGGTAAGTGATGGGCAACCACCACCACCACCGCCAAAGCTGAAATTGGTTGAAATTATCCATGATTCCCATGGAAGCTGGAAGCCTTCAATGTTCACATTATAAGGTAATATCATAAGTGGTTTCACTTGGCATTTCTTTAATGACTATTAATGTTTGACGTGCCTATATACTTTTTTTGGTAAAACGTTTGTTCAAATCTTTTGCCAGTTTTTAAAGTTTTGTTGTTTGTTGTTTGTTTTCTCATTATTGAGTTTTGAGTTTCTGCATATTTTCCCCAGTCTATGTCTTTACTTTCTATTTTCTTAACAATGTATTTGATGAGCAGAAGTTTTTCACTTTGATGAAGTTCTATTTATCCATTTATCCTTTTATGGTAGTGCATATAGTGTCTATATAAGCAATTGCTGCTCAATATAAGGTCACAAAGGCTTTTCCCTCGTGTTTTTGTTGTAAAGATTTTAATTTAGACTTTGTGTTTAAGTTTGTTATTAATTTTGAGTTAATTTTTGCATATGGTACATAGGATTAATCAAAGCTCATTGTTTTGTATATGAATACTGAATGTTCCAACAGTATTTGTTTTAAAAAAGACCAGTTTCGGGGCGCCTGGGTGGCTCAGTGGGTTGAGCCGCTGCCTTCGGCTCGGGTCATGGTCTCAGAGTCCTGGGATCGAGCCCCGCATGGGGCTCTCTGCTCAGCGGGGAGCCTGCTTCCTCCTCTCTCTCTGCTTGCCTCTCTGCCTGCTTGTGATCTCTCTGTCAAATAAATAAATAAAATCTTAAAAAAAAAAAAAAGACCAGTTTCTCCACTGAATTGCCTTTGCATTTTGTTGAAAATCAATTGTCTGTATATGAATGGGTTTATTTCTAGACTCTTTTCTGTAGTTTTGATTTGTGTCTATCTTTATGACAATATCACATTGTCTTGATTACTATAGCTTTATAACAAGTCTTACTTTCAATGATGTTTTTTATCTTCAAAGATTTTTTCCTAGGCCTTTGGATTTCCAAATGAACATTAGAACTAGTTAATCATTGTCACAAAAACACACGCTAGGATTTTACTGACACTGCTCTGAATCTACAGATAAATGTGTGAATTGACATCTTAACAATATTGAGTCCTCTAACCCAAAAGGACAGTATGTCTCTACACTTCTTTAGGTCTCTTAAAAATTTCTTATACAGTGTTTTGTAGCTTTATCACAAAGATTTTTTATATACTTTTGTCAGATTTACCCATCAAGCATTTCATATTTTAAGATGCTATAAGAGGTGTTAGTTTTCAGTTTAATTTTAAATTTTTATTGCCAATACATAGAAATATAATTTTTCAGCTTATGAGTTACTTTTATCTTTCTTTTTTTGTATCTTCCATCAGATTTTACACATAAATAAATATGTTGTCTACAAATTAAGAGAGTTTAAATTCTCCCTTTCCAACTTAGACATCTTGCTTTCTTTTCTTGTCTTACTGCACTGCCTAGCACCTTCAGTACTCTGTTAAATAGAAGTTGTGAAAGTGGACAACCTTGATTGTTCTTGATCTTAAGAAGAAACATTCAGCTGTTCACCATAATTATGTGCTATCTATAGAATTTTCTTAATTCCCTTTACCAAACTGAGGAAATCCTCTCTTTCCTTGTAATGGGGGTTTACTTATTAGGAATTCTTCCTGGGTTTTGTCAATTGAATTTGCTGAATCTTTCAAAATTATGTATTTTTTGTTTATTAATATAATGAATTATATTTTAAAATCTTTAATGTTAAAATCACTTTCCATTCTTGGGAAAGACAATATTTGGTAGTGATGTATTATCCATCTTATATATCATTGAATTAGATTTGCTAAAATCAAAAAAGTCAATATGTCCTCCACTTCTTGGGTGTTTTCTTCTGCAGTGCTATTCCATTCAATGTATTTTTCATCCCTATAATTTTGTGTATTTTTTATATCTTTCAGGTCTCCACTTAACATATTTAATATTTCTCCAACTTCATACCATCTGTGTTACTTACACATTAATTCATATTGATTTTTTCCTCAGTATGAATCATGTTCTTGACCCTCTGCAAGCTTCTACAATAGTTTTCCCTGCTTCTTTCGGTAATTCTTTCCCCTCCTTCAAGCAATTTCCTTATGTACATGTCTTAGATTCCCAGGCTCATCACCTCAATTCAGGAAGGCCATCGGGGTCCAGTTGGGCTCCTCCTCCTTGCACTGTGTTCTCAACACTCATGCTATGCTACTCTAGGATTCACTCTAGTATCATACTTTCTTTTATCTTTCAGAGATAACTGTCTTTATGTACCTGTTGTCCAATGCTTTAAAGAAGTTATTTCATATATTTTGGCTGTTCTTTTTATAAATGAGTAAATTCAATCTCTCTTGCTTCATCTTAGCCAATAGCAAAAGACTTATTAGGGATAATTATTAACTTTATCTTCAGTCACCCTAGAAATTTCTTTTTTATTTTTAACATATGTATATAGAAGATTTGCATTTTTCTATGCAAGTGGTCATATCATTTACAAATAATGACAACCTAATATTACTTTTTCCCATACTGATATCTTCTATTTCTTTTTTTAATTTGTCATTGCACTCCTTAAAACTCCAAAGTGGTATTATAAAGAAATTCTGATTTTAAAATAAATACAACTATTCCTGCTCTACTAAATATGTTATTTATAACAGGTTTTAGTATATGATCTCTAGCATGATGTTTATCATTAATATGAGCAAATATCATTACTTATTTTTTAATTTTGTTTAAATTTATTTTTGTTCAGTGTTCCAAAATTCATTGTTTATACACCACACCCAGTGCTCCATACAATACATGCACTCCATAAGACCCACCACCAGGCTTACCTAACTCTCCACCCCCCTCCCCTCCAAAACCCTCAGTTTGTTTATCAGAGTCCACAGTCTCTCATGCTTCATCTCCCTCTCTGATTTTCACCAACTCCCTTCTCTTCTCCATCTCCCAATATCCTCCATGTTATTCCTTATATTCCACAAGTAAGTGAAACCATATGATAATTAACTCTCTCTGCTTGACTTATTTCATTCAGCATAATCTCTTCCAGTCCCGTTCATGTTGATAAAAAGTTGGGTATTCATCCTTTCTGATGAAGGCATAATACTCCATAGTATATATGGACCACATCTTCCTTATCCATTCGTCCACTGAAGGGCATCTTGGTTCTTTCCACAGGTTGGCGACTGTGGCCATTGCTACTATGAACATTGGGGTACAGATGGCCCTTCTTTTCACTACATCTGTACCTTTGGGGTAAATACCCAGTAGTGCAATTGCTGGGTCATAAGGAAGTTCTATTTATAATTTCCTAAATAATCTCCACACTGTTTTCCAAAGTGGCTGTACCAGCTTGCATTCCTACAAACAGTGTGAGAGGATTCCCCTTTCTCCACATCCTCTTCAACACACATTGTTTACTGTGTTCTTAATTTTGGCCATTCTAACTGGTGTAAGGTGGTATCTCAATGTGATTTTGATTTGAATCTCCCTGATGGCTAGAGCTGATGAACATTTTTTCATGTGCCTGTTAGCCATTTGTATGTCTTCCTTAGAGAAGTGTCTGTTCATGTCTTCTGCCCATTTTTTGACATGATTATCTATTTTGCATGTGTTGAGTTTGAAGAATTATTTACAAATTCCTGGAAATCAGCCTTTTTCTGTATTGTCATTTGCAATATCTTCTCCCTTTCCGTGGGTTGCCTCTTTGTTTTGTTGGCTGTTTCCTTTCCTGTGCAGAAGCTTTTGATCTTGATGAAGTCCCAAAAATTCATTTTCATTTTTGATTCTGTTGCCTTTGATGACATATCTTGAAAGAAGTTGTTGTGGCCGATGTCGAAGAGGTAACTGCCTATGTTCTCCTCTAGGATTCTGATGGATTCCTGCCACACGTTGAGGTCTTATCCATTTTCAGTTTATTTTTGTGTATAGTGTAAGAGAATGGCCAAGTTTCATTCTTTTACACATAGCTGTCCAATTTTCCCAGCACCATTTATTGAAGAGATTGTCTTTTTTCCACTGTATATTTTTTCCTGCTTTGTCAGAGATTATTTGACAATAGAGTTGTGGGTTCATATATGACCCTCTACTCTGTTCCACTGGTCTATGTGTCTGTTTTTGTGCGAGTGAAATGCTGTCTTGGTGATCACAGCTTTAGTAAAGCTTGAAATCAGGCAACGTGATGCCCCCAGTTTTGTTTTCTTTTTCAATATTTCCTTAACAATTTGGGATCTTTTCTGGTTCCACAAATTTTAGGATTGTTAAATCAAGCTCATTGAAAAATCCACTGGTATTTTGATTAGGATGGCATTGAAAGTATAGATAGCTCTAGGCAGTATAGACATTTTAACAATGTTTGTTCTATAATCCATGAGCATGGAATGGTCTTCCATATTTTTGTGTCTTCTTCAATTTCTTTTAGGAATGTTCTGTAGCTCCTTGAGTACAGATCCTTTACCTCTTTGGTTAGGTTGATTCCCAAGTACCTTATAGTTCTTGGAGCCATTGTAAATGGAATTGATTATCTAATTTCCCTTTCTATATTTTTATTGTTAGTGTATAAGAAAGCAACTGATTTCTGTACACTGATTTTATAATCAATGTACTAATTGTTCTAATTGTTCTAACTAATAATTCTTTTTTTTAAGTATTTATTTGTTTGTTTATTCTGTTTTTTACTTTTACATAGATTTTTTTATTTATTTTATTTTATTTTTTTATTTTTTTATAATTTTTTTTATTTTTTCAGCATAACAGTATTCATTATTTTTGCACCACACCCAGTGCTCCATGCAATCCGCGCCCTCTACAATACCCACCACCTGGTGCCCCCAACCTCCCACCCCCCACCCCTTCAAAATTCTCAGATCGTTTTTCAGAGGCCATAGTCTCTCATGGTTCACCTCCCCTTCCAATTTCCCTCAACTCCCTTCTCCTCTCCATCTCCCCTTGTCCTCCATGCTATTTGTTATGCTCCACAAATAAGTGAAACCATATGATAATTGACTCTCTCTGCTTGACTTATTTCACTCAGCATAATCTCTTCCAGTCCCGTCCATGTTGCTACAAAACTTGGGTATTCATCCTTTCTTTTTTCTTTTCTTTTTTTTTTTTTTTACAGCTTTATAAACATATATTTTTACCCCAGGGGTACAGGTCTGCGAATCGCCAGGTTTACACATTTCACAACACTCACCATAGCACATACCCTCCCCAATATCCATAACCCCACCCCCCCTCCCAAACCCCCTCCCCCCATCAACCCTCAGTTTGTTTTGTGAGATTAAGAGTCACTTATGGTTTGTCTCCCTCCCAATCCCATCTTGTTTCATTTACTCTTCTTCTACCCCTCAACCCCCCATGTTGCATCTCCTCTCCCTCATATCAGGGAGATCATATGATAGTTGTCTTTCTCCGATTGACTTATTTCGCTAAGCATGATACCCTCTAGTTCCATCCACGTCATCGCAAATGGCAAGATTTCATTTCTTTGGATGGCTGCATAGTATTCCATTGTGCATATATACCACTTCTTCTTTATCCATTCGTCTGTTGATGGACATCTAGGTTCTTTCCATAGTTTGGCTATTGTAGACATTGCTGCTATAAACATTCGGGTGCATGTGCCCATTCGGATCACTACATTTGTATCTTTAGGGTAAATACCCAGTAGTGCAATTGCAGGGTCATAGGGTAGTTCTATTTTCAACATTTTGAGGAACCTCCATGCTGTTTTCCAGAGTGGTTGCACCAACTTGCATTCCCACCAACAGTGTAGGAGGGTTCCCCTTTCTCCGCATCCTCGCCAGCATCTGTCGTTTCCTGACTTGTTAATTTTAGCCATTCTGACTGGTGTGAGGTGATATCTCATTGTGGTTTTGATTTGTATTTCCCTGATGCCGAGTGATATGGAGCACTTTTTCATGTGTCTGTTGGCCATCTGGATGTCTTCTTTGCAGAAATGTCTGTTCATGTCCTCTGCCCATTTCTTGATTGGATTATTTGTTCTTTGGGTGTTGAGTTTGCTAAGTTCTTTATAGATTTTGGACACTAGCCCTTTATCTGATATGTCATTTGCAAATATCTTCTCCCATTCTGTCAGTTGTCTTTTGGTTTTGTTCACTGTTTCCTTTGCTGTGCAAAAGCTTTTGATCTTGATAAAATCCCAAAAGTTCATTTTTGCCCTTGCTTCCCTTGCCTTTGGTGATGTTCCTAGGAAGATGTTGCTGCGGCTGACGTCGAAGAGGTTGCTGCCTGTGTTCTCCTCGAGGATTTTGATGGATTCCTTTCTCACATTGAGATCCTTCATCCATTTTGAGTCTATTTTCCTGTGTGGTGTAAGGAAATGATCCAATTTCATTTTTCTGCATGTGGCTGTCCAATTTTCCCAACACCATTTATTGAAGAGGCTGTCTTTTTTCCATTGGACATTCTTTCCTGCTTTGTCGAAGATGAGTTGACCATAGAGTTGAGGGTCCATTTCTGGGCTCTCTATTCTGTTCCATTGATCTATGTGTCTGTTTTTGTGCCAGTACCATGCTGTCTTGATGATGACAGCTTTGTAATAGAGCTTGAAGTCCGGAATTGTGATGCCACCAACTTTGGCTTTCTTTTTCAATATTCCTTTGGCTATTCGAGGTCTTTTCTGGTTCCATATAAATTTTAGGATGATTTGTTCCATTTCTTTGAAAAAAAATGGATGGTACTTTGATAGGAATTGCATTAAATGTGTAGATTGCTTTAGGTAGCATAGACATTTTCACAATATTTATTCTTCCAATCCAGGAGCATGGAACATTTTTCCATTTCTTTGTGTCTTCCTCAATTTCTTTCATGAGTACTTTATAGTTTTCTGAGTATAGATTCTTAGTCTCTTTGATTAAGTTTATTCCTAGGTATCTTATAGTTTTGGGTGCAATTGTAAATGGGATGGACTCCTTAATTTCTCTTTCTTCTGTCTTGTTGTTGGTGTAGAGAAATGCAACTGATTTCTGTGCATTGATTTTATATCCTGACACTTTACTGAATTCCTGTACAAGTTCTAGCAGTTTTGGAGTGGAGTCTTTTGGGTTTTCAACATAGAGTATCATATCATCTGCAAAGAGTGATAGTTTGACTTCTTCTTTGCCGATTTGGATGCCTTTAATTTCCTTTTGTTGTCTGATTGCTGAGGCTAGGACTTCTAGTACTATGTTGAATAGCAGTGGTGATAACGGACATCCCTGCCGTGTTCCTGACCTTAGCGGAAAAGCTTTCAGTTTTTCTCCATTGAGAATGATATTTGCGGTGGGTTTTTCATAGATGGCTTTGATAATATTGAGGTATGTGCCCTCTATCCCTACACTTTGAAGAGTTTTGATCAGGAAGGGATGCTGTACTTTGTCAAATGCTTTTTCAGCATCTATGGAGAGTATCATATGGTTCTTGTTCTTTCTTTTATTAATGTGTTGTATCGCATTGATTGATTTGCGGATGTTGAACCAGCCTTGCAGCCCTGGAATAAATCCCACTTGGTCGTGGTGAATAATCCTTTTAATGTACTGTTGAATCCTATCGGCTAGTATTTTGGCGAGAATGTTTGCATCTGTGTTCATCAAGGATATTGGTCTGTAGTTCTCTTTTTTGTTGGGATCCTTGTCTGGTTTATGCTGGCCTCATAAAATGAGTTTGGAAGTTTTCCTTCCATTTCTATTTTTTGGAACAGTTTCAGGAGAATAGGAATTAGTTCTTCTTTAAATGTTTGGTAGAATTACCCCGGGAAGCCGTCTGGCCCTGGGCTTTTGTTTGTTTGGAGATTTTTGATGACTGTTTCAATCTCCCTACTGGTTATGGGTCTGTTCAGGCTTTCTATTTCTTCCTGGTTCAGTTGTGGTAGTTTATATGTCTCTAGGAATGCATCCATTTCTTCCAGATTGTCAAATTTGTTGGTGTAGAGCTGCTCATAGTATGTTCTTATAATTGTCTGTATTTCTTTGGTGTTCATTGTGATCTCTCCTCTTTCATTCATGATTTTATTTATTTGGGTCCTCTCTCTTTTCTTTTTGATAAGTCTGGCCAGGCGTTTATCAATCTTATTAATTCTTTCAAAGAACCAGCTCCTCGTTTCATTGATTTGTTCTATTGTTTTTTTGGTTTCTATTTCATTGATTTCTGCTCTGATCTTTATGATTTCTCCTCTCCTGCTGGGTTTCGGGTTTCTTTCTTGTTCTTTCTCCAGCTCCTTTAGGTGTAGGGTTAGGTTGTGTACCTGAGACCTTTCTTGTTTCTTGAGAAAGGCTTGTATCGCTATATATTTTCCTCTCAGGACTGCCTTTGTTGTGTCCCACAGATTCTGAACCGTTGTGTTTTCATTATTTTTTGTTTCCATGAATATTTTCAATTCTTCTTTAATTTCCTGGTTGACCCATTCATTCTTTAGAAGGATGCTGTTTAGTCTCCATGTATTTGGGTTCTTTCCAAATTTCCTCTTGTTATTGAGTTCTAGCTTTAGAGCATTGTGGTCTGAAAATATGCAGGGAATGATCCCAATCTTTTGTTACCGGTTGAGACCTGAGTTAGGACTGAGGATGTGATCTATTCTCGAGAATGTTCCATGTGCACTAGAGAAGAGTGTGTATTCTGTTGCTTTGGGATGAAATGTTCTGAATATATCTGTGATGTCCATCTGGTCCAGTGTGTCATTTAAGGCCTTTATTTCCTTTTTGATCTTTTGCTTGACTGATCTGTCCATTTCAGTGAGGGGAGTGTTAAAGTCCCCTACTATTATTGTATTACTGTTGATGTGTTTCTTTGATTTTGTTATTAATTGGTTTATATAGTTGGCTGCTCCCACATTAGGGGAATAGATACTTAAAATTGTTAGATCTTCTTGTTGGACAGATCCTTTGAGTATGATATAGTGTCCTTCCTCATCTGTTATTATAGCTTTGGCTTAAAATCTAATTGATCTGATATAAGAATTGCCACCCCTGCTTTCTTCTGATGTCCATTAGCATGGTAAATTCTTTTACACCACCTCTCTTTGAATCTGGAGGTGTCTTCAGGTTTAAAATGAGTTTCTTGTAGGCAACACATAGATGGGCTTTTTTTTTTAATCCATTCTGATACCCTGTGTCTTTTGATTGGAGCATTTAGCCCATTAACATTCAGGGTAACTATTGAGAGATATGAATTTAGTGCCATTGTATTGCCTGTAAGGTGACTATTATTGTATATTGTCTCTCCTTTCTGATCTACTACTTTTAGGGTCTCTCTTTGCTTAGAGGACCTCTTTCAATATTTTCTGTAGAGTTGGTTTGGTGTTTGCAAATCCTTTCAGGTTTTGTTTGTCCTGGAAGCTTTTAATCTCTCCTTCTATTTTCAATGATAGCCCTACTGGATATAGTATTCTTGGCTGCATGTTTTTCTTGTTTAGTGCTCTGAATATATCATGCCAGCTCTTTCTGGCCTGTCAGGTCTCTGTGGATAAGTCTGCTGCCAATCTAATATTTTTACCATTGTATGTTACAGACTTCTTTTCCCAGGCTGCTTTCAGGATTTTTCTCTTTGTCACTAAGACTTGTAAATTTTACTATTTGGTGCCGGTGTGTGGACCTATTCTTGTTGATTTTGAGGGGGGTTCTCTGAACCTCCTGGATTTTGATGCTTGTTCCCTTTGCCATATTGGGGAAATACTCTCCAATAATTCTCTCCAATATACCTTCTGCTCCCCTCCCCCTTTCTTCTTCTTCTGGAATCCCAATTATTCTAATGTTGTTTCATCTTATGGTGTCACTTATCTCTCAAATTCTGCCCTCGTGGTCCAGTAGCTGTTTGTCCCTCTTTTGCTCAGCTTCTTTATTCTCTGTCATTTGGTCTTCTATATCACTAATTCTTTCTTCTGCCTCATTTATCCTAGCCGTCAGAGCCTCCATTTTTTATTGCACCTCATTAATAGCTTTTTTGATTTCAACTTGGTTAGATTTTAGTTCTTTTATTTCTCCAGAAAGGGCTTTTATATCTCCCAAGAGGTTTTCTCTAATATCTTCCATGCCTTTTTCGAGCCCGGCTAGAACCTTGAGAATCGTCATTCTGAACTCTAGATCTGACATATTACCAATGTCTGTATTGATTAGGTCCCTAGCCTTTAGTACTGCCTCTTGTCCTTTTTTTTGTGGTGAATTTTTCTGCCTTGTCATTTTGTCCAGATAAGAGTATATGAAGGAGCAAGTAAAATACTAAAAGGGTGGCAACAACCCCAGGAAATTATGCTTTAGCCAAATCAGAAGAGATCCCAAATCGTGAGGGGGGGAGAAAGGGGGTAAAAAGAGGTTCAGAAGAAAAAAAAAGAAAGAAAGAAAGAAAGAAAGAAAGAAAGAAAGAAAGAAACAATTAAAAAAAGAAAACCAATAAAGAAAAATATAAAAAGGAAAAAAAATATATATATATATATATTAGATAAACTAGTTAAAAGACGTTAAAAAAGAAAAGGGTAAAAGTTAAAAAAATTTAGCAGAAGAAGAGAAAAAAAATTGAAAAAGAAAAAAAAATTAAATTAACTGCAAGGCTAAAGAATCATGGGGAGAAAGCCATGAGTTCTGTGCTCTGCTTTCTCCTCCTCTGGAATTCCGTTGCTCTCCTTGGTATTGAAACTGCACTCCTTGGTAGGTGAACTTGGTCCTGGCTGGGTTTCTTGTTGATCTTCTGGGGGAGGGGCATGTTGTAGTGATTCTCAAGTGTCTTTGCCCCAGGCGGAGTTGCACTGCCCTACCCGGGGCCAGTCTGAGTAATCCGCTTGGGTTTGCTTTCGGGAGCTTTTGTTCTGGTCTGAGTAATCTGCTTGGCTTTGCTTTCAGGAGCTTTTGTTCCCTGAGTGCTTTCCGTAGAGTTCTGGAGGACGGGAATGAAGATGGCGGCCTCCCAGTCTCTGGCCTGGAGGAGCTGAGAGCCTCGGGCCCCACTCCTCAGTGCGCCCTCAGAGAACAGCGCCCAATTACTCCCGTCACCCTGGCCTCCTGCCGCGCTCTGAGCTGACCAAGCCTGCGACCGGTTCAAGGTAACCCCGAGCTTAGAGCTCACTCCTCAGCTCTGTCTCTGTAGCCGGCTTCCCCGTTCTAATACCTGTAAGCTCTGTGACACTCAGACACCCCCAATCCTTCTGTGACCCTGTGGGACCTGAGGCCACGCTGACCCCGAGTGGGCTTCACCCCGGTTAAGCCTCTGGAGCGATGTCCCTCAGCGGAACAGACTTTTAAAAGTCCTGATTTTGTGCTCCATTGCTCCGCCGCTTGCCAGGAGCCGGCCCCTCCCCCCCACGGTCTATCTTCCCGTCGCTTTGGATTCACCTCTCTGCTAGTCCTACCTTTCAGAGATGGTTGATTTTCTGTTTCTAGAATTGCTGTTCTTCTTCTCTTTGATCTCCCGTTGGATTTGTAGGTGTTTGCAATCTTTAGATAAGCTATCTAGCTGATCTCCTGCTACCTGAAATAGTCTCAGCCTGCTACTTCTCCGCCATCTTGACTCCTATCCTGTTCTAACTAATAATTCTAACTAATTGTTGTTTCAATCAAACTAATCCTGCCACTTTACTGAATTGCTGTATGAGATCAAGTAGTTTTGGGGTAGAGTCTTTTGGTTTCCCATGAAAGTATCATGTCATTTGTGAAGAGAGCGTTTCTTTGCCAATTTGAATACCTTTTATTTCTTTTTCTTGTCTGATTGTTGTTGCTAGGACTTCTAGTACTGTGTTGAACAACAGTGGTGAGAGTGGGCATCCTTGTCATGTTCCTGATCTCAGAGGGAAGGCTGTCAGCTTTTCCCCAAGCAACATGATGTCAGTAAAATTGTATCTTTCAATAATCACTCTCAATGTGAACAGTCTAAACACTCCCATAAATTGGCACAGAGTTGCAGACTGGATCAAATTATGGACCCATCCATATGCTGTCTATAAGAGACCCATTTGGAACCTAAAGATACCTCCAGAATTAAAGCAAAAGGATGGAGAACCATCTTTCATGCCAATGAACTTCAAAAAAAATTTGGTGTAGCAATTCTCATATCAGATAAATTAGATTTTAAATGAAAGGCTAATCAGATACAGAAGGACACCACATCATTCTTTTTTATTTTTTAAGATTTTATTTATTTATTTGTCAGAGAGAGAGAGAGAGAGTGAGAGTGAGCACAAGCAGATAGAGTGGCAGGCAGAGGCAGAGGGAGAAGCAGGCTCCCTGCTGAG
Source organism: Lutra lutra (assembly GCF_902655055.1). NCBI lineage: Eukaryota > Metazoa > Chordata > Mammalia > Carnivora > Mustelidae > Lutra > Lutra lutra. The sequence goes on along the minus strand of NC_062280.1, from coordinate 114,102,868 downwards.
CAAGGAGCCCAAAGTGGGACTCGATCCCAGGACGCTGGGATCATGACCTGAGCCGAAGTCAGCGGCTTAGCCCACTGAGCCACCCAGGCGTCCCCACTACATCATTCTTAAAGGTTCTATCCACCAAGAAGATCTAACAATTATAAATATTTACACCCCAATACAGGAGCAGCCAACTACATGAGACAACTGTTAATCAAGATAAAGAGTCATATTGATATGAATACATTAACAGTGGGGAATCTTAATACACCACTTCAGTAATAGACAGATCATCCAAGCAGAAAATCAATAAAGAAATATGAACACTGAATGATACATTGGACCAGATAGACCTCATAGGTATATACAGAACATTCCACCCTAAGACAACAGAATACCCATTCTTCTCCAGTGCCCATGGAATTTTCTCCAGAATAGACCACATACTGGGTCACAAATCAGGACTCAAGTGATATCAAAACATTGAGATTATTCTCTGCATATTCTCAGACCACAATGTTTTTAAAACTGGAATTCAACCACAAGAAAAAGATTGGTATGAATTCAAACACTTGGAAGCTAAAGACCAACCTGCTTAAGAATGTCTGGATCAACCAGGAAATCAAAGGAGAACTTAAACAATTGATGGAAACCAATGATAATGAAGACACATTGCTACAAACCCTGTAGGATACAGCAAAGGTGGTCCTACAAGGAAAATACATAGCCATGCAAGCCTCGCTAAAAAAAAAAAAAAAAAAAAAAAAAAAAAAAAAAAAAACGGAAAAATCCAGAACACACCAGCTCTCTTTATACCTTAAAGAACTGGAGAGTCAACAACAAATTAAGTCAACCCCACACACAGAAGGGAAATAATCAAGATTAGAGTGGAGATCAATCAGATAGAATTAGAGATATAGTAGAACACATCAACGAAACTAGAAGATGGTTTTCTGAAAGAATCAATAAGATTGATAAACCACTGGCCAAACTAATCCAAAAGAAAAGAAAGAGGACCCAAATTAATAAAATTATGAATGAAAAAGGAGAGATCCTGACTAACACCAAAGAAATAGAAACAATTATAAGAAATTACTATTAACAGTTATATGACAATAACTTAAGCAACCAAACGAAATGCATGCATTCCTGGAAACCTATAATCTTCCAAAACTGAATCAGGAAAAAATTGGCAACCTAAATAGAGCAATATCTAGTTACAAGATTGAAGCAGTGATCAAAAACCTCCCAAAAAACAAGAGCCCAGGACCTGAGGGATTCCCTGGGGAAACCTACCAAACTTTCAAAGAAGAAATAATATTTATTCTCCTGAAGCTGTTTCAAAAAATAGAAACAGAAGAAAAACTTCCAGACTCTTTCTATGAAGCCAGCATTAGCCTGATCCCCAAACCAGGCAAAGACCCTACCAAAATGGAGAATTTCAGACCAATATCCCTGTTGAATATGGATGCTAAGATTCTCAACAAGATCCTAGCTAGTAGGATCCAACAGTACATTAAAAAGATTATCCACCATGACCAGGTGGGATTTATCCCTGGGATGCAAGGGTGGTTCAACATTCACAAATCAATCAGTGTGATAGAACAAATCAATAAAAGAAGAGAGAAGAACCACATGACCCTCTCAAGTGATGCTGAAAAAGCATTTGATGAGATACAGCATCCATTCCTGATTAAAACGTTTGAAAGTATAGGGATAGAGGGAACATTCCTCAACTTCATAAATTCTATGAAAAACCCATGGTGAATAAATACATATGTACAACTATTGAGATAATCATTTTGTTTTTCCACTTTAATTTCTTAATGTGGTGATTGTATTAATGGGTTTTTTAATATTAAATCAACTTGGTCATGAGTATTATCTTTTTAAGTAAACTCTGGATTTATTTTGACAATGTTCTGTTTAGAATTTTTTTCTGTTATGTTTATAGGTAATTTGTGGCCTGAAATTTTATTTTCTCATTCTCTTTGTCTTATTTTGGTATCAAGGAGTTTTAGTCTTACAGATTGTATTGGAAGTATTTTCTTTTTATCTAATCTTCAGAAGAGTTTTTAATTAGAATTATCTTTTCTTGATAGTTTTATAAAACTCAATCCCAAAGCTATTAAGGCCTAATCTTTTCTTAACAGAAATCTTTTATTAATCTTTTCTTAAGTGGGCAAGTATATAACCACTCATTCAACTTAGTTAATGATTATACTGTTATTCAGGCTTTCTATTTATTCTGAAGTGGGTGTTCCTAAATTATATATTTCTAATATATAGTTTAAGTTCTCAAATTTATTGATATATAGTTGTTCATAGAATTACCTTTTAAAAAACTTTTCTGCTCTATTTGTATTCATGCCTCCATTTTATATTGATCACTGTCAGGAAATATATTAATTAGTTCTTTAAAAGATAAAGCTTTTAACACTATTGATTTTTTTTCTTTCTTTAAGTTTTATTTATTTATTTTAGAGAGACAATGAGTTGGGGGGGTACAGAAGGAGAAGAAGACTGCCCCATGAGAAGGGAACCCAAAGCAAGGCTCAGTCCCAGGACTCTGGGACCACCACCTGAGCCAAAGGCAGACACTTAACCAACTGAGCCACACAGGTTCCCTTTCACCATTGATTTTTTTTCTATTGTATTGTTTCTATTTATGAAATATTTATCTTATATTTCTCACTTTTCATCTTTCACTTTGATTTTATTCTTTCCCCTTAATTAAGTTGCATGTTTAACTCATTATTTTTCAGAATTTTTTCTTTTCCAATAAGTACACTTTCTGATATACATTTATACTTAAGCATGCTATTGTTAACAGCCCATGAGTTTTTATAACAGTGCTTTCAATGTCATCCAGGGCCAAAATATTTTAATTTCCATTACAATTCCTTCTTTGAATATTAAATTATTTAGAAATTGTGTTCTAAGTTCCAAATAAATAGAAATTATATTTATTTTTATTGAATTATAAAATACTCTAAAATTATTTTTTAATGCCAGTTTCTTGAAATTCATTTTCTTGTTTATGACTTAGTGTTTGGCCATTTTCTAAAATGTTCTTATGTGTAAAAATAATGTATAATCTGTAATTTTCCATGTGAAGTTCTAGATATGTTATATCATGTTTGTTTATTGTGCTGCTTAAATCTCCTAAATCCCTACTAATTGCTTTTTTCCTTATCTTTCACTTGCTGAGAAAGCATTGAAATCCCCCACTATTTCATCAATTTGTTCTTTTTTTTTTCTATGTAGTTCTGTCAACTGTTGCTTTGTGCAAGTGCATACAAGTTTAGAATTGATATATCCTTTCATAAATTAACTATTTTGTCATTATAAGAGTGACCTTTAGTCTTAGTAATGTTATGTGTCGTGGTAGATTTCACATATATCCTTTATAAACTTTATATAGTTGGCATCTGATTCTCTGTTCAGTGTGGCAGTCTCCACATCTGAATGGAAATTTCAGTGTCACTACATTTTTTATTCAAACTTAATTATATTCTTGTTTTGAAATTTTTTAGTAATTTAATATTTTTATAACATTCACATAAGAACAATTTGAACATTTTAAACAATTCAAACATCCCCTGCCTACCCAGGAAAATAAAAGATTTTTTTTTAAATTGAAGTATAGTTGACACATAATGTTACATTAGCTTCAAGTATAAAACAGTGATTCAGCAGCTCTATATGTTATACTAACTATGCTCACCAACAGTGTAGCTGTCATCTTATTTTGAGTGTTCTGTTTTTTCCTGATTTTTCTAATTCTTTTTTTTTTCTTTGTGTTAATTTAGGGGCGTATGTGTGTATATTCATTCTTATTGCATGTTTAACACTCTGTTTATTTAGATGCTAGATGTTTTATTTCTATTCTTTTAGCATTATGTAATAATTTTTAGCTTACTGACTATGGTAGCCAGAATAATGACACCCCCAAAAATGTTTCTATCCCAATCCCTGAAACCTGTGAATATTTTATCTTAGAGAATGTGCTAATGTGATTATGGTTAAAGTCCTTGAGATGGGTTATTCAGGTGGGCCCAATTAATTAATATATTCCTTAAGAACAAAGAGATTTACAGGCTATGATCAGGGGGAGATTTGACTATAGAAGAATGATTAGAGAGATGTAATAATGTCGACTTTAAATATAGACAAAAGAGGCCATGAGTCAGGAATGTTTTCAGTCTCTAAAAACTGGAAGAATCAAGGAAATTATTTTTAGACTCCAGAAAGGAATGCAGCTCTGCCAATACCTTGACTTTATCCCAGGGAGACCTATGTGAGACTTCTAACCACTATATTTCACTGAGAAAGCATTGAAATTTCAAGAAACTGGCAGTATCACTACATGTAATAATTTGTTACGACAGCAACAGAAAACTAATATTCACACTTAACAAAGTACAGAGTTTCTTAGAATCAAGGGGCACCTAGGTGGTTCATTTGGTTAAGCGTCTGCCTCCAGCTCAGGTCATGATCCCAATGCTCTGGGATCAAGCCCCATGTGATGCTCCCTGCTCAGTAGGGAACCTGCTTCCCCATCTCTCTCTACCTTTTACTCCTCTGCTTGTGTGCATGCACTCTCTCTCTCTCTCTCTGTCAGACAAATAAATAAATAAATAAATAATCTTTAAAAATTTAAAAAACAAAGTTCTTTAGTGTCAAATGACATAAACAAGGTGGCAGGCTAAGATGCTTCAAACCTCCATTCTCCCATGGAAACACCAAATAGCCAACAACATGTGGGACAAAAAAGCTTTGGGAAAATTTTAGAACCAGTGAAGAAGTTGCATTACCCAAGTAAATTCCTAATGAAGAAAAAGCCACATTTAAGTCAACAGGGCATTTCATGGCATGTTTTCCTGCCCTTTCCCACCAGCACAGCACCATGTGATTGGAAGGAAGTGATGTACTTTCTGATTCCTCCCACAGGGTAGAAGTAAAACAATGGAATTTACCTATAACATTCTGGCTTGTCTGGGGACTGTCCAAGAGACTTGTTTGTGTCTTACCTTACTCAGAGAGTTGACAGGAATGGTGCCATAGCTGGGATATCTGATTGAAGGCTGATGAAAACAGTGGCAGATGCCACATTGTGTGAGAACTGCAGGGGTCTGCAGACCCATAGTTCTCATGGAGGAAGAGCATGAAGAAGAATACACTAGAAATATAAGGCGTTGACAGGAACCAGGAGTGAGAGTCCTAATGAAATTAAGACATGTAATATTAGCTGTGTATTCAGGAAACTGGAAAAAAAAAATACTCAGGCCCAAAGAAAATACATCTTCAGAAAATTTTTGAGAAGCTTCCAAGTCTCCACACTGAGCTAATTAGTTTGAATAGAGCCAGTCTTCAAAGACTGGAAGAGGTGGCAGTTTTTTCTAATGCTTAATTTTCAACAAAAGTTCATCAGGCATAAAAACAAAGAGGAAAAAAAAAATAGAAGATAAAAGTGCATCTCAAGAACTAAACCCTAATGACTTCTGATTTATTTTATTTGAAACAGATTTTAAAAACTGTCTTAAATATGCTCAAGCATATTCAATGAGCTAAAAAGGACTATGGGCAGACAACTAAACAAAATCAGAAAAACAAAATGAACAAAATATATTAAAAAAATGACAATATCAACAAAGAGGAAAAAATGATTTTTTAAAGAAGAATCAAAAATAAATTCTGGATCTGAAAAACACTAAGTGAATCGAAAAAATTTACTAGTGGTGTTCAACAACAGACTCAAACAGGTAGAAAAAAGAGCCAGTGGACATAAGGGAAGGTCATGTAAAAATACCAAGACTGAAGAGAAGAAAAGAAGAAGAAGAGAAAAGAGGACAAGGCGCTTATGAGACACTAACAAGCTGACCAATATAAACATTATAGGGGTCCCAAAGGAGAAGAGAAAGGAAGGAGAAGAGAGGATAAGGGAAGAAATAATGGCTGAAAAGGATAACAAACTTGGGGGGAAATGGATTTATAAATAAAAGAAACTTTATGAAGTCCAAGTAACATAAACCCAAATAAATTCACACTGAGACACATTAGAATCAAGCTGTTGAAAGTCAAAGGTAAAGAAAGTCTTGAAATCAGTAAGACAATAGTGATTCATCACATACAAAGGATTTTCAATATATTATCAGTGGATTTCTCAATATAAGACTTGTAGGCTTCAAGTTAGGGAGATAGTGTATTCAAAATGCTGAGAAGTAACATCACCAAGATGGCAGAGAAGGACACCACACAAAGAACACAAATTAGAGAGCTATCTATGAACAAAAATAGCTCTGAGAGAGCTTGGGATTCTACCCGAGAATTTTAGCAACACAGTGCAGTGAAAGACCTGAGAATAACCCCACATGAAGGATAAGGAAAACAGTTTCATTTTGTCTGCATCATCCCACCCTGAAGCCTGGCACTGCTCAGCACCAAGAAGGAAATCCCTGGTCTGAAAGAGTCCCATCACCAGCAAAATGAGAGCAGGATGAGCCACCAGTTTCCCAGGGTTTGAGGTCACTTCACAAAGGACCTGCTAACATTTCACCCCATCTAAAGACCAGAATAGCTAAGACATCTAGAAACAGCTATACACAAGGAAGGAGGTTTAGGGTTACCAGTCTCAGTCATGTGACAGGAGTAACCATAGCTCCCAGTGGCCTGCTCTAAGGAGGAACCTAGAAGCCTTCACTGATGAGGACCTAAGAACTCTTGCAGATGCTGCAGACTCCTGTAGCTTTCATCACTGAGGACCCTGTCATGAATTCCAGTAGACTACTTTGCAGATCATTCCAAAAGATTTTTCCCCTGAGGAAACCAATGGCCAGCACAGCCACCACTGACCCCCTGCAGCTTTCACTGCTGATGTCCCCACATGTTTTCATGTTTGCAGACACCAAGTGTATGAGTCCCCACTGCCCTTTCTCCACACCAGCCAGGACCACTCTGGATGTCTGGGCCTGGGATCTGTACAAGCAGTCATCCCTAGCCTCTGTGGATGCACAGATGCATGATGATAGCCCAAGATAAACCCCCATAGTCAACCCCCACCACTGTGTGCCTGACTGCAGTTGGCCTCTACATATGCAGTGATGACAACCCAAGTCCCTGCAGCTGCACCAATATCTGGACCAACTCTTATCATCACCTTCCACTACTGTGCATATTCCCACAGCTAGCCTCTACGGTTGCATGAGTGTATGTCAACAGCCAATGCCCCAATGCCCCAGTGCTGTTAAGGGGCTCAGATATGGTCCCAACTCCCATAACTGGTTGACACCCCTATAGTTGTGCACCTGTATGCTACCACCCCTGAGTCCTATCACCAGTATTCACTGTTGTGGATACACCAATTAGTAACACTTGCAGCCATGCTGCAGTCCAAGCATTGCAGGACTTGACACATGTCATTATATCCTACAGTTGTGCACAATCCTGCAAGTAGACCCTGCAGCCATACACGTGGACATCTACAACGAAGGCCTCCATAGCTACTCATTGGCACATATCTAACCCTGACTCCTGTCACAGGCCTCCACTGCTGTGCACACACTTGCAGCTAGCACCTGTAGCTCTGAATTTGTATATCTCAGGCATCTACAGCCATGTGTATGCCACAACTAGCCTCTGCAGGAAAATGAGTGCATATCAACAACCCAAGCATCTGTTGTTATTATGCACCTAGATGTGGTCCTGAATCCTGCCATTGGTCTGCACTGATGCTCATACTCACATGGAGCTAACACCTGCAGGACTGTCTTCCCATGCTGCTGATTCCAACTTGTACCACAGCTCACTCACAATTGCTACTGCACACATACACAGCTTGCCCCTACAGTGTCATAAATACAAACCAACAACCAAGGGACTCACATATTCTCATGCATTTGATGCTGGTTTCAACCTTGTCACAATCCTGGACCACTTCATGCATAAACACCTACCCCCATAGCCATGATTCTGCCTACCACTGGCCCCAACCCTTATCATCAGCCTCTACTGCCTTGTGCATGCCTGTAGATAGTTCCTAACAGTCATTCAAGAACATATCAACAGCCAAAGCCCCTGAATTTTCTTGCACCCAGAGACATCTCTGATTTCTGTTACCAACCTATACCACCATGCATGCCCATATCTATCCCCTATAGAAGACCCCCTTTATGTCACCAGACCCAGCTCCCTTCACTCATCACCAATGTTGTGTATGCATCTATAGCTAGCCCCTAAAGGCACTCAAGTGCACAATGACAACCTAAAAGTGTGTAACGTCTCATGCCCCTGAGGCTGGCCCCAGTCCTGCCACTGGAACAGATTCACTGGACTATTATATTTATGAAATACAAAAGAAAAAGCAACTGACCTTAAGTATGGCATTTTGCAAGGTCATCTCTTAATATCTCACAAATATAAATGGAATTTAGATTCTAGAATACATTGTTGGATCAACAACTGGTTTAACAACTGTACCAGATAGGTGGTTATTGTCTAGCTGAAGTCATATTTCCAGGGATGTTTGACATGGTAAATCAAAACAAAACAAAAATGTACATGTGTCTACAGTTGGCACCCGCGTCTAGCTCCTGTAGCTAAGCATGTACACACCACCAGTTTTGGCCATCTTCATCTCTTGCTCCAGTCCCTTGCCATTGGACATGAAGACGTGATGACTCAAGAATCCCTTGCAGCCACCACAGTTCCCCCACAGCTCTGACACCAATGAACATACATTTGTCATTGTTGTTGGCAGCAGCTTCTTGAAATGATAAGAAACCATGCCCCTCAAGCCCAGAGCCACCCCTTAGCCTGTATTACCAGACCTGAGACCACAATATACTGTGTGCTTCCCTGCCACCATGCAGGGAAAGTTCTCTACTTACCAAAGTTAGTCCACAAAGTCTGGAAAGGGTGACTGCTGCTTGAAATGTACAGAAACCTGTGAAAGACTACAGGGATCATGAAGAATTAATAAAATATGTCATCACCAAAGGTACACAGTGAACTCAGTAACTGATCCCTGGCCGGGGTTGGGGGGAGGACATTCACATATTGCCTGATGAAAAATTAAAAGTAATTGGCTCCATAAAAACTAACAAAATTAGGAAAATAATATAAGAGCAGAATGAGAAGTTCAACAAAGATATAGAAAACATAAGAACCAAACAGAAACTTTATAGCTAAAGAATACAATGACTGACCTAAAAAAAAAAAAATAGTACAATAGATACTTGTATAGTACAATAGATACTTGTACAGTATCTTCAGTAACAGACTTGATCAGGCAGAGGAAAGAATCAGTGAACACAAAGACAAGTCATCCAAATTTACGGGGTCAAAGGAGAAAAAAAGAGTGGAAAGAATGTAGATATCCTATGGTATTTACAGAACACCATTTAAAAAATTTGCATTGTGGGAATTTCAGAAGGTAAAGTGAGAGAGAAAGAGGCAGAAAGTTTATTTTAAAAAATACAATGGAATTAATGTCCTAATTCTGGAGAAATATATGGATATCAAGGTATGCAAAGCTCAAAAGTCTCTAATCAGATCCAATCCAAAGAATACTTCACTGGGACTCATCACAATCAAATTATCAAAAGTCAAAGATGGAGAGAGAATTCTGGAGCAGGAAGGGAAAAGAACCTTTGAAATATAAGGAAACCTCATAAGGCTATCAACAGATTTCTTAGCAGTAACCTTGCAGGCCAAGAGAGAGTGGGATAATATTTTCAAATTGCTGAAAGAAAAAATTACTAAGCAAAAGTATTTTGTCCAGCAAACATGCTAAGAAAATAGATCTCAAGTGTTCTTACCAAGACCACTACCAACAACAACAAAGTAACCACAGGAGGTGATGAATATGTTAATTAGTTTGTGTAATCATTTTACAATGTATACATGTCAAAAAAATCAACATTTTACAGCTTAAATATATACAATTTTAGTAGTCAATAATAAATAAAATATTCAAAAAATAAAATGCTGAACCAAAAAAAGTCAACTAAGAACACTATATCTGCCAAAACTATCCTTCAAAAATAAGAGATAAATTAATACAATACAAAACACAAGTTAAGGGAGTTCATTACCACTATACTTGTCCTACAAAAAATGCAAAAAAAAGTCCTTTAAAGTATACAGAAGGATGACAGATGGAACTCAAAGCCAGAAAAATATATAAAGATCTATAGTACAGGCAAATATATAGACAAATATAAAACCTGTATTATTGTAATTTTGGTAGTAATCTATTATAGGATTTAAAATACAAAATCAAAAAAATTATTAATCTATATTCGTGGATACATAATATATAAATATATAATTGAAATATCAGTAACATAAAGTGGTGAATGGAACTATATATAAAGGATATAAGTTTTTATATGTGACTGAAGTTGTTATTGGTGCAAAATAGGTTTCTTTAACTTTAGGATGTTTTATATAATCTCTATGGTAGCCACAATGACAATATCTATGGAATATACACAAAAAGAATTGAGAAGGAAATCAAAAGATGTAACTATGAAAAAAAATTTAAAAATAAAGAAAGAGGAAGACAATAAGGAGAAAAGAAAATACAAAAAAATATTTAAGACATACAGGTAACAATAAACAAAATGACAACAGTAAGTCCTTTCCTATCAGCAATTGCTTTAAATGTAAACAAGCTAAACAAGCTAATAAAATAACACAGATTTGCGGAATAGATTTAGAAAATCAGAATACAACTATATGTTGTTTTAAAAGACATTCACTTTAGATCTAAGGGCATGCATAGGTTGAAAGTGAAAGAATTGAGAAATATATTCCATGTAAATAGTACTCAAAGGAGATCAGGGTGTGGCTATACAGTATTGGGGGGGAATGGAGTTTAAAAAATTATTACAAAGGGCAAAAATATGTATAATAATAAAAGAGTCAATTCACCAAGAAGCTTATAAATATTTATAAACATATATATGCACAAAATACCAGAGTATCTAAATAGGCAGCTCTAAATTAATAGTAGGAGACTTGAATACCCCACTTTCAGCAATGGATAGAGCAACCAAGCACATCATTAAGGAAACAGAAGATTTGAACACTATAGACCAATCAGACTTTGCAGACAGATACAGAGCAATCCACCCAACATCAGAACACTTATTCTTCTCAAGTGTCCATTGAACACTCTCCTGGATAGACTAAATATATATGTTAGGGTTTAAAACAAGTCTTAGTAAATGTATAAATATTGAAACCATAGAAAGTATATTTTCCCCCTTCATAATCTAATGAAACTAGAAATCAAAAGAAGGGCATAGTAAATCCATAAATATGTATAAATTAAATAGCACACACTTAAACAACCAATATATCAAAGAAGAAATCACAAGGGAAATTAGCATATATCTTGAGATAAATGAAAGCAAACCAATAAAAACATGCCACCACTTATAGGATGCAATCAAAGCATTATTAACAGAGAAATTTATAGCTATAAATGCTTACATTAAAAAAGAGGAAGTCATTCAAATTAAAACCTAAACTTTACATCCTAAGGTACCGGAAAAAGAAAAACCTATATCCAAATTTAGTAGAAAGAAGAAAATGATAAATATTAGAGCAGAGACAAAATAGAGAAGAGAAAATTAAAGAAAACCAAGAATAAATTCTTGTAAGAAATCAATGAAACTTTAGCTATATTAAGAAAAAAAGAGAGAAGAATGAAGTAACTAATATCAAAAATGAAAGGACACATTATAGTAAATTTTACAGAAATAAAAGATTATAATAATACACTATGAACAACTGTATGCCAATGAATTAGACAATCTAGATGAAATGAGATACATTCTTTGAAACATGCAACCTATTATGGCTGAAATAGGAAGAAACTAAAAATCTGAACAGAGCTATAACTAACAAGGAGATTGAATCAGTAATTTAAAAAACCTCCTGATAAAAAAATGTCCAGAACGAATGGTTTCACTGGTGAATTCTATACAACACTTAAAGATAAATTAATGTCAATTTTTCTCAAACTCTTCCCCCCAAAAAATGAAGACATAATACTTTTAAATTTATTTTTTGAGGCAAGCATTACTCTGATGCCAAAAACCAGAAAAAAGGCACTACAGAAAAGAAAAATAACAAGTTCTGGCAAGGATGAGGAGAAAAAGAAACCCTTATGTGCTATTGGTGGGAATGTAAACTGGTACAATCACTATGGAAAACTGTAGGAAGGTTTTACAAAAAAAGTTAAAATAGAAATTCATATTATCCAATAATTCCACCACTAGGAATTTCACCAAAGAAAATAAAAATGCTAATTTGGAAAGGTATATGTACCCATATGTTTACTGCAGTATTATCTACAATAGCCAAGATGTGGAAGAAACTCAAGTACCCATTGATAGACATTGATAGACAAATGGATAAAGAAGATGTGGGAGAGAGCAGGAATAGATTATTCAGCCATAAAAAAGAATGAGATCATGCCATTTGTGACAACATGGATGGACCTATAGGGTATAATGCTAAGTGAAGTAAGACAGAAAAAACAAAAACCATATCATTTCACTTGTATGTGAAATGCAAAAAACAAATGAGCAAAAAAAAATAATAATTTTAAAAAGGAAAAAAAGAAACTATACACCAATACTCCTAATGAATATTGATGGAAAAATTCCCAACAAAATACTAGCAAACAGAATTTAACAGCATGTTAAAAGGATTATGCACCATGACCAAATAAGACCTATTCCTGGAATGCCAGCATGGTTCAACATATGAAAATTAATCAGTGTACTACACCATATTAACAGAATGAAGGAGGGGGAAAAAACCACATGATCATCTAAATAGATGCAAAAAAAAAAAAGCATTTGACAATATTGAACACTCTTTCATTTTAAAAATAGTCAAGTTAAACATGAGAGGTAATTACCTTAACATAATCAGGGCTATACATGAAAATTCCACAGTTAACATCATACTCAATGGTGAAAGACTCAAAGTTTTTCCTCTAAGATCTGGAACAAGGCAAAGACACTTGCTCTCACTACTTATATTTAACATAATACTGAAAGTCCTAGCCAGAAAATTAGACAAGAGAAAGTAAATAAATAAAAGGCATCCAAATTACAAAGTAAGAAGTAAATGTATTTGTGTTCACAATTGACATAATCTTATGTGCAGAAAACCCTAAAGATCCCCCCAAAAATCTGTTATAACTAACTAAAAAAAAATCAGCAAAGTTGATGTATAAAAAAGCAACATAAAAATCAATTGTATTTCTAGACATTAATAATGAACAATCCAAAAAAGTAAAAATTTTAAGAAAAAAAAGCCCTATTTACAATAACATCAAAAGAATGAAACATTTAGCCAAGGAATTGAAAAACTTTATACACAGAAAACTAAAAAATTGTTGCTGGAAGAAAATAAAGAATACATGAATAAATGGAAAGACATTTTGTGTTCACAAATTGAAAGACTTACACTACACAAAGTTATTCACAGACATAATGCAATCCCTATTAAAATCCCAAAGTTTTCTTTTGCAGAAATAGAAATTTTCATCTTAAAATTCATGTGGAATTTCAAGGGAACTTGAATAGCCAAAACAATCTTGAAAAAAGAACAAATTTGAAGATCTCACATTCTTGATTTCCAAACTTATTGTAATATTGCAGTAATCAAAACAGTGTGGTATGGCATAAAGACAGACAGGCCTATGGAAAAGAAGAGGGGGTTCAAAATAAATCCTCACATGTATGTTCAAATGATATTCTACAAGAGTACCAAAACCATTCAATGTGGAAGTGACAGTCTTCCACAGATGGTACTGGGAAAACTGGATATCCACAAGCCAAAGAATGAAATTAGACCCTTACTTTATGCCATACACAAAAAGCAATTCAAAATGGATTGAAAACTTAAATGTAAGAGCAAAAACTATAAAACTTAGGAGAAAATTTAGGAGGAAATTTTCATGACACTGGAGTTGGCAATAACTTCTTGAATATAGCATTAAAAACAAAAGCAACAACAACAAAAATATATATATATTGAGGGCCATCAAAACTTGAAACTTCCATATCAAAGGACACAATCACCAGAGTTAAAAGGCAATCTTTGGAAAGGAAGAAAATATTTGAGATTCCTTATTTGGTAAGAAATATTTGATATTCTGATAAATATCCAGAATACATAAAGAAATACAACAACAACAATAACAAATAATCAATTTAAAAATGGGCAAAGGACTTGAATAGGTTTCTCAAAAAAAAATATTGAAATGGCTAATAATTATATGAAAAGAAGCTCAACATCACTTATCATCAGGGAAATGCAAATCAAAACCATGATGAGATACTACCTCACAGTCATCAGAATGCTTATTATTAAAAATATATATATACACAGAAAATAACAATTATTGCTGAGGATGTGGAGAAGTGGGAACACTTGTATACTGTTGGTGGGAAATTTAAAATGGTGCAGCAGATATGAAAAACATGGCAGTTCCTCAAAAACTTAAAATTAGAATCATCATATTATTCAACAATTCTCCCTTGGGGCATATGCCCCCAAAGAATTCAGTCCATGTGCTTGAAAAGATATTTCTATACCCATATTCATAGCAACATTATTCACAATACTCAAGAGGTGGAAGTAACTCAAGTATCCATTGACAGAAAAATGGATAAACAAAATTTGTTATACACAAAATGGAAATAGTGGTGATGGAGATGATTACTATTTATCAATTTTTCAACCAGGAGCCAGTGATTATGGTTACCTTTGCCTCTAGGCAGAAATGTCCCTCTCACTGAGTGTTTAGCCATATCGATGTCCTATCCTTAGGCTTTAGCTCTCCCACTGTAACTGGGCTTGAGGTTCTGGTCAAGCAGTCATTCCTCAGGGCATCCGATTTGCAAAAGGATTTGTCTTCAGGGCAGACTAGCTTTAGGTCACTTACCTGTTTTCAGCTCACTTTTTATAATTTAAATATATTTGGGCCTTTCTTTGCATTTTCAGAATGCAAAATATTTAATTTTTTTTGCTATAATTCATACATGTATTAAAGTGGGAGAGTGGTCCAGAATGTCTAATGAATTTGAGGCATGTATTTTAACTTTAGGCTCTATAGTTTGACAAAATGTACCTACCCCAAGAGTAAATATCCATTACAAAGTGGGTTCAGAAGTGCCCAGTGTATCTCAAGGACCAATTGAGTGGGTGATTTGATGTCTATTTGCATAAAAGAACTAGCAGGATCAAGGGAAGGCACTCATCCAAACAGAAGTGGGAGTCAAGGGGGAAAACAATGGGCACTTGCCCTTCTCCCACAGGGTTGTGGGGAAAATGAGTGAGTCAGCAAGATAAGCAGTACTCAGATTGTCAATAGGCCTCCCTGCACTTCCACAATCCAACTGCCGCCTACACCCCCCACCTCCCCAGTAAAGAGAAATGAGTAACCTTCTTTAAAGCTACTTTGTATATATATTGGAAGGGAAAGGGTATTTTCTCCACATTATCAAGGTGCCTAATGAAGCATGGAAAGGGCATCACTGGCAGTGTTCCAGAAGAAGCTCTGGCAAGAACAGAGAGACATCACTATCAATAGGAGGTCTGGGTAGGCAGGAGCAGGAGCCTTAGTATATAATTGCCCTGCTCTCCTGACTTGATATGCCCTTCTCTGCTCTCTTCCTAAGGCATTTCCTAAATTGACATCTGGTCACATTATTCCCATCCTTTAGACCTGCCTGTGGTTCTTATTGTTTGGATGAAGATCAAAAACCTTTTCTTTGATTTCCACACACAGATGAGTCTCTAGCCTCAGTCAGTCACCTGCTTTTCTTCCCTGGCTCATTTCAACAAATCAAATTGGTTACACACCTTTGTAGCCCTGTTTTTTGTTTTTTGGTTGTTTTTTTGTTTTGGTTTGATTTGGTTTGGTTTGGTTTTCTTACATTACCCTTGCCTCAGCTATAATCATTTTGTGGAATTTTTCAGTTAACATCTTCTCATCTTCTTCTCCTAATCTAACCAGCTCGCCAAGCAAATCAGTGGAGAGGCTGGCCCTACTCCACTCATATTCCCAGACTGGTGTCCAGTATCTGGCACAGAGCAGCCACAGATGCATGCTTCTTGATTAAAGTATGACTACATATGGGGACAACCTGAAGACATTCCAATTTAGTCCAAAGGATAGGAGCCCGGAAGTAGAACTGATAGTAATAGGCTCATCT
The DNA here is from genome assembly GCF_902655055.1 of Lutra lutra. Lineage (NCBI taxonomy): Eukaryota > Metazoa > Chordata > Mammalia > Carnivora > Mustelidae > Lutra > Lutra lutra. The sequence continues at coordinate 114,086,639 of NC_062280.1, read as the reverse complement.
CATGCTCCTTTGTTCTATGACTATGACCCCCCTTCCATTCTCAAATGCTGGCATTTTGCAATTATTTTCTTGTTTGATATAGTTACTGCAGTTTTCTGTAAGGCAGAGATACAATTACTGTTTTAAACAATAAAAATAATGTTAGTCACTTTTATTCATCATTTACCATGTAAGGTTATTTTCATTTTTGCTCATCCTCCAAAAACCCTGCAATGAAATTATTTTTAACTGTGTTGATCAGGTCAGTAGTCTGGTTATCTATGTCTGTGTAACAAACTACCTCAAAACTTCGTGGCTTTAAACAGCCACTACGTGATTATGGCTCATTATGTGTCTGGCTTTCTCTGGCTGGTGATTTGTTGTGCTCCATGACAAAGAATCCACAGATGTCACCAGTGTTCTTCAGCTGGTGGATGAAATGGTCTGGAGGGTCCAAAACAGCTTCATTTCCACTGATGTCTTGAGCCCTAGAGGGGACAACTATGGGCTGGATGGATCCAGCTAAGACAGAAGACATGCAGTTGAACCGGAGGCTGTAGGTCGTCCACGACCTCTCTCCATTCTTTTGAGGACTAGAATCTTACTTTTTAAAAATGAACCAATGTTTAGTTTTAGGGAAGAAAAAGATATTTAAGATGAAATTATTTCATTTTCCCCTCAGGGAAATTAAGACAGAGAAGAGAAATATTTCAAAGATGCCAAGAACAACCTATTTATCTCCTGGGTCTGGGATTCTCTGCTGGGCCCACTGGGGCTCTGACAGAAGTTCCAGCCAGGCATGGGTGCTAGGCTAGAGAAGCTGCTGGAGATAAAACATACATCATTACAACTGACATATCCAAACAAGCCAATATTGAAAAGCTGGAAATAATTTACTCTCCTATTTTAGGTGTTGGGCATCCTTGTTGCCATCATGCAAGTAACACCTATAAAACTTTCTGAATTGGCCTTGCCATGGGATACAGATGTTCCTTACAAGAATCTCTTCCATTGACTGATAATACAGCATCCATCCTGATCACCCACTTCCCTTCTGACCACATGTGATTGGATGCTCACCTCTTCTGAATGATTTGAGAGCTCGGGCAGACATTAAATCTGGAGGGTCTAGCCTTTCAAAAATCATCTCAGTGTGCTATTGTATCTCAGGCCTCCAGCAGCAAGGGGCTTGAGTCTCTGCTCCGTGAGGAAGCATTTTCACCTGCCCTCTTAGTGTCATACATTTTCATACCATTTTTGCTTTTTATCTCTATCAATATCTATTTCCAGATATGAACCTGAGTATGAGTAGACTCCAAATAATTCCTGATCCTGGTGGAACCCAGTTCTATTTGGCACTAACCTCCAAATATCTGAGTTATCATTTCCTAATTGTCCTTAGCCCTCTGTATGAGAGAATCTATCTGAATCGTATTTGAAAGGATGAAGCAAATCCCTCGAGACCAAAAAGGCTGAGGATCCCAGAACTTCAAAAATCCTATAAAAGCCAGGCTCTTAGATGTTTAGAATAATTGAGAGTCAAAAAACATGAATGATACTGGTCCTGAAATGTTCAATATTTGCTTAGAGGGAGGCTTGGGGATTATGTGATGCTGTTTCAGGGGCCCCTAATGGGTCAGGAAGAGACCAAGCATTCAGGAGTCTCAGTCATCCAAAAGAGCAGCTCCATTTCTAGCTATCTTACTTGGTGGGGTCCCTACAGTTCCTGTTTTGGAAGACCAGGGTCTTTGAGGTTGGGAGGGAAGTATGCAAATCACTAACACAGGCCAACTCGGAGAGTGCTACTCTTTCCATTGGTAATGAAACATTCAAAAGATCACATTCTCAGTGTAATCTGGAAATGTCAGAGAGAGGGAAATGAATAGGGCTGGCACACAGGATGGAGGGGGCTCCTAAAGCTCTCAGGGCATCTAGTCAACACCACCCAGAGACTCTGGAAATGAGGCCTCACAGCTCGTGGGTGGACAAGGGGGACAATGTAGAGTCAAAGGTCACCTGTGCTGCCTAGGGACTGAGGAAATGCTTCAAGCAGAGAAGACTTTTGACTGAGCTCAGGCAAAGGGCAGGTGCTCCCTAGATGGTCCAAATGGAAGAGGTGTTTCAGCAAGACCAGCAAGACCATGGACCTGGGAATGGCAAGACTGGAAAGGAAAAGTCATAAAGGCCAGGTCCATCTCTTGGAAGAGGTTTGGACTGTGGTGCCAGAGAATGATGCGTGATTTCTACATCTGCCATTTAACTGTGCTGCAATTATGGGCAAGTTCTGCCCCTTACACAGCCTGTATCTCACTTTCTATCAAATGAAGTTCCCAAGAAAAGTAAAACTCTGATGAGTGACTGAGATCAAACATCAGCACAGTACTGGTCCACAGAGGGGCTCAGGCAGGAGGACATGGAACTCCCAGGTAAAAGAGTCTAAGACCTCAATTAGTATCCATCAATTGTTGATTAAGGCTCTAGGAGTACACCAGAGCTCTGTTTTATATAAACACTAACAGTATAATTTGCTTCTGTATGTACATGTGTTGTATTTGTTGCTTGTTTGTTTGTTTTTAATTAGCTTCCACATATTTTAGTTCCTAGGAGCTTCAAAGATTAATGGATTTCATGTAGACTCCACCCCTTGGTTTATTTCATGGAGCTTGAGCAATGATTCCTCTCGGAAATGGGAGGTTTATGGGCCCAGAAGTCAAACACTGCACCAGGAAATCCATAATGACCCTGGCAGTATCAGCAACTACAAATACTCATTAGCTTAAAAAATGCAAGTCAGCCATTCACAGATTGTCCATTGGATTTATCACTTAATTAGCATTTTATGAGGATTTCTTGCTAAGGATGAGAACCCAGATTGCTGGAATGACATTCTTTCCCTTTTGGTTTCAAGAGGAGGTTAGTGGAAGATGTGAAATCTTTGATTAGCAAATCATCATCAGACTTAAGAGATTATAGTTAGTAAGTGATCCCCAGGGGATACAGAGGTTCTTCAAGTATTTGGGGAATTAGACAGTAGGTTACTGCACACATAAACCTTACAAAGGTATAAGTATGCAAAATGCAAAATTACCAATGCCCTACATGTTACCATGAATTTCCCAAATAAAAGTATTTGCAGAAAGTTAATTATGATAAGTATAGGTCAGGAAAACAGTGCCATCCTCTTTCAGCTCACCCAGTTTGACCATCCATTTGACAAATATCACTAAGTTGCAACCATGCTCCAGCACCGGGATAAGGGCTGGAAATTGAACAATCAACAAAACAGCCAAGACAATGTCCTGCTTTGGGGGGCATTGGCAGAGTCAGTCATCAAGCAATTACACAGACAAGCAGTGGCCAGGATAGGAAAAGAGCAGAGAGCCTGAGAGATCAGAAGTCAGTGAGAGTTACTTGAGAGAAAAGTTAACACTGCCCAGGAGAAGGAAATGACAGATACAAACCTCCTGTAGTGGGAGGTGCTTAATTCTAGGGACCAAAAGAAGGCTCAGAGTGCAGAGAAAGTTCTGGCTGTAGAGAAGTTAAGGGATAAGACTACAGCCTTCCAGATACTTTGTGGACTGTCTACAAACACCCTCAGACAAACTGAAAGTGATTTGCATTGGTTGGGGTCCTCTAGAAAGCTGACACTAGACTGAAGAGTAAATAGTTTATTGGGTACAACACCTATAGATGATAAAGAGGAGAGTAAGAGGGACCAAGGGTAGACAGGGAAATACTTCCACCTGGACCTCCGGTAAGAAGATATTCAGACAAAAGCACAGCTCAGAGAAAATCTTTGCCAACCCCAAGGCTGTCCAAAGAAGAATCCTGCTCTGGCCATCAGAGCACCACTGTTCCCAGGCACTGACCAGCAATTTGCAAGTGTGCTTGAAGGCCACGAAGCTGGAGACTGTCAGTTATCTGCACCTCTGGCAGCACACCCTCCTGAAGGAGTTTTGAGCAGTGCACCTGCATGGCTATCAACTCACTGAAGAATTTTGAGCATGAAAGTAAATTTATCCAATGTACTTCTCATTTGTTGTATTTTTTTTAAATTTTGAAATATCGCAAATTTGCAAACATGTAAGAAATAATATGGAGATGGCATATACCCTTTACCCATTTTCCCCAATGGTAATATCTTTCAAAACTATAGTAGAGTATCACATCCAGGATATAGATTTTAATACAATTCACCAATCTAATCCAGTTGTTTTTGTACTTATTTGTGTGCATGTGTATATTTAGTTCTATGCAGTTCTACCAAGTGTATTTTTAAGTGTTCACCACCAAAGACAAGATATAGAACATTCCATCATTACAGGGATCTTTGTATCTTGTGCTTTTATAATCACACCCACATCCCATCCATCCTACTTCCAAAGTTGTCCCTAACACCTGGAACCAAGTAATCCATCCTTTATTGATAAAATACTGTCATTTGAAGAATATTATATAAATAGAGTCATACAATATATAAGTTGTTAAAACTGGCATTTCTCACTCAGCATAATTTCTTTGAGACCCATCCAAGTTGTTACATGTATCAATAATTTGTTCCTTTTCCTTTCCTAAGTAGTGTCCCATAGTATATGAGTACCATAGGTTGTTGAACCACTCACCAATTTAAGAATATATAGATTGTTTCCATTTTGGGGCTATTATAAATACAGCTGATATGTACATTCATACGTATTATAAATATGGGGCTATTGTAAATATAGCTGATATGTACATTCATATATATTCATTTCATGTGAATATAAATTTTCATTTCTCTGGTAGAAGAATGTCAGAAGTACAATGTGGAGTCATGAGATAGCTGCATATTAAGTATTACAAGCACTGTTAACTACATTCTAGAAAAATTTACCATTTTGCACTCCCACCATCAGTGTATGAGAGATCAGTCTCCTCCACATCCTCCCCAGCATGTGGTCTTGTCACTATTTTTGTTATAGTCATTCTGATAGGTGTGCAGAGACACCGTATCATCACTTTTTTTTAAAGATTTTATTTATTTATTTGACAGAGAGAGATCACAAGTAGGCAGAGAGGTAGGCAGAGAGAGAGAGGGAAGCAGGCTCACCGCTGAGCAGAGAGCCCGATGTGGGGCATGATCCCAGGACCCTGGGATCATGATCTGAGCTGAAGGCAGAGGCTTTAATCCACTGAGCCACCCAGGCGCCCCTGTATCATCACTTTTAGTTAGCATTTCCCTACTGGTTAATGTTGAACATATTCTTATCTGCTTATTTCCCAACTGTCTCTCTTTGGGAAAATGTCTGTTCATGACTTTTATCCATTTTCAAACTGTATTATTTGCTTTTCAACTGATGAGATTCAAGAGTTCTTTATATATTCTAGATAATAGTCCTTTATCAGAGGTTTCCAGATATATTTTCTCACTCTGTAGCTTATCTTTTCATCTTCCTAAAAGGGTCTTTGTCAGAACACAATATTTAGTTACAATGAGGTCTAATTTAATCAAATGTTCCTTTTATGGACCTTTTATGGTTTTGATATCAAATCTAAGAACTCTTTCCTTGCCCTGTATTCTAAATATTTTTTCTTACATTATTTTGTAAAAGTTGTATAGTTTTACATTTTACAACTAACATATGACCCATTTTGAATTGCTTTTGTGTAAGGTGAGAGTTTTAGGTCAAGGCTTACTTATTTATTGGCTTATGAGTGCCCAACTCTTTCAGCATCATTTCATGAAAAGGCTTTCCTTCCCTTGAATTTCTTCTGCACTCTCATTGAAAATCTGTCATGAGTAGATGTCACTAAAAATGGTGGAGTAAGGGATTCTGAAGTTCCATCCCTCACTATGATTAAGTTGGCAAAAAACTGTCAGAATTGACTTTCTCAAAACTCTGAAATCTATTTAAAAAAAAAGGAAAATAAGCAAGGAAATGCTTAATGAAAAAAAGAAGCTGCTAAATTTTGGTAAGAGAATAGTCTGTATTTTTAACTCATCTTTCTACAATTCCCCACTCCCCAGCTCAGGAGCTGGGAAAGAGGGAAGGAAGAGAGGATGTCAGGAGGGTAAGGGACAATTAAAAGACTGTAGATTCCACTGGGGTTGCAAGACATTTGAAGGAGAGACGCAGGAGTGGAAGCAGGGGATTTTGAAATTGATTGTAGATGGTTTCAGTGATTGGTAATGATGGAATCTAGGGTATGGGAGACTTCTGTACTTTTTTCCCAGTCTATAATCTTCCTAACTTCACTTCCTTCCCTATTTAATGTGTCCTCAAGTACTGTCAGTGCCCTCAGCCCCCTTGGAAACTTGTCCTAATGCATCTTCCCTCCTAAACACTTCCTTGATTGATCCTTCCCCACTTCCCCATCCAGGCTGCTGGGTTGATGGGGAAATTCAAACTCATGACATCAAACTTCAGTTTGGCTCATCAGTCTTTCCACCTGCTCCCAATCCTCTCAACTGTCTTTACTCAAAACAGCTCCTCATCACCTATCTTGGTCTTACTGGGTGAACTATCCTACTTTCTCACTCACACACATGAGAATTCCTGCAGTCCATATCTGATTTAAAAAAATGTAAAGAGAGGCACGTGGGTGGCTCAGTGGGTTAAGCCTCTGCCTTCGGCTCAGGTCATGATCTCAGGGTCCTGGGATCGAGTCCCACATCAGGCTCTCTGCTCAGCAGGGGTCTGCTTCCCCCTCTGTCTACTTGTGATCTCTCTCTCTGTGTCTAATAAATAAGTAAAATCTTTAAAAAAAAAAGTCTTAAAAAAATGTAAAGATATAACTGGCCAGGTCTAATTTTCTGTCCAGTCTACTTCTTTAAAAATTATTCATTAGAATATAATATTTTTATAACCAAGGTAATATATTTTCATTATAGAAGTTTTTGGAAGTACTGGTACAGAAAAATAAGAGTATAAAGAATAATGGATAATGTAAGGGCCTACTTAGCCAGAAGGAGCCATTTTGTTGTTTATGCAGTAAACTTAGATTGACCCTGCCCCTCCCAGAGGAACTTACTTAAAAGCAAGTCCGGGAAACCAGTCCCAGGTAGCAAAGCCCAGATACAAGAGCGGGTCAGGCCAAGTGGAGACATCCAATCAGTGAGTCATGCATACTGTCTCCCTAGCTACCAAGGAGAGTGGGCCCCGCCTTTTGGGCACCAATTCTGACCAAGGTGATAGGCTAGTTCAAATATCTACTAGGGTAAATTGAAATTCAATTGGCCACCCGTGTGTGACCTAGCATGACTGTGCAGTTTTCTCTGTGTGTTACAATCTCCTTAGCCACCTGTGTGTGGCCAGGCTCAACCACATGGCCTTTGCTCTATAAAAGTTAGTCTATGAGGCTGGGAGGGGTCACAGCCTCACATACTAACTCTTTGTAAGAGATGGCCCTGACCAGTTTTGCTCCTTTGATTACGGACCTAACAGATAATGCCAAGGGTAACCCAAGATAACCATATCATGCGTGTGTGTGTGTGTGTGTGTGTGTGTGTATATACATATGTATATATATATATATATACACATATATAAAACAGTGGAGTTCTTACTATGTGACAGCCAACAACCTCTATCCTTGGATCTGAGAACAAAGGAGAAAATTCACTGACTTCATAGAGCTTACATTACTATTAAGGGAAACAAAGGATAAAAAAAATATTTAAATAAAAGATTAAAATACATATTTCAGGTGGTGAAAAATAATTTTAGAGATAAAAAAACCAGGTAGGACAGGCATGCCAGGAAGGGCAGTTACCATTTTATAGGGTAGCAGGAAGTGTGCACCATTAAATCAATAACTAACAGACATTTGGGCAAGGTCTGGAAATAACATTGGGCTGAGTGGCTGCACCAATGAGGCCAGGTCACAAGCACAAGAAGTCATGGGACTGAGAGACTGAGGTTAGTACCACATGGATAGATACAGAAATCACCAGGAGCTCATAAGTGGTGGACAGAGTAACAGGAAGGAGAAGGAGCATCAGGGGAAGGGTTGGCATGCAGGGAGGCTGACTGCAATGAAGCTTATGGGTCAGAGGGTGCAGGTCTCCTCATTGCTGAGCACAGAGTTGTGGAGCCAAGGCAGGCTGCCTCAGCTGGACTCATGGAGCCTGGGTACTTGTGTTGCTTCCTCAAGTCCTCAAGGACAATAGCATGTGTAATTTGGATCTCTTTATTATCAGTTGAATCTGGCACCTTTTTTCTATCCTCCCTCTACCTCCTTTTTTATATCAGAAACTATGTGTCCCTTGGGTCACAGATCCTGATAGTCCCCTCCTCTGACCATGCCCACCATTGTCTGTAATTCCACACATATGGTGGTGATCTTTCCCAAGCCTCATCCACACACAGGCTAAGTCTGTGGGCCCTCTATCACCCCCAAGATGATGCTCATATCCACAAGCCTGGACTTCCCCCACAGCCCCTGCCTTCTCAGTTTTACTGGTGGCCACTCTCCACTCACCAATCCCTGTTTTCCTCTGCTTCTGGACCCCAGGTATGCTCAGAACAAGCTCACTCATCATCTTCCTACTTGGCCTTCCTATCCCAAGAGAATCAGCTAGATGAGGCTTAGTACCTTCTGGAAGCAGTACTGTCACATGTTTAGGAAATCCCATTATCAGGGTTCAGACCCCAGGTCCTGCCCCTTTTTGAGTTAACTAAGTAGGTGGCTTTACCTCTCTGCCCCTCAATCTCTCGGCTACAAAAAGGGTAATGATGGAATATACCTACCAAGGCATGCTGTTTGGATGAGCCAATGGATGGGAAGTCCTCAAAAGAATCCCATCTAACCCAATATGTGTGAACCCAACATATGGGAGAAGCACCTCTGAGAATAGTCCAGCTGTGCCTTCTGGCTGGCCCTGAGAGCTAGGGTCTGGTAGCAAGATATAGGGGAGGTGTGGTCTGGACCCCTGTCTCCTCAGTAAACTTCCATAAGGTGGACCAAAAGCTCCCAGAACTCCAGGGGAAGCTGATGTGCATATGTCCTCAGCAGCCTCCCCGAAGCATGCAAGTCAAAATCCCTTGAGGGAGGCTACTGAGGACATTCTTTCACTAGGAGAGAACTTGCCCTAAGTGAGTGCTTCCAAAAAATGGTTACCTAGACCATAAATTACAGATTTCTACCTCTACCAGAGGTTCCAAATCTGGAATGGGGCCCAGGAATCTGAATTTAAGAAACCTCCCAGGTGATCCTGATGTTCAGTCAGTTTGGGGACCCTGTAGCCAGATGACCAGAAAAGGCTATGACTCTAGTCATCTCCCTTCTCAGGGAAAGTTAGGATCAAGTGCTGCTCCAACTCTGACACTCATGTCCCAACCCAGAGCCCTTCATCTCACAAAGGTAATCACACCCCAGATCACACAGCAACTCAGAACTAAGAGATCCTGGTCTAGAAGCTTGCATGGGTTCCTACACTGCACACACAGCACTACTTCTCAGCAGTGCTGGGGGAGCCAAATCTGCTTCCTGGAAATGTGTCGGCAAAGAAGAGAAGTTGTCTATGTCTATGGACAGGGTCGTTCACTCCTAGGCACTGATGAGGAGTGTTTCCACCCTGGGAAATGAGTGCATCCCCGTGTCACTAATGACTTCTGCACAGACCCTTCTGCTTTTGCGTGGTAGGTGGCTCTTGCTGAAAAGGATCTTTCAGCTGGCAGGAATATGAAACAGTAAAAATAATTGCTTCTGGCCCTGGGATTGGTTTCCTGGCAAACTAATTAGCTGTAAAGATTCAGGCTGATTATTTCCCTCCTTTGCTTCTGACATTCCCCAGAGTCCCAGGGTAACATACTAAAGAAAGCCCTTTGGCCACTGCTTTGATTTCAAGCAAAACATTAGGTGAAAAAGAATCCCATTATGGATGCAATTTCAATGAGCACATGGTGTAGTCAGATGGCCTATATCCCTGAGGACAGGATGTACAACAGGAGGAACTCTTACCTGGAATAGACAAAGTCTGGGCTCCCACCCTATCTTGGCTTCATTTTTCTGATTGCCCGTGCACTGGTCAAATCCCCCTCGAGGGCCCTGAATCCTCATCTATAAAATAACAAGTGGAAGGAGATGTTCTCTAGGCCCCTTAGGCTCTAACACATATGGCTGTGAACTACTGAAAGCTTTCTAAACAAAATATTAAAACATGTGAAATCACTTTGTCATAACACATTCTATTTTATAGGTGGCTAAGAACTATTCTAGGGAAACAGGAAGAAAACAGGTTCTGCTTATGTTTGGTAAATAGCTACACCAAATAGAGTACAATGCTAGAAGCAGGAGCCTATGTGGTAAGGAGACCAGAGACTAGAGATGATCTATATTATTTAGGAGGTTTTGATAGCAAGAAAGAGAAAATCCTGCTGAAAATTAATTAAACCCTAAGAATAATTGTTCCTTATTTAAAAATAATTCTGGGTTAATTCAGAAATCAAGAGACGTGATTAAAAAAAATCTAGGCTTTTTCAATTTTCTTATTCATCATGTGAGTTGGTTATGTTTTCCCTTATAGCTACTAGGTAGCTGCCACTGCTTCAGGCATCACACTATCAGATAACGGCATCATGAGCTGAAGCAGTAGAGGCCAGAGGCAGAGCTTTAATCTCAGACACTCTTAGCATACATCAACTTAAATTTCACTGGTCTGACCTGGGTAACACAGTCAAGCATAGACCAATCACTCACAAAGAAGAATGGGGTTGCTGTGATTGGTTTAGATCAGTCTTCAGTCATTTTCTGGGGCTCAGTGCATCACTGCCAGAGAGAATTACAGTTTTACTGGCAAGTGATAAGAGAAAACTAGTTCCTTGGTCACACTTCCAGCCTGTGGACTACCATCATTCCCTTTCTCCCATATATGCATTTTATTCCCATAAGAAGAGCTCTGAAATCTCATCTGAGTACTGCATATAGGTCAAAATCCAGGTCACTAGGACTTAGACACACCTTCATCAGGTCTAGCTGTGACTTCCAGTGGTGCAGTTAACTCAACCTAAAAGATTGCATCCCAGCCCAATGGGTGCATCCCAACCCAACCCAGTGATGTAGAAAACAGTTCCTTTAGTAAAAACTCCCCAGTGATGAAGGGGAGACTGGGACATGCACCGTGGCACAGCCCATATTACACACTGCTGTGATATTAGTGAGGACTCCCTGTCCTCAGGACCCAGTTCTAATGGGTCTAGTGCCTCATCCACTCATCTCCATGGCTTCATGGAAGTGGATATTGCGGAGTGTGCCTCTCCTGGGGAAGGTTCCAGCCATCTAAGTCTCTTGACTGTAGGCCCCATGGCTCCAGGTTATAAAATCACACATGGGAAAGGGACAGGGACTGGATTCTGGGTGATAGAGTGTCTTAAAAGCATAATAATGGGCTCTGCAGGGACTCCTATCTCTCTTTCCTCCCTGCAATATATATATCTATAAACCCCATAGAAATTATATAGGAGACAACCTATGCAGAACCCTAAAAGGTAGAAGAGGAAAGCAGCTGACCTAAGACCTCAAGGATGAGGGAGCAGTATAAAATCAGCATGTCTTAAAACACCTCACCCAACAGAGGAAGGCATCCCAGACTCCCAGCCTACTGACAGAAGGCAGCACACATAGTTGATTCTCTCCCAGACCAAACCAGAGTCATGTTAGAGACATCAGGCAACTTGGCAAAGTAGCAGAAGACATCAGCTGAGATACCCATCAGAAATAAAGGGCCAAAGGAGGTGCTGTCCATTCCCACTGGGCCTGAGGTCCCCCCTTTTCCACCAAGATATATGGAGGCAGGTAAGAAGACAGAGCAGGCATGAAAGCTACAGAAGGTGGCCAGCTCAGGAAATCTTTTTATAAAAAAGTTACTCAAAACAGATCATATACTTAAATGTAAAATGCAAAACTACAAAACTTTTGAGAGAAAAAAATAGGAGTAAGCCTTGAGGACTTAGGGATGGGAAAAGAATTCTTAGATTTAACAGCAAGCACACTATCTATAAAGGAAAAAAATGGTGAATTGTACTTTACCAAAATAAAACTTCTGCTCTATCAAGACTCTGTTAAGAGGATGGAACATGAGAGACTGTGGACTCTGAGAAACGAACTGAGGATTTTGGAGGGGAGGGGGTTGTGGGGTTGGGTGAGCCTGGTGGTGGGTATTAAGGAGGGCATGTATTGCATGGAGCACTGGGTGTGGTGCATTAAAAATGAATCTTGGAACGCTGAAAATATAAAATTAAATTAAAAATAAAATAAAAAACACAAGAAAAAAAAGAGGACGGAAAGACTAATCATAGAATAGGAGGGAAAGTGGCAAACCACATACTGATAAAAGACTAGTATTTAGAATGTATAATAAACTCTCAAAATTGAACTATAAAAGAAACAATCCAATTAAAACACAGGTAAATGATATGAACAAATATTAAGAGGATGTATGGATGGCACATAACACATGGGAAGATTTTAGAAATGGAAGGGAGATTAGTGGCTAAAGGGAAGGGAGGAGGAGAGGGGTGTGTGGGTGTGTCTGTGCACGTGTGTGTTTCGAAAAAGGCAGCAGGAGATATTTGTGGTCTTGGAACTCTTCTGTGTCTCGATTGTGGTGGTGGATTCATGAACCTGTACAGGCAGTAACATTATGTGGAGCTCAATACACATATGTGCACATAAATGAGTAGAAGTAAAACCCAGGAGATCTGGATAAGACAGGTGTGTTTTATCACCAATCTGAATAAGACAGGTGTGTTGTTTCAGTGTTGCCATCTTGGTTGTGATATTGTTTTACAGTTTTGCAAAATGTTATCATTTGGGAAGATGAGATCTGTCTGTATTACATCTCTCTGCATGTGAATATTCATCTATCTCAAAATTTTCAATTAAAAATGGAGATACAGGGGCGCCTGGGTGGCTCAGTGGGTTAAGCCGCTGCCTTCGGCTCAGGTCATGATCCCAGGTCCTGGGTTCGAGCCCCACATCGGGCTTTCTGCTCAGCAAGAAGCCTGCTTCCCTCTCTCTCTCTCTCTGCCTGCCTCTCCGTCTACTTGTGATCTCTCTCTGTCAAATAAATAAAATCTTTAAAAAAAAAAAAAAAAAAAAAAAAATGGAGATACAATATGCATGATGATCTTCCATGTTGCCTCTAGCAATATTTCCCTCCTACCAACGTGAACCAAAGATCGAGACCATGTCTAGATCCAGTTTAAAGGGGTGGCTTAGTGGTATAGTGGGTTGCAAGTGGAGTTTTTGTATGAGAACAGAGTAGAAATTATGAAAGTGTATTGCAATGTAGTGCAAATAAAGTTTTGTGAAATTTTTTGCATGCCACGTATGTATAAATGTTATATACTTAACCAGATTATGAATGCACATAATCTGGACCTACTTTTTGTACTTTTTCAGGTTTATTTAGTCCCATTTCAACTTCCAAGTCCTGCCTCTTAGTGGAGGATCCTTGCTAATTCTGCTGCCCCTCTTCTAATGACACTGGCTTTCTCAGGTACACAGAGAAGTGAAGTTCAGACTCTGAACAAAATTCCCAACACACCTGCTTCTGTGGGAGTACAGCAGCCATAGCTTTCCTGTACAACCCAATCAGACCCACAGAGGCTCTGCTTGGAAAGGCAGGCATTCCTGGGCCAACTGATGAGAGACAGGAGAGGGAAGGATCCAACAGATCAAGTCCTTTTCCTTTTCCTTGCATCAGATTTCTATGGAATGAGGCAGCCCCACAGAGCCTCTCTAGTGACATCATGCATGGCAAAAAGCCCCTGTGTTTGCAGATGAAGCCATAGCCCACCTGGGACTATACCTCCTTCCCTGTCTCCCTCCTACCTCACCTGTAATAAAGCACTAGTACCAAAGCTAGGTTTTCCAGGGAACCTGGATTGACACAAGGCAGAGTTATATATATGGATATACCTATTATCCACATAATCAATGTTTTGTACACACATGTGCACAGGTGTATATATGATACACACACACACATACATATACATATATATTGAGGTACTGGATCACAATGAAAATATATGTCTATATGTTGCACTTAAGTTTTTTCCAAGTCACTAATTCAGTCCTGTTCTTCAGCCTAACAATTCCTGTGTCCCAGTCACTGGCCTCATCTGGCACTGTCCAGGCACATTGTCCTTGGGTTAATGGTCATATTGCTAAGGTTCAGGCTAGTATAAGGAAAGACATCACCTCAATCTTTACTCTGCCCCCTGAATACAGTCAGGGTTCTGGTGCCAAGTCAGAGGGAGAGACACCAGTGCTAGGCATGACACTGTGAGGTTCTGCCTGAAAGATGTACAGCTGAGGGAGACACTGGGAGCCCAGCAAGGAAAGGAATCCTTGCCACACCTCAAGTTCCCAATTCTTCCTGAGGGTTCCTGGGCAAAATGTGATATCTTTGGGCATAGCATGCCGGAGGAAGTAACATTACTCTACCCCCTCATGTCTACCTCCTGAAACTGCTTGCACTGCTCACCAGGACTCCCTGGGACTCATTTCTGCTCAGCATAGCAATATCCAATAATCCAGTGGGTCAGCTGCTTTCCAAGAACCTGCAGACAGGCAGAGAGATGGCAGCCAGAGAATGGGCCTGATTACAAGGGACTGCTCAGCTCATCTCTGTGTCCTTGCCCTAGCCCTTCAGTGTCCTTTCTGGTCCAGGCAAAAAAACCCAAATATAGATCTTGAGGTACAGCTGCTTAAAAAAGGCATGTGTACTCTAGGCACTCTCGTGCACTCTATGGTCTATATAAAAGGTAGTCTTGACCTGGGGATGGTTGGTGAGCCCTGCCTCAGAGCAGGTCCTGCTGCACAAGTCCCAGACTCACACTTTGGGTTTATTCTGAGCCAGCTGTTGTCAACAGATTGTCTGCATTCCCCAGAAGAGAAAGCAGGACACAGTTGCACTTGTTTTCTGAAATGGCCACTGGAACACAACTGGGAAGTGGAAGGTGGAAGGGTGGACAGGGATGTTGGTGGATGGCTACCAAACAGTCAGAGCTCAACCTCTGTGCCCGTGTTTTGTACCCTGTTGACTTTCAGCCCCAAGCCCACCCTTCTCTACTCTGCTTTAGAATTTTACTCTACTCTCTGCTGCAGGGAGACTGCAGGGCCCATTACACTATTCCCTCCCCCAAAGACTTCCTCTTTGGTCCAGACAGTGAAGGGAACTGGTAAGAAACTGGGAGGCCAGTGGAGAAAAAAAGACCCTCTTTCTGGTCCCAGCTCCTGTCAGCATTTCTGTACCAACAGTGGTAGCTACACTCCAGCAGCTCAGGCTCAGGCATCAGCCATGTGACTCCTCACACCACCTACCTGTATGGTGCCCAGGCTTCCTTCAGAGGGCCAAGCACGAACTGCATTCAGTCTCTGTTGTCCAAGCACCAGTTCCAGTAACCTCATCTCCAGACCCATAGCTGTCCACTTCTCCACCTTTCCCTTTTGTCCCCCTAACCCTAAGGGGTGGTGGCTGCATCCTACACTTACCCATTTCTGAGTTACCCCATCCTACCCTTTCCATTCATTCAACCTTCCCATGACTATGTAAGCAGTTTCCTGTGTTAAATTCCCTCCATTTGAAATGGCATATATGCTTGGTTTCAGTTTTCCTGACTGGACCTTAACTGATACAGCCACATCCACAGAACATGTCCATATTCCCACATGGAGCCATAGGATGGTTTATTCAAAGGGACCTGAAACATGGAGTCTAACCGTTCTCCTACAAACACTGAACATCCAGGAAGGCCAAGTTGCTGGCACAAAGTAAGAAAGGGCATTGGCAGCCCAGCTAAAAATGGACCCCAGGCTTTCTGACCCCCAAATATGTCTGTCTCATCCAGCCAGTCATGTCCAACTTTCCATGGCTCTTTTCAGGAACCCCAGTATGCTCATGTCCCAGGTTCTAGAACAAGGGAACCCAGGAAATCCCAGCAAGGTGGGATTCAGGAGAGCAAGGTGATCAGGTTCTCCCTCCACCCTTCTTTGGTTCTTTGGATGCTTTGTGACTGTGGGGGGAAGCAAGGCTAAAAGAATTGAGAAGATGTGGTCCATATATACAATGGAATATTAGTCAGCCACCAGAAAGGATGAATACCCAGCTTTTGTATCAACATGGATGGGACTGGAAGAGATTATGTTGAGTGAAATAAGTCAAGCAGAGAAACTCAATTATCATATGGTTTCACTTACTTCTGGAACATAAGGAATAACATGGAGGACATTAGGAGAAAGAAAGGAAAA
Organism: Lutra lutra; assembly: GCF_902655055.1. Taxonomy (NCBI): domain Eukaryota; kingdom Metazoa; phylum Chordata; class Mammalia; order Carnivora; family Mustelidae; genus Lutra; species Lutra lutra. The sequence continues at coordinate 114,070,421 of NC_062280.1, read as the reverse complement.
GTGAAAGGCTGTGCGGGGGTGGAATCAGAGGGAAGATGAACTATGAGAGACTGTGGACTCTGAGAGACAAACTGAGGGTTTTGGAGAGGAGAAGGGTGGGGGGATGGGTGAGCCTGGTGATGGGTATGAAGGAGGGCATATATTGCATGGAGTACTGGGTGTTATATGTAAACAGTGAATCTTGGAGCACTACATCAAAAACTAATGATGTATTGTATGGTGACTAACTAAACTAAAATTTAAAAAAAAAGAATTGATGTGAATATGTAAGCTGAAAATTCTGGAATGCTGATCTTGCTGTATGGTCCCATAGAAGTTATTTATTCTCTATTTTTCCTAAGAAAGGCCAAAATTTGCCTTGGAAGACATTGTGGAGAGTGATTCATTTTAATAAATGTGAGTAGAGGTTCAGACACACTTGGTCATTTGTCAAAGTTTACAAGGTCAGTTGGAGTCAGAAGTAGGACCAGAACCCAATTCACCCGTTCTTAGACAGGGAAAAAAAGATTATAGAAACATTGCAGCTGGTAGTGAGGGTAGAGATGGGAAGATGACAGAGTCTCACGCTGTGGTGTGGGGTGCTGATGCATGCAGTCAGCTGGGCAGTGGAAACTGCCTGGCTACACAGAGATGCTTCTGCTTGTTAACAGCTGAGAAAGAATATCCCCATTAAAGACAAATGGCCTGTCTTGAGCAGGCAGCTCCCAGCTGGAGGGTTCTATTCATCCCTGTTGTCTGGCTGCCTGTCCAGCCTTAGTGACCAAGGGTCCTCTGGCTTATCGCCAAAGCCTCTGGCTGTCTCCCTCGGAATCAGCTGCCTTCCCCAGAGCCTCACTTTGGATATATCAAGAACCATTCTCCCACCTGAAAAGCACAGGAAGGGTGGCAGGAGGCAGCACTGAGAAGGTGTGAGGAAGGGCAGCATGGCTTCAGGGTCCTACAAACCAGCCAGTCTTACTCCCACAACTCCACTCCTATCTAGCTGACCTCCTTGTACCTTCTTTGTGAATTACTCTCATTGCAGTCGTCATGCATTCAAATACATTTGTCTTCTTAGTCTTTCTCAAAGGGGCTTTGTATAAGGAAGTAAGTATACCATTGAGAATCAGGTCCCATTGTTTGTTTATTCATTCATTCATCAGATTCACCCTGCTATGAAAAAAATTATGGTATCTTCAGGGAAGACATTCACCTACAGCCAGAGACCCTATAGCTCAACATGATGGCAGTTATCATGAGGCATCCTTGCTGCAGTTTATAATGTGGGAGGTAGAGAAGGCTAACAGCAGTAACATGATCATATAAGCTAATCCCATGTGCTCTCCATCCACCAGAGTCTGCACTGGGCAGATCACAGCATCATCTTGTTTATTCTTTGTAGAATTCCACCAGGCAGAGCGGTTCTCACCTCCACAGCTCAGAAGAAGAAGGTACCACAGCTGAGGGAGGGCAAGGGACTTCTCCCAGCCAGACACAGGGAGGGTAGTAAGGAAAAGGGTTCTGACAGGAGCCTGGGCAGATGACCTCCAGAGCCCTCCCCTCTGTCAGACAGTGAAAGACTGAAGTCAGGACACTGGAAAATAATGGTTTTTTACCTGACTATCCACCAGCTCTAGCAGGTGAGGAGCCTCTTAGGTCCTGCCATGTTTCATCACAAAGGCTGTGAGACCAATAAATAATGCACTACTAACTAATTATACAAGAACGCTTTCTCCATTATTATGTTGGTGACTGTTGTTCAGCTCTCCATGTAGTTCTGCCCTCTAGTAATAAGGCATTCACCAGCAAACACAGACACGCATTCTCCTTGAGGTGATATTTTTTTCAGTATAACACAGTGGATCTGCATCAAGCTCATTTGCCAAATATGTCTCCTGGCAATTCCTCAGGCCTTCAGCTGCATTGTTTACTATGCCCTTTTACACAAGCCCCGTCAAAATAACCCAGGATGCATCACTTGTGGGGGGGATTTCTTTTCTCAGATCCCATAAGCTACTGAATTGTGGCTCTGCAGGTAAGTGTGAAATTATCATCATTCTTTCAATGATAAGCATGTGTGTCACTAATATCAAACTTACACCCCTGTACTGTTTATACTCCTATGTATACAATAATTTTGTTTCATCGCTATATCATAATATTATCTTTGTGAAGACTTTTTTAATGGTATCTAGCCTTGAGAGATGCATAGTACCAACAATGCACATAATACAATTAAAGTGATGAAGAGACTAAGTAATTTATCACCCCATTGTAACATGTTTTATGGATAAAACGGATGCTATCAATAATTAACACAGGGAAACTGATATAATCCAGGTCTGTCCCCAGCAAAATGGGATGTGGGCTTACCCCAGCTATGACCAACTCTGTGTATATGTGAGCAATGATAGCTACATTACAGCTGTCACCTCCTGAGACCATGGTATAAGACACATCAATCATAGGATGCTTCACATCTGATTGCAGAAATGCTGAAGTGACAAAAAAAAAAGTACATTCTAGTGTTGATGCAGTATGATACAATATACAACCTGTCAAGGGCTTTTTATCATTTGGTAAGGGTATCAACCTGTCTGCACTGGGCTGTGTTTTCTCCAGCATCTCTTATCTCTCTGTCCTTTTGTCCCTAATGATCACTTTCCATCTACAAAAGCTTACATGTCCTGACATGCTAATCAATGCAGGAGGCTGAGTCATAATTGTGAGGTAGGTGCTTGTGGATAATCTCACCCTCTCTGTCAAAGTGAGAGCCAAGCTAAGTCCAGGAGGCCTTTAAGAGTGCCTCAGCTCCATCCACCTCCGGACAAGGGGTAGGAAGATGCCCAGATCACAGAGCCCCTCTCCTGAGACAGGAATGGCAGTAGGAGGCAGGGAGCACCAACACCCTCTTCTACCACCTCACCAATCAGCAACCCCTTTTTTCTGTGTCACATGCCCAGTGTAAGGATGCATAGCCTCATTCCCGGGAGTAGTAGTAGTTGATGCACATCACCTAGTTTCTTTGGCTTGGTCAAGCCAGGGCTACCTGCAAGTATTTGTTCAGCTGGATTTGTTCATTGCAAGGTTTTAAGTTGCAAATGTTCCTTAAGGCTTTCCTCCCCTTGCTTGTCCCTCTGTCTCAGCAGCTGCCACTCCTCCCCCTCCTTACTCACTCTGGGCGGCAGCAGAGCCCTGTGGTGGGTCCAGTCCCCACCTTGCTATTCTCCATACCTCAGCCCCTTGGCTGTAAGCTGGGGATTGTCAGCAGTACTCATGCCACAGGCTTTGGGGAGGCTCAAAAAGTCACTCTCATAAATCACTGATAATAGACACTGGGGGTGGTCAGTATGGTGTAAGACCACCTCTATTATTAGCAGTCATATTTGCTTAGTCAACACCTACCATGTCAGTGCTTTAGCTCTCAGCTTAAGTGTGGTATTCCCAGGGAGGCTGACTTCCCGGGACCAGGTCAGCCCTAGCAATAAGCTCTGAGGTGTATCCTCTGCTGTATTTATCACTGTTTGCAATCAGGTTTGCACTTGTCTTGATTACCTAATCAATGCTGTCTGCCCCCACTGGACCACAGGCTCCTGAGATCACCATCCATGGCAGCTTTGCTCATCACCAGTCCCTATGTCTTCCATTAGAGCACTGGCATAGAGTGTGTTTACATTAAAGATGTGTTGGGTAAGTGGATGAATGATTGATGGATGCTGCATCCATATGTATTACATTAAAATAAATCTGTGTGTTTCATTGACCCAGGTGGGGAATGGTGTGAACACTGAGATAAGCAGAGACTCACAGGCAACCGAAGAGAGGCCAGCAGGGGCCTTTGACCTCATCCACACAGTACATCTGGCAGGTTCTGCAGCTTCTGAAAAGCTGCAGGCAGAGGCTATAGCAGTAAGGAAAAAGCCCTGTTTCTGGATGCTACTTTTCCTTTCAGCTCACAGACCACACCAGATAAACCCACCAGACCAACATCGCTGTTTCTTAATCATGTGCACTGATGAAAAACAAGACCTCTGGGCTGGCACTTCATCTATCCGTAGGAATGTGCCTAGGATGGTCTCACAGCATTTCATTTCCTCTAGTTAGTGCTGGAAGGAAAGGGAGCATTCCCAGGATCCAGTGGGCCTCAAGATGCTGAGGGGATCTGTGTTCAGTCTGATTTCAGATGTAGAACAAGGCCCAAAGGACTGGCCCTTCTGCCTTCAGGGCTCAGGGGAGGGAGTCCAGCACTTTAGCCAGTGTAGGACAAGTAGAGAGGCACTGCCATCTGTCAACGACAAGTCAAGATTGGACGTAGTGAGGCTTAGTGATAAGACTAGAGAGGTAAGGGTCCCCTTCACAAAGCTGGCTACCATGCCATATCTAATTTTATTTGCCACATGGAACTGAGAGAAAAACTAAATCTTGTTTGAGCAGGTACTTATATAATGCTCACATCCCAAATTCATGTCAGAGCTGGAGTGGGGGTGGTGTGGATGTTGGGAAAAGTGTTCAATATTTACATATCACCTAGTTAGGCCCAATCTGGGTATGTGTGTGTGTGTGTGTGTGTATATATATACACACACACACCCAATCTGGGTATTTTACTTACACAGTCTTGTTTCATTCTATCATAGTCTTGTAAGGAATATATTACTATGTACACAAATAGAAGATAAAACTGAGGGTCTGAGAAGTGATGTCCTCTCAAGGACCCACAGTTTGTAAGTGGCTATCCCAGAATCAAAAGGAATAATCCATGCTTCCAGATGCAGGCTTTTCCCCTGGGACCATCCTCATGTGTAGTGGGGCTGGGCCAGAGGTAGAGGCTAGATCAGGGCTGTTACATGTATCAGAGAAGGCAATGTGCTATTAGAACAAACCAGGAGGCAGCTGAGCACATGGCCCTGAAATGGCCACTCCCACTTGCTCTCATTTCCCTATTTGGGTGAGGGAAATGTCCATACTGGACTGAGACAGTGGGTCAGGAGGATGAAATCATAGCCACAGGAAAGACTTTGTAAGTAGTGTTCCCCAGACCATTAGTAGAGGTAAGCTTATGGCCATCTAGTCCAGCCTTTATGTAGACTAGTCCTCCTTTTCCCACCCCCAACCACCCTAAGCCTCTAAGCAGGAAATTCCTTACAAGTGGGAGGGGCAAGCCTCCAAAGTGGGAATGATGGGAAACTTAAATGTGCTGTAGAGGATGTCAACAAGGTCACCTGCAAGGTCAGGAGCTTCACCTAGTTGTCTAGACCCATGCTATTTGAAAAGTCATACTTTGCCTTCATACTTTCTTTTAAAAATATAAGTGTAATCTCTGGGGTGCCTGGGTGGCTCAGTTGGTTGAACATCTAACTCTTGGTTTCAGCTCAGGTCACTATCTCAAGGTCATGAGGTTGATACTCACTTTAGGCTCTACACACAGCAAGGAGTCTACTTGAGATTCTATCTCTTCCTGTCCCTCTCCTCCCCACACCCCGTGCTCACACTCTCCCTATGTCTAAGATAAATAAATAAATCTTGAAAAAAAAATACAAGTGTAATCTCAGCTTACACAAAATATAAACAATGCAGAAGTCCATAAATGTTCTTTTTTCCCTCCCCACATATCCCAGCTGGCTGCATAAACTTCTGGACCTTTCCATGCACATGTAAACACTCGCTCAAAAAGAAGCATCTCTTTTTTTTTTTTTTTTACAGCTTTATAAACATATAGTTTTATCCCCAGGGGTACAGGTCTGCGAATCACCAGGTTTACACACTTCACAGCACTCACCATAGCACATACCCTCCCCAATATCCATAACCCCACCCCCCTCTCCCAACCCCCTCCCCCCATCAACCCTCAGTTTGTTTTGTTAGGATGAATACCCAAGTTTTGTAGCAACATGGACGGGACTGGAAGAGATTATGCTGAGTGAAATAAGTCAAGCAGAGAGAGTCAATTATCATATGGTTTCACTTATTTGTGGAGCATAACAAATAGCATGGAGGACAAGGGGAGATGGAGAGGAGAAGGGGGTTGAGGGAAATTGGAAGGGGAGGTGAACCATGAGAGACTATGGACTCTGAAAAACGATCTGAGAATTTTGAAGGGGTGGGGGGTGGGAGGTTGGGGGCACCAGGTGGTGGGTATTGTAGAGGGCACGGATTGCATGGAGCACTGGGTGTGGTGCAAAAATAATGAATACTGTTATGCTGAAAAAATAAAAAAAAAAAACTAAAAAAAAAAAAAGAAGCATCTCTGTGTGTACATGTGTGTGCACACGTGCACATGTGTGGGGTCATTATCTTCCTATGATGCAGCTTCCAGCTTGTTTCCTAAAATGTTGCATTTGTTATCCTCCCTTACATAGAGGGCATAGAGACATAGCTCATTCTCCACAGGGAGCCTCATTTGTTTTTGCTCATCCACAGGGAGATATGTTGCTTTTTCCCATATTGTTCCCCTGCTCAGAACACTCCCCACCACCACCTTCATGGCTCATAACCTGGGTGGTTTCTAAACTGCAGTCAAGACTTAGTGAGCGGATCTTTCCAGAAGAGAAGTGACCCCCCCACTCTGGCCCAGTCCATGTTCCCACAGGGCTGCTGCCAGCTACTTGTTGGCCTCTTCTTCCCAATGAGGCTAATTCACCTCTCCATATCCTCAGGATATAGGGTTAGCAGGACTGAAGGGACTCTTTGAGGAACAACCCAGGCAACATGGGCTCCCAAGAGTTGTCATCACAGGTGTATGAGAGGGGACTGGGACATCTATGACAGTGACAGGTCTTAATACCTTTGGCTCCTACTTCTGAGAATCCATTCCTCATCATCCACAGTGGTGGAATCCCTTCCTCTAGGAGGGGTTCTGCCCCTGCAGGCCCTTCATTGTGCATCGCTGGTCAAGCCTAAGGGAGCTGGTAGGGTTGGGAAGGCTTCTTGGAGGAGTGGCTATGCCATGGGTCACAAAGGGTTAACGGGATCTTCCAAGCAGAGAAGCAAGCAGGAACATTCTAGTAAAAGGAGGCACAGAGTTCCATTATGCAAGATGAATAAGTTGTGGGGATCTAATATACAACAATGTGATTATAGTTAACAGGACTGATTTATGTATTTGAAATTTTCTAAGAGTGTATATTTTGGGTGTTCTTACCACATGCATAAACAAGAAGAAAATGGCTGTGTGAGGTGGTGGATGCATTAATCAGCTTGACCATGAAATCATTTCACCATGTATACCCTGTATCAGAACATCAGGTTGTACACTAAACATACCATTTCTGTTTATCACTTGCACCGCAGTAAAACTGAAAAAATTGAAAAGAAAATAATTTTTTTAAACTCTCAGTAAACTCACATCCAGCAAATTAAATGGTGCAGATCTGACCAATGTGTCTGTGTAGCATCAAATCTCACAAAGGTACCATTTCATCACGTCAAAGGACTGCCACTGACTGGCTGAAACCTGCAAAAAAAGTTTTTATGATTCCAAATCAGAAGCCAGCACAGTGTGCCCTTGGAACACTGTAAGGGCAGGTAATGTCAAGATAGGGGCCTATGAAAGCCCCACGCCAAAGCTGCTTTGGGAAAGCAGCAGAATCAAGGTCATCATCAGCCCTGCATTCTGGAAGCCATGGGTGCAGTGCCACAGGGCTGAAGCAAGGGAAGGACACCCGGTCAGAGGTGAGCATCTGAATACTGAATAGCACTACTCTGAGGGGTGTGGGGGCTGGAGGTACTGGGCAGGGCAGGCCCTAGGCATTAGAAGGGAAGCACTGAGAGTGACCTGCTGAGTGGCCCACCCAAGGAAACCCTTTCCAGGCTTCTGGCTACTTCTAAGAGCTTCTAAGGGCCCCACCCATGATGCAGAGGTGTACATGTCCTCTACCTACCTTCCATTGTAGAGTAGAGAATACTGTCCGGCAGGTACTTAAATGACTCGGGTTAGAGAGAGGGGAGTGTTTTCCTACCTAGATTTTCATCATGATGAGAAACTGATGGTGGATCTTTTTATTTCCCTCTCCCAGCTGCTCCCTATGGAGTGTGGCCCTGCAACCTGAGGAAAGGGCTTTCTGCTTGCAACTGTACCCAAGTTAGAGACAAAGGAGAAGAAAGAACAAAGACCGTGCCAACTCTTCCCATGGGCACATAGGGCTCAGCATGACATGTGGAAATACAATCTGGATTCTGTATTAAATTTGAAGCTGTGTCCCATAAATTCCAGTGGCTTACCCTAACTGTAGGCCCTGTAACTACCCATGTAATTCCACAAACATTTATCTTATTTTTTTTTAAAGATTTTATTTATTATTTATTTGACAGAGAGAGATCACAAGTAGACAGGCAGGCAGAGAGAGAGAGAGAGGGAAGCAGGCTCCCTGCTGAGCAGAGAGCCCGATGCGGGACTCGATCCCAGGACCCTGAGATCATGACCTGAGCTGAAGGCAGCGGCTTAACCCACTGAGCCACCCAGGCACCCCACAAACATTTATCTTAAAGGGCCATCCCACTCCTACCTAAGAAGCCTGAGCTTGGAGAGGCCCTGGGACCAAGGGGATTCAGTGATCTAAAATGGCACTGCAGACCCACAAACATTCTACCAAAAGTCAGTGCATGAGTGAGTGAAGAGCTAGAGGCCGGGGGAGAGGCAGGCTCCCTGTTGAGCACATACTGTGCACAGGTCCCATGTCAACATTTCCTTGTAAGTCCTGCAACCACATCCCAGCATGTATCTAAGCCACCCATGGGGGCCTTAGGTTAGTCTCAGAATGCTCTTTCCACCCCACACTATTCTGCTTTCCACCTGGGGCCTGGTTCTCCTAGGCCCTAAATCCTAAAGCATTTAAGGAGCAGTCCCTAAAGGTGGGAGCCGAGTTCCAATCTGATCTTCCAGACCCAAGGTGCTCAGCCCCCTGCACTGCCACATTCAGCAGACACAGGACAAACACATCTTAAAGCTACAGGGAAAGGTCCCAGACCCTCTGGTCTCTCAGCTTTCCTCTGTCCTATGAGTAAAGCAGGCTAATAGCTTTCAGACTACAAGCCTAGATTCCCACACCAGGTTCCAATGTGCCTGATACTGTCACTTTATTCCAAACAGCACATCAGTAAAGAGATTTGGAAGAGCAGGGTGGCTGCTTAATAACAATTCTATACCCTAGGAATGGTGATAGAGCTTCTCGCATGCTTGTAGGTTGATGGGTTTTATATCTCTCTTAGCAGCACATCTGTAGTCTATCACCCTGTTTGATGTTCACCAAACACAAAGTATACAAAGGCCTCCTTTCCTTTGGACCAGTGAGGCCCCCAGAGGCTCTGTTGATTGCCCTGGACTCTGGATTCTTCCCATCTCACCTGAGATCAGGAGGGTTCCACAGGCCCATGGCAGCTGCCACTCCCCTGCACTCTCCTTTGGCCTCTTGGCTCCGATCCCCACAGTGGGTCCCTTCTTGAGCACCTGGGAACCAACTTTCAGGCTCAGGACCCACAGAGCTTGGTTTCTCTTATCTTGTGAGTTATTGGGTTTCTTTCTTTGTTCTGATCCATGGAGAACCAAGGAGTCAAGTGGGGCCCACACCTGGCAATGGCACCTGACAATGGCAAAGAAATGGGTTTCTTTCTTTGTTCTGATCCATGGAGAACCAAGGAGTCAAGTGGGGCCCACACCTGACAATGGCACAAATTTGTGTAGAGACTATCCCATCCATTAGCCCACCCTAAATTTTCATCTAGCCCTGTTTCCTTCCTTGATTTTTTACATGTGGTAAAATTATATGTTTGTGAACACCACCTCCAATTCCCCCACTTTTGTTAAGTGAGGTGGATTATAAATTATTGTCAACCATACAAAGTTAGTATTATAACAATCAAGAAAGAGCTGACACCACACACAGCTGTTAGGGCAGGTCCCTTTCTCTCCACCAAATGGCCTAAGGATGGTCCTTAAGAAGCCAGTATCATTTCTTCTTGTCCTCATTCACTCTCTCATGTACTCATTCTTTCACAAACATCTGAGTGCCTGCCAGCGGCAGATCTGGTCTCAGGGACCCACAGCCAAGTAGACAATGTCCTAACTCAAAGACAACCATACCTGCCAGTCATATATGTAGACAGACTGGAGGGCAATGTGAGCATTGTGTGAGTAGAGAAAATGTACAGGACACTTGGAGAGGACAAGGGAGAAACTAAGGGATATGGGGGGGCGGGGCTGTGCGGCCACTGGTTAGATGAGCAAGGCTGTGTGTGCTGAGTGAAGAGATTACATGGCCTCCATTGTTAGAGTGGCTGGCTAGGGTTTTCTGCTCCATTACTTTATGTAAGGGTTTGTGAGTCATAGAAGATGCAGAGAACATCACAGACACAGACCTGGCTACTTGTGAATATCACACCTCTGACAGGCTTCCATGGAGACCAGTGAACACCTGCGCATAAGGGCAGGTAAGAATGCACAAATGTACACACACACCCCAGTATGTTTAAAAGATAATTTTATTTTCTAAATAGTAGAGAAAATCCAGGTGGGCTAATGTGCTAGAGTAGTTAGTAAAGAACACTCATAATTACAAAAACAGGATGTCTGGCAAACCCGTTAAATCTTATATCATTTGTATTGATCTCAGGATCCCAATTGTTCAGAGAATTGGTAAAGTGGTCCCAGCTGAACAAGTCAACTGGGGAAATGCAGCAATGACGCTGGGTAAGCCTCAGAGGGACAGATGTCATCCAACATAAGGGGATGGCAGCAGAGTGATTGGGTGGGACATTGTGTCTAGGGAGTAGGACTATGCCAATGTCTGGACAAAGTCCAATTTCAGATACATAGTTATATTCAAAACCCTGGATGTGTCCTCTCCATTCATTTTTTCTGGAAGTATTTCCATACAACGGGACCTGTCATGGTGGAGGAGGCGGAGCCCTGCCCTTGGGTACTTTCAGTCAGGAGATTAAAAAAAAAATTAGGAAATTGCAGAAGATTGTAATAAATGGTAGAGTAATATTTGAATTCAGAGTGCTGCAGAAGCAGAAGAAAACTTCCTGCCCCCCTTCTGGAAGGCTTTGTAGAAAAGCAGCTTCTCAGCTAAGGCAAAAGGACTGAGCAAAGTGTTCCAGGGAGAGGAATGGGCCATGTGAAAGGATCAAACAACGAGGTGTGTCTGGGGACGTAGGGAAGGGGGATCCCTGCAACCCACAGGGCTGGGAGTGAGAGAGCTAGGTTGGGCTTTGGGAGTGTTGAGAAGGCGGTCCTCATTCAGCCAAGTTGGCAACTTAAGAAGATTCCAAGGGCCCCTGGGTGAAGAATGGTTGGAGGAGGAGGCCCTAGCCAGATTCAATACTTGGGGGAACATGAATGAAAATGGGTTCTGGATAAGGTCTTGGTGGTGGAGGTGGAGAGACAGGGTGAATTTAAGGCATATTTAGGAGCCAGAAGTGAGGTGCTTGGTGATCCTCTGGAAGTGGGGAGAAGCAGAAGGGGCTCTGGCCACTAGTTAGCAGAAGAGGAAAAGAAAGCCATAGCAGAGAGCCCAGACACAGCCCCAGGGAGACTCCCACTACCACCACTATGCTTCCTTAGACCCTTAGACAGCTCTACCTGTCACCCAGGAACATTAATAGTGACAGCAGAGGCAGTGGCCATCTGCAGCCATAGCCCTGCCAGCCCCCCTCCCCCACCCCTGTAGCTCTCACTGGGCTCCGGGAGACCATCTCCCCACATTGGTCTGTGGGTGGGAATGACTTCCCATCATTGCTAATGCTCCCTGCATGCCTCATCAGCTCTTATTAATTCCTTTAATCCTGCCCTGTGAATAAACCCTCACTACATTATTTTCCATTAAAAAATATTAAAATTAAAATAATAGTTATGCTCTCAGTAGAGCCATTTCAACCTCAGGCCCTGCAGGGATGTGTGCCACCACCCAGTGACATGTCCCTAAGCTGTGTGTGTGAACACAGTGCTCGACAGTGTCTGTACCACACTCTGGAGAGGACACTATGCTGGAAAGCCAGCCAACCGCCCTAATCACTGTGGCATTTTCAGACATTGCAGGATATCTCTGTATGAAAGCTGCCCCTGATTCCAGGAGTACATCTTTGCATGGAACCATTGTGACACTTTGATTAATAATCCTCCAAACTAAGCATAAGGCACAAAATCCTGGTGATTATGTGATAAACCCATTGTACATTAAGCTTCCCATTAACTATTACTCTCCATAATGTAATAGAATAAAAACATGAGTTGGGACTTGGAAACTTAGTGACTGTGCAGCCTTAGGGCAGAGGTAATGTGAAGGGGATCCTGACAGAGTATGCAAAGCCAGAGTTCTAGGAGAAGGCTCCTGCTGTGGCCAGGGCCCACACGGGATGAGTCTCCTGATCCTGTTAAACCAGTCTGTGAGTGTTAGCAGATGCCTTTCCTTGAACCCAAGACCTAAGCCAATAGGGTGGAGGAAGGGTGGAGGCCATCTGCTGGCACCAGCACTCCCTGGTCCATGCCAAGCTCCTGACCACTTGGCAACCACAGAATGCTGCTATGTGCTCCAGCCTCTACATGTTCTATTCCTTCCACTTAGCTTTCCCTCTGTCTGTCCGTACTCCTGGCTGACTCACACACATCCTTCAAAACTTTGCTCAGTTATAGCTGATTCTCCCAGAAACTTGTGCAGTCTGGGATGGACATCTCCACAGACCCTACTTTTCCATCAACTTACACCCTGAGCAGCTTACTGGTAACCCCCTACAGCCTGAGGCTCCTTGGTGGCAGGGAGCTAACCCACCCACCTCTCTGTTCCAGAACCTCCACAACACCAAAGGGTATCAGACACCTAGAGTCTTTGAGACTTTACCCTGCCAGAAATGTTTTAGGGCCCTTGGAATCCAGCTGCCATGCACTATGTCTGAGATGTGAGTGCTGAGCCCCTTTCCACATGGTGCCTGCAGAGTGAAGTGTGTCCTCCCTACGAAACAGCCACAGCTAGAGCCCAACCTCAAATGTTTACACTCACACAGACAGGAAAGGCCCTCCCCTTTGGCCTTAACTTTCCTTGGTGAGGGACACACTTCCTGAAATCTGGACTTCCTCAAAGGTCTCTGAGGAGCAGAACACTGACTTCTGCTCAGGCCCAGGAACAGCCCTGCACCCTGGACAGGAGTGGGTCACAACTTCCTACAGAAAACACAAAAAATCACAGTGATCTCAGGCATGGGAGGACACTGGGCACCCACCAACTAACGATAAGCAGCTGGCAAATTCACTCTTTTTTACTCTTTAAGGAAATGTCAAAATCACATAAATAGGGGCGCTTGGGTGGCTAATTGGGTTAAGCCCCTGCCTTCGGCTCAGGTCATGATCTCAGGGTCCTGGGATCAAGCCCTGCATCGGGCTGTCTGCTCAGCTGTCGGGATCCTGCTTCCTCCTCTCTCTCTGCCTGCCTTTCTGCCTAATTGTGATCTCTGTCTGTCAAATAAATAAATAAAATCTTTAAAAAAAAAACACATAAATAAAGATTTCATTATTTATTGTGAACAATGGACATTTGATACAGCATGTGGTTTGTTACCTGGTAACTTAAAGCTCTAAACAAGAAAGTCTCTGGAGTACTGTTCCAGTCTGAGCAATTCTAAGAAAGAAGTTATGGAACATTCTCCTTGAAAAAGCCCTGCAAGGGTAGGGTAAATCCAAGAGGGTTGGGGTTTAAACAGGATTGTGTATAGGCTGGGAAAGTAAAATCCTGAATACAAAGAAGAGCCAAGCCATCCTGTCTCTAGAGCACTCTGGAGAGGTTTGACAAGGGTTGGCAATTTGTGGCAATGGACTTCTTCTATGAGGAACTGGATATGTGCACATTTCAGTATGGTTGAGAGGAAAGAGAGCCATAGGACACTAGAGATCCCTGGGAAGGTGAGCAGTGCCAGCTGAAGCTGGGTGGGGTGTGCTAGGAATAAGTATGGTAAGCATGCTCTGCTCTTCTATCTCAAGATGAAGGACTCCACACCTCCATCCAAGAAGGCTGGGCTAAGAAGGCCCCAGGGAGGGCCTGATCTTCCCTGGCTCATTAGGGAGTACAGAGACAGCTCAGAGAACTTTCTCACTTTCCCTCAAAATTCTTGAGACCAGAGATTCTATTTTAATGGACTGTACCCTTCCTCCCACCCCAGAGAAGATGCTAAGTAGCAGTTTCCCTGGGACAGTTGATGCTGTTTCCACTGAACACCAATGTAACAAGCTTACGCTCCGCTGAGAGTGTTTCTCCAAGAAGTAAGTCCTTGGATAAGTGCAATGAGAAGTCCTGATGGGCAGCATGGAGAGGGCTACAGGTGTGGCCCATGTGTGCAACAAGAGGTCCTGGTGAGCAGCATGGAAAGAGGTGTAGGTGTTACCTGGGTCTTCCCCCTTCCTTGCTGGGAGACAATTCATTTAAACTTCCCAGGCCTCCATTTTCTCCTATGCAAATTAGAAGTTGTAATGCTAACCTAGGAGACACATAAACAATACATCATAGGTGATTGATAAGTGTGACTGCCCTCCTCCTAAGGAGAGGGAGGTGTTAGGAAGCAGGGTATGAGCTGGGTTTCCTGAGGGAGCTGGAGGCAAAGCTTCCCTATAGGCACAGCTTTCTCAGGTATGATCCACTCCCAAATCCTTCATCCCCAACTGCATGTCCCCTTAATCTCTATCAACTCCCTGCAGCCTGGAACACACTAAACCTGCCCTTGCCCCCAAGGCCTTTACACTTGCTATTCTCTCTGCTAGAACACCTCTCCCTGGCATTTCCATGGCTGTCTCCCCAGCTTCTTTCTGGCTGCTGCTAAATTTTACCTTATTAAAGGGGCCTTCCTTGGTTAAAAAAAAAAAAAAAAGAAGAAAAAAATACAACCCTCTCCCACAAACACACACATTTGTTTATCTTCTTTACTCTGTTTCATTTTTCTTTTTCATTCATAGTACTCATCACTATGGTGGGTGTGTGTGTGTGCATGTACGTGGTATCACTTGTCCACTACTATGCCCCAGTATCTAGAAGGGTTCCAAGCACATAGTAGCTCATCCAGGAATGTGAGAAAGACTGTATGATCCCATGAGCACCATTCTAATGGGCTCCCCTGCTCTTCTTCCCTGATCAGACCACCATCCCCCCACCCCATGTAGCTTCTTTGTTGTTCGGAAAGCTGTGTGAGCCCACCCTTCACATACCACCACATCTGTGGGCTGCAGCCTGCACATCGCTCAGTTAGAAAGTAAGGCTTGTACCTGGCCAGGTGAAGGCCTGTTGCCCTCAGTGCATGATGTAGAGATGAGAGTGTGCACATCTGCAGAGCCTGTCAGGACCTCACCAGCCACCAGCTTCTTCCCAGGCTCTTAAACCCACACAGACACCCAGTTCCATTTCCCCAGAACAGCATCACACCTGCCTTTTTCACAAAAGCTGTATGTATGCCTCTGCATAGCTGAGGCTGGCCCTAACAAACGCACACTCATAAATAATTGAAACTTGATACTATTGATCACTCAACAGCATTCTCTCTCCTGGTGGAGCCTGGGGTCATTTCTGTCCTTGGCCCCTTCTGCTCCAACAAAATCCACAGCACCGCCCTGCTGTAGAGGGTAATTAGCAGGCTCTCCCAAGGAAGATGGATTCTCATGCTCAGCGGCAGAACATATGCAGTATAATTGGAAAGCACAAAAGATTAGCAAGGAAGACAGGAAGAGAAAGTGGCAGGAGCTGTGAAACTCACATCAAGCCTGTTTTAATCACAATATGCATTTTAATCACCCCGGGCAGCATGAAGAACAGCCTGCTCAAGGCCCTGGAGGTCTGGAGCACTTGCCTAGAAACAGACATCTGGACTCCCTCTTTGCCTGGCATCCACCCCATGCAGAGCTCCAAGGAGAGCTCACCTCCCCCTCAGTTTCCCCATTCTTCCATTCATGCAGGCTGCTCAAGGAATCAGAAGCCAGGTCCACAGTGTGGCAAATCTTCATGTCAACACCCTCCAACAAAAATCTTTGGTTGCACTGTTCTGTTGAGCTGATCAGCTGCTGAAGGTGAGGGCTCTGTGGTTGGCTCTGATGCTGAAAGCTCCAGAGGGTGTTCATGTCCAAAGGTCAACAACTCATCTGACCGTGAGCCTACCTCTGTGGGATACATGTACTCTTCCAGCCACTCTGCTGGAGTGTGCCCTTCCAGCAGAGGATGGAGAGCCCCAAGCTGCCTCCCAGAAATAGCTCTGCCTCAGGGCTGCAGACATGTTCTCCCCCTGCAAGACCCTGGAATAATTTTTCTGATCATTTCTATATCACATTTTACATCTTTTTATATTGTGCATCTCTGAACCTCTTGTTATCCTCCTCTTTCCCCCCTCTTCCAGTCAGAACTCCCATGCCTCCAGATGCACCTGTGGGCTCCTTCCTGACGTCTCCTCTGAACATCCAGTAGAAGCTTCATGCACAGCATCATATGAACAGAACTCTGCTTCCTTTCCATCCTCCTCATTGTTCTTCCACACATCAACCACTCACTAGTTTAAGTCAAAATCCTAGATGTGACTCTTGATTCTCTTTTCTCTCACCAGGAACTTCAAACTCATGGGCTAGTCCTAGCAATCCCACCTTCTGCCCAGGGTTCACTGAGTCCTCTTCCCTGTCTCTCCTGAAACTTGCTCTCGGCCAACCCCATCTTGCCAAGACCGCACAGCATCCTCCTGACTTGGCCTGCTGACCTCTGCACAGTGTGAGTCGGATGTGCTCCCTGCTGAGACCACCTGAGACCCCTGTCTCAGCAGAATGCTTCACACTCTGGGGACTGCGTTGACAGCCCCTCATGCATGACCTCACTGTCCCTCCAGCACACCAGACCTGTCCTGCCAGGAGCCTCCTGGCAGCTGTTCAGTTTCTGACACAGTGTGCTCCTGCCTCCTAGCTGCCACCCAAGGAATGATTTGAATGTCACCTCTCAGGGAGGGCTGCCTGACTACCTGACCTTTTTTTTTTTTTTTTTAACCTTTTAACATTTTTCTCTCTCTTGAATGAACTTTTTCACTCATTTCTTTATTGTTTATTATTCCTACTGTCATAGAATGTGGACACCATGAAGTAAGAGATCCATCTTGTCCTTTACACTTTTATAACCCTTCTGCTTTGAAGGTAGTCTGGTACCTGAGAAATATTTGTCAAATGAATAAATCAATGGGCATCATGTTAATGGGAAACAACATGATATACAAAAACATAGCTGGGGAATCAGGCAGCTGGAGAGGAGTGGGACTGTCAGAGGGGTTAAGCTGAAGTAGGGTGTGGATGTTCTATCTAGAAGTTCATGTGCATGGATGTGTGATATTTATCTATTTTTTGGTTCATTGCATTGTTCATTTATATAAAGATCCAGATTTCATGAAGTGTTCTCAACTTGGCAGAACTTCTTTAAGAAAAACAATATAAAAATCTTTTATACTGTATTATCAATTATATTTTTAGTAGGAAATAACTTTTTTTCAATGAGCATCAGTGAGAAATTTTCTTTACAAGTCTGCCCACCTGATGATTGGAAAATTTTTCCACAAACTGGCTTCTAGTGGGCACCTCCTCCATGAATCCCCCATTTCTGGGGATGGGGCCATAAGACATCACACTGCAGTGCTCTCTCTGACCTGTACCCTGCTGTCATGCCAGGTGCCTGGCACAGAGCATGGTGGAAATGTTTCCAGAAGCCATTTCTGCAGCTGGAGGGACAGCAGGAATAGCCACATGGAGGTGGTTGTAATCCACATGCAAATACTGCACTTAATCCAAGCTGAGCATATGCCCAATTTAAGAGACGTAGAAGTTTAGAGCAGAAAGAGATAGAAGTATTCAGTGAATATAGTAGAAATATTAATGAACACTTTGACCATGGAGACAAACTGCAAGGGCCTCCCCAGTTCCTTGGAAGGGCCCATGAGAGTGAGAGATCCTACAGACCATTCCCTTGCATCATCCATGCACTGCACATGGGCAGGTGTCTATAAAGCCAGCCCACGCCTGTGTCTTGGTAGGCCTGCAGGGGATGTGGTATTCAAGTACACAGACAGAAATACAGATATGAACGTGTTTGTGTGCACTCAGACACAGCAAAGACACATGCTTACCCAGATGAAGGAGGTGTGTGTACAACTACCCATTTGTCTGCACACACTCATGTACAACCACCTACCCATGTGCTCTAGTACTCACTTCCCACCAATGTTCCAAGGGATGCTACAAAGAGAGTTCTCTTCTTTAGATCCTTTTTTCGTAGTAGAACAAGTATTCCCAAACAATTCAAAGGTGCATCGATGATACCCAGACCTAGAAATGGCCTTACCAGTTTGACACCATGTTCATGAAGGGCTAGCTAGAGCCCCAGGGCCACAGTCGTTGGGCAAACCCCCAAGCACAGGGTGACTGGCAGCACTCCACCATGCCACTGTCCAAGGCCATCCACTAGGGTCATATCTTTCCCACACACATGTGATTGATGCTGTCCTCCAACCAAGGCCCAAACATCCAGACCCCTCACTACAGTCCAGGCAAAGGGCCTGGGATCATATGAGGGTATCTGACAGGGAATGAGCCAGATGGATCTTCACAGCCAATACAGAGCCAGCACAAGCATGGGCCCAAGGAAGGAGCTACGTCCTCAAGTCTGCCTCAAACAGCACAGAAAATCCATCTCTCCTACATCTGCTGTGGGCCAGAGGAGTTGCACTGTCCTAAGAAGACCTGTCTGTGGACCCAAGCTTTAGGTCCACCCATCACAAAAGGGGTGCAGGGCATGGTTCCTGTGTCCCCAGTAGCTAGCTGCACCAGGCCCAGAGTGGCTTTCAATGTAGACTTGCTAAAGGAGAGTTGCATGTGGGCCACTGCTGTCTTGACTTTATGAATACAGCAAGCATTCCCTAATCCTGCTGTGTGCCCTGTTTTGTGATACTGGGGACCATAGAAACAGAGACAGAGCACCTATATCTAATTTGGAAGACAGGATGGAAATGCAATAAAACTCTAGAGAGGATCAAAGGGTGAGACAGGAACAGATGGCTTTAACTGAACTTTTGTGACCTTCCAGGCTGGCCACCCAGGATGGATGCAGGCATTCCTTCACAGATGACATTGTGAATGTTGCTTTACCTCTCTAAGCCCTGTATTGGTCGTGGATAGAATGGGAATTGTTAAATCTATATTAGAGGGTCTAAGAGGATAAGATGTCCATATCGGGGAGGACAAGCTGCGATACACTGTGGTGACAGGCCACTCACACTCTCACACGGCCTGTGCTGTGGTCAGTTGGGGGCCTTCACATTCACTGTTCTCCCCCAGGCCCAAGGCAGATGGCCAGGCATCATGAGCAGGGTTGACAGCTGCAGAGAGAAGGAGAAGGAGAGCCATGGGGCAGTGATCTCTGGCCTTTACTCTTACTCTCCTCCTGGGTCATAGCAATGTCCCAGCTCTGCCCCAAGGCAGCAGCAGGGAGAGGAATGGGATTCCACCAGAGTCTGGAAGAAAGGAAAAAAAGCCTATGAATATCCCTAACTATCCACAGAGCCTGGAATACACCACGTACATAGAAAAGTACCTGTTCCTTTTCTCTTTATTTAAGATGTGGCTTTCAAATCAGGAGACTTTTACCCTGTTATAAAGCTTATTGAGTGTTTTTCCTTTTTTTTTTTTTTTTTTTGTTTCTGGGGGTGTTTTTAACTTGGGGTTTTCTTTTTTTGGTTTGTTTTCTATTAAGGTATTATCAACATACAACGTAGTATTAGTCTCAGGTGTATAACAAATAAATCAGTATTTTATATATTGCAAAATGATCACCACAATATGTCTAGTTAACATTCATCATACATACATACGTACATACATCCATACATAGTTATAGAATTTTCTTGTAATGAGAACTTTCAAGATTTATTTTCTTAACAACTTTCAAGTATGCAATACAGTATTATTAACTATAGTTACCATGCTGTCCATCACCATGACTTATTTCATAACTACAATTTGTACCTTTCGATCTCCTTCACCATTCCACCCTCCCTTCAACCCCCCACCTGCAGCAACAACTCACCTGTTCTCTATATCAATGAGCTTAGATTTTAATTTTGTTTTGTTTTGTTTTAAATTGCACATGTAGTGAGATCATATGGTACTTGTCTTTCTCTGTCTGACTTAGCATAATGCCCTTAAGATCCATCCATGTTATTACAAACCACAAGATTTCATTTTTTTTCTATGGTTGAATAATATTTCACTGGTTATATACCTCACTGCCTTCATTCATCTATAAATGGATACTTAGGTTGTTTCCATATCTTGGCTATTGTAAATAATGCTGCTACAAACATGGGATTGCAGATATATCTTCTAGTTAGTATTTCATTTTCTTCAGTTAAGTACCCAGAAGTAGAATTACAAAACCACCTGGTGTTTATATTTTCAATTTTTTTTATAAACCTCCATATTGTTTTCTATAGTGCCTGTACCACTTTGCATTCCCACCAACAGCATGGTTTCCTGGTCTCCATATCCTGGCCAACATTTTTATTCCTCATTTTGATACTACCATTCAAACAAGTGTGAGGTGATATCTCCTTGTGGTTTCGATCTGCATTTCCCTGATGATTAGTGATGTTGAGCATCTTTTCATGTCTGTGTATTGTATGGATGGAGGTTTCTGAGATTTGTCCTGCATAACTGACCACTCTAACCTGTAAGAACGCAGTCCAAAGAATGTTGTTTGTGAGACTTGTGCTGCATAAGTGACCTCTGAGCCTAATTAGTTGACATTAGCTGGCCTCCAGGTTGGAATTGGCCCCTCTAGTCTGGATGCCAAGAGCTATAAATTTTGCTTTGCATCCCTTCTGGCTCCAGGCTGGGCTGGTCTCCCAGAATGGGATCTGGGAAGGGAGGCAAGCACACCTAGCCTAGGCTCTTTGAATATGTAAATAAATATGTAAAGACATCATAACATAGGAATGCAGCTCTCTGCAAACTACAAGTAGGCAGCAAACAAATCTTTAACCTCAGACCCCATCATTTGCCCTATATGTATGTATATATGGCCCTTACAGGGATGGTTAGTTGGAAGTCTCCCTTGAGAGGAGGACACTCTGCCCAGGCCTCTCAATAGGAACTCCAGCCTGGCCGTATCCATGGGGCTTCACCTAGCTAATGATGTTGGATGTTTTAAATACCCAATTTGATGTAACTCTGTCTTATGCTCCTTCACTGCTTACTATTGCCCTCATTTATGCATAGATTTCCCTTTTCTTCTTTCTGTTTCTATTAAATTTTTATAATATCAATAAAGTGGTTTTTTTTCCCTTCAAAACTGAGAATACATCTGCCATGAATCTTTGCTTCAGAACAGTCTGTTGGCCACCTGCATACCTACTTTGGAGAAATGTTTGTTCATTTCTTCTGCACATTTTCAATCATATTGTTTGTTTGTTTGCTATTAAGTTATATGAGTTCTTTGTATTTTTAGACATTAACCCCTTATCAGATATATTATTTGCAAATATTTTCTCCTCTTCAGTAGGTTGCTGTTTATTTTTATATGGTTTCCTTTTAGTCTAATGTAATCCCACTTGTTTACTTTTGCTTTTTTTTTTTTTTGCTTTTTTTTTTTTTTGCTTTTGCTTTTGGTGTCAAATCCAAAAAGTCATTGCCAAGATCAATGTGAAGAAGCTTATTGCCCATGTTTTTTTCTAGTTTTATGATCTCAGGTCCTGTGTTCAAGTTCTTAATCCACTATGAGTTAATGTTTGTGTAGAGTGTGAGATAGCTTCAGTTTCATTCTTTGGCATATGGCTGTCCAGTTTTCCCAATGCTGTGTATTGAGGAGGCTCTCTTTTCTCTATTGTATGTTTTTAGCTCCATTGTTGTAAATTAACTGACCATATATGCATAGGTTTATTGCTGAGCTTTCTATTCTTTCCCATTAATTTACATGACTTGGTTTTATGTAAATATTACACTGTTTTGATTACAATAACTTGGTAATATAGTTTGAATTCAGGGACCATGATGCCTCCAGGTTTGTTCTTCTTTCCTAAGATTGCTTTGGCTATTTAGGGTCTTTTGTGCTTCCACAAAATTTTAGGACTCTTTGTTCCATTTCTGTGAAATACGCCACTGGAATTTTGATAGAGATTGTATTGAATCTGTAGATTGCTTTGGGTATAATGGACATTTTAACACTATTATTTTTTCCAATCACAGAGTATTTTTCCATTTATTTGTGTTTTCTTCAATGTCTTTTATCATGAGGGTAATGCTAGCCTTATAAAATGAGTTTGGAAGTATTCCTTCCTGTTCTATTTTTTGAAGAATTTAAGAAGGATCAGTATTAATTCTTCTTTGGATTTTTTTGTAGAAGCCATTTAGTCCTAGACTTTTGTTTGTTGGGAGGTTTTTAGATTCAGTTTCATTACTAATAATCGGTCTACTCAAATTCTCTATCTTTTTACGGTTCAGTCTTGGAATATTTCTAGAAATTTATCCATTTCTTCTAGGTTGTTCAATTTGCTGGCACATAATTGTTCATTGTGGTCATGATCCTTTACATTTTTGTGATGTCAGTTGCAATATCTCTTGTTTCGTTTCTGATGTTACTTATTAGAGTTCTCTCTCTTTTTTTTTTTTTTGGTGAGTCTACCTAGTTGGTCAGTTTTGCTTGTCTTTTCAGAGAAGGAGTTCTTGGTTTACTTGATCTTTTCTATTGCCTTTTAGTCTATAACTTATTTACTTCTTCTCTGATTTGTGTCATTTCCTTGCTTTCATCAACTTTGGGGGGCTTTGTTCTTCTCCTAGTTCCTTGATATGTAAAATTGGATATTTATTTGAGATTTTTCTTGATTCCTGAGGTAAGCATTTAGCACTGTGAACTTCCTTCTTAGAACTGCTTTTGATGCATCCCGTAAGTTTTGGTATGTTGTATTTCCATTTCCATTTGTCTCAAGGTATTTTTTTCTCTTTGGATTTCTTCATTGAGCCACTGTTGTTCAGTAGCATGTTGCTTAATAATCCCCACATATTTGTGAATTTTCCAGTTTTCTTCTTGTAATTGATTTCTAGTTTCATACCATTGTGATCAAGAAGATGTTCAGTATAATTTCAACCTTCTCAAATCTGTTGAGATAATATTTTGTGGCCTAACAGATGATTTATCCTGGAGAATATCTGATGTGTGCTTCGAAGAATGTGCATTCTAGGTACAACTCATCAAGCACATCATTGAAGGTTGATGTTTTCTTATTGATTTTCTGTCTGGATGATTTATCCACTGATGGAAATAAGACCTCTACTATTATTATATTGCCATCAATTTCTCCCTTTATGTCTCTTAACATTTACCTCACATAGGTGCCCTGTGTTGGGTGCATATATATTTACAAGTGTTATATCCTGTTGTTGGATTGACCCCTTTTTATCATTACATAATGCCCTTCTTTGTCTCTTATTACAGTCTTCTTTATCAATTCATCTGTCGAAGGGCATCTTGGCTCCTTCCACAGTTTGACTATTATGAACATTGCTGCTATGAAGATTGGGGTGCATGTACCCCTTCTTTTTACTACATCTGTATCTTCGGGGTAAATACTTAATAGAGCCATTCCTGAGTCGTAGGGTAGCTCTATTTTTACGGCTTGAAAAATCTCCATGCTTTTTTCCAGAGTGGCTGTACCAGCTTGCATTTCCACCAACAGTGTAAGAGGGTTTCCCTTTCTCCACAACCTTGTCAACATTTGTTTCCTGTCTTGTTCGTTTTTGCCATTCTGACTGGTGTTAAGGTGGTAGCTCATTGTGGTTTTAATTTGTATTTCCCTCATGGCTGTTAATGTTGAATATTTTTTCATGTGTCAGCCATTTGCATGTCTTCTTTGGACAAATGTCTGTTCATGTCTTCTGCCCATTTCTTGACTGAATTACTTGTTTTTTGGAAGTTGAGTTTGATAAATTCTTGATAGATTTTGGATACCAGCCCTTTATTTGAAATGTCATTTGCAAATATTTTCTCCCATTCCATGGTCTTAGTCTTTTTTGTTTGTTTGTTTGTTATTAATTTTTAAATTTTTTTAATAAACATATAATGTTTTTTATCCCCAGGGGTACAGGTCTGTGAATCGCCAGGTTTACACACTTCACAGCACTCACCATAGCACATACCCTCCCCAATGTCCATAACCCCACCCCCCTCTCCCAACCCCCCTCCCCCCAGCAACCCTCAGTTTGTTTTGTGAGATTAAGAGTCACTTATGGTTTGTCTCCCCCCAATCCCATCTTGTTTCATTTATTCTTCTCCTACCCCCTTAACCCCCCCATGTTGCATCTCCACTTCCTCATATCAGGGAGATCATATGATAGTTGTCTTTCTCCAATTGACTTATTTTGCTAAGCATGATACCTCTAGTTCCATCCACATCGTTGCAAATGGCAAGATTTCATTTCTTTTGATGGCTGCATAATATTCCTTTGTGTATATATACCATATCTTCTTTATCCATTCGTCTATTGATGGACATCAGGGTTCTTTCCATAGTTTGGCTATTGTGGACATTGCTGCTATAAACATTCAGGTGCACATGCCCCTTCGGATCACTACGTTTGTATCTTTAGGGTAAATATCCAGTAGTACAATTGCTGGGTCATAGGGTAGTTCTATTTTCAACATTTTGAGGAACCTCCATGCTGTTTTCCAGAGTAGTTGCACCAGCTTGCATTCCCACCAAGAGTGTAGGAGGGTTCCCCTTTTTCCACATCCTCGCCAGCATCTGTCATTTCCTGACTTGTTAATTTTAGCCATTCTGCTGGTGTGAGGTGGTATCTCATTGTGGTTTTGATTTGTATTTCCCTGATGCCGAGTGATATGGAGCACTTTTTCATGTGTCTGTTGGCCATCTGGATGTCTTCTTTGCAGAAATGTCTGTTCATGTCTTCTGCCCATTTCTTGATTGGATGATTTGTTCTTTGGGTGTTGAGTTTGCTAAGTTTTTTATAGATTTTGGACACCAGCCCTTTATCTGATATGTCATTTGCAAATATCTTCTCCCATTCTGTCAGTTCTCTTTTGGTTTTGTTAACTGTTTCCTTTGCTGTACAAAAGCTTTTGATCTTGATGAAATCCCAATAGTTCATTTTTGCCCTTGCTTCCCTTGTCTTTGGTGATGTTCCTAGGAAGATGTTGCTGTGGCTGAGGTCGAAGAGGTTGCTGCCTGTGTTCTCCTCAAGGATTTTGATGGATTCCTTTCTCACATTGAGGTCCTTCATCTATTTTGAGTCTATTTTCGTGTGTGGTGTAAGGAAATGGTCCAATTTCATTTTCTGCATGTGGCTGTCCAGTTATCCCAACACCATTTATTGAAGACGCTGTCTTTTTTCCATTGACATTCTTTCCTGCTTTGTTGAAGAGTAGTTGACCATAGAGTTGAGGGTCCATTTCTGGGCTCTCTATTCTGTTCCATTGATCTATGTGTCTGTTTTTGTGCCAGTACCATGCTGTCTTGATGAAGACAGCTTTGTAATAGAGCTTGAAGTCCAGAATTGTAATGCCACCAACTTTGGCTTTCTTTTTCAATATTCCTTTGGCTATTCGAGGTCTTTTCTGGTACCATATAAATTTTAGGATTATTTGTTCCATTTCTTTGAAAGAAAAATGGATGGTACTTTGATAGGAATTGCATTAAATGTGTAGATTGCTTTAGGTAGCATAGACATTTTCACAATATTTGTTCTTCCAATCCAGGAGCATGGAATATTTTTCCATTTCTTTGTGTCTTCCTCAATTTCTTTCATGAGTACTTTATAGTTTTCTGAGTATAGATCTTTAGCCTCTTTGGTTAGGTTTATTCCTAGGTATCTTATAGTTTAGGGTGCAATTGTAAATGGGATTAACTTCTTAATTTCTCTTTCTTCTGTTTTGTTGTCAGTGTAGAGAAATGCAACTGATTTCTGTGCGTTGATTTTATATTCTGACACTTTACTGAATTCCTGTACAAGTTCTAGCAGTTTTGGAGTGGAGTCTTTTGGGTTTTCCACATATAGTATCATATCATCTGCAAAGAGTGATAGTTTGACATCTTCTTTGCCGATTTGGATGCCTTTAATTTCCTTTTGTTGTCTGATTGCTGAGGCTAGGACTTCTAGTACTATGTTGAATAGCAGTGGTGATAACGGACATCCCTGCCGTGTTCCTGACCTTAGCGGAAAAGCTTTCAGTTTTTATCCATTGAGAATGATATTTGTGGTGGATTTTTCATAGATGGCTTTGATTATATTGAGGTATGTGCCGTCTATCCCTACACTTTGAAGAGTTTTGATCAGGAAGGGATGCTGTACTTTGTCAAATGCTTTTTCAGCATCTATGGAGAGTATCATATGGTTCTTGTTCTTTCTTTTATTAATGTGTTGTATCATATTGATAGATTTGTGGATGTTGAACCAGCCTTGCAGCCCTGGAATAAATCCCACTTGGTCGTGGTGTATAACCCTTTTAATGTACTGTTGAATCCTATTGGCTAGTATTTTGGTGAGAATTTTCGGATCTGTGTTCATCAAGGATATTGGTCTGTAGTTCTCTTTTTTGATGGGATCCTTGTCTGGTTTGGGGATCAAGGTGATTCTAGCCTCATAAAATGAGTTTGGAAGTTTTCCTTCCATTTCTATTTTTTGGAACAGTTTCAGGAGAATAGGAATTAGTTCTTCTTTAAATGTTTGGTAGAATTCCCCCGGAAGCCATCTGGCCCTGTGCTTTTGTTTGTTTCTTCCAGATTGTCAAATTGGTTGGCATAGAGTTGCTCATAGTATGTTCTTATAATTTTCTATATTTCTTTGGTGTTAGTTGTGATCTCTCCTCTTTCATTCATGATTTTATTTATTTGGGTCCTTTCTCTTTTCTTTTTAATAATTCTGGCCAGTGGTTTATCAATCTTATTAATTCTTTTAAAGAACAAACTCCTAGTTTCATTGATTTGTTCTATTGGTTTTTTTTTGTTTCTATTTCATTGATTTCTGCTCTGATCTTTATGATTTATCTTATCCTGCTGGGTTTAGGCTTTCTTTCTTGTTCTTTCTTCAGCTCCTTTAGGTGTGTACCTGAGACCTTTCTTGTTTCTTGAGAAAGGCTTGTACCGCTATATATTTTCCTCTCAGGACTGCCTTTCTTGTGTCCCACAGATTCTGAACTGTTGTGTTTTCATTATCATTTGTTTCCATGAATATTTTTAATTCTTCTTTAATTTCCTGATTGACCCTTTCATTCTTTAGAAGGATGCTGTTTAGTCTCCATGTATTTGGGTTCTTTCCAAATTTCCTTTTGTGATTGAGTTCTAGCTTCAGAGCATTGTGGTCTGAAAATATGCAGGGAATGATCCCAATCTTTTGATACCGGTTGAGACCTGATTTAGGACCCAGGATGTTATCTATTCTGGAGAATGTTCCATATGCACTAGAGAAGAATGTGTATTCTGTTGCTTTGGGATGAAATGTTCTGAATATATCTGTAATGTCCATCTGATCCAGTGTGTCATTTAAGGCCTTTATTCCCTTGTTGATCTTTTGCTTGGATGATCTGTCCATTTCAGTGAGGGGAGTGTGAAAGTTCCCTAATATTATTGTATTGTTGTTGATGTGTTTCTTTGATTTTGTTATTAATTGGTTTATATAGTGGGCTGCTCCCACATTAGGGGCATAGGTATTTAAAATTGTTAGATTTCTTGTTGGACAG
Organism: Lutra lutra; assembly: GCF_902655055.1. Classification (NCBI taxonomy): domain Eukaryota; kingdom Metazoa; phylum Chordata; class Mammalia; order Carnivora; family Mustelidae; genus Lutra; species Lutra lutra. The sequence goes on along the minus strand of NC_062280.1, from coordinate 114,042,717 downwards.
TTCCTTTGAGTATGATATCGTGTCCTTCCTCATCTCTTATTATAGTCTTTGGCTTAAAATCTATTTGATCTGATTTAAGGATTTCCACCCCTGCTTTCTTCTGATGTCTATTAGCATGGTACATTGTTTTCCACCCCCTCACTTTTAATCTGGAGGTGCCTTTGGGTCTAAAATGAGTTTCTTGTAGGCAACATATAGATGGGTTTTGTTTTTTTATCCATTCTGATACCCTGTGTCTTTTGATTGGGGCATTTAGCCCTTTAACATTCAGGGTAAGTATTGAGAGATATGAATTTAGTGCCATTGTATTGCCTGTAAGGTGACTGTTACTGTATATTGTCTCTGTTCCTTTCTGATCTACTACTTTTAGGCTCTCTCTATGCTTAGAGGACCCCTTTCAATATTTCCTGAAGAGCTGGTTTGGTGTTTGCAAATTTTTTCAGTTTTTGCTTGTCCTGGAAGCTTTTTATCTCTCCTTCTATTTTCAATGATAGCCTAGCTGGATATAGTATTTTTGGCTGCATGTTTTTCTCGTTTAGTACTCTGAATATATCATGCCAGCTCTTTCTGGCCTGCCAGGTCTCTGTGGATAAGTCTGCTGCCAATCTAATATTTTTACCATCATATGTTACAGACTTCTTTTCCCTGGCTGCTTTCAGGATTTTCTTTGTCACTAAGACTTGTAAATTTTACGATTCAGTGCTGGGGTGTGGACCTATTCTTGTTGATTTTGAGGGGGTTCTCTGCACCTCCTAGATTTTGACACTTGTTCCTTTTCCATATTAGGGAAATTCTCTCCAATAATTCTCTCCAATATACCTTCTGCTCCCCTCCCTCTTTCTTCTTCTTCTGGAATCCCAATTATTCTCATGTTGTTTTGTCTTACAGTGTCACTTATCTCTCGAATTCTCCCCTCATGGTCCAGTAGCTGTTTGTCCCTCTTTTGCTCAGCTTCTTTATTCTCTGTCTTTTCATCTTCTATACCACTAATTCTTTCTTCTGCTTCATTCATCCTAGCAGTGAGGGATTCCATTTTGGATTGCACCTCATTAATAGCTTTTTTTATTTCAACTTGGTTAGATTTTAGTTCTTTTATTTCTCCAGAAAGGGCTTTTATATCTCCCGAGAGGGTTTCTCTAATATCTTCCATGCCTTTTTTGAGCCCAGCTAGAACCTTGAGCATCATCATTCTGAACTCTAGATCTGACATATTACCAATGTCTATATTGATTAGGTCCCTAGCCTTCGTACTGCCTCTTGTTCTTTTTTTTTGTGGTGAACTTTTCCACCTTGTCATTTTGTCCAGATTAGAGTATTTGAAGGAGAAAGTAAAATACTAAAAGGGTGGCAAAGACCCCAGGAAAATATGCTTTAACCAAATCAGAAGAGACCCCAAATCGTGGGGGGGAGAAAGGGGATAAAAAGAGGTTCAGAAAAAAAATTTAAAAAGAAAAAATATTAATATATATATATATATATATATATATATATATATATATTAGATAAACTAGTTAAAAACGTTAAAAAAGAAAAGGGTAAAAGTTAAAAAAATTTAGCAGAAGAAGAAAAAAATTTTTGAAAAATAAATTAAATTAACTGCAAGACTAAAGAATCATGGGGAGAAAGCCATGAGTTCCGTGCTTTGCTTTCTCCTCCTCTGGAATTCCACTGCTCTCCTTGGTATTGAAACTGCACTCCTTGGTAGGTGATCTTGTTCCTGGCTGGATTTCTTGTTGATCTTCTCAGGGAGGGGCCTATTGTAGTGATTCTCAAGTGTCTTTTCCCCAGGTGGAATTGCACCACCCTTACCAGGGGCTGGGCTGAGTAATCCGCTCGGGTTTGCTTTGGGGAGCTTTTGTTCCCTGAATGCTTTCCATAGAGTTCTGGAGGATGGGAATGAAAATGGTGGCTTCCCAGTCTCCGGCCTGGAGAACCCAAGGGCTCAGGGCCCCACTCATCAGTGTGCCCTCAGAGAATAGCGCCTAATCACTCCCATCTCCCTGGCCTCCGGCTGCGCTCCGAGCTCACCCAACCTGAGACCGGTTCAAGGTAACCCCAAGCTGAGAGCTCACTCCTCGGCTCTGTCTCTGGGGCCATGCTGACCTCGCATGGGCTTCACCCCGGTTTAGCCTCTGGAGCAATGTCCCTCAGCAGAACAAACTTTAAAGTCCTGATTTAGTGCTCCGTTGCTCTGCCACTTGTCAGGAGCCGGCCCCTCCCCCCATGGTCTATCTTCCCATCGCTTTGTATTCACTTCTCCACCAATTCTACCTTTCAGAAAGTGGTTGATTTTCTGTTTCTAGAATTGCTGTTCTTCTTCTCTCTGATCTCCCATTGGATTTGTAGGTGTTTGCAATGTTTAGATAAGCTATCTAGCTGATCTCCTGCTACCTGATGTAGTCTCAGCCTGCTACTTCTCCGTCATCTTGACTCCTCCCAGTCTGCCTCTTAGTTTTGCTGACTGTTTCCTTTGCAGTGCAAAAGCTCTACTTTTGTCTTTTAGTCTTAATATTAGCTCTATGTGAATAACTTTAAGAGATCAATCCACACCTTACTATATATTTACCTTTACCAGTGAAATTTTTATTTTCATATGTTTTTTGTTACTAATTAACACCTTTTCTGGCTAAAAGAAGTTTCTTTAACATTTCTTGTAAGACTGATTTAGTGGTAATGAACTCCTTTAACTTTTGCTTGTTGAAAGACTCCGTCTCTCCTTGAATTCTGAGTAATATGCCCAGTTAGCATATTCTTGGTCTTTTGGCACTTTGAATGTACTGTGCCACTCTTTTCTGATCTGAAAAGCTGAAAAATCTGCTTATAGTCCAATGGAGATTCCCTTTTATGTAACAAGATGTTTTCTTGCTGATTTTAAGATTCTCTCCTGTCTTAATTTTTGACAATTCAATTATAACATGTCTTGGTGTGGATCTCTTTGGGTTCATTATATTTGGATTACATTCCAGATTATATATTATATATTCAAGATTCCTGACTCTGAATGTCTGTTTCCTTCCCCAGGTTAGGAAAGTTTTCAGCTGTTATTTTTTCAAATAAGTTCTCTGCCCTACTTTCCCTCTCTTTTCCTTCTTAGACCCCCATAGAGTGAATGTTATTCTAATTGATACTGTCCCCTTGGTCCCATAAGCTAGCCTCATTCTTTTTTTTTTTTTTTAATTCTTTTTGCTACTCTGATTGAGTTCTTCTACCTTCTCTTCAAGCTCACTTTCCTTTCTTCTGCTTCATCTAGACTTGGTTGAACCCCTCTAGGGTATTTTTTTTTTTCAGTTCAGTTATTATATTCTTTAGCTGTGTAACTTCTGTTTGATATTTCCTTATATTTTATATCTCTTTGTTTAGTTATGATGGTGTTCATCTGCTTTCTCCCAGTTTGGCAAGCATCTTTATGACCATAACTTTGAACTTTTTATCAGGTAAGTTACTTATCTCCACCTCAGTAAGGTTTTTTTGTTTTGTTTTATTTCCCATCCCCCTGAGGTTTCATCTTCCTCTTTTGTTTGGAACATATTTCTGTTTCTTCCTTTTGCTTGACCCCCTGTGTTTGTTTCTACACATTAGATGAAACAGCCACCTCTCCCAGTATTAAGAGGTTACCCTTGTGTTAGAGATAAACATTATCATTCAACCATGCCTTAGCTCTTGCTTTTCTCTGTGATTGTCCAAGCAGCCTATTCTATTTTCAATAGTTCCCAGTAGTTGAGGGTGTGCCAAGACCAGTCAATGTTCCAAAAGGGACAATATCAGTCAGTACCTAAATTCAGGCTGATTAGAATCCAGATCTTCAGGTAGCAGTTTTTTAAAAATGTAAATGGATGCCATCCTGTGAGATCACAAAGCATAAGCCCTGCTGGCAACCAGAGCCAGGAGATCTGGAGATGTTCCCTGGACAACAATTACAAAAACCAGGGCTCCATGGGGTGCCTGGATGGTTCAGTCAGTTGAGTGTCTGAATTTTTATTTTGGCTCAGGTCATGATCTCAGGGCCTGAGATCAAGCCCCACATAAGGCTTCTCATTCAGCAGGGATTCTTCTTGAGATTCTTTCCCTCTTCCTTTGCCCCTCACCTCTCCCCCCCACACACACTGCTTTCCCTCTCTCTTTCTTTCTCTCTCTCTCCCTTTCTTTCAAATAATTAAATAATTTTTTTTTAAAAATCAGGGCTCCAGATGAATATGAATGTATAAGCTCCAATTGGAAGATACCAGTGAGTTGTAATGGGGTAAAAAGAAAAGGTAACAATACCCTGCCTCCCAACCTATATTCCCTGAGTGCACCTACATAGCTTTTAGACATGTGCCAAATGGGAAGCATCCCCTTAAGACTGGATCTCTAGCACAAGCTTGAAGGCTTCTTTGTCAGAAAGGTTGAGGGTATATTTCCATCTGCTGTCTGTGCAATGCCTTGGGTGTAGTAGCCTTCAAGTAGTGTCTCAATTGTTACAGTCTTGTGGGAACCAGAAATAAGCTTGCTTGGCCACCAGAGCCAGGTGATCAAGGGGTATCCTCTGGGCACCAGCCACAAAAACCAGACATAAAAATTGGGGTGCCAGACATATAAAACTTTCCTTCTGAGAGATACTGGTGCTCCAGAGCATGACAGAGAGAAAGCATGAGATAGCTTCACCCTCAATGTCTCAGGAAATGTTTATAGTCAGCGCTTAGATGTGTTTAATTAGAAACCTGCCCCTTGGCTGCAGTTATGATGATAAGCTAATAGGCTTCTTTCACAGAAAGACTAAGCTCATGTGATGGGTGCCTCTTGCTGTGCTCTGAGGGTGGTAGCTGTTTAAGAACTCTTTCTCTTTTGACTATAGTCCTGTGAGACCCACAGCATAGGCCTTGTTGGCCACCAAAGCCAGGTAATGTAGAGGTGTCCCCTAGAAGCAGCTGCAAAAGCCAAAGCTCCAGAGTTTGTTTCTGGAAGCTATCAGCAAACTGGAGCAAGGCAGATGGATCACACAAAGATTGCATCCACTCACCTCGATACCCTAAGAGCCCTGATATAGGCCCCTATTTGTGCAAAACCTGAAGCCTGTCCCTGAGACCAAAGCTCCTAAACAACCAAATAGACTTCTTTTTCAGAAAGACTGGAGGTGTGTTTCACTCTGCTGTCTATGCAGTACCCTGGAGTGGTAGTCTGCCAAGAACTATCTCTCCAATATTATAGTCCCATGAAAACCAGGAATGCAAATCCTCTTGGGCTCCAGAGCCAGATGATCAAGGGGTATCCCTTGGATTGCAAGTGAAAAATCTGGGTCCCCAGACATTAAAAAAAATAAGTCTAGGGCACCAGATGTGTTTAGAAACTCCTATCTAGCAGATACTGGAGATCTGGAATCTGGCAGATAGAGAAAATAAAAATGATGCCCATTGGCAAGAATGACGCAGAGGGGGAATGCAACGACAGTACTTGCCAAAAAAAGAAGAGAGAGAGAGGAGAAGAGAAGAGAAGAGAAGAGAAGGGAAAGGGAGGGGAGGGGGGAAGGGAGAGCAGAGGAGAGGAGAGAAAAAGGAAAAGAAATAAAGTAATAAAATGGTGCCTACCAGTTTTAGCAAGGCAGAGGGAGAGCAGGAAGGTGGAATCCACCAATCTTTGTCCCCAGAGAGTATCCCAGAAGACCCCTTCCCCTCAGACCAACACTTTAAAATTAATAAACGTGTCTCTTTCACATAAATTCTGGACACTTCTCAAAGGGATGCTTCTGCATGCTGACCTGGGACAGTGAATCTCTGTGCAAACACTTCAAGAGCTATTTCTTAGTTCACTGCAGTGTCATGGGTCTCATGCATGGAATCCCAGTTGGTCTTCAAAAACAGATGTTTGGTTGGCTTGTCTCTCAAGTGCTGGTCTTAATAGCTGGTGCTTGGTATGGGGAATAAACATTTTGCTTCTCAGGGAGAAGCTCTTGGTGTTGAGTTCCCTCCCAATTGTGAGTCATCATGCCTGGGGTGGGGTTTATGGTGGGATTATGACTCAGTCTTTCCTACCTGCTTCCACATAAGTTTCCCTCTTGTTTGCCCAATATAAAGAAGGTAGTTTGTCAGGTTTTGGTTTAGTTCCCCCACCTGAGAGGAAATTATTCATATATAGCTATAGATCTGGTGTATCTATGGAGGAGTTAAATTCAAGATCTTGTGTCACCATTTTTTGAAACATCTTGGGACTGTTTCTTAAAGACACTTTGTGTCCTGCCCCCAACCACGGTTGATCAAGTGGAACCATACCACAGGAACTTAGAAAAGAGAGAGCTCATGGTGGATGGTATTGTAGGTAGTATTTCAGGAAGAAGTATGTAGTCAGAACCTAGGTAGGGAGAGGATGGAAATGGGGTTCTTTATGAATATGGCCTGAGCAACCTGAGTGAACAGATACTGTGGTAGAACGATGACAGTAAGTGACTGAATTTAAATTCTACAATACATATGATGGGACTGGATAGATGTCTTAATATTGCAGTGTTCTAATAACCAGTCAATGTAAAAAAAATTTCAATTAAAGCCCAAATAGAATTTGTACTACTAGGATTGAGATGGCATTTAATGGAAATCTAACTATATAGTAAGTAAGCCAAAAATTGATTTTTTTTTCTTTTTCAACAGAAAGTTCAGAGATACAGAATCAAGTACTGGTATGGGTACTGCATGATGGCAAAAGGGGCCCTATTTCCTTTATCTTTCCATTATCTTTTTTAACCTCTTCTGTCACATCAACTGCACAAGATAGCTGCTATTGCCCCAGACCTCTCAGCCACATTCCAAGCAGGATGAAAAGGGAAATGATACATACCAATGAGTGAGTTCCTTTTTATCAGGAAAACATTTTTCTCTTGGAGCCCCAGGAGGGAAAATATCACTTGCATCTTTTTTGGTCATATGTATATTCATGCTACCAGGAGAAAAGAATAGAAATTAGATAGATAAACAGCAATGAGGAGTTTTCAGAACTCAACAAATAATTCAAAATCTCATCTATGAACAAATAAGAGAGAAAAAAAATTTTAAGTAGAATATTCAAGAGAAACAAGTCTTGCCAGATATTAAAATACAGCAAGAAACTAAAATAGTTAAAATATTTTGGTGTTGATAGAGGAGAAATAGTCAAATCATTAGAAGAAAATGTAAGAAAAAAAAAAGAAAAGAATATAAGTTGTGAATAATTCAAGTATAAATAAGACTAATTAGTACCGAGAATGGTGGCATTTCAAATAAATGAGGAACTGATCATTTGGGAAAATAAATTAGGTTAGATCTCACTCTTATGCCATGCACTGAACAAACTACAGACAACCTAAAGAATTAAATGTAGAAGTAAAACTGTAGAATTACTTGACAGATACTAAATGACTATTTATATAAATTGGAGTGGGGGATATGTTTTTAAACATGATACCAAAAACAAAACCATAAAGGTGAAGAATGATAGATCCAACTGTACTGAGAGTAAGCATTTCTGAATAGTAAAAATGCAAAATCATAAAGTTAAAAGACAGACATCATTTAGGGAAATATTTGCTATATCCAAATTGTTCATATCTTTCCACATATAGGGTTTTTGCAAATCAAAAGCAAAACAAAAAAGACAAGAAGCAAATGATTAGTTTCTAAAAGAACAAATGTAAGTGTGCAATAGAAAACAACAAAAAAGCTTAAACTCCCTAATAGTCAAAGGAATACAAATTAAAGCAACAACAAATTGCTATTTTTTACTTCTAACTCATACATTCTCTTTACATCAGCGATTTGGGAGTTTCAGATGATAGGTGTTTATTATATTCTAATATGGTCTGTATTGTCAGACTTCCTGCCATATGAAATATTACTGGTTTAATAAACAAATTATTTTAAACAGCATAAAATGTGCCACATAACTACATGGTTCATCCTTGGGGAAGTGTAAAACCAGCCCTCTGAGTCAGGATGTGACCTCCTGTCTCTCCAGCGGCTTTTGCTATACGCTGTGATGTTGCATGGTGCCCTAAGAAATGTAAATCCAATATATAGATGCCCCTCAGGGCATTTCAGAACAATTGCAGGGAGACCAGACGTCCATGCTCTCAAGGATTCTTCCCTCCTCTGCAGTGGTCACCCTACCCTGGTGAGTGCACTTACATTGCAGAGCTCATCTTGCTCATTGATCATAAAACCCTTTGTTTCTCCCCCTTTCTTGATTACTTAGGGCCCTTTGTTTATTCAAGGTATGACACTTAGACCTCCCCTCCTCCAAGAAGACTTCCTATGGTGCAGGCCTTGATAAGGACCACACCTCTGTGTTCCCATAGCTCTCAGTTATCAGGAGGGGAGTACAGTTGTATCTTCTTCACATGTGTACTTACTATGCTAACTCAGCAGGCACATGGAACATTCCAAAGCAGCCCTGGGAATTGGCTGTGTTTTCTTCCAGAGCCTGCTAGCAAGCATCCCCTCCAATGTCTTTGGAGAATGGAGCTCCCTGTAGCTCCAGGGGAGCGGGCTCTGCAGGGGTGAGGCCTGGTCAGCAGCCACAGAGTTCTAATCCAAATTAACCTAATTAGGAGAGATGCTTGGCAGGGAGGCAAACTGAAGGCAATGAGTGTTTATATAAATAGATGTGCATTTACTAATGCCTACAGATACCACAGGGAGCCAACCAGCCCACCCAATTGTGTGCACAGAAAACATTTGTGGAACCTTGCTGTGCAAGGCTACAGCACTTAGCTAGATGCTAGGGTGTAGGACAGAGGGCTTGTTTTCCACTAAGAATCTGGGAGCTGATCCCTCAATTCCTGCCAGATTCTTCAACAGGTCAGTCAGGTAGTCAGCAGTAAGTTCTGCAAATATCATTCTAGAAGCCATGCATAGAGTGGACTGGAGACCTATGTGCCCATAGGAGCTGGGGTGCTCTATGGCAAGGACCTCAACCAAGCAGAACTTGCTGGTATGTGGAATGGATAAGTACATGGTTAGACTGATGCGATGCAGAGAAGGGGGAGGTCCCAGATTATAGCTCAGACACCTGGGGGATGACAATGCTTTGAATGCACCCATTAACCCAGGAGCTGTCTGGTGTAGGTGGGATGTCAGACCGTGATACTCTAATGGGTTTAATGATGCCAAGACACCTGGAAAGACACTACATTTGCAAACACCCTCACATGTCAGAGGAAGCACTACACTGGGGCAAGTCAAGACCTCATGCACTCTGGTCCTGGGTGGAAAGAACCATCTTTTCAGCAAGACCATGACTAGAATAACATTCCTCATGAGGAGAGGGATGGAACATTTATCTCTGTGTTTACTCATGTATTCATCTTTATTTTCTCCTGCTCCAAAAATTCACCCCTCCATGAGCCCAGAGCCAAAACTGAGTTCTATCTGTGCACCCACCAGGGGCAGCACATGTATATCAGTGGGTGAGGACAACCCAGATGACACAGGCTCCATGCTTAAGCAGAAACTCCGTCCATGAGCCTGGAAGGAGGTGCTCCAGTCAGATTGCAGGGATTCTCTGGCACCTTCATAAAGTGTGCCAGAGCTAGAGTTGTTCTTGCCCAAAGTCCATTTCAATGTGTCCCTGATGCAATGGGCATGCCTTGTCCTTGTCCCCTCAGTCTTTTGTGAGGTCTGTGGTGGGAACCAAAGCCGAAGCTCTCTATAGAAGTGTTCTCCACAGGACCCCTCATCCTAGTCTGTCCTGCCTGCCTTACCCACAGCTGATCCTCCTGCAGCTTCTTTATTGGCTCTCAGGTTGGTCCTTTCTCTGCACCCTGTCCAACATCTTCCCTACATCTCTTCTATGGTTGAAGATTGAGAAGCCTCTCAATTTCCTCCACCCCTTTTCTATAGTTTCTAAGAACTATAAATGGTTCTGCCTGAGGGAACCCCATTAAGGTGTCCAGAATGATAGATTCCTTCTTTCTCCCCACTTCTTTCTGTCTGAAATTCAGATGTGAGCGCCCTGTGGCATCTCCTTCCCTTGATAGGACATGTGTTGGCCTCACAGGACCAGCACGGGTGGACCATACTGCACAGGCCAGCAGTGGCCTGGCCTGGGCTGCCCACCAACACAGAGCTGCAAACAGCCAGATGAGGCAAATTCCCTTTCATGGCAGATCCACCTCTAGAACCACAGCTGACTGTGAGTGAATATAACCTGCAACCACCACTGCACCTCCTGTTATCCCCACTTAACCAAAACACCTGGAGGGCCTCTCTCCCACTTCCAGGGTAGACTTGATCCTGCTCATGATGTCCATTGCTCAAGGGGGGTAAGGTAGGAGACACAAACAAACAGTAGTTAAAGCAGAAGCACAAGCTCCCAACATGCAGACAGGCTCCAGATTCTCTCCACCAAAGTGAGCTTTATTTGTTGCAGGTGTGGCTGGATTCATTACTGTTCATTTCCATCTGAACTCATCCATTTTCTCCTTAAATCTGCAATTCCCTCTCAATGCCTTATCTCCACCAGGGCACTCCTGCTACATCCATCCCCATCAGTGCAGGAGAGAGTTATGGATGAAATTTGCTCAGGCAGCACTATGAAGTGAAAGACTTGGAGCATGGTATTATTCAAAAGTTGGCCAGATCCAGGGAGAACTCTGGACATAGATGCCTTGGGCCTGGAGTCAGTGCAGCTGTGGGTTGGAGCTAGATATGCCAGCCAGAATCAGGCACCTGTGTAGGGAGGTCATGCCACATCCTCCACCTGAGCAAAGGAGGCTGAGGCCCACGGAGAGTCCAAGGCCCACCAACAGGGCTTCAGGGATTCAGGATTAAGTAAACAGAGAGTCTTCCAAGAGAGTAAAATGTGGGACCAGAGAAGCCTCGTGGGAGGACCATCATCAGAGCCCATGTCCTTCCCCAATATATGAACTTTCACCTTCACTGTAGTGATTTAGAAAATCAGAAAATCTAACAGTAGAAGAAGAACATCACCCACAATCCCAATGCCAAATCACTAGTAGTAATGATCTTTAACAAATTCTCTTCAGACTCAACTCTCAAAAATGTTAAGATTTCCTTTTAACATGATAATAATGCTGCTTAGCTCTTCACATACTATTCCACTCTGCCTTTTTCTTAAAACATTTTATAAGCATTTTCCCATTTTATCAAATAGCTAGTAGTAACTACACAATGTAGGTTGCAAAATGTTCCATCAAATGGATGTAGCCTCATTTCCTTGGCTGCTCACCTAAAAATGTGCATATGTTTTTTCCCTACTTTCACTATTACAAATAGTACTCCAAGATATGGGAAGATTGTTAAAATTTTGTCCTCATTTCAGATTAATTCCTCAGAACTGTGATGAATGGGTAGAAGCTTAACACTTCAAGGCCACAGGCACATATCACTAAATCACCCTCTGTAATTTCTGTATTGCAAATTTACAGATAATTCAGCCATATATAAATGGGACTTTACCTGAGGACTTTAATTCACTGATCAGAAACATTCAACAAACATTCTGAGCACTTACTATATGCCAGACCCTTTGTAGAACTGTATTCTTGCCAGGAGCAGCAATTCTGGTCAGCCTTCAGCTGAGCCCCGATGGGACAAATCCACACAAGCCACCCTGAACATGCATTGGGGATCTAACAGAGAGAAGGACAGTCTTCTGCACCCTTAACAATCACACATAATTCTGAGATCATAGTTCATGGCTGAGGGACTACTACCAGTCATGTGCTGGGACAAGGAGGAACTAAGTTATTCTACAGCCAGAATGGCCAGACTGGAATCCTTGTGGATTTCAATCTACATGGACCATCCTGACTTACATAAAAGACAAAGATGAGTGTCAGTGAAAAGAATGTATTAGATTGGACTATATGAAATTACCAATAACGCACTATTTCTTAATCTTCAAAAATGGCATTTTCATATAGTTCAAACTAATACAATAAAAATATTTATCACACAGAGTTTTGAGATAATTGAGGGCTTTGGAGTTAGAATTTTTAGGTTTGATTCCTAGCTACCTAGTTAATTTGCTAAACAACTTTGGTCTGTTACTCACCCTCTCTGAGTCCATAAAATAAAGATAGCTATGTTCTGTTGCAGGGTTGTTGTAGGATTAAGCCAGAGCTGAATTTATGAGCCTGCAACCTATGCTGTCTCACAAGCTGGATGCTCAGAAGAGCCCCCCAAGGGGTTAATGCTCTGCTGTTTTGAAATTATTAATAACTTCTGAGAAAGGGACTCTGCTCATCATTTTGCACTATACTGTGCAAATTATGTAGCAGATCCTGAATCAAGGCATTAAGACAAGTACCTAAAACAGTGCCTGCATCGTAATAGTTACTCAATCAGGGTCCCTTCCCACTCCTTTATTTTATATATTTAAAATATAAATTGCACCCATCCTTTTAAAAATCCATTTAACAAGAATTCCACAATGGAGACATGAAAGAAAGGAAAAGTGTTTGACAGTTTATATGTTTCTAATGCTATATAGATAGCAAATACCCAAGTCAGACATTCCCTGGTAACCTGCTCTGCAGGGACTGTTCTCAGGCAGAACAGCCTTGTGGGCTGCAGATAATGACCTGGAGACCAAACCTAACATAGAGAGCCAAGGCAGGAGAGGGAGGTGTGTCCCAAGGGTTTGCAGGAACCCCTGATTCAAAAGCCCCATATCCAGCTAAGACCCAGGTTCAGGGCAAGCTTCCATGGCTAGATGTTAAAGTAAGGTAGAGCTATCAAAGGCAAAGGAGACTGGGAAAGGTGTGCAGAGAGACAATGTCAGAAGCAAAAAGTGAGCATATGTAAAGACCTCACACACCTAACATGTCTTCACCAGCAGGCTGGGAACTTAGGACTGACTGTCATGAATTATTTGGGGATAAAGTCTTCACCTTGCTGACCCTCCCACTGTACAGTTTTCCTCACCACCCACTACATACCTCCCTCTTTGACTCCCAGTAACTTTGGGGCAGATAAATCTTTATCTTCAGCTGAGTGTTACTCCTTCACATTTCATCCCATATCCCAAGGGCCCACTGGACATTCTTACTTAAATGTCCTGCTAGACTCAAGCCATGTCCATTCTCAGTCCCTCCAGTGCTCAGCATTCACCTCAGGACAAAGTTCAGCACAGCTGCTGGCTTGCAGGACCTTCCTACTCTGCTTGCTGCTCTGGCTGGGTCTTTGTCTGCCCACAGCTCCATTCATTGTTACAAATCTTCATTTCAGCCATACTTACAAAGACTCTCTTCTCTGAGCCTTTTACACATGCAAATCCCTACATGTCTTTTCTCTGAAGCCCACAGTGCCCATTTCATGGCACCCATGGCCTTGTGTAATCACCACCTACTTATCTAATATTTTTGCTTCTCTTCCTCCTCCAGGCAGGAGACATTGGTTCCTGGGTATGCCGTAGTATCCTCAGGGCCCAGCACAGGGCCACAAATGCACTAAAGAAGAGTTGAATGAATGTGTTTGTTGGTTGTCCCACCATCCATACTTCTCTTCTTCATTCCTAGCCTTGATACTTGGTACCACATCCAGATGTCCAACCCGGAAGTCTAGACATCAAGCTACATTACTCCGTTTACCACATATATATCCAGTAAGTCACTGTTTCATGGTCCTTCCTTCAACACTAAACCATCACCCCACTGCCAGTATCTCACAATCACCACCCACCTAGTCTAGTCCTGTGTCATTGATCACCTAGAGTACACAGTGACATCCTCTCAAGACACTCTTGTTCTCATTTACCCCCTCCAATCTCTCCTTTGCTTTGGCTCTAGGTTAATGATCCATAAATAAACATTGACTATGTTGTTTCTCTGGTCATTAACTCCCTAGCATGGCACTTTGGGTCTTTGCAGTGCGGCTTCCAAGCACCTTGTCAAACCCTATGACAACTCACCCTGTGATACTGGCATGCCTCAAACAGTCCAGGCACACACTGCTCCCTGTCTCAATGTGTCTCACCACACTTCTCCCCAGTCCCACCCAGTTTCATCTCAGTTACCCCTTCCTTGACCCTCAGGTTTCCAGTACAAAGCTCCTTCCATAGCATGCTCCCTGCCCCAGACCTAGTGTCCTGCCCACATTGGCCACATTCTCCTAGTGCACTCTTTTGCTTTAACCCTGACTACACTGCAGCTTCAAAGACCTTATGTTTTTCAGGCTTCCTTTAGGATACCAGCTACCCAATCTGAACCCTCATATAACATGGAGTCTAGCAACTGCTCAGTACAGTCAAACAACAGGAGATCTAAAGATATTGTAGGCTTTCCTTCAATCACATGAATATGCATTCTCTTTGCTTTGATAATCATACCTTATTAATTTCTCCTAAAACTCTCTAAGTAGAGATTAATAACCAAGATGGCTTGTGTAGGATGACTTTCTTCTCCAAAGTCCCCAAAAATTCTTAACTATGGATTCCTGGTCTTCATATTAAGACCAACCATAGGCCTTCTTCAAGACATCTTTTTGTGCTTCGTGTCATCTAATCCTTCCATAACTTACCTTTCATAAACAATTTCCAAAATTGAATATAGGTATATGGTTTCTCTCTCTTGTTTCTCCTCCTCCACTTCTCCCTTCTCCTCCTCTTCTTCCTACTTGTTCTCCTTTATTAGCTCAGCCTTATAATTTCTTACTCTTTAACAAAAGCCCAGTCAGGATTTCAAAATATCAACATTAAACCAAAACTTATCTTCTACTGGAGGACCTGGGTGTTCATTTCTTCACAGGGACTTCAGTTTGAATAGGCGAGACCCTTAAGTCTAGTCAGGTAATCATCTTCCTCTTGCAGCAGAAAAAAAAATGGAATCCTAACTTTTCTTTAACAAGAGTGGGTTCTTAACTTCAGAGACCTGGAAGACTTACCTAGAATATATCTTGATGTCTAGCAACACTTACATAAAATTGATACAGGGAACTTCCAGAAATGCAGAGAACTTCCAAAAATCCACTCCTTTATAAGCAATAAGAACAGTGGCAAAATCAGGGGCGCCTGGGTGGCTCAGTCAGTTGAGTGAGTTGAAGGACCCAAACAACTCTTGATTTTGGCTCAGGTTATGGTCTTAGAGTTATGAGATGGAGCCCTGTGTCAGGCTCTCCACTCAGCAGGGAATTTGTTTGAGATTCCTTCCTTCTACCCCTCCCCTTGGTTCCTGTGCTTGCTTATCTTTCAAAATAAATCTTAAAAAAAAAAAAAAGAACACTAGCAAAACCAACTTTTTCAGAACCCTGGAAATTAACCAAAGGCTTACATCAATCCAAGAAGTATCTGCTCAAGAAAAATGGCTGAGTCCTAGTAAGAGCAGTGAGCTTTATGGTGTTTTAACTTATCCTATGTCTATCTCCAGCTACACATTCAGCTTGAAAACCAGCAGTCTTACAATAATAGTAGCTGTAAAAATCAGCATAACAGCAGCAACTAAAGTGTATAAGGAGCCTCAGACAGCCTCATCTGTAAAGATTTGTCCCTATGACCTGTCCAGTAGCTCCCCAAAGAAGCCCCATTTATAGAGCCTATCATTATTTGACCAGATTCAGAACCCATTATGTGCAAAGAACCCTGTCCCCAGGGTATTTATTAAAAACAACTAGTGGCAGTTGTTTAAACACTGATACAGTGATATCTGTTGGAGCAAATAAGAGTTTGACCAAACACTTCAAAGGACGACTAGGAAAAAGGAAGCCCACGGAGACTTAGGAAAACTTAAACACATTTCTAGGGATCAGAAAGGAGATGCATATATACAGAGCAGTGCGCACATTCAAGAAAGACCTGAAAATTCCCTAATCTCTCACCTCTGGATAAACTTGAGGAACTGCAGAAAGAGGGACTAAAAGCTAAGACAAAATTGTAAATCACCAAAGTGAAAGCATGTCCCAGCACCCATTAAGAGCCCCAAAATACATGAAGTAAAACTGACAGAATGAAAAGATGGATAATTCAAAAACAGTAAATACCTCACTTTTAATAAAAGAATAGAATGACTAGGCAAAAGATCAGCAAGGAAATAGAAAACTTGACCAACACCATTAACAAAGCACAACTAATAGACATTTATAGAAACATTCCACCCAACCACACTAGAACACACATTCTTTTCAGGTGCACACAGAACATTCTCCAGGACAGACTATATGTTAGACAATAGAACAAACCCCAACAAATTTAAAAGGGTTGAAATTTACCAAATATGTTTTCTAACCACAATGGAATTAAATTAGAAATCAAGAATAAAAGGAAATTCTGGAAGTTGATAAGTATGTAGCAATTAACACTTTGAATAACCAACAGGTCAAAGAAAAAAATCATGTGTAGAATTAGAAAATACTTTGAACTGTATTAAAATAAAAACACAATATACTAAAATTTATGGGATGCAGCTAAAGCAGTGCTGAGAAGGAAATGTATAGCCATACTCTCAAAATATATTCACCTACATTAAAAAAAAAAACAAAACACAAATTAATAATCGAAGCCTCCACCTGAAGAAACTAGATAAAGGAGAGCAAACTAAATCCAAAGTAAACAGAAGAAAGGACAAAAAATTAAATGTAAATAAAAGTAGAGAATAGAAAAACAATACAGAAAATCAATGAAACCAAAAGTTGGTTCTTTAAAAATATCAAGATTATGGGATACCTGGGTGGCTCACTCATTTAAGCATTATACTCCTCATTGGGGTCAGGTCATCTCAGGGTCATGAGATTGAGCCCTGCATCAATCCTGCTTAAGATTCTCTCTCTCGTATGTGACCACCAAGCTGACACTGCAGGAAATATTAAGGGGGGTTCTATAAAAGAGGAAAAATCCTAAGAAGAGCATTGAACAGAAATATAGAGACAATCTACAGAAAGAAAGACTTCAAGGGTAACACGATGTCAATAAAAACGTATCTATCAATAATCACCCTCAATGTGAATGGCCTAAATGCGCCCATCAAAAGACACAGGGTTGGAGATTGGATAAAACGACAGAACCATCCATATGTTGTCTACAAGAGACCCATTTTGAACCTAAAGATACACCCACTGAAAGTGAAGGGATGGAGAAGCATCTTTCATGCCAATGGGCCTCAAAAGAAGGTCAGGGTAGCGATTCTCATATCAGATAAATTAGTTTTTAAACTAAAGACTATAGTCAGAGATACAGAAGGACACTACATCATTCTTAAAGGCACTATCCACCAAGATGATCTAACAATTGTAAATATCTACACTCCCAATATGGGAGCAGGCAATTACATAAGAAAACGATTAATCAAGATAAAGAGTCATATTGATATGAATACATTAATAGTAGGAGATCTTAACACACCTCTCTCAGTAATAGACAGATCATCAAAGCAGAAAATCAATAAAGAAACAAGAGCATTGAATGACACATTGGGCCCAATGGACCTCATAGATATATACAGAACATTCCACCCTAAAACAACAGAATACTCACTCTTCTCAAGTGCACATGGAACCTTCTCAAGAATAGACCACATACTGAGTCACAAACCAGGACGCAACCGATACCAAAAGACTGAGATTATTCCCTGCACATTCTCAGATCACAATGCTTTGAAACTGGAGCTCAATCACAAGGAGAAGTTCGGAAGGAACTCAAACACCTGGAAGTGCCTTGCCTAAGAATGCTTGGATCAACCAGGAGATTAAAGAAGAATTGAAACAATTCATGGAAACCAATGAGAATGAAGACACTTCTCTCCGAAACCTACGGGATACAGCAAAGGCGGTCCTAAGGGGGAAATATATAGCCATCCGAGCCTCCCTCAAAAAAATGGAAAAATCCAGAATACACCAGCTGTCTCTAAACCTTCAAAAACTGGAGAATCAACAACAAAACAAACCAACTCCACACATAAGAAGGGAAATCATCAAGATTAGAGCAGAGTTCAATGAGGTAGAAACTAGAGATACAGTAGAACGTATCAATGAAACTAGAAGCTGGTTTTTTGAAAGAATAAGATTGATAAACCATTGGCCATAATAATCCAAAAAAAGAGAGAAAGCTCAAATTAATAAAATTAAGAATGAAAAGGGAGAGGGGCACCTGGGTGGCTCAGTGGTTAAGCCTCTGCCTTCAGCTCAGGTCATGATCTCAGGGGCCTGGGATCGAGTCCCACATCGGGCTCTCTGCTCTGCAGGGAGCCTGCTTCCTCCTCTCTTTCTCTCTGCTTGCCTGTCTGCCCACTTGTGATCTCTCTCTGTCAGATAAATAAAATCTTTAAAAAAAAAAAAAAAGAATGAAAAGGGAGAGATCACAACTAACACCAGGGAAGTAGAAACAACCATCAGAAGTTATTATCAACAGATATATGCCAATAAGCTAAGCAACCTAGATGAAATGGGTACATTCCTGGAAAAATATAAACTCCCAAAATTGAACCAGGAAGAAATTGACAACCTGAATAGACTGATATCTAGTAATGAGATTGAAGCAGTGATCAAAAACCTCCCAAAAAACAAGAGCCCAGGACCTGACAGATTCCCTGGGGAATTCTACCAAACTTCCAAAGAAGATATAACACCTATTCTCCTGAAGCTGTTTGAAAAAATTGAAGCAGAAGGAAAACTTCCAGACTCTTTCTATGAAGTCAGCATTACCCTAATCCCCAAACCAGGCAAAGACCCTACCAAAAAGAATTTCAGAACAATATCACTAATGAATATGGATGCTAATATTCTCAACAAGATCCTAGCAAACATGATCCAACAGCACATTAAAAAGATTATCCACCATGACCAGGTGGGATTCATTCCTCGGCTACAAGGATGGTTCAACATTCACAAATCAATCAATGTGATAGAACAAATCAGTAAGAGAAGAGAGAAGAACCACATGGTCCTCTCAATTGATGCAGAAAAAGCATTTGACAAAATCCAGCTTCCATTCCTGATTAAAACGCTTCAAAGTATAGGGATAGAGGGAACATTCCTCAACTTCATAAAATCTATCTATGAAAGACCTACAGAAAATATCATCCTCAATGGGAAAAAGCTTGCAGCCTTCCCATTGAGATCAGGAACACGACAAGGATGACCACTCTCACCACTCTTGTTCAACATAGTAGTAGAAGTCCTAGCAACAGCAATCAGACAACAAAGAGAAAAAAAATGTATCCAAATTGGCAAGGAAGAAGTCAAACTCTCTCTCTTCACAGATGACATGTTTCTTTATATGGAAAACCCAAAAGACTCCACCCCCAAACTACTAGACTCATACAGCAATTCAATAATGTGGCAGGATACAAAGTCAATGTACAGAAATCAGTTGCTTTCTTATACACTAACAATGAAAATACAGAAAGGGAAATTAGAGAATCAATTCCATTTACTATAGCACCAAGAACCATAAGATACATGGGAATAAACCTAACCAAAGAGGTAAAGGATCTGTACTCGAGGAAGAAGACACAAAAAGATGGAAGACCATTCCCTGCTCTTGGATCGGAAAAATAAACATTGTTAAAATGTCTATACTACCTAGAGCAATCTATACTTTTAATGCCATTCCAATCAAAATTCCACCAGTATTTTTCAAAGAGCTGGAGCAAATAATCCAAAAATTTGTATGGAATCAGAAGAGACCCCGAATCACTAAGGAAAGGTTGAAAAACAAAAATAAAACTGGGGACATTATGTTACCTGATTTCAAGCCTTACTACAAAGCTGTGATCACCAAGACAGCATGGTACTGGCATAAAAACAGACACATAGACCAGTGGAACAGAGTAGAGAGCCCAGATATGGACCCTCAGCTCTATGGTCCAATAATCTTCGACAAAACAGGAAAAAATATACAGTGGAAAAAAGACAGTCTCTTCAATAAATGGTGCTGGGAAAACTGGACAGCTATATGTAGAAGAATGAAACTCAACCATTCTCTTACACCATACAAAAAGATAAACTCAAAATGGATAAAAGATCTCAATGTGAGACAGGAATCCATCAGAATCCTAGAAGAGAACATAGGCAGTAACCTCTTTGATATCAGCCACAGAAACTTCTTTCAAGATATGTCTCCAAAGGCAAAGGAAACAAAAGCAAAAATGAACTTTTGTGACTTCATCAAGATCAAAAGCTTCTGCGCAGCAAAGGAAACAGTCAACAAAACAAAGAGGCAACCTACGGAATGGGAGAAGATATTTGCAATTGACAGTACAGACAAAAGGTTGATATCCAGGATCTATAAAGAAGTCCTCAAACTCAACACACACAAAACAGTTAATCATATCAAAAAATGGGCAAAAGATATGAACAGACACTTCTCCAATGAAGACATACAAATGGCTATCAGACACATGAAAAAATGTTCATCATCACTAGCCATCAGGGAGATTCAAATTAAAACCACATTGAGATACCACCTTATACCAGTTAGAATGGCCAAAATTAGCAAGACAGGAACAACATGTGTTGAAGAGGATGCGGAGAAAGGGGAACCCTCTTACACTTTTGGTGGGAATGCAAGTTGGTGCAGCCTCTTTGGAGAACAGTGTGGAGATTCCTCAAGAAATTAAAAATAGAGCTTCTCTATGACAATTGCAATTGCACTACTGGGTATTTACCCCAAAGATACAGATGTCATGAAAAGAAGGGCCATCTGTACCCCAATGTTCATAGCTGCAATGGCCACGGTTGCCAAACTGTGGAAAGAACCAAGATGCCCTTCAATGGATGAATGGATAAGGAAGATGTGGTCCATATACACTATGGAGTATTATGCCTCCATCAGAAAGGATGAATATTGGGGCGCCTGGGTGGCTCAGTGGGTTAAGCCACTGCCTTCGGCTCAGGTCATGATCGCAGGGTCCTGGGATCGAGTCCCGCATCGGGCTCTCTGCTCAGCCAAGAGCCTGCTTCCCTCTCTCTCTCTCTCTCTGTCTGCCTCTCTGCCTACTTGTGATCTCTGTCAAATAAATAAATAAAATATATAAAAAAAAAAAAAGGATGAATATCCAACTTTTGTAGCAACATGGACGGGACTGGAAGAGATTATGCTGAGTGAAATAAGTCAAGCAGAGAGAGTCAATTATCATATGGTTTCACTTATTTGTGGAGCATAACAAATAACATGGAGAACAAGGGGAGATGGAGAAGAGAAGGGAGTTGAGGGAAATTGGTAGGGGAGGTGAATCATGAGAGACAAGGACTCTGAAAAACAACCTGAGGGTTTTGAAGGGGTGGGGGGTGAGAGGTTGGGGGAACCAGGTGGTTGGTATTAGGGAGAGCACAGATTGCATGGAACACTGGGTGTGGTGCAAAAACAATGAATACTGTTACGCTGAAAAGAAATAAATAATTTTTAAAAAATAAAGATTCTCTCTCTCTCCTTCTCACTCTGTCCTTCCCCAAACCTGCACATGCACACTCATAATTAAATAAATAAATATTAAAAATAAAATTAAAATTAAAGTAAAAAAAGAAAAGATATAAACACCTAAAATCAAGATTTTCCAGAATTTTTAAAAGATTGTAAGTTAATGCTATAATAGCCGCCTATCAAGAAGATACATAACCTAGATGAAATGGACAATATCCAAGAAAGAGACAATCCCAAAAGGTGACTTGAGAAGAAATAGTCTTCCTGAAACAAGCAAAAAAATTGAAATAGCAATCGTAAAACTTTTTGCAAGTAAAATCTCAGGCCCAAATTGTTTCATTGGTAAATTTTAACAAATGTTTAAAGAAAGAATAATACATTTATCAGAAACTCTTCCAAAATATAGAGGAGGGAACACTTACCAATTCGTACTCTGAGACTACTATTACTATGATACCAAAACCAAAGATATTACAAGAGGAAAAAAAAAAAAAACTCAAGTCCACTGTCTCTTTTGTATATATGTGTAAATATCTTCAACAAAAATATTATGAAATCAAATCCAAAAATATAAAAAGGATTAAACACTATGACCAAGTAGCGATTAGGCAAGAAAGGGAAATAAAAATCATACATATTAGAATGAAATAAAACTACTTTTATTTGCAGATGATTTAATGTTTTATGTAGAAAACTGAAGAGAACAAAAAACTATTAGAAATAATAAATGCGTTTTTTTAATATGGCAAGCTCTAAGATCAATACACAGCAATCTATTGCATTTCTATATAGTAACAAAAAACAACCTGAAGATGAAATTAAAATAATTACATTTACAGTGACTTTGAAGACAATAAATACTTAAGAAAGTTAATGAAAGTGAAAGACTTGTCATTAAAACTATAAAATGTTGAAAGGAATTAAAGAAAATCTAAATAAATGGAAAGACATCCCACATTCATGAATTAGAATACTTAATATTGTTGTCCTTCCTCTCAAACTCTCAACTCACTTTTCTGTAAAAATTGACAAACTGATCCTAAAATTATACGAAAATGGAAGGAATCCAGATTAGCCAAAACAATCTTGAAAAAGAACAACTGGATGACTCATGTTTGCTATTTCAAAATTTATTGCATAACTACAGCAATCAGGACAATGCAGTACTATAATAAGGAGGAACATAGGGATTATCAGAATAGAATTGAAAATCCTGAAACAAACCATCATATTTATGGTCAATTTATTTTTTTGCCAAGGGTGCTAAGATGATTAAATGGGGAAAGAATATTCTCTTCAACAAATGGTACTGGGACAACTGGATATCCTCACACCACATACACAAAAAATGGATCATAGCCCTAAAAGTAAGAGCTAAAACCATAAAACTCCTTAGCAGGAAACACAGGGTAATTACTGGTTACCTTAAATCGGGCAATCATTATTTAGATAAAATATTCATAGTACAAGCAAAAAAGGAAATGCAAACAAGTTGAAATTCCTCAAAATTAAAAATTTGTAAGCTTCAAAGCATACCATCAAAAAGGGAAAAGATAATCTATAGAATGGGGAAAAATGTTTGCAAATCATATATTTAATAAGAAACTTGTGTGTGGAATGTGTAAAGAACGCTTATAATTCAACAATGAACAGATAAAAATCCAATTTAAAAAGGAAAAAGATTTGAGTAGATCGTTCTCAAAGAAGATACACAAATGGCCAATAATCACATGAAAAGATGTTCAACATTTTATTTATTATGGAAATGCAAGCCAAAATCACATGGAGATACTACTTTATAACCAATTTTAGGCAGCTAAAATAAAAAAGACAACAGCAAATCTTGGTGAGGATGCAGAAAAATTTCAGTTCTCACACAGTGCTGGTGGGAATGTCAAATGGTGAAGCAACTTTGGAAAACATTTTGGCAATTCTTCAAACTGTTAAATGCAGAGTTCCTCAGCAATTTCATTCCTAAGTATACGTTCAAGAGAAATAAAAACATAGGTCCACACAAAAACTTGTATACAAATGCTCATAGCAACATTACTTGTAGTTGCCAAAAAGTGGAAACAACCTAAATGTCCAGCTAGTGATAAATGGATAAACAAAATCGTATATCCACACAATAGAATATTTTTCAACAATGAGAAGTGACCACTATGTCACTTCTGGTTTTATATATAGCATTGTTTTATATATAGCTGGTTTTATATATAGCATTCTTCCGTGTTATAACATGGAGGAATCATGAAAACATGCTAAGTGCAAGAAACCAGGCATAAAGAGTAACATATTGTATGATTCCTTATGATTCAATTTGTATATAGAATGGCTGCCAAGTGCCAAGCGCTATTCTTGGCTCTAAGAATTAATGAATGAACACAACAAACTTGATTACTCTCCTTTCAGGCTTTCATTCTAATGTAAGCAGAGAAATATGTTTGTGTACATAATTAATAAAATAGAATTACAATTATGATATGTGCTAAGAGAGAGAAGTGTAGAGGACTATTGCCTAATCTGGGAGGTCAGGGAAGGCTTCAGTGAGGAAGTGACTCTGTTATATTCCCTGCTCTTTTTTCACTTCACAATATACCGTATTTCCCCATGACTAAAAAGTTTTTGTACACAGAATTTTCATGTCTTAATAATATGCTGCTCATGGTTGTGTCTCACCATACCCTGGATGCTGGGCATTTAGCTTGCTTCCATTTTTCCCTGTTTTACATATTGTTTAAAGAAATACCTTTATGTGGTATCTTTGCCCAGATTCCAAATGAGGGTTTAAGGGTAAATTCTACTAAAGTAATTACTGAGATAAAAGATAAGAGCTTTTTAAAAATCTTCATATATGCCACTTTCAAAAAATATTGTAGCTGCTCACATCCACAGCATTCTTATCACATCCCATAGCATAGTCAGAAAGCTTTTCTCTCTCTGTAACAGTGCCTGAAGTCACCCAGCCCTCCTGACCATCACTCCACCTGGTAACAGGGGGTTGAAAGGAAAACTTCTTCCCAAGTGTCCTTAATGGGTCCAATTCTGCCCTGGAGGGTGAGAAAGTATACATCTAATTTCCTTTCCCCTCACAGCTCTGTTTCAGCATAATTGGAGCTCAACTCCAGATCTCAATATATCTAGCCATCTTCAGTATGATCCTGCCTTCCCCTCTTCTCATGCCTTCTTTGATGTTGTTGTTGTTGTTCATTCGTTAGCCCTATTATAAGTCATGCAACAATTGTTGCTGGTTTTATATATAAAATTTGCTCAAATTCTGCTAGAACAGGGCTGGATTCAGGCAGAATCAGCACATAGGTAATTTGATTTCAGAGCTACCTCTAGACTTAAAAAACAAGATTAGTTGGGCTGACCTTCAGATCTTGGGTTTCTGCTCAATAGTTTTGCAATCTTGGGCTTGTCCCTCTTAACCTCTTTGAGTTTCTAAAAATGTAGGTAGTCCCTATTTAATCACATTGAGTAACAATGAAATATGAAAGCATGCCCAAGTGCATTCCCTGATAGGCAAATTCCCTTTGTAGCATTCTTCTTTACAGGCTATTGCCATATTCATGAAATGGAGCAGGACCTGGGACTTGTACACAGATTCACCAGGACCCTGGGACTTGTACACAGATCCACACTGATAGTCACAGTCAGTCATAAGTTCCCACTGAGGTCCACTAGGCATATGCTGTTTGATTCTTTGTGGACATGTACAATCAACAGGCGATAGCCTTGAACAATGTAGTATCTTCTGGCATTAACTGGGTAGACATGAAACCCTGAAGAACAAATTCAGAAAGTGCCCTCAGAGGGGTCTTCAACAGCTGTGAAGTGAGGATGGGAGTGGCCTAGCCTTAAAGGGTGGGTCAGCCTGGAGAGGGATAAAGGGGGCAAGAGGACAGTTCAAAAGCCCCTTTGCCAGTTCCCTACTTGATTTCTGTCCTTAGGACTCATCATAATAAAACATAATACCTCCTACTTGTTTATCTTATGTTATTATCTCTTACCAAATAGAAGGAAGATAACCCCCATGAAGACAGAGACTTTTGCCTATTTTTCTCTCTGCTGAATCCCCACAGTGTGTAGAACAAGGCTGAAATTTTTTTACTCTCAGTTAGTACTTGTTGAGTGAATGAATGAATAAGGCAGCTGAATGGGCAGGAACAAAGACATGCATGTATATTTTTGGAGAGGAGAGAAGCTATCTGGTGAGAGCAGAGAAGAGTGCGCTGCCCTCAGAGACTCAAGTGGCTGACAGGCCAGGGGTTTGGGTTGAGTTGCAGGACCTCAGCTATGCCCTGAGCCCCCTCGACCTTCACATGGTCACATAAATTGGTGCTCCTATATCAACTGACTCATTAGTGGGCAGCCTATACTTGTGGCATGTATGGGCTGAGTCATCCACACCCTCAAGGGAAATTATCTATCATGGTGATGGAGAAGAGGCTGTGCCTCTGAACCCTGGATTCCATGCCTTCAGGGATAGAGAGTTCTGCAGGGAATAGGAAAGACCAAAGGCAATGCTGCTGACACCAGTCTAGGTGTGAGTGTACTGACATAGGTATATTGGGCATGCTATGTGTCTGGTTTAATTCCTTAGTGCCAGGTTCACTGCTCTGCCTCACTGCCACAGCAGGAATGGAAATGCTAAGAAAGTAACAGGAAATTTGGGGTTGCCAGATTTTCTCTCTTTGGTGCTAGAGTATTAACATACTGAAAGCTTATGAAAAGGCATTCTGAAGATTTCACTAGAGCATTTCTCCTGATGCATGTGTTGGCTCTGCTGCTGCCCCCCTGGGGAATTTCCTTGTGGCACACAGGAACAACTCTATCTTGGGAACTCCTACTAAGAACTCCTTTGGAGAAAAGATGTCTCACCTTCCAAGACTGAGTATTTTTATAAACTAACTGCCTTCAAGGTGGGAGCCCCCTAGGGTCTTCAGGGAGTGGGAGGAGACTCCCTATATTATCAAACCATGGAACACAAACAGGTTGCAGAAGCCAGGGACTCTCAGGAGTCTGAGGGCCATGAGAATTGGATGGAAAATTTTCTAGAACATTCCAGCCTCTTCCAAAGGAAGACAGATGCCTTTGTATTTTAGTAGATTATCAGATGAGGAAAAAGTCATGCACTATTCATGCCTAAGAGACTCTGGCTGAGGAACCCAGGCATCTTCCTGTCTGGCTTTCTGTCAACTTTTTGAAAACTGCCCAGCCATCCTGTCAACCCTACCACAGCAGACCCCTGGGGCAGTCTCTTGGGATCCCTGTGCAATGGTAAACATTCCTCTCTGAAGAAATCCTCACCAGCACTATGGCTGGACTCTTCCCTCATTGTCAGACTCTTTCCTGTCCCTGTTGGATCTCAGGGAACATGATACATACCCCTATCCCTTCCCCATGTCCTGACATATCCTTTTTTTCTAGGTCAGCTCAAGCCCCAGTCCCCTTCTTTCTCCCTCACCCTTCACTGCACTTTTCTGTACAGCTCCCACATTACACGTTCCATCTGCCTGGATGGCCTTAGCCCCTTCCTTCCCCTTAGTGCCCTGCACACTTGGGAAGCATATACCTCATCCTCTGCTCCCCTAGGTGTGCTGAGTATCCCATATGTTCCCAGCAAAGGCCCCTGGATAGCTAATATCCAGAGAAGCTCTGCCATGAGAAGATGGGGTTTAGGATCACTGGGAATCTGCCTCACTTCAAAGTCTCTTGGGGAACATCACCTTCCCCCCGCCCCTGACTTACAGGGGAGCTCTGTTGCTCTTAGTCCAGTGCAGGATGACCTCACCTGGTGCACAGCAGAAAGAACCTTGGCCTCCTTGCCCCATGTTGGGGGAGGGTGGCTTAAGCCTGTGGGTTCACCCCACTCCCCACCAGGTTGGCCTAGGCTTGAGGGGTTGGCTGGTAACATAAGATGGGGCACCTGGGGAGGCAGGATGAAGCTATGTGTTGGCAGGCTGAGGCAACCAGTCTCCTACACCTTTTCAGAAGGATTTGACTGTGAGTTTTGAGATCCTGGAGAGATGAGTGCTGGCCTGTTACAAGACAGTTCTAACTGGCCCCCAGCACAGTAACCAGGCTGGGGTGGGAAGTTTCTGAGGGATCTATAACCTGTTTAGAACTTGTTCACAGGGCACCTAAAAGGGATGCATTTGTCCCTCCCCAACCCAATGTTGCCCAGGCTCTGGACTGGTCAGGCATGGAGCATCATACCTGAACTCAACTGGAATGAGCCTCTAGCTGTGACAGGTCCACTCTCAGAGAGCTTCCTTGCCAAGTTACATTTACCTTTAAGGATTACTCAGAGTTGAGGCAGTTTGCTCCCAAGCCCCAGAATCTTCCCTGGGCACAGAAGTTTGTCTCTCTCTTTGTGCATCTTCCCATCAGAATGGGCCTTTCCACAGGCCAGGAACCTTGAATGTCAACTCTGAGTAGGCAGGGCCAAGGCCAGTGAAGACTGCAGTGCTACTTGCATGCTGGTCAAAGAGTGGTAGTGAAAGTTCTGAACAAGGGGTTTATGTCATAGAACATCATTCTATAGATTAAGAGGCAGAGGTGAGGAGGCCTGACCATCCATCTTTCTAGTCATGTAGCACATATTTTTTAGCATATTATTTAAAATAAGTTTACCCTATGACACCAGTTCAACTTGGTACTTCTCATAGACAGAAAAAATTGGGAAAGCAGCAAATTTCTAAGTCCAAGAATATTTATTAAAAAGTCATTTTGAATAGTGAAAAAAAATGAAACAGTCGAAATATCTAAAAATAGGAAGGCAGTCAGATAAATGACAAAACAACCATGGATGAGGACCTACAAACCTTTTTGCAGCAGGTTATTGACCTGCAAAGGTTCACAGTTCATTGCCAAGTGTAAAGGAGAGCAGTCAAATAGTGTCCCCGCAGCTTCCTCAAAGAGTCATACCCAGGACTGCAGGAATGACTGAGAAATCACATACAACATTGAACATGAATGACAGGCATACAGTAACACTCCGTATTTTTCAGGAGTGTTTTGTTTGTCTTTAGTTTGAGTTTTTATTGATTGTATGATTAGAAAAATTATGCGCTATTCAAAAACCCAACAGCAAGTGAGAGATAGCGAGATTTTTTTTCCCCAAGGTCACTAGCTAGTGGGAGAATCAGGACGGGAGCTTAAGACCATGGCCTTTCTGTCCAGTGCTGGTTCCACTGGTCCTACTGGCTCAGTCAAGGACACAGAGCTTCCTTCTAACCCAGGGTTGAAATATGCTGTCCCTTTCCACTCTTACCAGACCTTCCCTTAGCAGAGAGACAAGGAATTAATAACACTATTTTCATGAATTCCTGAGAGTCTTGTTTTTACCGGATACCTACACTGAACATGATTAATTCTTCTGTTCATCCCATCTGAAAAACCTGTTTAAAATTTCCCAACCTGACACTCACTATGTGTCACTGTTTGTCATTTATGCACCTATTTGGATCTCACAGGTTTTTGCACACTCCTGGCTGAGATCATTTCTGGGATATTCTTCCTGAAGGGGCCTTGTTTCCCATTTTATTCACTAACTGTTTTTGCTAATGTATAAGAAAGCTTTGGTTAGTGAGTATTGGCTGTGAAACTGGCCAGTTTATGTGCCCTATCATATTGCATCCAGCCAGTGATGGCCCCCAACCCCAGCTCAACCTTAGAATATCCTAGAAAACTTATGAGATAAAGAGATCCCTGAAACCCCACCCTTGGAAAATGTGCTTCAGTTGGTCTGGGGCAGGTCCCTCGATCTTTAATGGAGGTGCTACACAGTTGTGAGGGTTGCAGACATTTCCCAAGCAGGCATCAGGACCCACCTAGGTGCACTTTAGTATCACTGCTGCATCTTCCATTTCAGGGCAACCCTCCCCCAGCTTGACCCAGAAGTTGCATTAAAATATATTTCCATGTGGATCTCTTGATTGATTTAGTTTGGCTCTTGGTGATACCTTTTGATCTCAATGTAAATGTCCTTATTCAGATCAGGGGAAATGTTCATCTGATACTCAGTTATTACAAGCACAAACACCTATGTGCATTCCACAGGACTTCCACCTGTCTCATCTTCATTATCACCTTTTCTCCTTAATTCTGGAACAATTTCAGTAATTTGTCTTCTGATTCACTGGTTTGGTTTTGTTCTTATGCCTACTTTAGTGTTCACTGTTTACAATACATTTTCAAGTAAAATTTCAGTTGGCCCTCAAACAATGCAGGGGCTAGGGGTACCAACCAATGCACAGTGGAAATTCACCTACAATTTTAGCCTCCCTCAAAAACTTACAACTAAAAGCTCACTGTTGACTAGAAGCTTAACCAATAACATAAGCAGTTGATTAATGAATATTTTGAATATGTATTATATACTATATTCTTATAATAATACCTAACTTTTCTTAATTTTTCCAGAATTTCTAAGCTATGCAGTTCCCTCCACAAGTTTTTTCAAACTGTTGGAAGCATCTTAAAAATTTTTCCAATATTTATTGAAAAAAAATCCATGTACAAGTGGACTCATGCAATTCAAACTCATGATGTTCAAGGGTCAGCTATAATTATATTTCATCTAAAAATAGTTGCATTTTCATGGTACACTGGTCTCTCAACTGGAGATTTCCAACATGTTCTCCTACTTATCGTTTTGCTTTGTTTTGTGGAAGAGACGATGTCTTGGCATCTGAGAATATTCTCCATTAACTCTTTTTTTAAAATATTTTATTTATTTATTTAAGAGGAGAACAGAGTGAGAGAGGGAACACAAGCTTGGGGGACAGGCAGAGGGAGAGGGAGAAGCATGCTCAATCCCAGGACCCTGGAATCATGACCTGAGGCAAAGGCAGATGTTTAACCAAAGGAGGCACCCAGGTGCCCCACCCAGGCCATTTTTCTCTATTAACTCTTACAGTTGAAATTTGTATTTGAATTATGGGACTTTTCCTATTTTCCATGATTTTTTTCCATCTATTCACTCTTAGAGGGTCTTGGGGACCATATGTTTATCCAGTACTGAAGGCTGATTTAGGTTGTCTCAAAAAGTTCTAGGTCCTTTTCATATCTTTTGGGGTCAGATGAAAAGAAGGAAAAGTTAATATATGTTGGACATCAGACATGGTCTTGGGGAAAATTCTAATTCTGGTGTTTTCTAGTTGTATCATTTTGTATACATAGCCTAACTTCTTTTTTCTTCTATGTCCTTATCTGTATCATGGGATCAATGTATATGAAATAATGCCTGCAAAACAAATAACATGGTTCCTGACTCCCTATAGAAAATCAATAATTGATGTTGGTTGTCATGGGTCATTGTTGATGTTGCTATTATTTCCTTCCTGTTCCAGGTAGGTATCTGATTCCTTTGGAACTTACCCTGTGTGCAGGTACAATTCAAACCAGAGGAGGAGCCTAAGTTCCACCTTTGGACTTACTACAATATCCTCTACATTTCCAGGTGTGCATTTGGGAGAAGGAAGAGCATAGTGTCCATGTCAAGGAGAATAAGCTAGTGGCAACAAAGAGGGAGGCAAACAAGAAACAGACACTTACTTATAGAGAACACACTGATGGCTACCAGAGGGAGGTGGGTAGGAGGATGAGAGAAGTAGATGACAGGGATTAAGGAGGGCACTTGTGGTGAACACCAGTAGTTGTATGGAGTGTTGAATAACTAAACTGTATACCTGAAACTAATATTACACTGTATGTTAACTGGAATTTTTTAAGGACTTTATTCATCTATTTGGGTGGGAGGGGGAGAGCACAAGCAGTGGGGAGTAGCAGAGAGAGAGGGAGAAGAAGACTCCCCAGTGAGCAGGGAACCAAACTTGGGACTCAACCCCAGGATCCCAGGATCATGACCAGAGCTGAAGGCAGATGCTTAACTGACTGAGCCACCCAGGCACCCCAATAAGTAGAATTAAAAACAAAACAAAACAAAACAGGGGGGAGGAGTCAAGATGGCGGAGAAGTAGCAGGCTGAGACTACTTCAGGTAGCGGGAGATCACCTAGATAGCTTATCTAAAGATTACAAACACCTAAAAATCCAATGGGAGATCGAAGAGAAGAAGAACAGCAACTCTAAAAACAGAAAATCAACCACTTTCTGCAAGGTAGGACTGGCAGAGAAGTGAATCCAAAGCGACGGGAAGATAGACCTCGGGGGGAGCGGCCGGCTCCTGGCGAGCGGCGGAGCAACGGAGCACAAAATTGGGACTTTTAAAAGTCTGTTCCCCTGAGGGACATCACTCCAGAGGCTTAACCAGGGTGAAGCCCAGGTGGGGTCAGCGTGGCCTCAGGTCCCTCAGGGTCACAGAAGGATCGGGGGTGGCTGAGTGTCGCAGAGCTCACAGGTATTAGAACGGGGAAGCCAGCTACAGAGACAGAGCCTAGGAGTGACTCTCAGCTCGGGGTTACCTTGAACCGGTCGCAGGCTCGGTCAGCTCGGAGCGCGGCCGGAGGCCAGGGTGGCGGGAGTCATTGGGCGCTGTTCTCTGGGGGCGCACTGAGGAGTGGGGCCCCGGGCTCTAGGCTCCTCCGGGCCAGAGACCGGGAGGCCGCCATCTTCATTCCCATCCTCCGGAACTTTTCGGAAAGCGCTCAGGGAGCTGATTACTCAGCCCGGCCCTGGGTAAGGGCGGTGCAACTCCACCTGGGGCAAAGACGCTTGAGAATCACTACAACAGGCCCCTCCCCCAGAAGATCAGCAAGAAACCCAGCCAGGACCAAGTTTACCTACCAAGGAGTGTAGTTTCAATACCAAGGAGAGCGGCGGAATTCCAGAGGAGGAGAAAGCAAAGCACGGAACTCATGGCTTTCTCCCCATGATTCTTTAGCCTTGCAGTTAATTTAATTTTTTTTTCTTTTCTTTTTCAATTTTTTTTTCTTCTTCTGCTAAATTTTTTGAACTTTTACCCTTTTCTTTTTTAAGATTTTTTTTAAAGATTTTTATTTATTTGTCAGAGAGAGAGAGAGCAAGCACAGGCAGACAGAGTGGCAGGCAGAGGCAGAGGGAGAGCAAGCACAGGCAGACAGAATGGCAGGCAGAGGCAGAGGGAGAAGCAGGCTCCCCACCAAGCAAGGAGCCTGATGTGGGACTCGATCCCAGGATGCTGGGATCATGACCTGAGCCGAAGGCAGCTGTTTAACCAACTGAGCCACCCAGGCGTCCCTCTTTTTTAACATTTTTTAACTAGTTTATCTAATATATATATTTTTTTTCCTTTTTATACTTTTTCTTTATTGGGTTTCTTTTTTTAATTTTTTTTTTCTTTCTTTCTGAACCTCTTTTTATCCCCTTTCTCCCCCACCCATGACTTGGGATCTCTTCTGATTAGGCTAAAGCATATTTTCCTAGGGTTGTTGCCACCCTTTTAGTATTTTACTTGATCCTTCATATACTCTTATCTGGACAAAATGACAAGGCAGAAAAATTCACCACAAAAAAAAGAACAAGAGTAAGTACCAAAGGCTAGAGACCTAATCAATACAGACATTGGTAATATGTCAGATCCAGAGTTCAGAATGACGATTCTCAAGGTTCAAGTTGGGCTCGAAAAGGGCATGGAAGATATTAGAGAAACCCTCTCGGGAGATATAAAGGCCCTTTCTGGAGAAATAAAAGAACTAAAATCTAACCAAGTTGAAATCAAAAAAGCTATTAATGAGGTGCAAAATGGAGGCTCTGACGGCTAGGATAAATGAGGCAGAAGAAAGAATCAGCGATATAGAAGACCAAATGACAGAGAATAAAGAAGCTGAGCAAAAGAGGGACAAACAGCTACTGGATCATGAGGGGAGAATTCGAGAGATAAGTGACACCATAAGACGAAACAACATTAGAATAATTGGGATTCCAGAAGAAGAGGAAACAGAGAGGGGAGCAGAAGGTATGTTGGAGAGAATTATTGGAGAGAATTTCCCCAATATGGCAAAGGGAACAAGCATCAAAATCCAGGAGGTTCAGAGAACCCCCCTCAAGATCAATAAGAATAGGTCCACACCCCGTCACCTATTAGTAAAATTGACAAGTCTTAGTGACGAAGAGAAGATCCTGAAAGCAGCCCGGGAAAAGAAGTCTGTAACGTACAATGGTAAAAATATTAGATTGGCAGCAGACTTATCCACAGAGACCTGGCAGGCCAGAAAGAGCTGGCATGATATATTCAGAGTACTAAACGAGAAAAACATGCAGCCAAGAATACTATATCCAGCTAGGCTATCATTGAAAATAGAAGGAGAGATTAAAAGCTTCCAGGACAAACAAAAACTGAAAGAATTTGCAAATACATAACCAGCTCTACAGGAAATATTGAAAGGGGTCCTCTAAGCAAAGAGAGACCCTAAAAGAAGTAGATCAGAAAGAAACAGAGACAATATACAATAACAGTCACCTTACAGGCAATACAATGGCACTAAATTCATATCTCTCAATACTTACCCTGAATGTTAAAGGGCTAAATGCCCCAATCAAAAGACACAGGGTATCAGAATGGATAAAAAAACAAAACCCATCTATATGTTGCCTAAAAGAAACTCATCTTAAACCTGAAGAAACCTCCAGATTTAAAGTGAGGGGGTGGAAAAGAATTTACCATGCTAATGAACATCAGAAGGAAGCAGGAGTGGCAATCCTTATATCAGATCAATTAGACTTTAAACCAAAGACTATAATAAGAGATGAGGAAGGACACTATATCATACTCAAAGGAACTGTCCAACAAGAAGATCTAACAATTTTAAATATCTATGCCCCTAACGTGGGAGCAGCCAACTATATAAACCAATTAATAACAAAATCAAAGAAACACATCGACAAGAATACAATAATAGTAGGGGATTTTAACACTCCCCTCACTGAAATGGACAGATCATCCAAGCAAAAGATCAACAAGGAAATCAAGGCCTTAAATGACACACTGGACCAGATGGACATCACAGATATATTCAGAACTTTTCATCGAAAAGCAACAGAATACACATTCTTCTCTAGTGCACATGGAACATTCTCCAGAATAGATCACATTCTTGGTCCTAAATCAGGTCTCAACCATTATCAAAAGATTGGAATCATTCCCTGCATATTTTCAGACCACAATGCTCTGAAGCAAGAACTCAATCCCAAGAGGAAATTTGGAAAGAACCCAAATACATGGAGACTAAACAGCATCCTTCTAAAGAATGAATGGGTCAACCAGGAAATTAAAGAAGAATTGAAAAAATTCATGGAAACAAACGATAATGAAAACACAATGGTTCAAAATCTGTGGGACACAACAAAGGCAGTCCTGAGAGGAAAATATATAGCGGTACAAGCCTTTCTCAAGACACAAGAAAGGGGGCGCCTGGGTGGCTCAGTGGGTTAAGCCGCTGCCTTCGGCTCAGGTCATGATCCCAGGTCCTGGGTTCGAGCCCCACATCGGGCTTTCTGCTCAGCAGGGAGCCTGCTTCCTCCTCTCTCTCTGCCTGCCTCTCTGCTTACTTGTGATTTCTCTCTGTCAAATAAATAAATAAAATCTTTAAAAAAAAAAAAAAAGAAACAAGAAAGGTCTCAGGTACACAACCTAACCCTACACCTAAAGGAGCTGGAGAAAGAAAAAGAAAGAAACCCTAAACCCAGCAGGAGAAGAGAAATCATAAAGATCAGAGCAGAAATCAATGAAATAGAAACCAAAAAAACAATAGAACAAATCAACGAAACTAGGAGCTGGTTCTTTGAAAGAATTAATAAGATTGATAAACCCCTGGCCAGACTTATCAAAAAGAAAAGAGAGAGGACCCAAATAAATAAAATCATGAATGAAAGAGGAGAGATCACAACGAACACCAAAGAAATACAGACAATTATAAGAACATACTATGAGCAACTCTACGCCAACACATTTGACAATCTGGAAGAAATGGATGCATTCCTAGAGACATATAAACTACCACAACTGAACCAGGAAGAAATGGAAAGCCTGAACAGACCCATAACCAGTAAGGAGATTGAAACAGTCATCAAAAATCTCCAAACAAACAAAAGCCCAGGGCCAGATGGCTTCCCGGGGGAATTCTACCAAACATTTAAAGAAGAACTAATTCCTATTCTCCTGAAACTGTTCCAAAAAATAGAAATGGAAGGAAAACTTCCAAACTCATTTTATGAGGCCAGCATCACCTTGATCCCAAAACCAGACAAGGATCCCATCAAAAAAGAGAACTACAGAACAATATCCTTGATGAACACAGATGCAAAAATTCTCGCCAAAATACTAGCCAATAGGATTCAACAGTACATTAAAAGGATTATTCACCACGACCAAGTGGGATTTATTCCAGGGCTGCAAGGCTGGTTCAACATCCGCAAATCAATCAATGCGATACAACACATTAATAAAAGAAAGAACAAGAACCATATGATACTCTCCATAGATGCTGAAAAAGCATTTGACAAAGTACAGCATCCCTTCCTGATCAAAACTCTTCAAGGTGTAGGGATAGATGACACATACCTCAATATTATCAAAGCCATCTATGAAAAACCCACCGCAAATATCATTCTCAATGGAGAAAAACTGAAAGCTTTTCCACTAAGGTCAGGAACACGGCAGGGATGTCCGTTATCACCACTGCTATTCAACATAGTACTAGAAGTCCTAGCCTCAGCAATCAGACAACAAAAGGAAATGAAAGGCATCCAAATCTGCAAAGAAGAAGTCAAACTATCACTCTTCGCAGATGATATGATACTATATGTGGAAAACCCAAAAGACTCCACTCCAAAACTGCTAGAACTTGTACAGGAATTCAGTAAAGTGTCAGGATATAAAATCAATGCACAGAAATCAGTTGCATTTCTCTACACCAACAACAAGACAGAAGAAAGAGAAATTAAGGAGTCCATCCCATTTACAATTGCACCCAAAACTATAAGATACCTAGGAATAAACCTAACCAAAGAGACTAAGAATCTATACACAGAAAACTATAAAGTACTCATGAAAGAAATTGAGGAAGACACAAAGAAATGGAAAAATGTTCCATGCTCCTGGATTGGAAGAATAAATATTGTGAAAATGTCTATGCTACCTAAAGCAATCTACACATTCAATGCAATTCCTATCAAAGTACCATCCATTTTTTTTCAAAGAAATGGAACAAATAATCCTAAAATTCATATGGAACCAGAAAAGACCTCGAATAGCCAAAGGAATATTGAAAAAGAAAGCCAAAGTTGGTGGCATCATAATTCCGGACTTCAAG
The DNA here is from genome assembly GCF_902655055.1 of Lutra lutra. Classification (NCBI taxonomy): domain Eukaryota; kingdom Metazoa; phylum Chordata; class Mammalia; order Carnivora; family Mustelidae; genus Lutra; species Lutra lutra. The sequence goes on along the minus strand of NC_062280.1, from coordinate 114,006,146 downwards.
CTCTATTACAAAGCTGTCATCATCAAGACAGCATGATACTGGCACAAAAACAGACACATAGACCAATGGAACAGAATAGAGAGCCCAGAAATAGACCCTCAACTCAATGGTCAACTAATCTTCGACAAAGCAGGAAGGAATGTCCAATGGAAAAAAGACAGCCTCTTCAATAAATGGTGTTGGGAAAATTGGACAGATGCAGAAAAATGAAATTGGACCATTTCCTTACACCTCACAAGAAAATAGATTCAAAATGGATGAAGGACCTCACTGTGAGAAAGGAATCCATCAAAATCCTTGAGGAGAACACAGGCAACAACCTCTTCGACCTCAGCCGCAGCAACATCTTCCTAGGAACATCGCCAAAGGCAAGGGAAGCAAGGGCAAAAATGAACTATTGGGATTTTATCAAGATCAAAAGCTTTTGCACAGCAAAGGAAACAGTTAACAAAACCAAAAGACAACTGACAGAATGGGAGAAGATATTTGCAAACGACATATCAGATAAAGGGCTAGTGTCCAAAATCTATAAAGAACTTAGCAAACTCAACACCCAAAGAACAAATAATCCAATCAAGAAATGGGCAGAAGGCGTGAACAGACATTTCTGCAAAGGAGACATCCAGATGGCCAACAGACACATTGAAAAGTGTTCCACATCACTCAGCATCAGGGAAATACAAATCAAAACCACAATGAGATATCACCTCACACCAGTCAGAATGGCTAAAATTAACATGTCAGGAAATGACAGATGCTGGCGAGGATGCGGAGAAAGGGGAACCCTCCTACACTGTTGGTGGGAATGCACGTTGGAGCAACCACTCTGGAAAACAGCATGGAGGTTCCTCAAAATGTTGAAAATAGGACTACCCTATGACCCAGCAATTGCACTGCTGGGTATTTACCCTTAAGATACAAACGTAGTGATCCGAAGGGGCACATGCACCCGAATGTTTATAGCAGCAATGTCTACAATAGCCAAACTATGGAAAGAACCTAGATGTCCATCCACAGACGAATGGATAAAGAAGATGTGGTATATATACACAATGGAATACTATGCAGCCATCAAAAGAAATGAAATCTTGCCATTTGCGACGACGTGGATGGAACTAGAGGGTATCATGCTTAGCGAAATAAGTCAATCGGAGAAAGACAACTATCATATGATCTCCCTGATATGAGGGATAGGAGATGCAACATGGGGGGTTAAGGGGATAGGAGAAGCATAAATGAAACAAGATGGAATTGGGATGGAGACAAACCATAAGTGACTCTTAATCTCACAAAACAAACTGAGGGTTGATGGTGGGAGGGGGGTTGGGAGGGGGGTGGGATTATGGACACTGGGGAGGGTATGTGCTATGGTGAGTGCTGTGAAGTGTGTAAACCTGGTGATTCACAGACCTGTACCCCTGGGGATAAAAATATATGTTTATAAAAAATAAAATTAATAAAAATTTAAAACAAAACATATATATATATATATATATATATATATATATATATATATATATTAGTGAATTTTTATTTCACCACCACAATATTTTATTTAAACTTAACAGCTTATATTGATAACAAAAAGCACACCCTTACAAGCAGATGGTCTCTTTCACTATTCCCCACACACAGGGCTTTAGCTCTGTTTGGGGCCTAATAACCACCCCCCATCTCCTGGCCCAGGGGATGAGGGACAGAGGACATGGTTGCTTTAGGACCTGCACTAAAGGAGTTGTGTGAGTACAGGCCTCTGCCTTTTCATTGTCTCTGATCCTGCATTTTCATGTGATCAAAAGTGACCTCAACATTTTTCCTCCTCATGTGGAATTTAATTTGCTAACTGTGGTTTTATATAGTGCAAAATGAAGATGCTGTGTCTCTTATCTTGCAAGAAAAAAAATCCAGTTCCTCACCTATGTGGGGAGTATGGCTTCAACTGATATGTTAATGTAAGAGGATACAGTCCTGGATTGATGGCAGTACTTCTAAATATACACTGTGTGTGGCCCAGATCTGACTGCTGGAAGCTCTGATGTCAAATAAAATAGGATAAGGATGGGAGAGGGAAGCCAGATCACAGATTTTCTTTCCAACCAAAGGGCGGAAGTCAGCAAAATTTTGTTGCCTCCAAAGAAGGGAAAAGGTACATCATTCCATAGCTTGAAAAAGAGAAACCAGGTTTAAAAAAATTAGAGTGCTTTAGCTCTGCAGGATTCTTACTCTTCCCTACAACCAGAGGCCAAACTGGACAAAGAAGTTTTAAAAATTCCACGAGTTCTCTCATGCCCCTAAATTTGGAGAGAAGGTGATTATGGAGTAAATAAACCAACATGGAAAGTATAAAGGTCAACCATAGATAGGGGAGGGAACCCCACCTGTCACCCTTCTGGCTCTCAGAGAGGCAGGAAGAAGTCTGAGATTCCCTTTAACTGAGGGTTGCCTGCTGAATGCCCCAAGAGTATGGCACCATAGGAATGGGGCAAAAGAACAAAAGTATACAAAGCATAATTCAGCCCTGGAATGGAGTCTCTGAGAGGAAGACAGTTCATATCAGAATAGGCAAAAAGACTGTCAAGGAAAATTTCCCCAATGATTTAGAGCAAATGGAGTTAAGGATGAGGCAGAGAGACAGAAATGACATGTCAACGACACAAATGTACCTCAGAAGTTATGTAAAGGGAGGAAAGCACATAGCATGCTAAGGTTAGATGAAGAAAGTGGTCTAAGTGAAAATAAAGCCAGAAGACAAAGAGAATATTCCTGTAAGTCCTTCACACCAGAAAAGACCACACAAAAATATGAATGAGTTAAAAGATAAGATTAAAATGCAGAGAATGTTTTAAAGAGAACTTTTAAAAAATTAAGTACCAAAGCAACATTATTAACAAAACTACCTTGAAAACAAGCTAGATAGTCGGTTAGGGTCACAGAGGAGAGTGGGTTCAAGGTGACCTTCACATTAAACCGATCAGGGAAAGGACAGCAGAAATGGAGGGCATGCAAAGGAGAGACAAGACATGATGAACTGGTATCCCTGAAGTGGAAACCCCACGAAAGGGACAGGTATTTTTTTTTTTAATATAATGAAAGTTTTCTTGAACAAACATGGACTGAAATCAATCTAAAAGGTGAACCCCATGCCAGGAAATATTAATACAGAATGAATGCCATTGAAATACTTCCTGGCTAAGTCAATAAACATGAAGGACTGAGGCTCATTTGAAGCATTCAGTCATCTGATGCAAGGGAGAAAGATTTTAGGCCGGGGGTGGATCATTCAGACTGATCTCAGGCTGCTCCACAGTAGCCTCCAGAGTTAAAATACAGTGGAATGGAAAGAAAGTTCCAAGAGCAATAAAATGTTACTCATGAGTATTATACCCAGCCATGCTGGCTCATAGGGATAACAACTACAGATAAAACTACCAAAAATAGGCTGTATCCCTGAGACAGTAAAAGAAAATCACAGCCCACTAGCATGAACAAAGAAGGGATATGTAGGCCCAGGCAACACCTAAAACCAGAGAACAAAGGTGAAAATGATACATTTCATATCATGCATATTGTACCACACAATAGCAGATAAATGATGTGGGAAAGAAGCCACCAACAGAGGATATAGTGTGTAGACTAAGAACTTCCAAGGGAAAGAAAACATTGTTTACTCAGGCAAGTTTCCCTTTGATTACTAAAGTCACACACAATCTTGGGCTAGCAGTGATTTCAGAATCCAACATCTCCAAGACCTTGATAGGAGACAGGGGAGAGGAGGGCCACTCAATGATAAAATCCAGTCAAGCAAGCAGATAAAACAAAGTAAAAACTCAGCCAGGGAGTGAGAGGTGTTGTTATGAAAAGAACTCATGAGTATAGAATCCACTTATGTAGAAGACTAAACAACAGTGGGCATAGTGCTACATAATAGAATGTAAATGCCATTCATCGTGCAAACATTACCAACACAGATCCAGAGAAGTGATGGAAGAAAGTATAAGAATGCAGATTTCCCCACCATTTTTCATGGAGAATAATTAATGTTTTCTTAAGTTTAATTCCATGAGGCATGGAGCTAAAACATAAAGGCTTCAACCGCTTAATGGTTTTCATATTCTTGATCTCAGAGAGCTCTTTTATAAAATAATACCTTTGGTGGAGGCAACATTTATTTGAAGATCCCAATGCCTTTCATTTAAATATCACCCATATTCTTTTCTTAAATTGAAGTAAAATTTAATAAAATATCCTATATTGAAAATAGTAGATGTCATTAATCCCGTTTTTATTGAAAGATATTCCTTTGTTTATCTACACTTCCAGCTTTCATAATCAATGCAGTTAGATATCTGAGGTGAGGGTCACTTGACTCTGAGATGCTTATTGCTGAGCAGTTGAATCTGGGGTAGTTTTTAAAACTTTCTTTTTTGGTATTATTCTCATTCTTTGTAATGAGTAGGCTTCATTTTTATTAGATCAATACAATTTGAGAAAATGAATAAAAAGGAAATAAAATGTTTAAAAATGAAGACAAATACAAATTTCTATAATATATACTTTTTGTTTTTTCAGACTTTGCAAAAAAAGTTTAAATGTCCTGCTAGATAAGGGAAACATTTTTTCCTCCCATGTCTGAAGAAGTCAGGTGTGTAGTGGCTAAGTGGTTCAGCCACATGTCCAGGGCGCAGCACTGGTTGCAGGTGAGTTACAGTGACCTAGCTGGGGTCACCATGGAGGCTCTGTTCCATGTGTCCCCCAACCTGAAGGTGCCCCATCCAGGCATGCTCTCATGGCAGAGGCAGCAGCATCAGGATACAAAAGCCTAGTCACACAAGTAGTTCTTTATGCCTCTTATTGCAACAAATCTAATAACATCCAGGCCAACAAGGTCAAGTGGTAGAGAAATATACCCTGCCTATTTAGCTGGAGGAAATTGTGAAGGTCACATGGTAAAATTCGTATACACGACGAGTGATAGAGAATTGGTTTCAGTATAATGTGGCCAGGCTGTTTCTGTTCTGTTTTGCAACTGAACTCAACAATTGAGCCAGTGTTAGTCCCTACACCTTCCTTCCAGTAAGATCTCTTCACACCAAGAGGGAATCCCAATGCCTCCCTCATGCATTTACCTAGAAACAGGAAATGCAGAGATTTTTATTTCAGAAAGTTTAGCTAGAAGCTACCAGCTTCTTTGGTCCAGGAAAATGATAAGAAGCAGTGAACCCCAGCTTAGGCAAAAAAGAACATTTACAGAAGCAGTGAACCCAAGCTTAGGCAAAGAAGAACAATCCAAAGGTTTCAGGGAAAAGATTTCACTTCAAATGAAGAAAGCCAGGAAAAACCCTAAAACAGATAAGGCTACACAGTTCCTTCAGTGGCTGGTTGTGAAGCCACGTGCATCAGAGACTTTAGGGTGAAGCAGGGACAGGTCTCCAGCTAGGATTGCCATTTTGAGGGGACAATACTGATATTTCATTCCCTGAATAACTTCATGGCCACTTTGAACCCATGTGTCAGTAAACTGATGGGAAACTAGGTGCAACAGTGAGTTCTACTAAACCATACAACTTTAGATAATAAAGGTCACTCCTCTAGGGAGTGACCAGGGACAGGTTGTCTGAAATATCCTGACATGGCTGCTAGTCATACATAACCTAAGTCTTGTAAGACAGAAAGAATTTTAGACACGGGGTAATATGTCAGCACATTTCTCAACACACAAACACACACACAGGCACACACAGAGTTTTATACTAGGTTTTATTCTCAGTCTTATGGCTTATGTGCCACAGAACATGTGGATTGGTCATCTAACTTTTCTGAATTTCAGTGTCAATCATCTGTAAAATGGGCATAATACAATAACACAATAATCCCTTCACAGGGTTATTCCAAAATTCAAATGAGATGCTGTTCTAAACTGGCATATGGTTAGCCCTCAACTGATGGTAGCTACTGTGATTATTCATAAACAGTTGCCAGGGTTAGAGGAAGGACATGGCAAAGATGGGAAGAGCAATGCATGCTGTCAACCAAGAAAGAAAGAATTCACTGAAAATTTTAGCAAGCAGGAATTTATTTGGGGAAATAGAATTATAATTCAGGAGACACACATTCAGGTAGAAAGCCAAATTGCATTCCAAAAGAGACAAAGAGGTGGCAGAGTAAGGGGGAAAGGTCATGAGTGCAGTTCTCATTCAGGTCCTCTATGCACAACAGGGATTGAAACTGGATTAACTAGATTGGTTGGACTAATATGCCAATGAGGGATTGGGGGTTGTTAAACCATATTGTCTCCTTTCCTAGTGAAGGATGCTCATGATTCAGGTGTCATGATGATGAAGGAATTAAGTCCAGGCTGAGGGTTTGCAGCTGGCAAAAAGTTTTTGTTGTTTTTTTTTTAAAGTCCATGGTTTCTTCTATGAGGACTTGCATAAATTCCCCCTCCTTTATGACCTCCTGACCCTATTTTTAAAAAGAGACTCTCTTAGCTAGGCTTGCTTGCTCCATTTTAAAATCTCCTTTTACAATGTTAATATAGCCTCTTTTGGGATTCACTATTTGCTTGGAGACTACTTCAATTTCTCTGTGTCTCCATGTGCTTGTTCTCAGGGAAGCTAAAGGGAGCTGTCCCTGCCTTCTTCAACCTCTGCTACATTCTGATGCATTTAAAGAACAATTAAGCCGTGACAACTCAGTGATGAATAACTATGCTCTCTGCTAATCTTGTCACTTTGGGCACTGGCTAGAGACACAATTAATACAATACGGTTGAACAGCTTACACATTAATAACTTGCCCCGGCAAAGGTGACAGGGCTGAGAGAATTGCGTCTTCATTCCCCACCTTCCTGGGGCTTTCCCAGTGAAAGCCAAGCCCCACTGTCCTCATGCCCCACAGCCTCCACACCTGGGCCTCTAGCTGCTGGGTGGAAGGGATTTATAGGAGACTTTCTAAGGTGATGTGTCAGGGCTCAAGGTCAATGATTTGAAGAGTGCAGCTTAATAACATGTTGCACTTTGAGCTCACCCTCAACCTCAAAAAGAACTTGTCTTCTGCAATAGTAATGGGCTCCAGTGGTTGGTGCTTCTCAGGTATTCGCTCATACTAACCTTACAGCAGCCTGGGCACAAATGCATCCCAACAGAGGGCTCATCCCTGCCAGCTAGGCAGGATAAAAACTTCCACTTTTCTGTGCACACACACTTCTTTGTATGAAGACTTGTCATTTTAAATTTCATTATAAAATTTCAAAACAACAGAACTATATTATGCATTTTTCTTTTTAGTGTTCAGCAATATTTCAGAAATATTGTCAGTCCACATGGACCTACATCATTCTGTTTAATGTCTGCATCATACTCCAGAGTAGTAGATGTTATATTGTTTCAAATTTTCCCTTTATATAAAATGCTGGAATAAGCACCTTTGTGTGTATGTCTTTATATGTATATAAAAGCTTTCTTTTCTTTAAAGGCTAAAGTCCTAGAAGCGAAATTTCTTCATCAAAGGGTATATGCATTTACATTTGAACAGATTAACAAATTCATTCCCTAGAAGCTTCACCAACCTGCATATAGCAATGCCTATTTCTCCACATTCTTGCCAAGAGTGGATATTATTAGTCTTTTTATTTTTTGCAAAACAGAACACAAAATACAGTGTTATGGTTTAAATGTACATTCCCCTTGAGGTTGGGCATCTGTTCATATGTTGTTCTTTATCTGTGAATTTCCTGTTAATATCCTTTGCCCATTTTTCTTTTCAATTATTTGCATTTTCCTTATCTGTTCTTAGAAGATCTTTATATATTTATAAATAGTAATCTCTAACCTGTTAAATATTGTTTCCCAGAAGTTTGTCATTTGTCAATTTATTAATGGCTCTTTCTTCTCTTTTGGAAGTTATTCTTAGTTTCTGGTCAAATTGTCTATAAATTCTTTATAGAAAGTAGTTTATGTGTTGCTCCCTGAAATATTTTATACGGTCTCTTAGTTTTTCCCCTAATATGTGTACTTTTAAAAATGGTTCTTTAATGCAGCTGATTTATTTACTGTACAGCATGATTTATTTACTGTACGGTATTTATGTTTCCAAATGTGTAGTCAATTGCTCCAATAGTGTTTATTAAAATGCCATATTTCCCCACTAATTTGAGGTGTTATTTAATCACAGATTCAGTTATAGATTACCACAAATCTTTAACTCTACTGTAAAATTTACTTTCCTATTCAATTAATCAGTTGATTGAGTCTTGTGCATGTATTATAATGCTGCAATAATTTATTAGCTTAATATAGACCTTTTGTTATTTGTTAATCTTCTATGTCAAATGTTCTATTGGTTATACTTGTGCATTTTCTCCTCTATTTGAATTTCCATGAAAAATACAGAAGTGAAATGAAAATTTTTGTTATGTTCTTCAAGTTAATGGGAAGAGGATAACATATTAATATTGAATTTTCCATCTAGATACATAGTGTCTGTTTATTTAGATTTTTTTTAATGACATACACTCAAGTTACATAATTTTGAAATTTTCTTTTTATACATCTTGCATATTTCTCATAAGGTTTACATAGAATGATTTTGTTTTGTATTGTGAAATGCATGGATATTTTTCACTTTCATTTTTTAATTTACTATTGCTGATATCAAGCAAAGCATTCCATTCTTATACACTCATTTGTACTTAGCTGATTTACCAAATTCATCTTCTTGATTATCTTAATATATAGATGTGTGTAAATGTTGTTTCCTCTTTCCAACACTATATTTCATTTTTAAAACTTTTTCAACTTCTTGTTTGGTCATGCTCAACATAATGATAACAGCAGGGATTCTGGTCCCATTCCTGTCCTTAATGATAATGCAGTACCATACAAGGTAATGCTTGCTATATGTTTCTGTTAAGTGTCCTTTATTGAACAATTCCATTCATAGCCCAAGCCTATTAAATGTGTTTTTTTTAATCAGAAATGATAACTGAATTTTATTGAATATTTTATCAAATTATCAAATTTTATCAGAAATAAAAGTGATCAAATGATTGTTTCTCTGCTAATGGTTAATGTGGTGAATTATCTAAAAAGTTTTCCCTGTATAAAAGAATCCATTAATAATGAGAATATTAATACTGGACTTTAATTTATCACTTATGTCCCAGCCACCATCTTAAATACCATACCAAGAATACCATGTATCATTTTATGTATTTACCTATTATGACATGTTATAATTTTAATGCAGTGTTGGATATAGTTTGTTTATACAGTAATGGGGTCTATGTCCTAAAGTGGTTGGGTTTTGGTTTTGGGTTTGGTTTTTCACTGCCCTCATTGAGGGAGTTTTCAGCCTCACAGAATAGAGAAACTTCTTAATATTTTCTATTCTCTATGCTCTGGGACTTTTTGTTAATATACATTTCATCTTTTTTTTTAAGATTTTTTATTTATTTATTTGACAGAGAGAGATCACAAGTAGACAGAGAGGCAGGCAGAGAGAGAGAGAGAGAGGGAAGCAGGCTCCCTGCTGAGCAGAGAGCCCGATGCGGGACTCGATCCCAGGACCCTGAGATCATGACCTGAGCCGAAGGCAGCAGCTTAACCCACTGAGCCACCCAGGCGCCCCACATTTCATCTTTTTACTCAAGGTTTGGTTTTTTTCTTAAATCCCCTATAAACCTGTCAAGATATGTTGACCTTTTTAGAGTTCTGTTTTTGTATCACTTTAGAATTTTCTATTGTTGGTTTTTCTATTGTTTCTAAATTCATTTTTGGTTGTTACATACTCCTGGGAAACCATTTATATAATCCATATTTTCTTTTTTTTCAGCTCTATTGAGGTGTAGTTGGCAAATGAAATTTTCATATATTTGAGGTGCAAAACAAATACAATGTAATGCTAAATTGACATGATTAAAATATTATAAAAGAATCACAAAAATTAAGCTAATTAACCCCACCATCATCTAACATAAACATTTGAGGTGTATTTGAAAACACTTAAGATATACTCTCAGAAAATATTCAAGCATGCAATACTGTATTATTAACTATAGTCATTATTTTATACATTAGAACCTCAGAATTCATCATTTTTTATCTTTTTTTTTTTTAGATTTTATTTATTTATTTGACAGAGAGAAATCACAAGTAAGCAGAGAGGGAGGCAGAGAGAGAGGAGGAAGCAGGCTCCCTGCTGAGCAGAAAGCCTGATGTGGGGCTCAAACCCAGGACCTGGGATCATGACCCGAGCCGAAGGCAGTGGCCCAACCCACTGAGCCACCCAGGTGCCCCAGAATTCATCATTTTTTAAATGAAAGTTTGTACGTTAAATGTTAATTCCTCATTTCCCCAACCTCCAACCCTAGATGCCACTATTCTACTCTCTAATTCTATGAGTTCAACTTTTTAGATTCCACATATTAAGTGAGATCAGGCAGTATTTATCTTTCTGTGTATGGCTTTTTTCACTTAGCATCATGCTTTCCGGCTCCATCCATGTTGCCAATGATAGAATTTCCTTCCTTTTTAGGGTTGAATAATGTTCCATTGTATATATAAACTATATCACTTATACATTCATCCACCAACAGATACATAGCGTATTCCCATATGTTGGCTGCAAAGACTATGGGAGTGCTGAGATCTCTTGGAGATGCCTGTCTCATTACCTTTGGATATATATACAGAAGGGAGATTCTTGGATCATGGTACTTCTTTTTTTTTTTTAAGATTTTATTTATTTATTTGAAAGGGAAAGAGAGAGGTAGTGAGAGAGCATGAGCAAGGGTTGGGGGGAGAGGGAGAAGCAGGGTTGCTGTTGAGCAGGGAGTGCAACACAGGACTCAATCCAACCCTGGGATCATGACCTGACCCAAAGGCATATACTTAACTCACAGAGCCAGCCGGGCACCCTAGATCATTGTATTTCTACTTTTAATTTTTTGAGGAACCTCCATACTGTTTTCCACACTGGCTGCACCAGTTTGTATTCTCACCAACAGTGCATGAGTGTTCCTTTTTCTCCACATCCTCATCCTTGCCAACACTGTTGTTCCTCATGTTGTTGATTTTAGCCATTCTGACAGGTATAAGTTGATATTGTGGTTTGATTTGCATTTCCCTGGTGATAAGTGCTGTTGAATATCTTTTCATGTATCTGTTGGCCATTTGTATGTCTTCCTTGGAGAAATGTCTATTCAGATTGTTTATCCAATTCAAGTTATTTGGGGTTTTTTTTGTTTTGTTTTTGGTTTGGGGTTCTTGTTTTGTTTTGTTTTGTTTTTGCTATTAAGTTTTATGTGTTCCTTATATATTTTGGACATTAGCCACTTATCAGATACATTTTGCAAGTATTTTCTCCCATTTCATACATGCCTTTTATTTTGTTGATTGTTTCTTTGCTGTGCAGAAGCTTTTTAGTTCGCTATGAACCTACTTTTTATTTTTGCTTTTGCTGCTTGTGTTTTTGGTGTAAATTTAAAAAAAAAAAAAAGAACCCTGCCAAGACCAATCTCAAGGAACTTTTTCTCCATGTTTTCTTCTAGAAGTAAGTTACAAGTATTACATTTAATTCTTTAATTCATGTCCAGGTAAATTTTTCTGTGTGGTATAAAACAGGGCTCCAATTTCATTCTTTTGCATGTGGATATCCAGTTTTCCCAACATCATTTATTGAAGAGACTGTCCTTTCCCTATTGTGTTTTCTTGGCTCCCTTGTTAAAAATTAACTGACTGTATATATATGGATTTGTTTCTGGGTTCTCTATTCTGTTCATTGTCCTATTGTATCTATGTATAAAGATTTACATGTCTCAAATCTTAAGTTGACCTATTTCAGTATTTTTTATTTTCTTATAAATAGAGACAAGGTTTTATCTTTTTTTTCTGAGTTCTTCTTTAGCTATATCGGGAAATTTTTTTGTGTGAGATATACTCTAAGTTTGGTTTGTAATTTTAGTTTTGATGTCTTTCTTAACACAAGACTAGATATATTTTATACTTTTTTGCAGTTAATTTCTAATCTTATTGAATTATGGTAAAACAAGATGGTCTGAATGAGCTGATTTTTGATAACTGAGATTTTTAGAGTTCAGTTTCATAACATGTGCAATTTTGTGAATGACCTATGGATTTAGAAAAGAGTGCACATTTTATGGGAAACAAATATAGATATATATATATAGATATAAATATGTTCATAGTCTATTCATGCAAACACAAACATGACAAAACTTATTATATTATTATATTTTTTAAATCCTCAACTGCCTTCATTATTTTTGTATGTTTATTTCTATGTGAAATATATTGTATGCCTTATAATTATGGTTTATAGTTTGTGTTTCTATCTGGTTTTGTTGTGTCTTGAAGCTATGCTCTGAATGCATAAATTGCTAACTCTCATTTCCTATTGTAGGGTGGGAGATGATGTTTCTTGGTTACTTCTATGAGTTGCTGTCTGTTAGCAGTTGTGGAAGCTACAGCCTGGCTCACTGCTCAAATCCCGGTGTTCTTCTGCCCAGAGAGAATAGGGAGATCTACTTCATACTTAGGAATTTAAATCATTTTTTGTCTAATATTAATATTATTACACCACATTAATTTCTGTTAATGTTATCCTGCTGCAATTTTTCTAAGAGTTATTTCTAACTCTTGTCATGTTGTTTTGTTTTAGGGATGTTTCTAGTAAACTTCGGGCTGATAGTATTTATCTTTTAATAGGGAATTTACCTTATTCATATTAATTATGATAATCCATGTGTTTGTATTTATTATTATCATTTTATGTTTTCTATTCAACAAGGTTTTGTTGTTGTTGTAATTTTTCCATTTTTATTTCCTGCCTTTGTTGAATTGATTCAATTTTCTTTGTCAATATTTTCTTCGTCAATATTTTCTTCTTATAATTCAGAATTTATTCATCTTCTCATGGTCACACAAATTTTTGACAATATACATATTGTTCTATTGTTTTCTAAAGAAAACCAACATCTTTATCTTTATATATGGAATTAATTTTATAGTCAACTATTATTTTATACTCAATTTTATTTTTTTAAGGATTTATTTATTTATTTGTCAGAGAGAGGGAGAGAGAGAGCGCGCACAAAGCAGGGAGAGCAGCAGGCAGAGAGAGAAGCAGACTTCCCCCTGAGCAAGGACCCTGATGTGGAACTCGATCCCAGGACCCTGGGATCATGACCTGAGTTGAAGGCAGACACTTTACCAGCTGAACCACCCAGGCATCCCTATACTCAATTCTATTTTAATAGTTTCTTTGTTTCCCACTCTTTCTTAACTGCCATTTCTCCTTCTAGGATACTGAAAGAAACTATTATTTCTTCTATTCTCTTCACAGCCCTCTGACACCAAAGGTATGGATTTTCCACCAAGCAATTCTCCAGTTCTTGGCAGAAGAATTGACTGGTGTCCCAGACTGGGTATCCCACAATTTAACTCAATTCTGACCTAATCACCTACAGTTAAAGCTGACCCCTCAGATTAAAGACTCAGTTCTACAAGGCTGCACCCCACTTCATATGCCAATCACAAGTCTTGGTTATCACCTGTGCTTCTGGCCAACCAGCTATAAATCAAGGGTCCCCATGACCTCCTCCTCAGGTTAAATAATTTGCTAGAATGTCTCTCAGAACCCAGGGAAACATTATATTTCCTATTGTCAATTTACTATAAAAGGATCTAGTCAAGTGGAAGAGATGCATATGACAAGGTTTGGGGGAGGAGGTTCTGGATGCACCACTATCCCAACACATGGATATGTTCACCAACCCAAAAGATCTTGGAATCCCTTTGATTAGAATTTTTTTTTTCTTTTTTTTTTAATTTTTATTTTTTAATTTTATTTTTTTAATTTTTTATTTATTTTCAGCATAACAGTATTCATTGTTTTTGTACCACACCCAGTGCTCCATGCAATCCGTGCCCTCTCTAATACCCACCACCTGGTTCCCCCAACCTCCCACCCCCCCACCTCTTCAAACCCTTCAGATTGTTTTTCAGAGTCCATAGTCTCTCATTGTTCACCTCCCCTTCCAATTTCCCCCAACTCCCTTCTCCTAACTCCCCATGTCCTCCATGCTATTTGTTACGCTCGACAAATAAGTGAAACCATATGATAATTGACTCTCTCTGCTTGACTTATTTCACTCAGCATAATCTCTTCCAGTCCCGTCCATGTTGCTACAAAAGTTGGGTATTCGTCCTTTCTGATGGAGGCATAATACTCCATAGTGTATATGGACTACATCTTCCTTATCCATTTGTCCGTTTTTATGCATGCTTCATTATGTAGGCACAATTGACCAAATCATGGACTATTAGTGAGTTATTAACTCAGAGCCTCCAGCCTTTCTCTGTTCCCTAGGGTGGAGGGTGCAGGGAGCTGTGCTGAGACTTCCAACCCTCTAAGCTTATGATTCGTTCCCCTAGCAATCAGTCCCATCCTTCAGAGGTTTCCAAGAGTCATCTTATTAACATAAATACAGGTGTGGTTGGTAGAGGCTCGTTATGAAAAACAAAAGATGCTCCTTCACCTTCATCACCCCAGAGCCTGGTTTACTATGGCCATTCGGTCTCTCTAACCTAAATATTTGACAGGCATTCTCTGAAGAGAGTCTACTCACTAAGAATATAGTTCCAAATAGAGCAAAAGCAGATAATGCTGTTTTATGCCCGAATTCCAAACTACCACCCTGTAATTTACAACAACACATAAGTTCTGGCCCTGAAAAGTGCAAGGTTCCCGTCCCATATCACTCCTATGCACCTACTGTGCAGGAGGAAAGGGGATGTCACGTCTGTCTGAGTATTGACATCCACCAGATGCTTGCACTCTGGCTTTGCAGGTGACTTCCTGTCAGTTTGAGGTGCGTGAATAAGAATGAAGTCCACATCACAAGTCCAGTTTCTAGACCATCTCAGCTGAACACAGATCTTGAAAAAGAGACCCCCCCCCATTGGGGTGACCTCTTCTACAATTACCCCAACCCATTACCACATAGCCTTTAAGACCAGGCCCACAAAGTAGATGAAGGCAAGTTTCCTTCTGGTTGGTTGTGTGGAAAAATTTAAAATGCTATTGAGATATTAAACTTTTTGCTTAGGATGATGGCTAACTCATCCATCATACAGATTAGGCTGCTCTCCTAACTCCAAATGTCACTTTCCTTCCAGGGCATGAATAGATATTTCCTCTTCTCAGAGTGCCTGATCCTTCCTGTTAAGCCACACAGATTCTCCCCCAGGTTTTTATGAATCATTCAGTGCCATGTTTATCCACCAAGTCTTCTGGAAATGATCCAGCACATACTCACTTGTCTTAATTTCTGAAATATTCACACACTTCTTAAAAAATTCCTACCTCATGTTCACTTGCTATAAATATCTGCCACTAAAGAGTAAGCTCCCTGAAAGCAAAGACCTTGTCAATCATCTTTTTTTCTACATATTCAACATCAAGCATGGCCCCTGGTGAAGAATAGACTTCAGTATGTTTTGCATAGGGATATGGATATCCTGATGTAGAGAACAAAGTCAAGAGTTCAATGTTAAACACAAATCAGGAGATACAGAAGTCTAGATAAAAGACACTTTGGCAGAAAAAGGGCCGAGTAGTCTGGAAAAGCCCCTCACCATGCCTCCATGTAATTTCTCTACTGTATTTACAGGCCTCACACAGAAGGGCTCTGAACCACCTTGCTGTCCTTTACTTCTCCCACCACTCATATTTGGTTCACCCTTGAGTATTCACTTATTACAGGAGCAAACATTGTTAACATGTTCACCTATCACCATCCCCAGAAATACCACATTCATTTTGCCCTAACAGGAGTATGTAATTGTCATGTCTCCTCAGTTCTTGCTGCTCCATTCCCAAAGCCAATCGGGTACTTAAAGGAAACCATATTATAGCATCCTGCATCTGCTACCAATAGGTACTTATATCATTGCTTGTTTCCCTCCAGTTTATGAGCAATGAGAAGGCATTGAATGACTGTGTTTTTTGTTTGTTTGTTTTGTCTTTGCATCCCAATAGCATGGCATGATGGTCTCCAACGCAATACCTGGGAAAGCGCCTCAACCATCTTATTGGCATTAAACAAATATCTCTTGGGTGGAGAGAAGGAGTCTGGTATAATAGTCATTCTCAAGATAAATTTTTAATTGCTTATCCCACATTTATGTCCAGAAAAGTCTTCAATAATTCCTTTACCTGGGTTCACCAACATTGGTCAGGGCTCACTGATTTGCTTCTTTCAGGTTTTCTTGCCCAAACTGAAGATGAGACCATGAGAAAGAACAGCAAGGGACAAACACTAAGGAACAGAGATGGCAAGGGATGGTCAGAGGAATGAAGGAACCTGGAAAGTACGTGGATCCTAGTGTGCAGACAGCAGAGAATTACTCAAAGGCTAGCTGACCATCAGTTATTGCAGAAGGACAATGGGTTTGATTATGGGGAACCCACTAACATCCTCTAACAAAACAGTTTTGGCAGAAGTTGGGGACAGTCTTCTTGAAAAGGAATGAGCTGTGACTGCTGGTGAAAAAGTAGAGCAAGAAGATAACATTTTCAAGAGCTGAAATAAAGGTAAGAAAAGTATTATGGTACTACGTTGGAAAGGAAACAAGATGTGTAATAAAATGAAACGGCAACTTTACCTCAACCACATTGGCAGACATGGACCTTAAACTCTGTTGTATTCTGATTTTACTACTATATATAGTATAGAAGAGATGAGCTTTCCCAAAAGGAAATTTAGGGAAAAGGAAGATCCAACCTGAGGTATTCAAATGTTATTTTATTAGAGGAATATATAGATCACTTAAGCAACTATAGACCAGTTGAATCCAGTGCACAGAAGTGCTTAGCTGACACAGTAATTTTTTTTAAAGTAGGCTCTGTGTTTATCATGGAGCCCAATGTGGGGCTCGAACACGACCCTGAGATCAAGACCTGAACTGAAATCAAAAGTCAGATGCTCAACTGATGGAGACACCCAGGTGCCCTGACACAGTGATTTTTAATATATGAACACCTTTTAGGTAAGATGAGTACACACTTGTTGGAAACAGATCTCACTACTATCTACTGTATTAGAGCATCTGCCTCATTTACATATGTGTGTTATTTGTTTGGCCAACCTTGAAGGCATTTGAGCTTCTGGTCCTACCTTATAGGGTACAGGGAAGGAAAATGCAAGTACTGATTAGGTAACTTAAAGTATTCAGTACTTAAGGGCTTAGGCTAGGAAGAAAAAATATAAAAGACACATTTATTCTCTTAAAACTAAAAATACAAAGGCCCAAAAGGAAGAAGTAGTCAGGGTCTTCTCGCTGGTCCTGTTCTGGAGAGTCAGGAAAGCAATTATTCTTATAGCAGAAGGCTTTCCATGAGTAAATGTGGGAAGCTCCAAAGAAGGGATCCCAAGTTTGCCTAGAGGATAGAGGTTACTCCCAGTATCATAGCATGTTATATCAAAGTAATGAAAGGGAACCTCACTGGGGTTTCTATGGTGCTGGCAGCTTGCATACTTTTCAACTACTATCTTTTTTATAAGGAACTCAAACATGAGCAGCTATGCAAGTACCACAGAAAGGGGCCCAGTGTGGAGGGCACACTCTGTATTCCTGACTATGACCTTCTTTGCCTAGCTCCACTGAAACCTTTCATATTCTAATTGATAATTAACACACAATGAAAGACAACTTGTTTAAAAAAAAAACTTTTTTTAAGAGCCTTCTCAGTGACTAATGTTTGGAAGGTTGATGTAGCCATTAAGAATGGCTCATTTTGATAGGAGGAGTCAAGATGGCGGAGAAGTAGCAGGCTGAGACTACTTCGGGTAGCGGGAGATCAGCTAAATAGCTTATCTAAAGATTGCAAACACCTACAAATCCAACGGGAGATTGAAGAGAAGAAGAACAGCAATTCCAGAAACAGAAAATCAACCACTTTCTGCAAGGTAGGACTGGCGGAGAAGTGAATCCAAAGCGACGGGAAGATAGACCGCGGGGGGAGGGGCCGGCTCCCGGCGAGCGGCGGAGCAACGGAGCAAAATCAGGACTTTTAAAAGTCTGTTCCGCTGAGGGACATCGCTCCAGAGGCTTAACTGGGGTGAAGCCCAGGCGGGGTAAGCGCGGCCCAGGTCCCGCAGGGTCGCAGAAGGATCGGGGGTGTCTCAGTGTCACAGAGCTTACCGGTATTAGAACGGGGAAGCCGGCTGCAGAGACAGAGCCGAGGAGTGACTCTCAGCTCAGGGTTGCCTTGAACCGGTCGCAGGCTCGGTCAGCTCGGAGCGCGGCCGGAGGCCAGGGTGACGGGAGTCATTTGGCGCTGTTCTCTGAGGGCGCACTGAGGAGTGGGGCCCCGGGCTCTCGGCTCCTCCGGGCCGGAGACCAGGAGGCCGCCATCTTTATTCCCGTCCTCTGGACTCTACGGAAAGTGCTCAGGGAACAAAAGCTCCCGAAAGCGAACCCAAGCGGATGACTCAGCGCGGCCCCGGGTAAGGGCGGTGCAACTCCGCCTGGGGCAAAGACGCTTGAGAATCACTACAATGGCCCCTCCCCCAGAAGATCTACGGGAAACCCAGCCAGGACCAAGTTCACCTACCAAGGAGAAAGGCGGAATTCCAGAGGAGAAGAAAGCAAAGCATGGAACTCATGGCTTTCTCCCCATGATTATTTAGCCTTGCAGTTAATTTAATTTTTTTTTTTTTCAATTTTTTTTTCTTTTTCTCTTCTTCTGCTAAATTTTTTTTAACTTTTACCGTTTTCTTTTATTAACGTTTTTTAAATAGTTTATCTAGTATATATATTTTTTTTCCTCTTTTTATATTTTTTCTTTATCGGCTTTCTTTTTTTTAATAGTTTTTTTTTTTCTTTCTTTCTGAACCCCTTTTTATCCCCTTTCTCCCCCCTCACAATTCAGGATCTCTTCTGATTTGGCTAAAGCATATTTTCCTGGGGTTGTTACCACCCTTTTAGTATTTTATTTGCTCCTTCATAAACTCTTATCTGGACAAAATGACAAGGCGGAAAAATTCACAACAAAAAAAAGAACAAGAGTAAGTAGCAAAGGCTAGGGACCTAATCAATACAGACATTGGTAATATGTCAGATATAGAGTTCAGAATGATGATTCTCAAGGTTCTAGCCGGGCTTGAAAAAGGCATGGAAGATATTAAAGCAACGCTCTCGGGAGATATAAAAGCCCTTTCTGGAGAAATAAAAGAACTAAAATCTACCAAGTTGAAATCAAAAAAGCTATTAATGAGGTGCAATCAAAAATGGAGGCTCTCACTGCTAGGATAAATGAGGCAGAAGAAAGAATTAGCGATATAGAAGACCAAATGACAGAGAATAAAGAAGCTGAGCAAAAGAGGGACAAACAGCTACTGGATCATGAGGGGAGAATTCGAGAGATAAGTGACACCATAAGACGAAACAACATTAGAATAATTGGGATTCCAGAAGAAGAGGAAACAGAGAGGGGAGCAGAAGGTATATTGGAGAGAATTATTGGAGAGAATTTCCCCAATATGGCAAAGGGAACAAGCATCAAAATCCAGGAGGTTCAGAGAACCCCCCTCAAAATCAATAAGAATAGGTCTACACCCCGTCACCTAATAGTAAAATTGACAAGTCTTAGTGACAAAGAAAAGATCCTGAAAGCAGCCCGGGAAAAGAAGTCTGTAACGTACAATGGTAAAAATATTAGATTGGCAGCAGACTTATCCACAGAGACCTGGCAGGCCAGAAAGAGCTGGCATGATATATTCAGAGTACTAAACGAGAAAAACATGCAGCCAAGAATACTATATCCAGCTAGGCTATCATTGAAAATAGAAGGAGAGATTAAAAGCTTCCAGGACAAACAAAAACTGAAAGAATTTGCAAATACCAAACCAGCTCTACAGGAAATATTGAAAGGGGTCCTCTAAGCAAAGAGAGACCCTCAAAGTAGTAGATCAGAAAGAAACAAAGACAATATACAATAACAGTCACCTTATAGGCAATACAATGGCACTAAACTCATATCTCTCAATACTTACCTTGAATGTTAATGGGCTAAATGCCCCAATCAAAAGACACAGGGTATCAGAATGGATAAAAAAACAAAAACCATCTATATGTTGCCTACAAGAAACTCATCTTACACCCAAAGACACCTCCAGGTTTAAAGTGAGGGGGTGGAAAAGAATTTACCATGCTAATGGACATCAGAAGAAAGCAGGAGTGGCAATCCTTATATCAGATCAATTAGATTTTAAGCCAAAGATTATAATAAGAGATGAGGAAGGACACTATATCATACTCAAAGGAACTGTCCAACAAGAAGATCTAACAATTTTAAATATCTATGCCCCTAACGTGGGAGCAGCCAACTATATAAACCAATTAATAACAAAATCAAAGAAACACATCGACAAGAATACAATAATAGTAGGGGATTTTAACACTCCCCTCACTGAAATGGACAGATCATCCAAGCAAAAGATCAACAAGGAAATCAAGGCCTTAAATGACACACTGGACCAGATGGACATCACAGATATATTCAGAACATTTCATCCCAAAGCAACAGAATACACATTCTTCTCTAGTGCACATGGAACATTCTCCAGAATAGATCACATTCTTGGTCCTAAATCAAGTCTCAACTGGTATCAAAAGATTGGGATCATTCCCTGCATATTTTCAGACCACAATGCTCTAAAGCTAGAACTCAATCACAAGAGGAAATTTGGAAAGAACCCAAATACATGGAGACTAAACAGCATCCTTCTAAAGAATGAATGGGTCAACCAGGAAATTAAAGAAGAATTGAAAAAATTCATGGAAACAAATGATAATGAAAACACAACGGTTCAGAATCTGTGGGACACAACAAAGGCAGTCCTGAGAGGAAAATATATAGCAGTACAAGCCTTTCTCAAGAAACAAGAAAGGTCTCAGGTACACAACCTAACCCTACACCTAAAGGAGCTGGAGAAAGAACAAGAAAGAAAGCCTAAACGCAGCAGGAGAAGAGAAATCATAAAGATCAGAGCAGAAATCAATGAAATAGAAACCAAAAAAACAATAGAACAAATCAACGAAACTAGGAGCTGGTTCTTTGAAAGAATTAATAAGATTGATAAACCCCTGGCCAGACTTATCAAAAAGAAAAGAGAGAGGACCCAAATAAATAAAATCATGAATGAAAGAGGAGAGATCACAACGAACACCAAAGAAATACAGACAATTATAACAACATACTATGAGCAACTCTACGCCAACAAATTTGACAATCTGGAAGAAATGGATGCATTCCTAGAGACATATAAACTACCACAACTGAACCACGAAGAAGTAGAAAGCCTGAACAGACCCATAACCAGTAAGGAGATTGAAACAGTCATCAAAAATCTCCAAACAAACAAAAGCCCAGGGCCAGATGGCTTCCCGGGGGAATTCTACCAAACATTTAAAGAAGAACTAATTCCTATTCTCCTGAAACTGTTCCAAAAAATAGAAATGGAAGGAAAACTTCCAAACTCATTTTATGAGGCCAGCATCACCTTGATCCCAAAACCAGACAAGGATCCCAACAAAAAAGAGAACTACAGAACAATATCCTTGATGAACACAGATGCAAAAATTCTCGCCAAAATACTAGCCAATAGGATTCAACAGTACGTTAAAAGGATTATTCACCACGACCAAGTGGGATTTATTCCAGGGCTGCAAGGCTGGTTCAACATCCGCAAATCAATCAATGTGATACAACACATTAATAAAAGAAAGAACAAGAACCATATGATACTCTCCATAGATGCTGAAAAAGCATTTGACAAAGTACAGCATCCCTTCCTGATCAAAACTCTTCAAGGTGTAGGGATAGATGACACATACCTCAATATTATCAAAGCCATCTATGAAAAACCCACTGCAAATATCATTCTCAATGGAGAAAAACTGAAAGCTTTTCCGCTAAGGTCAGGAACACGGCAGGGATGTCCGTTATCACCAATGCTATTCAACATAGTACTAGAAGTCCAAGCCTCAGCAATCAGACAACAAAAGGAAATTAAAGGCATCCAAATCGGCAAAGAAGAAGTCAAACTATCACTCTTTGCAGATGATATGATACTCTGTGGAAAACCCAAAAGACTCCACTCCAAAACTGCTAGAACTTGTACAGGAATTCAGTAAAGTGTCAGGATATAAAATCAATGCACAGAAATCAGTTGCATTTCTCTACACCAACAACAAGACAGAAGAAAGAGAAATTAGGGAGTCCATCCCATTTACAATTGCACCCAAAACTATAAGATACCTAGGAATAAACCTAACCAAAGAGACTAAGAATCTATACTCAGAAAACTATAAAGTACTCATGAAAGAAATTGAGGAAGACACAAAGAAATGGAAAAATGTTCCATGCTCCTGGATTGGAAGAATAAATATTGTGAAAATGTCTATGCTACCTAAAGCAATCTACACATTTAATGCAATTCCTATCAAAGTACCATCCATTTTTTTCAAAGAAATGGAACAAATAATCCTAAAATTCATATGGAACCAGAAAAGACCTCAAATAGCCAAAGGAATATTGAAAAAGAAAGCCAAAGTTGGTGGCATCACAATTCCAGACTTCAAGCTCTATTACAAAGCTGTCATCATCAAGACAGCATGGTACTGGCACAAAAACAGACACATAGATCAATGGAACAGAATAGAGAGCCCAGAAATGGACCCTCAACTCTATGGTCAACTCATCTTCGACAAAGCAGGAAAGAATGTCCAGTGGAACAAAGACAGCCTCTTCAATAAATGGTGTTGGGAAAATTGGACAGCCACATGCAGAAAAATGAAATTGGATCATTTCCTTACACCACACACGAAAATAGACTCAAAATGGATGAAGGATCTCAATGTGAGAAAGGAATCCATCAAAATCCTCGAGGAGAACACAGGCAGCAACCTCTTCGACGTCAGCCGCAGCAACATCTTCCTAGGAACATCGCCAAAGGCAAGGGAAGCAAGGGCAAAAATGAACTTTTGGGATTTTATCAAGATCAAAAGCTTTTGCACAGCAAAGGAAACAGTGAACAAAACCAAAAGACAACTGACAGAATGGGAGAAGATATTTGCAAATGACATATCAGATAAAGGGCTAGTGTCCAAAATCTATAAAGAACTTAGCAAACTCAACACCCAAAGAACAAATAATCCAATCAAGAAATGGGCAGAGGACATGAACAGACATTTCTGCAAAGAAGACATCCAGATGGCCAACAGACACATGAAAAAGTGCTCCATATCACTCGGCATCAGGGAAATACAAATCAAAACCACCATGAGATATCACCTCACACCAGTCAGAATGGCTAAAATTAACAAGTCAGGAAATGACAGATGCTGGCGAGGATGCGGAGAAAGGGGAACCCTCCTACACTGTTGGTGGGAATGCAAGCTGGTGCAACCACTCTGGAAAACAGCATGGAGGTTCCTCAAAATGTTGAAAATAGAACTACCCTATGACCCTGCAATTGCACTGCTGGGTATTTACCCTAAAGATACAAACGTAGTGATCCGAAGGGGCACGTGCACCCGAATGTTTATAGCAGCAATGTCTACAATAGCCAAACTATGGAAAGAACCTAGATGTCCATCCACAGACGAATGGATAAAGAAGATGTGGTATATATACACAATGGAATACTATGCAGCCATCAAAAGAAATGAAATCTTGCCATTTGCGACGACGTGGATGGAACTAGAGGGTATCATGCTTAGCAAAATAAGTCAATCGGAGAAAGACAACTATCATATGATCTCCCTGATATGAGGGAGAGGAGATGCAACATGGGGGGTCGAGGGGGTAGGAGAAGAGTAAATGAAACAAGATGGGATTGGGAGGGAGACAAACCATAAGTGACTCTTAATCTCACAAAACAAACTGAGGGTTGATGGGGGGAGGGGGTTGGGAGAGGGGGTGCGGTTATGGATATCGGGGAGGGTATGTGCTATGGTGAGTGTTGTGAAGTGTGTAAACCTGGTGATTCGCAGACCTGTACCCCTGGGGTTAAAAATATATGTTTATAAAGCTGTAAAAAAAAAAAAAAAAGAAAGAAAGGATGAATCCCCAAGTTTTGTAGCAACATGGACGGGACTGGAAGAGATTATGCTGAGTGAAATAAGTCAAGCAGAGAGAGTGAATTATCATATGGTTTCACTTATTTGTGGAGCATAACAAATAGCATGGAGGACAAGGGGAGATGGAGAGGAGAAGGGAGTTGAGGGAAATTGGAAGGGGAGGTGAACCATGAGAGACTATGGACTCTGAAAAACGATCTGAGAATTTTGAAGGGGTGGGGGGTGGGAGGTTGGGGGCACCAGATGGTGGGTATGTAGAGGGCACGGATTGCATGGAGCACTGGGTGTGGTGCAAAAATAATGAATACTGTTATGCTGAAAAAAATAAAAAAATTAAAATATAGTATGCCTTAACTTATATAGTTCCTAAGAATAAAAAATTTTAATAGTCAAAACAACTATATTCAGATTTATTAGATCTTGTATTATAAGTATTTTTTAAATGAACCAATAAAATTTATTAGTTCTGAAAAAAAAAAAAGAATGGCTCATTTTTTTAGCAGGTAAAATTTCTGGGAACATATCCATCCTTGGACCCCAATGAATAAGCAGACTCGTGGCAAGCCAGGTCTCAACCATGAAAAAGCACTTGGTTTACCACTCTGTATACTTGAGTCCAGAGCAGCATAAGTCAGGGATTCCTGGGGAGTCTCAAGGAGGTTTAGAAATGTCTGGCTTTGAAGTCACCGAGCCAAAGAGTCTAAAGCAGAGGAGGATAGTCCATCTTGATTAATGTGACATGGAGTGGTGGGTTCTGCTACAGTCAAGCCCAGACTTTCAAAGAGACTTTCCTTTATATCACCATTATTCTTCAAAGGTGTCCAAGTCTTCAACCCTCCATTCTGGCCAAGGGGCATGTGAGCTTCACGGCTCTACAGACCAAAGAGTGTTAATGTGGTTTGGTCCAACAGATAAGGTCTTAGACATGTAAAGGGTGGGCAGCATCTCCAGATGTGGAATAGAGTGACTCCAGTTTGGACATGTGACAGGCAATAAGCTAACTACTTCCAGTGACACTAACAGAGATAATTCTGGCTCTGGTGTGCTTTGGTTTGCACCCTAGATTTTTTTCAGAGGCAGGGGTCAATATGAACAAAATATGCATGCACACGCACACACACAGGCACACGCACCAAGGAAATTCACCCAAAGTAAAATGTTTAGAAATCACAATAAGCTGGGAAACAACTCTCTGGAAATAGACTCTGAGGTCAGTGGAAGAATGTACAGCATGTTCTGTGGTGGGCAAACTGGCATTCAGATATGGTGTGTGATTCCCACACTTACAGCTCCATAGGACTTAGGATCTTTAAGCTCTGGGTTTATGGGTCATAAAATACAGACTGTCCCAATTAGAATATAAGGGTCCAGCAAGAAGTTAGGGGAAGGACACTAACGTCTGCTGAACATTTGTTTGTGAGGCTCAGAGTTAGGCATTTGTCTTCATATCCATTATCTTATTAAATAAGATACTTTCTTCTTTCATATAGCAGATGAGGAAGCTGAGACTTTAAGACCTGAATACTATCTTTTCTACACCAGCTCTGAAAGGAGGAGGAGCAGGAACAGCAAAAAACCTGGATGCTCTTTGGGTCCATATGGGAGTGCCCTGGCCTCAAGGACAGCATGAGCACAGACAGGCATTCTTCCAACTTTTTTTGCTCACGTTCTTTTTAAGCAAAAGGACACAAGTGGGTTATGTGGGTTTGGGAAGACTCCAGTAAAAAATCAAGTTCTGAGTTAATGGAAAACTTATTAGAGAAATCTTGACTTTCAATAATGAAATTAAAAGTTTATGAAAGTAGTGCAATTGATTGTCCTCAGAATGAATCATAATTTACATTTAATTACAAAGGCAATGCTCAGATTGGGAACTGTGCCCATTAAGCTACTTGTTTCTCCTCTGCTATATTTCAGGGTTTTGCAACCTTAAAGAATTGATTTTCAAAAAAAAATATGCATCATTATGGTGGATTTAAACAGCACCCAATATCTATTTGAGTTAACTATTAAATTCCTACTGAACGAAGAGTCCAAGAGAAGCACAAACAACATTTGACTCCTTCTTTCCCAGAAGTCTACCATATTTCTGCAGAAAAAGCACAGGGAAAAACAATTATATATTTCTATGTCTTGCATAGATAAATAAGTAGTCAGGAAGGGAGGTATCAGCATGGGCTGGCATTTTCAGGGAGGATTTGGGATTTGAGATTAACGTGTGTCCTATTTAAAATATAAATCCAAGTATAATACCACCTGCAGTCAAAAGCCCTCCAATAACTCGACATTCCCACAAGCTGAGGCATGACATTTTAGCATGGGATGAAGTCTCTCCTTGTGCAGTGTACTCTGTCCAACCACATATTTCATGTCTCTTCATCTGTCAGACATCACATCCCAGCAAAACCAACACAGTGATGTTGCTTTTCCAAATCTTTCTTTATACTGTTCTCTTTGTAGACACCTGCCCCTGTGCTCCCTGACTAAGCCTAGATAATCCCCTGCCATTCTTTATACCTTGAAAATGAGCATCAATATATAACCATATCCATGTTGTCCCTGCTTAGTGCTGCATTGTTAGCCTCACCCATGCCTCTGTTGACTCCTCAGAAATACCTTATGGTTAGATGTGGCTAAAATATGTCTCTTTAATACTCCCTTCTGATCTAGGCTCTCCAAAGCAGTCCCACAAACCTGATTAGAGTCTATACACTGAGCTTCACTCTCCCAAGGAAGTTCTGCATGGTCACACAAAGCCTGGTACGTGGGGTGCTCCTAAAAGACGCACATCTTCCTGGGATCACATTTAGCAGGCAGCCAGCCCCATACAAAGTCAGGGCTAGCATCCTTGAGTTCTGATGCCTGAGAAGCACCAAGGCACCTTTGCTAGGAAGCAGTTTGGGTGAGCGGAAGGAGCTTGGCTGTGTAGACACCTTGGGTTGGATCCTGTTTGTACCATTTAATAGTGTACTTGGGGAAGTTACTTGTGTTGTCTTCAGTCTCCCTATCTATGAAATGGGAGCAGGAGAATTAATTACCTCTCAGAGCATATCAATGACTTGTGCCTGGTCTCTGGCCAACATTCAGAAAAATGGCTGCTCCCATTCTGTCTGGTCAAAGCTCCCATGGATGAATGCTGCTGGCTGGCCCAAGCATCTGTAGTTACAGTCCCCAAATATGTCATCTCTGATGTTGACTAGATGTTTCCTGGGCTTGCTTTCTCTTCCTCAACTCCATTTTCCTGAGGTCCCTCTTGGCACTACCTTGTGGCAGAGATGGGACCTGCAGGTGGCCATTTCAGGACTGCTTTTCTCTTTGGTGCTCTTGGGTAGTGGGATGTGGATGGAGCACTTCTGGAGCTGCCACTAAGTAATTGTCATTTTGGATTTTAATACAGGCTAAACTTGGTCCTAGGCTTCTCGGGATACAAACACAAAAACCTGATGTAGGTTTTGCCATGCCAGGAAGTATTTCTACGGCAGCCCATGGTTGCTGGCTCAGAAGAGGCTGTGCAAACAGCCCGGGTATGATTCTCTGGGCACCAAGGTGTCAGACAGGAAGGACTGCCAGCATTCCAGGCTCTGTCTACACAGTGCCTGGAAATCCAGGCAGGATGAACAAGCTCCCTTATAGATTTCCTCCCATCTGTCCATATCAGCCTCTCTACAGATAAATTACACCCTTCTTTTGATAAATCTTATTGTTCAAGTTCTGCAGTGCCCAGAGTGAGGATGCCAACACACACCTGTAGTCTGAGCCAGCAAACCATGCTCACTCACCAGACGGAAAGGCAAGGGAGAGACACAGAGAGATGGCAAGTAGGTAGATACAAGCTATAGATGGATATCTGGCTCAGGGGCTTCTCTTGGAGTTTAGACCCCCAGACCCAACTGTTTATCATCATCTTTACCTGCAAGTCCAAAGGACACATGTCCACCTTATTTTAGGAGTAGCCCCAGACCTAGGCTCCTCCAGGGTCCCCTAGCTCAGTGCATGGACCACCTGGAACAAGTAGCCTGAGCCAACCTGGGATTCCTGGGAGCAGATATGGACAATTAGCATAAAGAACCCTTTCCCTTTTTTTTCTTAATTCCAGAACTCTGAGATGGTTCACAATGACATTATGCCCAAATCAAGGTGCTTATTCCCCCAAGATGATATTTAAGCTGATGCCTCTGGATAGGGTATTCCTTTTAGAACCAAAGGAAAAAGTCTCACTGGAAGAGCCTCTCCTTCCCCTTTCCACCGTCCATGTTCCCCCAAATCTGAGGCCTGGAAAGGCAGGGTCCTCCTGTGCTAACCTCAGCTAACTCTTCCTGCTGAACCCACGGGTTTCCTCACTGTGGTACTTCTTTCTCTCACTTCCTACTTAGTAGGTCTGCTAGCATTTGGAACACAACCTGACAGTCTAGAAGCTGGCACAGTTTAACCAGATGACATATGCTACTTGTCATATTCCTACCCCTTTGTGTGTGAGGAGGGAGGCCATCCGTACCCAGGAGCAAATGGAACCAATGGATAAGCAAAAGGGAGTGGTTCCATTTGTAGATGTATGCTGTGCCCCACAGTACCAATATGGAAGAGCTGCTCTTACATTGATATTTCAAGGTGTTATTCCTCCAGAGGAGAGGAAAGAATGAGTTGTGGTGCAAGAAACTCAAAACTGGCAAGTAAGGGTGGATTCAAGTCCCAGGCCTCTACATCCTCTTTAGCACCACCATTAACCCCTCGGAAAAGGTGGACTGAGCAGCTCATCTCCAGCTCTGACCCAGGCCTGCCATCCTATTATTCACAAACAGGCAAGAGTCATTTGTACAATGGCTTTCAGAACTGGGACACCCTGAAGAAATGATTCATCCACGGCAGAGCCAGAGCTAGCAATGCCCAGATTTCCATTCTGTTACTCTAGCCCTGGAGACCAGAGCCTCAATAGGGCTGGAACACTGTGCTTCAATGTGCTAACTCATTCACTCAGCACACAGAAACAGCTCTTGCAGGGTGCAGGGCCCATACCTGGTCCAGAGATGATAACTCCAAGAAGCTACTGTCCAGGGACAGTGAGGGACAATGACAAGTAAGTATAGCCATGGATACTACAAAAAAATGAGACTTACAGACACACACTTTAATATTCAAATAAAAGAACCAGATAAGCTGCCTGGCCCTTCACTTGGGGTTGGATGGGAGCTAACCAGAATTATCCATCCGCTGTGTACACGTCTGAAGAGCAGAGCATCAAAGCATTTGAGAGGTAGGGGATACTTTAAATTACATATAATGTTAAATATAATTTATCCTACTTAATGTAAACTGATTCCATAAGACACAGGACTGGGGAGGGATGGGGAAAGGCAATTCTAAACCTATGGCAGTCACCATAGCAGCGACAAAGGCACAGGGCAATGCCATGTAGTTTTGATGCTAAGTGAAGTTCTGCACAACTCAGAGTCACAGTGGTCCTTTCTAGAAACTCCCACAGTCACAGTCAGGACTCCTGCATTCAGATTAACAGGTAAGGTGTTGGGCTGGGTTGCAAACCTGAAATGGAACTACTGAATTAAAAACCGAAAAGGGAAATCAAGTACTAGCAATGTAAAGATCACAGTTACTCCAACTGACTACAAGAGAGTGTTTCAAAGTACAGGTCCTGAGGGCCTGTTTTAATAAATTGATAAGACCTATTATCAATTAGTTCACCATCTGTGTAACAACCATTAATTTCCGTAAAGCCCTTAGACAAACAGTATTTTGTTAATTAGGTTAGTTACCCCTTCTGTAGTTGCCCACTTAATTGTGCCTGGCAAATGCTTTTTGTCACACACCAAGCCACCATATTATTCAAGCATGTTCTGGGTTAACATCAGCTTCCAGCAACAAACATTTGCCAGCAGCCTGGAGTATGCCAGGCCTGGTAGACAAGAAGGCAGGGATTATTAACCCATATGCATTGCTGACTTGCCTGAGGCCACACACTTAACAGGCAACACAGTGGGACCAGATATAGACCTGATCACCCTTGGACCAGTCCTCTCTCTGCCAACCTCTGAATCATCGCACTTCCTGCACTGAGGAGTTTGAATGCTTTTTGCCATGTACTTAATAACTCCCTTTAGGACACTGGCTCTGCCAGTGGTTAGCAGAGCTTGGGTCTGAGCCTGTAGGTGTCCTATGCCAGGCCCAGTGTCTTCTTCCTGTTCCTTTCATTTCAGGTACATTTACCCACATGCCAGGTGCCATGTGGGATAGCACAGAAGGGAATTAAGAAGTGGCAAATTATCCCCAGATATCCATCCTTCCTCTGATTCTTTCAGGAATGGAACCTTCCAATAACCACCAGGTAGGAACTGCTGTCCTGCCTGCATTTTGAGCTAAGTGTGACCCCATTATTTATGTGCCTCATGTGGCCCTGGGGGTATGCAAGAAGCATGGAGGTGTGCAACCTCCAGAGCATTCCCTTAAAAGGAATTTGTTAACTTCTACTCCTTCTTTTACTTCTCTTGGGCAGGAATGGGGATATGGTCCGGAGGGGGGAAGCTTAGACCTTGGCAATGAAGATAGGCCCTATGCCTGGAAGGAATGGTGAACAACAAGACAGAAAACACCTGGGTCCATAGATGACTCAGAATAATAGGGATGCTTACCTAGTGGACTACCCACAAGTTCCCACTTTTGTAGGAAGGAAATGCAGCCCCTCTGTCTCTTGCAGGCCACCATCATTTAGTCTCTATTAAATCTTCTGAATCAATGGGCTAACTGATGAGGATCTTTGAGTCTATTAGGAAAAATAAGATTTACGTACAAGGATCCCTTAATTGTGCTTGGTTTCTTCCATTTGTTCCAACAGAACTATCCTCCACCATCCTCCACTCTGATCTGCACCCTTAGAACGTGACCCATATAGACCCATGATTTGGCTTCTAGTTTAGCTCTTGGATGGGAGACCCTAGGGAGACTGAAGGGCAAAGAAGGGTGAGCTCCTTACCTGCAGGGCTGCTGTGCCTGGGCTGCATTATTTACCAAAGGTAATTCCTAATGCTGGTTCTCTGCAGGTCCAGCTGCCAGTTATAGCCATGCTCTTTGCTCAACAAGAAATTGTGAATAGGCTTTCCGTAGAGTTCCAGAGGACGGGAATGAAGATGGCGGCCTCCCAGTCTCCGGCCCGGAGTTGCCGAGAGCCCGGGGCCCCACTCCTCAGTGCGCCCCCAGAGAACAGCGCCCAATGACTCCCGCCACCCTGGCCTCTGGCCGCGCTCCGAGCTGACCGAGCCTGCAACCGGTTCAAGGTAACCCCAAGCTGAGAGGTCACTCCTCGGCTCTGTCTCTGTAGCTGGCTTCCCCATTCTAATACCTGTGAGCTCGGCGACACTCAGACACCCCGATCCTTCTGTGACCCTGCAGGACCTGAGGCCACGCTGACCCCACGCGGGCTTCACCCCGGTTAAGCCTCTGGAGCGATGTCCCTCAGCGGAACAGACTTTTAAAAGTCCCGATTTTGTGCTCCGTTGCTCCTCCGCTTGCCAGGAGCCGGCCTATCCCCCCGCAGTCTATCTTCCCGTCGCTTTGGATTCACTTCTCCGCCAGTCCTACCTTTCAGAAAGTGGTTGATTTTTCTGTTTCTAGAGTTGCTGTTCTTCTCTTCGATCTCCCGTTGGATTTGTAGGTGTTTGTAATCTTTAGATAAGCTATCTAGCTGATCTCCCACTACCTGAAGTAGTCTCAGCCTGCTACTTCTCCGCCATCTTGACTCCTCCCTCCCATATTTACTTTTTTGTGTGAGAACACTTGAGTTCTACTCTCCTACCAAATTTGATTTATACGATATAGTATCAACTATAGTCACCATGATGTGACTTTGCTCTTGAGACCTTAGTTATAACTGAAAGTTGGTACCCTTTTACCAACCTCTCCCTATTTCTCCTACACCCAGCCCTGGTAACCACCATTCAATTTGAAATGATATAAATATAAAAATTTTATAGGACATGTAATTAAATGTTTATTCTCAATATCTTCTACCAGGTTCTACATGTTGAGATAGCCAGGACCATGTCTCTACATAGCACCATGTCTGACACACAGTAGGAACTCAATAAATGAAAAAAAGCAATTACTAATAATACTAGTGATTGTGATAATCTTTTCCTACACACCTTTCTTTGCTCTTTGCATGATGTACTGGGGAACTGGATTGATTTAAAGAGCGTGGGTTAGTTGTTGGCAGATCTGGGACTCAAATTCAGGTCTCCCTATCTCTGGACAAGCATTCTTCCCCACTTACAACACTGCTTCCCACTGTGCCCTTCCAGAGCCACAATTTACATGGCAGGCTTGGGACCCTGCCTCTCTGCCTGAGAGGATTAGCCCACCATCAGTGCTCTAGCCTTCCATTTACCTACTGATGGATAGAAACATGCTCCCTTTGTGTATGGCTGTTTAGCTAGCATTTTATTTTAACTTTTCTGCTCATGCTGTCTGGCATCCCCAAATTGGCCTTTGTAGGGAAATCGATAACAACTCATGCATGCAAGGCACACAACTCTTCCACAGGACATTAGGCAGGCTATTGAAGTAACTTTGGTTGGGAAGGAAAGTTCTATTTGTAATTGAGGCAAGTACAGATAAATGATACTTTCATATGTGTGTTTGGCAAGATAACACTATTTCTCCCCCTCCCTGTGTCTCTAGCTATTGGGACCCCTTTTCTCCTCTAATTGCTGTCTGCACCAGGAGCTTCTTATTCATTCGTACATTGGAAACAAGGAAAGAGGGGGTTACTGTCTTCTTGGGCTATGGTGGTCTAATCCAGAAGTCCCCGAAGTCAGGAGACATATACTCCAGTCTCAGTTCATCCAGGGTTTCCTGTGCAAGCCAGCAAAAATCATTCTCTTCTTTGGGTTGTAGTGTTTACATTATATTGGGTGTTCCATGTTAATACCCTCTTAAGAGAGTCATGAGGGAGACAGCATGAACACCCTTGGAGTACCTTCTAGACATCGAGCAGTTAACATTCATGATCTCATTGAATACTCAAATCTGATCTCATTTTCCACATAAGGAAGCAGGTTCAGAGGAGGACATTAACTCACCTGAAGTCACAGAACCTGGGAAGATTCAATACACATTTTCCCCACCATACTGGGATAGAGGGATGTTGAAATAGTAAGTGTGTCACAAGAGTTGAAGTTTGACTTTAGGTAATATTCCCGAGAAATCAGGCACAAGGTACATCAGGAAGGGACAGGATAAAATTGAGAACAGAATATCCTCACTGCTTAGTATCGATAGAGCATTTTCTCATTCATTCTTTTAATTTAGGCTTCACACATCATTTTCCAGATGAGGAAATTGAGGCTTAGAGAGACTAAGTGACTTTTGAAAACTATGCAAAATTGTGTAGTTATTGATAAAGTTGGAACTATAATGTATGTGTCTGACCCCAGCCCAGTGCTCTTTTTTTAGCTACAATTCAGAATCACAGAGCTCTTCAGAAGAAACTCTTGATGATGATGATGATGGAGATGGTGGTGGTGGTGGTGGTAGTGGTGATACTGATGATGATGGTGATGGGAGTGTTGATGATGATGGTAATGATGGTGCTGCTGGTGTTGACAATGATGATGGTGATAATGATGATGATGGTGATGATGAAGATGATAGTGGTGGTGGTGATAATGATAATGATAATGGTCGGAGTGTTGATGATAATGATAGTGATAATGATGATGATGGTGTTGATGACAATGATGGTGATGGTGATGGTGGCTGTGATGATGATGACAGTGATGATGGTGACGATGGTGGTGGTGGTGGTAATGATGGTGAATCTCAGCTGGATCTAGATTCAGGGCTGGCTTGTAGTCTAGCCTCAATGTATTCTTCCAGTTTTTTCTCTACTCATCTTTTCTAACCCTTTGCTCTAGAGGAGTTAGCTTGCTGTTTTCAAAAACATATTGCCAAGCCCAGACTGCAGCCTTTGCTCTTACAAAGTCCCTTCAAGATGAACACAAATCTATTTCTTCCAAAGTCTTCACAGATCTTGTCCCTTCACAGGGGTCTCTGCTCTACTGAACTCCAGTAACATGCATGGAGTTCTTGCCTGGGCCCTTATCCTGGATCTTTCCCACTCAGGCTGGAGTCAAGGTGAGTATAGATCCAGACTCTTTTCACTGGGGCTGTCCAATGGGTAAAGTGCCCAAAGAATAAGACGGGAATATATATCTTAAGGTGTAGCCCTAGCCTTGACATAGGAAGCAGGAGGCTAGAAGATGGAGAGCAGAGAATGAAGAGGAGATTCACAGTAACTAAGATGCCAAAGCTGAAGGTCAGCTTCAACAGAGAAGATATCAGGGGAATGATGTAGGGATTACAAGGAGTCATATAGGTAGCATCCACGCATGGACAGGCACCTGTTTGGGTCAAATGTCTTATTTCTTTACCACACTGTATGCTCCCTTTAATCACTATCATGTAAATAAGCCCAGCTTAGACTACTGAAGACACATGTCTCAGTGAACCCTGTCTCTCTAGCTGACAGTCAATATCAGCCATCAGATATGTGAGTAAGGCCATGATACATGAAACTGGTCCCCAGTGAGCATTCCAGCTGACTGTAGCTGTAGGAGAATATATGTGAGACCAGCTAAAGGAATGCCCAGATAAAACCAGCCCAAATTCCCAACTCATAGAACAATGAATGGTTGTTGTTTCAAGCCACTAAGTTTTGGGATGGTTTGTTACACAGCAAAAGCTAATTGATAAACTATTTTAAAGGATATGAAGAAGTGCTGTTTCTGGATGGTTAGAAAGAAAGGAGAATAGAGTATTGGTAAACAACACTAATGATCAATTAATAACTATCATGAATGCCTTTTACCTTAACCAGGAAGTCTTTCTGAGTCTCCTTAGGAGGGCTGGGTCTCCTCTACAATCATTCAAATTTCCTGGGCTTCCCTGATCCCAGAGCTGATCATACTATGTGGTAATTGACAACTTACCTCAGAGCTTGGCAGTTGACAGGCTCTGAGTGGGTTGGAGGAGGGCTGAGATATTGAGTTCCTCAGCTCTGAGGGTAGCCGAGTGGGTTCTGAATCCATCTGCTTCCTTTAGCCACAGGTAGCCTCTTCCATTTATCTCAGTGGGTTGTGCAAATACTTTTGACTCAAAAGGGTTTGGTCTTTTTCCCACTGGATATTTTTTCCTGCTTTGTTGAAGATTATTTAACCATAGAGTTGAGGAGCCATATCTGGACTCCGTACTCTGTTCCATGAGTTTATTTGTCTGTTTTTGTGGGAGTACCATGCTGCCTTGGTGGTACGTATTGCATAGAGCACTGGGTGTGGTGCATAAACAGTGAATCTTGGAACACTGAAAAAAAATTAAATTAAATTAAGATTTAAAAAAAAAAAGAAAGAAAGAAATTGTGAATAAACATGACTTCAGTTTTCTTTCAGTTCAATCCTGATTTAAGGAACACAACCCTTTATTGACAGGTCTTACTACCATTAACAGTACCTAAAAATTTTAACATATGTCTTCAACTTATATTTTTTCTCACAAATATTACAGTAATTTCTAACTTTTTTTTCTCCCTCTTGAAAACAAAATCAGCTTGCTTTCCTTTTCCTCTAGAGTGTCACTTTCATTATCCATATTATTTTTATCTAGTATTTTATACATCTTACTTTTAAATTCATGGGGGAAAATCACTACTATTATTTACTGTCAGTCTGATCTAGATTTACATATGTAATTATTCGTACACTATATGTTGCTTTTTTAAAAAAAATACTTCCTTCCAAGTTCAACAATCTTCATGCTAAAGTACATCCTCAATTAGTTCTTCAGAAAAAATATATGAGTAATAAATTGGCATAGTCTTTGTAGGCTTGAAAACCTTTATCTTTCCCTTATTCCTGGATGACAGTTTGTCGGGTATAGCATTATTATTACCTTTACCACCTCTCATACATCTCCATCTTATATATATTATTCCATTATCTTCTGGAGACTTGTGTATCTGATAAGAAGTGATTGCCAATCTGAAGATAATTTTTCTTTCTGTGTAATGTCTTTCATTTTTGGTAGTTTTTAGGATTTTCATTTTTTTATTTCCTGTTCCAGTTTCACACCAACATTTCCAGAAAAGTTTCTTTCGTTTTTTTTTCCTGCTTAAGACTTAATATTCTTTTTCATTTACAATTTCACTCTTTGCAGATGACATGATACTCTAGGTAGAAAACCCAGAAGATTCCACCAAAAAATTGCCAGAACTGATACAGGAATACAACAAAATCTCAGGATATAAAGTCTTTACACAGGAGTCTATTGCATTCTATACACCAATAATGAAGTAGCAGAAAGAGAAATCAAGGAATTGATCCTGTTTATAATTGTACCAAAAACCATAGGATATCTAGGAATAAACCTAACCAAAGAAGTGAAAAGATCTGTACTCTGAAAATAATAGAACACTTATAAAAGAAATTGAGGAAGACACAAAGAAATGGAAAAACATTCCATGCTCTTGGATTGGAAGAATATTGTTAAAATGTCCATACTACTCATGACAATCTACACATTTGATGCAATCCCTATCAAAATAACACCAGCATTGGGACGCCTGGGTGGCTCAGTTGGTTGGACGACTGCCTTCGGCTCAGGTCATCACCCTGGGAGTCCCGGGATCGAGTCCCACATCGGGCTCCCAGCTCCATGGGGAGTCTGCTTCTCTCTCTGACCTTCTCCTCGCTCATGCTCTCTCTCACTGTCTCTCTCTCAAATAAATAAAAATAATAATAATAATAATAATAACACCAGCATTTTTCACACTGCTGGAACAACATTTCTAAAATTTGTATGGAACCAGGAAAGACCCCAAATAAGTAATGTTGAAAAAGAAAACCAAAACTGAAGGCATCCCAATTCTGGACATCAAGCTGTATTACAGTGCTGTAATCATCAGTACATTATGGTACTGGCACAAAAACAGGCATAAGGATCAACAGAATAGAGTAATAGGACTCTAAACTTTATGGTCCACTAATCTTTGACAAAGAATGAAATAATATCCAATGGGAAAAAGACAGTCTTTCAACAAATGTTGTTGGGAAAACTGGACAACAACATGCAGAAGAATGAAACTGGATCAACTTTCTTACACCATTCACAAAAACAAACTCAAAATGGATGAAAGACCTAAATATGAGAGGAATCCATCAAAATCCTGGAGGAGAAGGCAACAACCTCTTTGATCTTGGCTACAGAAACATCTAGACACATCTCCAGAGGCAAGGGGGAAAAAAGCAAAAATGAACTATTGGGACTTCATCAAGATAAAAACCTCCTATACAGCAAAGAAAGGAAACAATCAAAATTGAAGGCAAACTATGGAATAGGAGAAGATATTTGCAAATGACATATCAGAAAAAGGGTTAGTATGCAAAATCTATGAAGAATTTATCAAACTCAACAACCAAAAAACAAAAAAATTCCAGTCAAGAAATGGGCAGAAGACAGGAACAGACAATTTTCCAAAGACATACACATGGCCAACAGACACATGAAAAAAGTGCCCCACATCACTTGGCATCACAGAAATACAAATCAAAACTGCAATGAGATATCACCTCACACCAGTCAGAATGGCTAAAACTAACAACTCAGAAAACAACAGATGTTGGTGAGGATGCAGAGAAAGGGGAAACCTCTCATACTGTTGGTGGGAATGCAAACTGGCACAGTGTGGAAAACTGTATGGAGATTCCTCAAAAGGTTAAAAATAGAACTACCCTACAACCCAGCAATTGCTCTATGAGGTATTTTTCCAAAGGATACAAACATAGTGATTCAAAGGAGTACAGGCACCCCAATGTTTATAGCAGCAATATACTCAATAGCCATGATATGGAAGGAGCCCAGATGTCCAACGATGGATGAATGGGTATGTTTACAATGGAATGTTAGCCATCAAAAAGAATGAAATTTTTCCATCTGCAACAACATGGATGGAACTAGAGGGCATCATGCTAAGCAAAATAAGTCATTTGGAGAAAGACAAATACCTTACTATTTCATTCATATGTATAATTTAAGAAATGAGACAGATAATCATGGGGGAAGGGAAGGAAAATAATAAAAATAAATAAATAATAAAATAAGATAAAAACAGAGAGGGAGGCGAGCCATAAGAAACTCTTATCTATAAGGAACAAACTGAGGGTTGTTGGAGGGGAGGTTTGGGCTGGGTGGAATTCAGGTGATACACATTAAGGAGGGCATGTGATTTAATGAGCGCTGGGGGTTATATACAACTGATTAATCACTACATTCTACCCCTGAAATTAAAAATACACTACATGTTAACTAACTTGAATGTAAATAAAATCTAAAAAGAGTGCAGTAAAAAGAGGACTTAATGTGCTTCTTCAGTATTAAGACTTGTGTCTGTCTTCTTCAGATACTGTCACTTCCTCATGCTCACTAATTATTGCTTCAAGAATTTTTACTAGATTTTGAGTTTCTCTTTCTATCTCTCATATTATCTTTCTCACTTTCTTTCCATATGGAATTCTGATAAATTATATTAGCTCTTTCTTCCTATTCACTAGTTCTTCAGTTGCACTTATACTACTGTATTATTTATCTATTGATGGTATTGTTTTCTTTAATTTTAATAAACATATATTTAATTTTTAGAATTATTATGTGATCCTTTTCCTTAGTCTTTAGTCCTTTAGTCCTTAGATCTTTTGCCTGTTCATTTTCATAAGCAGTCTTCCCATGCTTAGAGTCTCTCTCCTTCCCTCTGTCTCATTTAATATTACAAACACTTGCTCTATTCCTTCTAGTTCTTCAGGAGCAAAACTACCATTTCTTTCATAATACTGACTCTTTCATGGCACTAGGTTTTCTCATTTATTGAGTTTTTGTCTGTGAGCTCACATTCAACGAGAGTTATCTTTTCTAGGAATCCAGAATGTGCACTGAGATGTAAAAATGTTCCAATGGTGGACAAAGAATTTGCTTCTGCCGGAGCCCTATCATATCTTGAGACCAAATTCTATAATTCTTTCTTTTTTAAAACACCATAGCATAGACAGTGTGAATTGGAGCTCCAGACCTTTGTGTGACAGAGGCTTTGGTTTCATTTTCTCAAGGGTGACATTTTATACCAAAGCTTGTCATGGGTGGCTCTTTCCATATTACAACCCTAGATGAGACTATCCCTTTCCATGTACATTGTTGCTTAGAAACCAGTCCCAGTCTTAATGTCCATCTTTACGTTAAAGCACCTGCCCTGAGGTGTCAGTTCAGTCCATTAGGGTTCTTCAGCTTCAATACTAGTTCTCTTTTATGGCTTTGAGTTCCTGCTTCATTTATTGCTCTTAGTAATTTCTCATTCTTGAACTGAAACTTGAGGGCTTCTGGGGGAAGATTTTGTGTTTTGGTTTTTCTCAAACTCTCCCCCAACTACAACCTGGTCTCCAATGATCTTCCCTATTTCAGCAACCAACAATCAGCCAGTTGCTTAGAGCAAGAGGAATGAAGAGTGCTCACCTTTGCATTGTTCAATGCCTTGACCAGAAATTTGAGTTTAAAAAAAATGGCAGTTGCCATTGATTATGTTGATCAACTCACATCTCTCATTATCCTGAGTAATGCTATATGTTATCCCACTTTCCAGATGATAGGCCACATTTGCAGTTTGCTTGAATCCCCTGGTTTGCCAGCCTAAAATAGACTTTCAGAAAATGAAACATTAATCAAGCATTCCTCAACCCCAAGAAAAGTCTGTTGGTTCCTAATAACCACCATTACATTTACTAGGTCATCATAGCCATTTATTTAATGTAACTAGAAATCATTGAACTCTCTGATCTGAAACTTCTAAACTCTGTTTTTACCCTCCCTTAAAAATGGATATAATATAAATCTATTGATATCTTCTGGAAACTCTCCATTGCTCTAAGTTATATCACAAATTATTATGGTTCTATAAGAGCGGATTTATGATGCTATTAATGTTTGTATTCTGAGCTCTAATTTGTCTTATTCTGAGGCTGAGTCCCCTGCCTCTTTACCATGTCGCATTTATCGTTTCCATTATGTAGGTTCTGGTTTTTTAAAAAATCATGGCAGCAAACCAGGAATTGAGAAGTTGTGCTTTCTCTCTGTCACCTTCTAACATTCCATATGTCATCAACAGTTGGACCCTGTCAACAAAGCTTCTAAAATCCTTTTTAAAAATACTCATAACATATTTTTCATTTACAAAATCCCTCTGATCTTTCCCCTTCCTCAGATTTTTCCTCCAAATCATGCCATGTTTTGGTGTTTATAATACTAACTTCTTTTTAGCTTGGATGAATCAATCACAAAATGGAACCCTCCTGTCCTGGTCCTTTTAAGTCTCCTTTCTAGGCTTCTGTCCTTTAGACCCCTGTGCTAAGAGTGCTCATGACTCAAACATTGGACCTCCTTCCTTCTCTGTCTGCATTGTCTCCTGGGGTGTTTGCATCCAGTCCTATGACTGTTATTATCAGGTATACTCTGACAACTACAAAATCTACCTATTGGTTCATATTCTTACTCTTTAAGACCAAATTCACTTACCAACTGCATACTTGACCTCTCTATTTTGACATCTAGCAGATGTCTCAATACCCACTCCCAATAGCACCTGGCCTCTCGGTCTTCCCCCATTTTAGTAAATGATGTCAACATTCAAACTCAAGATAAAATCTTAGAGTTAATCTTGTGAACACTTTCCCTTACATTACATATCCAATCCACCAGCTAATCCTGTCACTTCCACCTTCAAAAATACACTCTAAGTCCAATATTTTTTCTACCTTATCTCTTACCTTTACATCTTGGCTAGCCTGCCTGTTTCCACTTTTGCTATATAATTCATTCACAGGAGGACTTTTTTGCCACAATCTACCCTATGGTCTAAGGGACCCCAGATGGGCATTCCCTCTCTACCTCCCTAAATCATCCCACAGTACTATTCCACTCATAGTGGCCTGCATTACCCTCTATCCTCTTTCCTATATAGCAATTCTTCCTCAGTTTATCCAAATCTCAGCTCAGAAGTCACCTCCTCAGACAGCTAAAATCAAAAGCCCTGACTATCCCTTTATTTCTTCATACGTCTTATCACTATCTCATATATAATTATATTATATATCATTTGCATACTTGTTTGTGTCTGTCCCATCATTAGAAAGTAAATTGCCTGAGGGTAGGGACCTTGCTATTTCTAGGTCTCCATTGTATTCCCAAAGTCCAGAGCAGTACCTATATGTTGTGGGCCTTCCTTTAACATTTGCTGATGAGTTGTTTTATTCCGCAGATGATTTCAATACACCACCTGAATCTCTCTGCTTCAGAGGGCTGCATATCCAAGTGGGAGGGAAGAAGGAACTCCAGGCAGGATAGTAGCTCACCTGCTGAGTGGATCTTGAGTGTCTTTGAAAGCTAAATGTACATGAACCTTGGAAGTGATAGGAAAGGAAAACTAAAACACAACCTGAAAAAACAAACATTGTGGCATTTGGGGTACGAACATATCCTGCTGATTTCAATGGATATCCATGGCAATATGGCCTGATTAAAAAAAAAAAAATCCCAGGGTGCCTGGGTGGCTCAGTGGGTCAAGCCTCTGCCTTCAACTCAGGTCATGATCCCAGGGTCTTGGGATCAAGGCCCGCATGCTTCCTCCTCTCTCTCTGCCTGCCTCTCTGCCTCCTTGTGATCTCTCTCTATTTCTGTCAAATAAATTAATAAATAAAATCTTTTTAAAAAAATCCTTCACCCACAAATAATTAGTACAGACCCTTTATAAGGAGAATATGGCTCCCTGATCAATGGTCTCCTCCTGAAGTAAGGTTTAGTTTGGTTTGACCTTTGAATAGTGCTTCTTATTGGGGTTGCATGAGAACCACTGTCTCATAAACTTCCTCAGAGGAACCTGAGTGGCAAATGTCCTCACAATACAAGCATATTCAATCTGAAAACTCATCAGCAACCCCACAGCAACAAATCAATGTGTCATGCAGCTCCCAGAACTTAGGAAATGCCAGAAGATCAGGCCAGCCCATTTTCATTATGGGAATTACCTTTGACAAGTTTCAAAGCATAGTATGGTTTCTGTGACATGTACAGCCAAGCCCCAGGAATAGAAACTCTGGTCTTGGAAAATCACTGTGTATAGTATTTAAGACTTAAGTCAAACACATGGATGATGAATTGAAAGGAAAGCCGAAAGTCAGTCTGCCGTCTAGCTTTTCCAAATTATAGAAAAACACAAAGCCTTCAGTTGGTGGTAAATTTAGAAGCCAATAGCAAGTATAGGAGACCCATCTGAAACAACTCTGTCTGGGACGCACACAGCCTCAGCTTCAACATCCTCAGGGAAGGCGAATCAAGACCTCTTGGAGTGACATCTTCAAGACTGACTTCCAATGAAAGAAAGTATCCAAGTGTTTCATAACTGTAATTATATATTGATACCCACCACAAATTTTCAGCATTGTTGAAGGGAAAGGTCCAGGAGTTGGATATCCCAGGTGGGATGGCTGTCCACACTACACATTCTGGACGTCTGCCACAGCATAGAAATCCATGTCACTCCACCCCCACTTCTGAGCTGCCTAGCTTGAACCTACATGCCCTCTCCCCCTATGATCACAGTGGCTCCTACTGATCTCCCTGCCTCTATTCTGTCACTGCTAATCCATTGTTCAGCCTCCCAGTCTTTGCTTTTTAGGTTTTTAAATTTATTATTTTTTTAAAGATTTTATTTATTTATTTGAAAGACAGAGAGCACAAGTAGGCAGAGAGAGGAGGAAGCAGGCTCTCTGCTCAATGCGGGGCTTGATCCCAGGACCCTGGGATCATGACCTGAGCTGAAAGCAGAGGCTTTAACCCACTGAGCCACTCAGATGCCCCTAGGTTTTTAAATTTAAAAGCAAATTTAAAGGTTTTTATTTTTCTGTTGAATTTCATATGTAAGTTTTTTTAAATTTTTAAATGTTATATGTAAGTTTTTAAAATTTTTTTAATTTTGTACTTAT
Organism: Lutra lutra; assembly: GCF_902655055.1. Lineage (NCBI taxonomy): Eukaryota > Metazoa > Chordata > Mammalia > Carnivora > Mustelidae > Lutra > Lutra lutra. The sequence goes on along the minus strand of NC_062280.1, from coordinate 113,962,903 downwards.
GGTTTAAAGAGTACAACAGCCTTCTATACCCCCTTATTTTCCTCCTTCAGTGGAAAACTAAAACAGAACACTGAGATGTAGGCTCTGAAGTGATATGAATTTGGCCATAATACAAATGGTAATTGGCTTTCTAATTTCCAAATTACTAGCTAGGTGCATAGGATAGCACAGAATATTGCATTAACCTCTCAATAATGTGATCCCACCCACTTTATAGGACTCATTATTTTTTGGAGACAGCTTATTAATGCATTATCATTGGGTTCTATCTTATTTTATGATTTTTTTGGCACTTAGATTTATATGACTATTTACCATGCTCACATTTCTATTTCTCAATTTTTCATTCTGGTCATCATCAGTTGACTGCTTACTATGGAAGATGATGTTCATTGCTGCTGATTCCTGCTCTATATGTGGATTCTTCCCATCCTTGATTTGGCTCAGTTCGGTCCCCTTTTGATTTTGGTTAGATCTGTATTTGGTCTTACTATTATTATGACTGGGTAACTGTTCTTCACAGCTGCCATATAGTATACTATGATTACTTTTTATTTCCTGTACAAACTTTGCACTCCCTGGAGTTAATAATTACTTTGTATTATAGTCACTTAGTTTTCTTTGCACTCCTGCTCTGTTATAAATCTCCTCTGAATGTATCCAAGTATATCATCATAAAGAATGACTACTGGTGCTTTCTCTTCTGTCTGATAGCTTCTTTTCTTATCGTGTCTTAACTTTTTATCATAAAAATTTTCAAATGTGCATAGAAGTCGAGAGAATTATATAACAAATCCACATACATACAGTTCTGCAGGAATATTTTAGAGATTCCCAGACATTGTATCATTCCATCTATATATGTTTCAATATGTATCTTTAACTTATAAGTACTTTTATTTTTTTTAAAGATTTTATTTATTTGTTTGACAGAGAGAGAGAGATCACAAGTAGGCAGAGAGGCAGGCAGAGAGAGAAGAGGAAGCAGGCTCCCCACTGAGCAGAGAGCCCGATGTGGGGCTCGATCCCAGGATCCTGAGATCATGACCCGAGCTGAAGGCAGAGGCTTAACCCACTGAGCCACCCAGGTGCCCCCTTTATAAGTACTTTTAAAGCATATATCCACCATGCCTCTCCACACAATGGAATATTACTCAGCCATAAATAAGAATGAAATCTTACCATTTGCAACAACATGGATGGATCTAGAAATTATTATGCTAAATGAAACAAGTCAATCAGAGAAAGACAAATACCACATGATTTCACCCATATGTGGAATTTAAGAAATAAAAAAATGAACAAAGATAAAGACCAAGAACAAAAAACAGACTCTTAAATAGAGAGATTGAATTGGTGGTTGCCACATACAGAGCAAGAAGGTGGGTGGGAGGTTGGGTGAAATAGATAAAGAGGAGTAAGAGTACACTTAACTTGATGAGCACTGAGAAATGTACAGAATTGTTAAATCACAATATTGTACACCTGAGACTAATCTAACACTGTTAAACTTGAATTTTAAAAAATATATAAAAATAACCACTATGCTCTCATCAAACCTAGTAAAATTAATAATTCCTTAAATATCATCTGATAATGAGTATATATCTGTCACCTTCTTGAGCTGGGGATTCTGGTGATGAGATCTGAAATGATGGGGGACTACTGACTGACTGACAGTAGATGACTCTATTTCTTACAATCACTTCTTTTATACTTTACACAGGATGAGGTTACAAACAGGATATAGATTTACCTGCAGGATGTGAACTGCATGTGAGATGTGAGCTATGTGCAGGACCTAGGCTACATGCGGGATATGGGCTACATGCAGGAAATCAAGTGCAACAAGTGAACAACAACAATTATCTCTTAGCTTCAAATGATGAGAGCAAGTTAAGGATTCTCCACACTTACCAGATGCATCTAAAGGAGGACATGAAAGCATTCCAGTGATACTCCCATGTTTATTATGGGTGTCAGCCCAGGAAGACTCTTGCCTCCATCTTCTAGAGTTTTCTCATAGGATATGACAGGACCCCAGTCACATTGGTGAGGATCCAGGTTGTGTTCCAGCAATATCCAAATTTTATGATTGTATCCAATATGGCTTTCAGGTTTATTGGTTGAGTTAGAATCCAAATGAGACCCAAACATTGCATCTCCTTGTCTTTTAAATCTTATTCCATAGTAGTTCCTTCTCCCACTGTCTCCTTGATTGTGTCCTTGATTGCCTGGAGAAACCCAGGAATTTGTCTTGTAAAATGTCTCATGTCCTAAATTTGGCTGATTTGTTCTTCTGAGTATCATTTAACTTGTTTTGCTCTTCTTCATATTTCTTGTACATAGGTAGATAGATTCAGAGTGGTGATTCTCAGCCTGCACTGAGTGATAGAATCACTTGGAGAGCTTTTTAAATCTTGATTTAAAACCACACTCAGGTCAGTTAAATTGGAATCCTGGGATGGGACTCAAGCAAGCATCAGTGTTTTTAAAGTGTCCCAGATGATCCCAATGAGCATCAAAAGTTTAACAAACATTGCCCTGCACATCAACATTAGCTGCCTCTGGGGACTTGTGAAATGCAAATTCTCAGGCCTCAGCACAGACCTGTTGAATCAGAAACTCTGATGCACATTAGCATTTGTAAACCACTGTTCTTGAGGTTTGCTTTGATACATTCATCTTATTCAGGCATAAAGCCTTTATTAAGGAGGTTCTCAAGCTTGGTTACACATTAACATCACATGCACAGGTCTTATAACTAGGCTTCAGGACCCATCCCAGAACAACTGAAGTTGAGAATCTGAAAGGGGAGTTCCAAGACTCATTTTTAAAAGCTCACCAAGTGATTTTCACACAAGCATCTTTCTTGACTTAGTTCTTCTTTTTGCTAGTAATCAAATCTCAGTAACTTCCTGAAAGTGAGTTCATGGATATAATATTTTGATTAATTTATTTTTCTACCCACACATTTGTCTGACAGTTTAGTTGGGTATAGAATTAGGTTTGAAACCATTTTTCTCAGAATTTTGAAGTCATTGTTCTACTGCTCTCTGGTTCCAATATATTGTTGAGCTGTCTGATGCATTAAGTATATTTTTTGCATGAACTGTTTTTCTTGTTTTTTGTATGATTTTAGTATCTTTCTCCCAGATTTCTAAAATGTTGAACTTCAATTTTTAGCTATCATGAAGACCTTTTCTGTTTGGAAATTCATGCCACTCAACTCTAGAAAACTTTATTGAATAATTTGGTGCTTTTTTCCCCACTATATTTTGTTCTTTCTCAAAATTCTGTTCTTAACTTGGACTTCCTGGATTAATTATCTGATTTGCTTATCAATTTTTCCAATCATGTTCAATGTATTTTTCTACTGTATATATTCCTTTTAAAAATAGGGTCCTGTTCTTTCATGGACACAAATCCACCCTTACTTCTTTAGTAATATTCACATTTTTATTGTTCTTTTCTCCCTCCATAGTCTATTTCATTCAAGTTGAGTTTGCTTTGTTTTATTTTGTGGCGGTTTTTTTCTGTTTCTCAGTTTATATATTTTGGTTCTGCCCTTCATATTGCATATTGTCTTCAAATATCTTGAGATCCTTGATTAACAATGGCATAGAGAAAAATGGATGGGTGTTCTCTGTCAGAGTCTTGTTGACAATTTTCCCTATAAAGAATCTGACTTGAACACATCCTGCATTAAAAACCATTATCAGTATCCTTAGGGTTTTGATTTCTCTTGGGATAGTCAGATTCAGAGGAAAATGTTCTTTCACCACCTGCATGGAGGGTAGGTAGAGGCTGGGCTGTCAATGTTGTAGGAACTCAGTAGTGACAAAGGCATGCAATCATTTTCACGTTCCCTGTTGTCTGTATCACACCTATACTCAGTTGTACCTGCTGTCCAGCCCAGAGGCCCTCTGTTTTATCCTCTTCAAAGACTGAACCTCATGTTCCTGCCAGGGTTACAGGAGAATTTGCCCCATCTCAGACACTTGGGGAGGAGGTCTGGGGGTTCTATATACTTCTTAAATTGATTTTATAAATTTCCAAAGGTATCTTATGCTGTGAATTCTTTGGCCTCTCAGGAATCATAGTATATAAACCAGGTTCCTTTCTGATTTTTACTTTTGCCAGTGAAAAATTCAGTTTTCTCAGTTGTGTTACATCATTTGCCACTCATCATCTCCTCTCCAGCTCCCCAAATTTTTATTTTTGTCCTTGTGGGTTTATGCCCTTCTAAAATGTTTCTTATTAAAGTAAGATATGAAAACAGATAATTGCATATATTATAAGAGTAGATCTTAATCAATATTCAAAAACAAAACACAATCATGTAACCAGTACACATATCACAAAACAGAATACTATAAAGACCCCAGAAGACCCCTTTGTGCTCTCTTCCAGTCTCAATCCCACTACCAACAACAGTATCAACTATCCTGACTTCTAACAGCATAGATGGGGTTTTTTTCTGTTTTTGAACTTTACACAAATGGAATTATGCAGTATGTATTCTTTTGGGTCTGGCTTCTTTCACTCAACATTTTATTTATGACATTAACCCATAATATAAAATATAGATGGTATATTCTCATTGCCACACAGTTTTCCACTATCTAAAAATGTCACAATTTATTTATCCACTTTTGATGGACATTTGGTAGTTTCCAACTTGAGAGCTATTACTAACATAAATATTTTTTGTATTTTTTTGGTAAATATATACGTGCATTTCTGTTAGGTATATGCCTAAGAGTGGAAATATTGTGTCATGGGATAAGTATGGAAGTTGTATTTCATTATCAATAAATTTTTCATTGTAAACTTTCTGGTAGGTGTTTGTGCATTAAAAATTTTTCTTTTATTGTTTTAATTGAGCTAGAAAACAACCTGAGTTTAGTATGAGTATCTATGCTGTTATACATTTTTAAGATTTATTTATTTTTAGAGAGTGTGTGAGTAGGGGAAGGGCCAGAGGGAAAGAATCTCAAGCAGACTCCCTGCTGAGCACAGAGCCCAACACAGGACTCAATCCCACAACCCATGAAATCATAACCCGAGTGAAAAACTAGCAATCAGCACTTAACCAACTAAGCCATCCAGGCACCCCTGTGCTGCCATATTTAATGGAAAACCAACCAAGGCTTTTGTTTTTTCTAAAACACTAATTTGATCATGTCTCTCACCATTACTACAAACCCTTCAGTTCTCAGGATGAATTTCAAAGTTCTTTCCTTAGTTCTCAAGGCTCAATTTGAACTGTTTCAGTATCACTCCCCAACATCTTTTCCACCTATGTAGTTATAACCACATAGAACCACATATACTTTGCCTAACACATAGTGCTCACTCTAGGCATCTATGTAATTGCATTTAACCACTGCCTTTTCTTTCACTGCTTTTTCCAGCCTGTCTACCTAGCTAACTCCCCTACCACCATCAAGAACTATTCATGAAGAGCACCTTCCTTGAGTGCCCATAAGGCATCCCCTTCTTTATTCCCCCATCAACCAGTGATTCCCTCTTTCATGATACTATCACGCAATGATCACTTACCTCTCTTCCCTAATGTCTTGGAAGCTCACTGAGAGGAAAAACTGTGTATTATTTCATTTTGTGACAGCAACACACATCACAGTACCCAGGACAGGACACTGAACACTAAATAAGTGCTTTGTTTATTCATTCATTCAATGATTCAACAAATTGCAACTTTATTCAACTTTAATAAGCACCAGACTCTTCCAAGTAGAGAGAATGCCATGGTGAAGCAACAGCAAAATCTCTGTTCTCAGAGGCTGACACTCTAGTGAATGAGGCAGATAGTAAGCAAATGAACACACACATAGATAAAAGGATGATGGGTATGCAGACAACTTCCATATCTAGCTATCTACCCTCCTCTGCCTGCCCTGCTACAGTGACATAGTACTCCTCTGTCCCTCATCTATCCCAGGGCCTGTGTTCTAGCTACTCCTGTCCTGAAATGTTCCCCCTACTTCCGAAGACCTCTGTACAGCTGGATCCTTGTCATCATTCAGATCTCAGCTTAAATGTTACTTCCTTCAAAGGAACTTCCTTCAAAGGAACTTCCTTGACCACACAATCAATTACTAGCTCCATCCCTCTTTTAAATTTCTACATAAAACTTACAACTATCTGGTATCTTCATTGTTAATGTTTTTGGAGTTCTGTTTGTTTTCTGTTTACCCTAATTAAATTCTATGAGGGCAAAGGTTTGGGGTTGGTATTTTTTTTTTCCTATTTTAACAGTTTGATTCTTCTTTTTTTTCCAGGTAGTAGTACCTGACAAATAGTGGATGCTCAATATATTTCTTAAATGAATGAGTAAATGAATGAATTGTAAAAAAATTAGAAAATTAGAAATTAAAGAATTTCAAAAAGGAAAATGTGGCATTCATTTATGCAACCCAGCAATCACTTCTAGTGATTTGCCCAAGGGAAATGAAAATATGTCCACTAAAATACTTTTTTGTGAGTGATCATAGCAAGATTATTTATAAAAGCCAAAATTAGAAGCAGTCCAAATAGCCATTAATAAGAAAATGATAAACAAGTGTGCTATATCTAAGCAATGAAATACTACATGGCAATTTAAAAAAAAGAAGGAAGCTACAACAGAGCAAATAGATCACTGGTTTGATTGCCTAGGAAGGGGCACAATAGACTTTTGGAATGCTGGAAATGTTCTATATCTCAGTTGTATTTGTCGGTAGATTGTGTGTATATTTGTCAGTATTATTGAATGATACTCTTAAAATGGGTACATTCGGGGCGCCTGGGTGGCTCAGTGGGTTAAGCCGCTGCCTTCGGCTCAGGTCATGATCCCAGGGTCCTGGGTTCGAGCCCCACATCGGGCTTTCTGCTCAGCAGGGAGCCTGCTTCCTCCTCTCTCTCTGCCTGCCTCTCTGCTTACTTGTGATTTCTCTCTGTCAAATAAATAAATAAAATCTTTAAAAAAAATGGGTACATTCTAGTGATATAAAATATACCTCAAAAATTTAATTAAATATTACTTTGAAAGGAAAATTTAAAAAAACTAGAGCACTTCTCCTCTCCATCTCACCCCAGCCTTATCTAAAACTGTACTTGCTCTGTTTTTGCCTTCCCCAAGAATTGCATGCCTGTGCTGCTGTCTCCATCCACTGCATGCATCAAGAGTTACAGTTTTATCATGGGGCTAACTGACCAGGCAGCTCTGGCCTCATCAGTCTCCCAGGGCCCAACCTATCAACAGATTAAAGTCTACTATCTCAGCCAGGCACACCTGGACCCCCACAGATGACCCTGCCAGCCTTCCCAATGCCAACAACTGCAGCCCTTTGTAACTCTGCCCTGCAGACAGCTGTGTGTCCGAGACAGATCATCCAACTCCCCAGTACTCTGAGTGTGATCTCCAGAGCATCAGCATCTGCACTGCTTGGACACTTGTCAGAGATGAGTCCAGCCCTGCTCTAGAACTACTGATTCAAAATATTCATTGGAATGTGATCCTCAGGTAACTTGGATGGATGTTAAAGTTTGAAAAGCACTGAGCTAATCTTTCTGAGCTTCCAGTTTCTCCTTGCAAATGGTAATAATCATACCTGCCTTTTCAGTTTCTAGGAGGATTAAATGAGCTAATGCCACAAGGCATCCAGCTCAAGTGTAGTCCCTTAGTAGGATTCAGTGAACAGCTCTCTCCTCCCTCCTGTCCCCATGACCAGTAATTCCTGGTTAGCCTCAGGCCCACTATTGTACCTGGCTATTAAAAATGTTTGGTGGCAAATCAGAATAGCCATTCTGGATGGCTGGGTAACAGAATTCACAGAGCAGGAAACATCATTGGAATCAGCAGAGCATGTGGCCCTTGGAAAGAGGGCTGCACTTGCCATTTGTCAACATCTCATTGCACATTCCTTGGCTCACTGTGTGCTAATAATAGCAAATACATCTGCATATTAATAAAAAGACAACATTTCCAATTGGGTCATTGTCCCCAATGTGTCACTCCTCTCTGAGGAAAATTAGATCTTTGTCCCTGAAACTTATCATTATTGGTCCGTCTGCCAACACCAAGACAGACACACCTCAGATGGGATACAACAATATGTCAGATGAAGGAAAACATTCATAGCTCCTCTTCTTCCTGTCTTCCCCAATTTCTCTTCCCCCTTCTCCTCCCTCCCTTTTTATTCTTCTCCTCTTGTTCCATCTCCCTCCTCTACCTGGGGAAATGGCTTCCAGTCTAGGCTGTTATCATTAGCTCACAAGCAATGTAAGGATCAGATGCCCAGCTGCTGGGCAGGGCCTCTGGGTACATTCATACTTGTGCCAGGGCCTCCTCTCTGGTCGTCAGTGTCCCTGTAGTTCAGAAAGCCTTAAGCCCTGAGAGAGTCAACACTGCTGGCACCTATTCCTACCATGCCCAGAGCATTCCTGCACCACCTCCTTTGGGCAGGATACTTCACTAGATAGTTTAGGCACAGTTTCTATATAACCCTTAAAACTAAGGCTTTGGGGAAACATAAAAAGATACCCCTGTACAGGGGACACCTCAGGGAGAAGAAAGTTTAAGCAATTGGCCCAAATGTACAAAAGTAGTTGGCAAGAGGTGATTTGGCACCTCATTCAGCTTTGCCCCACTGCACTAGAGCTCCAAGCTGAGAGCTGGGCTATACCAGGCTTAGCAGGTTTGCCTCTCTCTCCTCTGTCTACACCACAAACCTGCCTTTAGGCAGCCTCCAACATAAATCTCCATGGAAATAGATGGTAGGTCTGCGCTGGGGAAGGGGGTGGGGTGGCTGTCCTTGTCCTGGAGATATGGGCCCTGCAGTAGAGGTGGGTATGCCCTGGGATGCTCATGGTTTCAGCATCTCCCTCCCTTTCTAAGTATCTCAGGGTTTGCCTGGGCTATCAAAGTGGCCCTGACTCTCTGGACCTCCAAGAGCCATCTCCTGCCCAACCCACGTTGACAGAGTTCTGTCCCCTTGTGTGTGAGACATGCGGCAGCTCTCCCCAGAAAAATGGAGCCAGATGGAGCCCATAAGAGCAAGTTACTGCTTAGAAATCCAGCTTTGAATGAGTGTTGCCAGCACTCTGAGCAGTAATTGGCATTAAGAGAGGCTTGGAACTGCAAACTAGTGATTTTCAATTGGAATAAAAAAAGTAATTGACATCAAGTGCTGTTTGGAGCAGCAAACTAGTGATTTGCAAATGACATTCAATAAGAAATCATTTATGTCTATTGATATTAAATAGGTGCCAGTACACAGAGAGCATAAGGGACAGGGGGCAGGAATGGGGAGGAGCTGGGAGCCCCATAGGATCACAGAGGATTAAGAGAGAACAAACCTCACAGGCACTCCTTCTTTCCAGCCCTCAGACACCCTGTAAGAAAAAGGATCTACCCAAGATCCGACCACATTCCCCATAGTACATTCCCCACAGCACAATACAACACAGTCTCTTCTAGCCCTCTTGTGCTTCTGCCAGCCTTCCAGCAGTGTCAGATGACTTCTTTAAAGGAGAAAATGCTCTCACTGCTTACTCCTGCCCCACTCTGCTCCTCTATCACTACCACCCTTGCCTGGGGGCTCCCACACCACAGGTGGTGTAACCAGACCTTGCTTATGCCCTCTGCCACCCATCACATCGCCCCTGCTTGACTATGGGGCACCCCCTCCAGTCTGTGCCTGGAAGGCCACAGGCACTGTGTGATGAGCCAGTGTACACCTTTTGGACGTTGTGGTTGAGAGTTCATGCAAGAAAGCAAGTGCTCTGCAAATGATCCAGAACAGAAGGACATGCTGGCAGTGGTTAAAGGAAACAGTCTGTCCCTACTCCTGAGTGGTGATGGGGCTGGTGCAGATGTCAGGGTCCCCAACCCTCTGCACAAGCAGAGAAGGAGGCACAAGAGCTGTCATCTCCCGCCTACAGGGAGAAAGGCTAAAACCCCCCAACACTGCAAAGCAGCCTTCTACAGTCCTGGCAAGACTATTTATTCCTCATGATGGACAAGAATGAGCCTTCTAGTCCCCAGAGCTATCCTCTCAGAACACCTGTTAGTGCTGGGGTATACATGCATTTTGTAATGCCCAAATCTACAGTTTGCATGCATAATAGTCACAGCATAAATGGGGAATTACATGGCTTGCCCCAGTGCACATATATTGAAAGAAGCACAGCAGGATAAAGCCTGACTTTCTCTGACCCTGCAAAACTACCACAGCACAGCTCCTATTAAACTTGAGACCTGGTGAAGGGTCCTGTGTGACTTAGTCTATTAACCCCTCCCTGAGGACTTGTGGGAGTGCTTCCCACCAGGCAATATCTGGAGCAGGTTTAGAAAGGAGTGAGCAGGTAGAGGACACATGTTGGAGCAGCACTGCTGAGGACAGTGAGTAAACAGCACAATTGGATTCTGTCCCCAGAATCAGGCAGGATGTCCAAATAAAGAGTGGTGTCCTTCCTAGGAAAAGAAAACCATCACCAGAAAACTCCTTTTCTTCCTATGAACTTGATTTCCTCAAGTTTGGATCCATTAGAATTAGAGAAAAGGAAAATCGAAATCCCCTTGGTCCGGGGAAAAAGTGGATAGAAGCTCTAGGTGAAATAAATTAAAAGCTTTATCTCCCTTTTCTTTCTTGCTAAGGGCACACATCACGTGGGCCCAGGTCAATAGGTGGCCATCATTGGCTCAGGTCCTCCTTCAGGCTAGAGACCTTGAAACCAGCAGGAGACTTCAGCAGGGACCAACAAAGAGATGAAGTGCTTGAGCTGAGGTGAGAGCCCCAAAGGTGCAGAGCAGGATCTGCATGAGATGCATCATGGAGGTCAGAGTTGGAAACAGAATGTGGGAAAAAAGATGAAGAACTAAAAAAAAGGGAGGTAGGAGGTAAAGAAATAAAGGGAAAAGAAAAGAGCCATCTTCCTCTAAGAAAGTCTGGAACAACAGATAAAAAGTGTCCTCCATAATGTCCATTGTTATTTAAACCTCTTCCAAACGTACCAAGTAATGTAACTGGAATAATAATAAAGTGAGGGATATGTGTGTTGAAGTAAAAAAAGCAAAATTATCACTGCTTGTAACTGACATGCTTTTATACTTGGGAAATCAAAGAGAATCTACAGAAAACCACAGACTTGACCTAAGATCACTGGTTAAAAAAATAAATATATAAAATCTTTTGTAAAGCTACTCTTTTTATAAAACAACGGTAGAGTTAGCAAATATGACAAAGAGAAGCTATTCACAACAGCAACCTAACCCATTCCATATCTAGAGATATATTAAAAGGACTTGAATACCTAAAACATACTGTGTTCTCCTGTAGGAAGAATATCATAATACTCTGTTAAGGAGTAAAAATCACTGGAATAGATGGAGGAATCCATCTTTTTCCAGGTCTGGAAAACTAAATATTATAAACATTAAGAAGTTTAATTTAAAAATGAAAACTTCTATGTATAATTTTTATTTGATTGATTTTTTTGAAGCTAGACTAAGTGATTCTAAGTGCCATCTGGATAATCAAAATTAAAGAAAATACTGAAGAAAATTTTGGTTGGGATAAAGATAGACTTGCCTAACCAGATATTAAAACATTTTATAAAATAATAATAATGATAATAATAATGCCATATGTTGTGGAGAAGCATTATATAAACAGGTCAATATAATAGAATAAAAGACCAAAAATAGAGAGGAATTTATTTTATAACTGAATCAGTTCATATTAGGAACTAAAGATAGACCATTTAATACATAATGTTAGGAGTACTGAGTTATCATTTTTAAAATGTAAAGTTGGAGCCCTACCTCAGTTACTTGTTTCACCAATATGAAACACAGATTTAAAATGAAAATGAAAATGAAAGAAGGCATGCAAAGAGAAGAGAACGGAAAAAACAGAAGACTAGAGAAATACTAAAACTATATAGGCTTCAATTTTGAATGTTGAAGTTTGGAAGGTCTTCCTTGAAATGTCATCTAGGTATCACCTTGCACAGGCTCAAGCCCCCAGAAGATGTTTGACAGAGAGCAGACTTAGTTCCAGCCCAATTTCTCTTGCCTCCCTGGGTGGGCCTCTGGAAGGCTGACTTAATAGTCTTGCCATTCTGGAGAGTCTGGCCTTTAGCTTTGGATCCAAGGCCAGGCATTGGTGAGGTTTTACAAGGTAACGAACCATCCAGATTCAGGTTACTCTGATGTCATGGGGTAGGAAGTAAACCTTTGTTAGGGCCCTGCCACAGATATCTCCAAGGACTATGTGTGTATATTCAAGGATGAGTGGAGAGAGAGAGAGAGTAAAAGAGAGAGAGAGAATGAGACTGAGTTTCCCCCAGGTTATAGCAGAGCAGAAAATGATTCCGAAAATACTCAAACCTGTGAATGTGACAGGGCCTCTGAAGAAAGTATCATATGAATCCCTAAAGTGACTGAACCCTAAGTTCAGAATCCCCAGCACTGAACAAAAATTTTCTTGTTCTTTGCATGACAGGAAAGCAGAGAACCACCACAGTTCAAGGGGCTCCTCAAATGTGACCAAAGGATATATAGCAGATAACCACATGGCTGGAGGACTGGAAAGTAATCCTGAGCACAGCAACATGGAGCCCCAGGAAAGACTGTCTTCCTGGCAGGAAAATGGCTGAATAGATTTGGATTTGAGTTAAAGCAGATGAAGAATTATGGCATCAATTTCTGCATCCCAGAGATTGGAGAGCATAGTTCTTAGCTGCTATAGTTATATCATATTTTTAATGATTAAACTTATTTTAGAGAGGGGAAAAGGAAAAGAGGGAGAGGGCGAATCTCAAGCAGACTCCACCCTGAGCATGGAGCCCAACACAGGGCTGGGTCTCACAATGCTGAGATCATAACCCAAGCTGAAATCAAGAGTTTGACACTTAACCAGCTGGGCCACCCAGGTACTCCAGTTGTATCATAATTTATTTGAACACTTTACTATTGATATCTCTAGGTTATCTCATTTTTCTCCATCAAAAATAATTATAACTTTATTCATAAACCTTTGCTTTTCTGATTAATTCTTTAATCTAAGTTCCTGGAAGTATAATTGTTAGAACAAAGGCATGAACTTCATTGAGATCCCTGGCATATATTGTCAAGCTACATTCCTAAATCTTACTGGTAGGGTTAAAAATAACTGGCCTTAAGAGAATGCACTTCCTGAATTGAGGTGTAAGGAGCTCCATGAACCCACTTCCCAGTAAAAAAACCATCACTAGTTCAAAAAAAAAATTAATGTTAAATCACTAGTAGGTGTTCCAAGGGCATACAGCAAATGAAGAAACATTTATGCAAGAAAATCAATGAAATCTCTGTAAAAACAGTGACAGTCATGAGCTACATGAGCTAACTCATGAGCTACAAAGTGCTCTTTTCCTCTTTCCAAGCTCAGCCCAACAGAAACTCTACTCTGAGTAGGTCTGTGGTCAAGGATATGAGGTTTCTTTTACCCCAGCTACTGGTCAGAAATGCATTATCTGTCTGTGTTGCAGAGCCTAAATTCAGGCAAGTACATCCAGGAGATCAGGGGGTTTTGCCCCAACCCAGCTTCTCTTGTAGGATAGAGGTTCTACCATAGGTGAATCAGGCCAAGTTGAACAGTTCCCAATTGGCCTCATTCCAGTTCACTTACAGGAAAAAGAGTCTATGCCTTATAGGAGATGAAAGCCAAGAAAATCAGAAGCCACAACCCCAGTACATGCATGTAAAACAGGGATGTCACTTTGAGAGAAGTGGTCTATTGTCCCATTCCCCAGGTTTACCAGGGGGAAAGACAAGCCAAAAGAACAGAGAACTCTGAAGAGTCATCCAAAGGAATTTAGTTTATTTAAAGAGTGTGGGAAATGTTAAAGCCTACAGGTACTCCAAAATAATGGAGATTTTAGTGATACGCAAGTAAGAGGAGACTGGTAGCTCCACAAAACAGCAAGATAAACTGTAGGCCAACTAGTTTACCAGAGAGAACCAGGAAAAGAGACAGCTATGTGGGGTCAAAACAAACCTTAGAGACTGGCTCAAAACTGTCCCAAAAACCTAAGATGTCAGATTTAACAAAGACTTCAAAGTGGATATTATAAATGTGTTCAAAGGACTAAAAAAAAAAAAATGATGATTAAAGAAATCAAGGAAAGTATGATAGCACCTCATCAAATAGAAAATATCAATAAAATGATAGAAATTATTTTTAAAAGACCAAAAGGAAATTATGAATTTAAAAGTAGAATAATAAAAATGAAATACTTATTAGAGGTACTGAAAAGTATATTTAAACTGGCAAAAGAAAGAATCAGCAAGGAGCACCTGGGTGACTCAGTTAATCATCTGTCTTCTGCTCAGGTCATGATCCTAGGGTCCAGGGATAAAGCCCTGGGTCCGGTTCCCTGCTCAGCAGAGAGCCTACTTCTCTCTCTCTCCACCCCCTACTCATGCTCTCTCTTGCTATCTCTCTTTCAAATAGATAAATAAAATCTCTTTAAAAAATCAGCAAACTTGAAAATAGATCAATTAGGATTATGAAATTCAAAGAACAAATGAAATAGAACAAATAAAAATAGAGAAAACTTCAGAGAAATGTGGGACAACATTAAGCACACCAACCTACATATAATGAGAATAACAAAGGTGAAAGAGAAAAGAAAACAACAAACATTTGAGGTATAGTGGATGAAAACTTTCCAGATTTGAAGAAAACATCAATCTACCCATCCAAAAAGTTTAGAAAATTCCAAGTAGGCTAAATTAAAAGAGATCCATTCCCAGACACATCACAGAAAAGTGTGGAAAGACAAATGGAAAATCTTGAAAGCACTCATCACTTAACATGGGAACAACAGTAAGATTAAAATCACATTGGAAACAGTTTTAAGATTAAAAACTGGTTTCTAATCAGAAATAATGGAAGCCATATATGGGTTTATATGGGATACCATATAAAATGTAATAGAAGAGAAAATAAAATTATCAAATATTATATCTGGCAAAACTATCTCTCAAAGATAAAGGTAAAACAAAGATACTCCTAAATAAATAAAAACAGAGAATCTGTTGCTAACAAATGCACCTTACAAGAAATACTGAAGGAAGTTCTGCATCCTGAAAGCAAGTGGTGATTCATATGCACATAAAAAAACAAAGAGCAGGGGCACCTGCGTGGCATAGTCATTAATTTTCTGCCTTCAGCTCAGGTCATGATCCCAGTGTCCTGGGATAGAACCCCAATTGAGCCCCATATCCGACTCCCTGTTTGGCAGGAAGCCTGCTTCTCCCTCTCCCACTCCACCTGCTTGTGTTCCTTCTCTCACTGTGTATCTCTCTGTAAAATAAATAAATAAAATCTTTAAAGAAAAAAAGAACACTGTTAAATCATGTAATCATAAAAGACAGCATGAGTGCATGTTTCTTCTTTCTTCTCTTAAATGATTTTAAAGGGGAAGAGGCTATGAGGATGTGTGAACCTGGTGGTGGGTAATAAGGAGGGCCCATATTGTGTGGAGGACTGGGTGTGGTGCATAAACAATGAATCTTGGACACTGAAAAAATAAAATGAAATTTTAAAAAAATAAATTGTACAAAAGGATATGTATATAATCAGATTGTTGAGTCTATAACATATATAAATGTAATTATGCTTGAAAATAGCAACACAGAGAAGGTGGATAGGAGCAAGGTGGTACTGAAGTATGGAAAGGACATGAGGTGGTAAGCCCAATTCACAGAAATAAAGGAAGAATACCAGAAATGGTAGATAAGAAAGTTAATATAACCAACTACAAAAGTATGTCTGCCCCCTTTACTTCTCTCAGCATCTTTAAAAGACTTAGAATTACATAAAGTAATAAAAATGTATTTTTGACGTTATAACATATATTAAGGTAATGTATAACAATAACAATAATAGCACAAAAGAGAGGAAGAGGGAATAGTGCAGTTTTAATGATATACACCTATATGCACAAGATTCAGGTTTAAACTGAAACCAAGATGTTCATAGTATGTTCGTATCTTTGTAAAATTATTTATACATCTGTGTCCACAAAAGTCTGGAAAGATACATACTCAGTGGGAACTAGTTAAGTATGGAAAGTGGGACTAAGTGAAATAATTGTTTTACTTATGTGTTTGTTTCTTTCTACAATAAAAATGGGTATTGTCTAATTAAGACAAAAATATATATTATGGATAAGACTTTTATATAACTGTTGAATAAGTTTTGGTAAATCTGAAGTGATTATATAAGATGCATATAATGGCTCTTAGAACAACCACATAGTAAAAATAAATAAAGGAATTAGAATTTTACATTACAAAATATTCACTTAATACCAAAGATAGCAGTAAAGGAGGAATAGATAAACCAGAAAAACTTAAGAAAACAAAAACAGAAAGATTTAAATCCCAGTATATCAATAATAATAATAAATAATAAAATATGCAATCAAATCACAGAGGTTTTGAAATTGGGCATTAGTCAAACTACATAGTTTGAGGGAACATCCTGCACAAGACTGCCCCCACCCTAACACCAAGTACAAATTTGGGAGGTTGCCAAAATCATTCTCATTTTTGATAATTCACAATAAGGACTCATAAAACTCACTGAAAGCTATTATGCTCCCAATTATGATTTATTGCAGAAAAAGGATACAGATTAAAACCAGCCAAGGAAGAGACATATAGGACAGAATCTGAAAGAATCCCAAATGCAAAGCTTCTTATGTCCTTTCTCTGTAGAGTCATGACATGTTACTCTGCCAGCATCAATGTGTAACAATATTAAAAACCATTGCACATCAGGAAAGCTCAGTTGATCTCAGTTTCCAGAGATTTTATTGGGAGGTCATTATGTAGGAATGATTGACTTATTGATTGCCCACATGACTTATCCTAGTGTCCAGAATGACGGATAATGCAGATGACTCAACCTCCCACCTTGTATCACATGTTTGGTCTTTTTGGTATGGCTAACCACTACCCTAAGATTGTCACTGTGGCCAACCCCATGCTAAGATATGGAGTGGCCAACTCTCAACCTAAACAAAGACAATTCTATCAGACTTGACATAAAATACTTCCCAGAAACTTAAGGCAAAGTCCAGAGATCTCTTTGGGCAAAGCCAAATTCTTTACCATACAATATATGTATATGTAAGACATATAAATATTATATATATATTATATACATATATATGTATATATTATATATATGTATATATATGTATGTATATAATATATATATAATATATATGTACCTAACAACAAAGCCCTAAAATACATGAAGCAAAAACTGATAGAATTATCAACTAAAAAAAAAAGAGAATTTAACGATAATACTTAAAAACTCCAATACCAAACTTTCGATAATGTCAAGAACAATTAGACAATTAGACAGAATATTAACAAGGAATTAGAATAAATGAACAACATCGAAAACCAACTAACAGACATCCACATAATAAAATAAGAGACATTCTTCTCAAGGATCCATGCAACATTTCCAGAACAGATCATGTGCTAAGCTAGAAAACAAGCCTCAGCACATTTTAAAGACCTTAAAATTATATAAATTATGTTATCTCACCATAATGGATTAAAATTAGAAATCAGTAACATAAGGAAATTTGAAAAAGTCACAAACACATGGAAATTTAAGCAGTACATTCTTAAATAAACTATGTATCAAAGAAGGAATCACAAGAGAATTTATAAAATGTTTTGTCATAAGTGAAATGAAAATATAATATTTTAAAGCTAATAGATGCAGCCAAAGCAGGCTCAGATGAGAAATTAGAGCTGTAAATGCACATTTTTAAATACTTCAGATTAGTAACCTAACCCTATACCGTAAGACACTTGAAAAAGAGCATACTAAACTGAAAGCAAGCATAAGGAAGGCAACAATAAAGATCAGAGAAGTTAATGGAATAAAGAATAGAAAAATCAGCAAAGCCAAAAGTTGGATCCTTGAAAAATCAACAAAATTGATGAAAGTTTAGTTAGACTGACCAAGAGGGAAAAAGGAGGCTCAAGTTACAAAAATCAGGAATAAAAGTAGAACATTATTACCAACTTTACAGAAATAAAAAGGACTATAGGAGAATACTATAAACAGTATTGTGCCAATAAAGTAGAAAAATTAGATGAAATAGCAAATTATTAGATACAAACTACTGAAACTAAAAAGAAAAGAACCTCTAAATAGACCTATAACCAGTGATCAAATTAGTATTTTTTAAAATCCCAAAAAGTTAAGCCCAAGTTACATTGTTTTACTGCTGAATTTTATCAAACATTTAAAGAAAAATTGATACCAGTTCTTCATAAAATCTTTCAAAAAATATGAAAGAACAGTATACTTATCAACTCATCTTATGAGACTATATCACATAGTACCCAAACTATAGAAAATTACCATAGTAAAAAGAAAGAGCAGGCCACTTTCTCATATGAATACAGACATAAAAATTCTCAATAAAAACTAGAAAACTGAATCCAACCACATTTTTAAAAGATTATACACCATGACTAAGTGGGATTTATTCTAGGAATGCAAAGTTGGTTTCACAAATAAAAATCAGTTAATGTAGGGGCTCCTGGGTGGCTCAATGGGTTAAAGCCTCTGCTTTGGGCCCAGGGTCCTGGGATTGAGCCCCGCATTGGTCTCTCTGCTCAGTAGGGAGCCTGCTTCCTCCTCTCTCTCTGCCTACCTCTCTGCCTACTTGTGATTTCTGTCTGGCAAATAAATAAATTTAAAAACCTTAAAAAAAATCTTTAAAAAAATCTTAAATTAATTAAATTAAAAAATCTTTAAAAAATCAGTTAATGTAATACACCATATCAATAGAATAAAGGACAAAAGCCACATGATCATATCAATACATAAAGAAAAAAGCATTTGGCAAAATTCTCACACATTTTTATGATAAAACCACTCACCACCTAGCAATAGAAGTGC
Source organism: Lutra lutra (assembly GCF_902655055.1). Lineage (NCBI taxonomy): Eukaryota > Metazoa > Chordata > Mammalia > Carnivora > Mustelidae > Lutra > Lutra lutra. The sequence continues at coordinate 113,943,908 of NC_062280.1, read as the reverse complement.
ATATCCTTAACCTAATAATGAACATTAATTTTTTGAAAAGCCATAGCTAACATATTTAATGATAAAAGACTAAATGTTTTCCATCTAAGATCAGGAATGAACAAGGATGTGTGGTGGTGTCACCACTTCTATTCAACATTGTGTTGAAAGTCTAGTTAAGATAGTGAGAAAGGAAGGAAGGAAGAGAGGGAGGAAGGAGTAAAGAAATAAAAAGGATCCGTATTAGAAAGGAAGAAATATAACTGCTTCTATTTTCAGGTGACATAATTTCATATACAGAAAATCCTAAGGAAACTCCTCCCAACAAATCTATAGAACCATAAAATGGGTTTTAAAAGGTTGCAAGATATAAGATCAGTATATAAAAATCAGTTGTTATTCTATACACTGGCAATGAAAAAATCAAAAAATGAAATTTTAAAAAAATCTGATTTACAATGGCCTCAAAAAGAAAAAGTAGTAAGGAATAAATTCAACAAATAAATTTATTTGAAAGTACAAAATGTTTACTCTGAAAATTAGAAGACATTGAAATATCTGAAAGAAGACCTAAATATTGGGGTGCCTGGGTGGCTCAGTGGGTTAAGCCGCTGCCTTCGGCTCAAGTCGTGATCTCAGGGTCCTGGGATCGAGTCCCGCATCGCGCTCTCTGCTCAGCAGGGAGCCTGCTTTCCTCTCTCTCTCTCTGCCTGCCTCTCTGTCTACTTGTGATCTCTGTCTGTCAAATAAATAAATAAAATCTTAAAAAAAAAAAAACCTAAATATTTAGAAAGATATACCATATTCATGGATCTGAAGATATAATATTGTTACAATAGTAATACTTCTCAAATTGATCTAAGATTAAATGCAATCCCTTTCAAAATTCCAGCTGATTTTTTTTGGTTTTTTTTGTTTGTTTGTTTGCAGAAGTTGATAAGCTGATCCCAAAGTTGATATGGAAATTCAAGAGGCCTAGAAAAGCCAAAATAATTGAAAAAAAGAAAGAAAGTGGTTGGACTTACTTTTCTATTAAGAAAAAAAAAGTAAAATAAAGAAAAGTACTACATTTACAGTTAATTGATTTTTTACAATGACATCAAGACAATGCAATGGGGAAAGAACAATCTTTCAAATAATGATGGGTCAACTAGATATACACATGCAAAAGAAGGAAGTTAGGCTTTTTTTTTCAGAGCATACATTAAAAAATAACTCAGATGGATCGTGGACTTACAGATAAGATTTAAAACAATGAAAACCTGAGAAGAAAACATACAACTAAAATTTCATAATCACAGGTCAGGCAAAACTTTCTTAGACATGCTGCAAAAAAGCACATGTTACAAAATAAAAAAGTAGATAAATTGGACTTTATCAAAATTTTAAAAATTGTGTTTCAAAGGACAATATCAAGAAAGTGAAAAAAGTGAAAAAAAATCCACAGAATGGGAGAAAAAATTTGTGAATTATGTAACCAATGAGGATCTTGTATCTGGAATATATATAAAGAACTCTTATTCAATAATATAAGACAACCCAATTAAAATGAGAAAAGTAACTATATTTTGTCTATTTATTTATTTATTTATTTATTTATTTACTGAAAGAGTACATGTGAATGAGAAGGGTTGGGGGAGATGACAGAGGGAGAGAGATAGAATCTTAAGCAGGCTCCATGCCCAGTGTAAAGCCCAATGTGAGGCTCAATCTCACAACCCTGAAATTACGACCTGAGAGAATATTAAGAGTTGAACACTAAAAGACTGAACTACCAAGGTGTCCCATGAAAAAAGACTTAATTTTAACATAGAATATATAATATACATAAGAGGACACTTCTCCAAAGATATGTAAATGGACAATGTAAATAAAAGCACTAATAGATACATAAACTCTGTTAGGGAAATGTAAATCAAAACTACAGTGAGATACCCCTTCATTCACACTATAATAGCTATAATTTAAAAAAAAAAAGCAGAAACTCAAGTGATGATGAGGATATGGACAAATTGGAACTCTCATACATCACTGGTAAATATGTAAAGTGGTTCAACCATTTTAGAAAACAGCTGTACAGTTCCTAAAAATGTTGAACATAGAATAACCATATCACCCAAAAATTCCACTCCTAGGTATATACCAAAGGGAAACAAATGTATAGATCCACACAAAAAGTTCTATACCAACATTCAGAGCAGCATTACTCATAATCACCAAAAAGCAGAAACAACCCAAATGTCCATCTAATGGAATGATGAATGGATTAGTAAAATGTGTCATATTCACACAGCAGTATGTATTTGGTACTTAAAAAAAAAAAAAGGGAGGGAAACAATAACACACACAGCACAGATAAACCTTAAATACATTATGCTAATAAAGTAACCAGCCACAAGGGATTACATATTATACAACTCCATTTATGTCAAATGCACACAGATATATCTATAGAGATAGAAAGTATGTAACTGGTTACTTAAAGCTGGGGATGGCTGGAAGGAAGTAGGGAAAAATGTCTAGTAGGTATGGAATTTCTCTCCGAGATGATAAAAATGCTCTAATATTGATTGTGTTGAAGATTACACAACTGTGTGAATATACTAAAAACTATTGAACAATACGCTTTGAGTGAACAAATTTTATGGTATGTGAATTATATATCTCAATAAGGCTGCTATTTTTTTAATAAAATAGACATATAGAGGCCAATTATTCAATTCTTGGCCCATCCAAAAGTAGAATAATTTTTACTAATAGTTCTCCACTTACATTATGTCAATTAACTAATATTGATATGTTTGATATCATTATTTATTTTACATATTATTCAGATATGGTATGTATAAAAACAACAGTTACGCTGTAAAAAGCAAGGATACTATGTTCTAGATAATCAAAGCAAAACAAATAACAATAAAAACCACTAGATTCATTGTATCTCCCTAACACCAAGTTGTTTTGTTTTGGTTTTTTTTTAATTTAAATTTTTATTATTTTTTTTAAACATATAATATATTTTTATCCCCAGGGGTACAGGTCTGTGAATCACCAGGTTTACAAACTTCACAGCACTCACAACAGCACATACCTTCCCCAATGTCCATAACCCAACCACCCTCTCCTTTCCCACCCCCCTGCCAGCAACCCTCAGTTTGTTTTGTGAGATTAAGAGTTTCTTATGGTTTGTCTACCTCCTGATCCCATCTTGTTTCATTTTTTCCTTCCCTAACCCCCAAACCTCCCACATTGCCTCTCAACTTCCTCATATCAGGGAGATCATATGATAATTGTCTTTCTCTGATTGACTTATTTCGCTGAGCATAATATCTTCTAGTTCTATCCACATCATCACAAATGGCAAGATTTCATTCCCTTTGATGGCTGCATGGCATTCCATTATATATATGTATACACCATATCTTCCTTTTTTTAAAGATTTTATTTATTTATTTAACAGAGAGACAGATCACAAGTAGGCAGAGAGGCAGGCAGAGAGAGAGAGAGGGAAGCAGGCTCCCTGCTGAGCAGAAAGCCCACTGCCGGACTCGATCCCAGGACCCTAGAACCATGACCTGAGCCAAAGACAGAGGCTTTAACCCACTGAGCCACCCAAGAGCCCTACCACATCTTCTTTATACATTCATCTGTCGGTGGACATCTAGGTTCTTTCCTTAGTTTGGTTATTGTGGACATTGCTGCCATAAACATTCAGGTGCACATGCCCCTTCGTATCACTACATTTGTATCATTAGGGTAAATACCCAGTAGTGCAATTGCTGGGTCATAGGGTAGCTCTATTTTCAACTTTTTGAGGAACTTCCATGATGTTTTCCAGAGTGGTGCACCAGCTGGCATTCCCACCAACAGTGTAGGAGGATTCTTCTTTCTCTGCATCCTCGCCAGCATCTGTCATTTCCTGACTTGTTAATTTTAGCCATTCTGACTGGCATGAGGTGGTATCTCATTGTAGTTTTGATTTATATTTCCCTGATGCCGAGTGATATGGAGCACTTTTTCATGTGTCTGTTGGCCATCTGGATGTCTTCTTTGCAGAAATCTCTGTTCAAGTCCTCTGCCCATTTCTTGACTGGATTATTTGGTCTTGGGTATTGAGTTTGATAAATTCTTTATAGATTTTGGGTACTAACCCTTTATCTGATATGTCATTTGCAAATATCTTCTCCCATTCTGTCAGTTGTCTTTGGTTTTGTTGACTGTTTCTTTTGCTGTGCAAAAGCTTTTGATCTTGATGAAATCCCAATAGTTCATTTTTGCCCTTGCTTTCCTTGCCTTTGGCGATGTTTCTAGAAAGAAGTTGCTGTGGTTGAGGTCAAAGAGGTTGCTGCCTGTGTTCTCCTCAAGGATTTTGATGGATTCCCTTCTCACATTGAGGTCTTTCCTCCATTTGGAGTCTATTTTTGTGTGTGGTGTAAGGAAATGGTCCAGTTTCATTTTTCTACATGTGGCCGTCCAATTTTCCCAACACCATTTGTTGAAGAGCCTGTCTTTTTTCCATTGGACATTCGTTCCTGCTTTGTCAAAGATTAGTTGACCATAGAGTTGAGGTTCTATTTCTGGGCTCTTTATTCTCTTCCAATGATCTATGTGTCTGTTTTTGTGCCAGTACCCTACTGTCTTGATGAAGACAGCTTTGTAATAGAGCTTGAAGTCCGGAATTGTGATGCCACCAACTTTGGCTTTCTTTTTCAATATTCCTTTGGCTATTCGAGGTCTTTTCTGGTTCCATATAAACTTTAGTATTATTTGTTCCATTTCTTTGAAAAAAAATGGATGGTATTTTGATAGGGATTGTGTTAAATGTGTAGATTGCTTTAGATAGCATAGACATTTTCACAATATTTGTTCTTCCAATCCAGGAGCATGGAATATTTTTCCATTTCTTTGTGTCTTCCTCAATTTCTTTCATGAGTACTTTATAGTTTTCTGAGTATAGATTCTTAGTCTCTTTGGTTAGGTTTATTCCTAGGTATCTTATAGTTTTGTAAATGGGATGGACTCCTTAATTTCTCTTTCTTCTGTCTTGTTGTTGGTGTAAAAAAAAAAATGCTACTGGTTTCTGTGCATTGAATTTATATCCTGGGACTTTACTGAATTCCTGTATGAGATCTAGAACATTTGGCATGGATTCTTTTGGATTTTCCACATATAGTATCATATCATCTGCAAAGAGTGATAGTTTGACTTCTTCTTTGCTGATTTGGATGCCTTTAATTTTGTTGTTGTTGTTGTTGTCTGATTGCTGAGGCTAGGACTTCTAATACTAGGACATCCATGCCATGTTCCTGACCTTAGTGGAAAAGCTCTCAGTTTTTTTCCATTGAGAATGGTATTCATGGTGGGTTTTTCATAGATGGCTTTGATGATATTGAGGTATGTACCCTCTTTCCCTACACTTTGAAGAGTTTTGATCAAGAAAGGATGTTGTACTTCGTCATCTGTTTCTTCAGCATCTATTGAGAGTATCATATGGTTCTTGTTCTTTCTTTTATTAACGTATTGTATCACATTGATTGATTTGTGGATGTTGAACCAACCTTGTAGCCCTGGAATAAATCCCACTTAGTCGTGGTGAATAATCCTTTTAATGTACTGTTGGATCCTACTGGCTAGTATTTTGGTGAGACTTTTCACATCTGTGTTCATCAAGGATATTGGTCTGTAAATTCTATTTTTTGATGGGGTCTTTGTCTGGTTTTGGGATCAAGGTGATGCTGGCCTCATAAAATGAGTTTGGATGTTTTCCTTCCATTTCTATTTTTTGGAACAGTTTCAGGAGACTAGGTATTAATTCTTCTTTAAACATTTGGTAGAAATCCCCCGGAAAGCCATCTGGCCCTGGGCTCTTGTTTGTTTGGGAGATTTTTGATGACTGCTTCAGTCTCCTTACTGGTTATGGATCTGCTCCGGTTTTCTATTTCTTCCTGGTTCAGTTTTGTTAGTTCAGTTTTTCGGAATGCATCCATTTCTTCCAGATTGTCAAATTTGCTGGCATATAGTTGCTCATGATGTGTTCTTATAATGTTTGTATTTCTTTGGTGTTGGTTGTGATCTCTCCTCTTTCATCCATGGTTTTATTTATTTGGGTCCTTTCTCTTTTCTTTTTGATAAGTCTGGCCAGGGGTTTATCAAACTTATTAATTCTTTCAAAGAACCAGCTCCTAGTTTCGTTGATTTGTTCTATTGTTTTTGGGGGGTTTTTTTTGTTTGGTTTTTTTTGTTTGTTTGTTTGTTTGTTTGTTTGTTTTTTTGGTTTCTATTTCATTAACTTCTGCTCTGATCTTTATGATTCATCTTCTCCTGCTGGGTTTAGGCTTTCTTTGTTGTTCATTCTCCAGCTCTTTTAGGTATAGGGTTATGTTGTATATTTGAGGACTTTCTTGTTTCTTGAGAAAGGCTTGTATCACTATATATTTTCCTGTCAGCACTGTCTTTGTTGTGTCCCACAGATTTTGAAGAGTTGTGTTTTCATTTTCATTTGTTTCCATGAATTTTTAAAATACTTTAATTTCCTGGCTGACCCATTCATTCTTTAGTAGGATGCTCTTTAGCCTCCATGTATTTGGGTTCTTTCCAAATTTCCTCTTGTGATTGAGTTCTAGCTTCATGGGATTGTGGTCTGAAAATATGCAGGGAATGATCCCAATTTTTTGGTACCAGTTGAGACCTGATTTTTGACCCAGGATGTGATCTATTCTGGAGAGTGTTCCATGTGCAGTAGAGAAGAATGTGTATTCTGTTGCTTTGGGATGGAATGTTCTGAATATATCTGTGATGTCCCTCTGGTCCAGTGCGTCATTTAAGGCCTTTATTTCCTTGATCTTTTGCTTGGATGATTTGTCCATTTCAGTGAGGGGGTTGTTAAAGTCCCCTATTATTGTATTATTCTTGATGTATATCTTTGACTTTATTATTTTTTTTTAATTTTTTATTTCTTTTCAGCGTAACAGTATTCATTGGTTTTGCACCACACCCAGTGCTCCATGCAATCCATGCCCTCTCTAATACCCACCACCTGGTTTCCCCAACCTCCCACCCCCCACCCCTTCAAAACCCTCAGATTGTTTTTCAGAGTCCATAGTCTCTCATGGTTCACCTCCCCTTCCAATTTCCCTCAACTCCCTTCTCCTCTCCATCTCCCCTTGTCCTCCATGCTATTTGTTATGCTCCACAAATAAGTGAAACCATATGATAATTGAATCTCTCTGCTTGACTTATTTCACTCAGCATAATCTCTTCCAGTCCCATCCATGTTGCTACAAAAGTTGGGTATTCATCCTTTCTGATGGAGGCATAATACTCCATAGTGTATATGGACCACATCTTCCTTATCTTTGATTTTATTATTAATTGGTTTATGTAGCTGGATGCTCCCATGTTAGGGGCTTAGACTTTTAAAATTGTTAGATCTTCTTGCTGGATAGACACTTTGAGTATGAAATAGTGTCCTTCCTCATCTCTTATTATAGTCTTTGGTTTAAAATCTAACTTATCTGAATAAGGATTGCTACCCCAGCTTTCTTTTGATGTCCATTAGCATGGTAAATTGTTTTCCACACACACCCCACTTTAAATCTGGAGGTCTTTGGGTCTAAAATAAGTTTCTTGTAGACAGCATATTGATTCATCTTGGTTTTTTTTTTTTTTAATCCATTCTGACACTCTGTGTCTTTTGATTGGGGCATTTAGGCCATTTACATTCAAGGTAACTATTGAGAGATATGAATTTAGTGCCATTGTATTGCCTGTAAGGTGACTGCTACTGTATACTGTCTCTGTTCCTTTCTGATCTACTACTTTTAGGTTCTCTCTTTGCTTAGAGGACCCCTTTCAATATTTCTGGTAGAGCTGGTTTGGTGTTTACAAACTTTTTTAGTTTTTATTTGTCCTGGAAGCTTTCTTCCCTCTCTCTCTGTTTTCAATGATAACCTAGCTGGATATGGTATTCTTGGCTGCATGTTTTTCTCATTTGATGCTCTGAATATATCATGCCAGTTCTTTCTGGCCTGCCAGTTCTCTGTGGAAAAGTCCACTGCCAATCTAATATTTTTACCATTGTATGTTACAGACTTCTTGTCCCAGGCTGCTTTCAGGATTTTCTCTTTGTCACTAAGACTTGTAAATTTTACTATTAGATGATGGGGTGTGGACTTATTCTTATTGATTTTGAGGGGGGACGTCTACAGTGATACCACCCTGAATGCGCCCGATCTTGTCTGATTTTGAGGGGGCTTCTCAGTGCCTCCTGGATTTTGTGGCTTTTTCCCTTTGTCATATTAGGGAAATTCTCTACAATAATTCACTCCAATATATCTTCTGCCCCCCTCTCTCTTTCTTCTTCTTCTGGAATCCTGATTATTCTAACATTGCGTTTTCTTATGGTATCACTTATCTCTTAAATTCTCCCCTTATGGTCCAGTAGTTGTTTGTCTCTCTTTTGCTCAGCTTCTTTATTCTCCATCATTTGGTGTTCTATATCACTAATTTTCTCTTCTGCCTCTTTTATCCTAGCAGTAAGAGCCTCCATTTTTTATTGCATCTCATTAATATCTTTTTTTTTTATTTCAGCTTGGTTAGACTTTAGTTCTTTTATTTCTCCAGAAAGGGCTTTAATTTCTCTAATATCTTCCATGCCTTTTTTGAGCCCAGTTAGTACCTTGAGTGTTGTCATTCTGAACTCTAGATCTGACATATTACCAATGTCCATATTGATTAGGTCCCTAGACTTTGGTACTGCCTCTTGTTCTTTTTTTTCTTTTTTGGTGGTGAGTTTTTCCACCTTGTCATTTTATCCAGATAAGGATATATGAATGAGAGAATAAAATACAAAATGTGTGGCAAAGACCTCAGAAAAATGTGCATTAACCAAATCAGAAGAGACCCCAAATCATGGGGAAAAGAAAGGAGTAGAAAGTAGTTCAAAAAAAAATTTTTTTAAAGAAAAAGAAAATATATATATTAGACTGGTGAATAGAACATAGCCATTCACTTGATTTGGGGAGTATTTTGGTCTCTTAGAAGAAACTACCTCCCAAAATTTTAAAGAAAGAATATATATATACATACATACACACACATATATATATATATGTGTATGTATGTATATATATATACATACACACACACACAGATGAGGGTAAACACACTGAAGGGATAGAACATGACTGTAAAGACAATTTTTTTAAAAAAAAATTCTAAAAAAGTAGTTGATAAGATAAGTTGATTGGGAAAAAAAGAAAAGGAAAGTGGAGAGAATTTGCTCAGGCTGGAGACTAGAACAAACCTTGTGCTAAATTTAGGGTATATTTTGATCTATTAGAAGAAGTTGTATCCCAAAGTTTTTTAGAAGAAAAAAACCTATGTGTATACAAAAGATAAAGTTAGATACAATGAAGGATAAAATATGACTATAATAATGAAGCTTCAAAAGATTTTTTTTCCAAAAAAAAATTTTAAGGAAGTTATTGTTAAGATAAACTAGTTAAAAAACATTAAAAGAGGAAATAGTAATAGTTAAAAAATTAGAATAAGAAAGAAAAAAAATTTTAAAAATTTAATTAACTTTGCAAGACTAAAGAATCATGGGGAGAAAGCCATGAATTCCATGTTTCGCTTTCCCCTCCTCTGGAATTCCGCTGTTTTCCTTGATCAGTGAGCTTGGTCTTGGCTGAATTTCTTGCTGATCTTCTGGGGGAGGGGCCTATTGTAGTGATTCTCAAGTGTCTTTGCCCAAGGTGGAATTGCACCTCCCTTGCCAGGGGCCAGGCTAAGTAATCTGTTCCGGTTCACTCTCAGGAGCTTTTGTTCCCTGAACATTTTCCATAGAGCTCTGGAAGACGGGAATGAAAATGGCGGCCTCCCAATCTCCAGTTCAGAGGATCCAAGAGCTCGGGGCCCCACTCCTCAGTGCGCCCTCAGAGAGAAGCACTCAATCACTCCCATCTCCCTGGTCTCCAGCCATGCTCTGAGCTCACCCAGCCTGTGACCAAGCATTTCTGTCTCCAGCACACAGCCCCATTTGAAGTGTCCAAACCCAGCAGATCCCTGTAGCTCTTCTGGGGGGGTCTCCCCAGATCTGCCACTTGTGGGGTCCCTGTTCAAAGAACAGTGGCCTAACTGTGCCACAGATCACAGTTTAAGGTAACCCTGAGCTGAGAGCTCACTCCTCTGCTCCATCTCTGTAGCTAGCTTCCCCACTCTAATACCTGTGAGCTCTGCTACACTCAGACACCCACAATCCTTCTGTGACCCTGCAGGACCTGAGACCACGCTGTTCCCACAAGGGCTCCACCCCTGCTTAGCCTCTGGAGCAATGTCCCTCAGTGGAGCAGACTTCTAAAAGTTCTGATTTTGTGCTCTGTTGCTCCACCGCTTGCCAGGAGCCGGCCCCTCCCCCCATAATCTATTTTCCTGTCACTTCAGATTCACTTCTCCGCAGGTCCTACCTCTCAGAAAGTGGACAATTTTCTGTTTCTAGAATAGCTGCTCTTCTTCTCTTCAATCTCCTGTTGGATTTGTAGGTGTTCAGAATGGTTTGATAAGTATCTAGCTGCGCTCCTGCTACCTGATGTCATCTCGGCCTGCTACTCCTCTGCCATCTTGACTCTCACTCAACACCAAGGTTTTTTTTAATTGTTGTTTTCTAAATCTTGTCAACTTAATAGCTGAAAAATAACTACTTGCTTTTTAAATTTTTTTGCCATTCATTAGTAGTGAGCGGGAACCTTTTCCCCAAGTGTCCACCAATTTGAATGTCTTTTCCCCAATTTGAAAGGCTATAGCCATAGATTTTTTTTAAGTTTCTTTGTAGTTGAGCTCTTAAACATCTAATTTTGAATTTGCTTCCAAAAACTTAATAGTTTTCATAAATACCATTTTGTATGTAATTTCAGATAAGCCTAATTTTAATAGCTCCATAATAGTCTTTTAGTGACTATGTCATAGTTTACTGAGTGATTTCCTTGATGCTGACTATTTTGACTATTTCTCTGTTGTCTTTTCATTCACACATACACAGCAGCAATGTTAATAACACCCTTGGCATGAAACTACGTCCATATGTAGGTTATTCAAGTGGGGAAATGAACAGAAATGAAAACGATGATGCTAAAATGTGAGCCATCCCTTAGTGCTTGGCACAATTTACTTTCCAAAAGGCTTATATTAATTTACACTCTTGCATTGCTTCAAAACCTTGAGTGTTTTCTGTATTATCCTCAAAAAAGGTAAATTGATGTCTGTTCTTAATGCCCAAGAGAATTAGATAGTCTAAGAAACCTTCTGTAATAGAGGCACTACTCTGTTCATCATGACTGCTGGATGGTTTGTGTTTTCACAGTCTTGCTGGGTGTGGAATCCACCCATGTGCTGCTCACACTGGAATACCCTGACCCTGCATTTAACTGCATGGTATCTGGAAACCACCAGTCTCAGAACAGGATGTGTCCTCAGTGAGGTGTTTATTCTGAATACCTGCTCCCATGAAGAGTATGCTAAACAAGGATCACATCTTTCCAGCAGCCATGGTGGCTTGCTACAAGGACAAGAACATGTCCTAGTACATCCAGTTCACACATACAGACTGAAGGTTAGAGATGCAAGGGAGCTTCTTCCAGATTATTCTTAAATCTGTGCTTATCATTTCCTACTGCATCCCCCACAGTGATCTCCACATGTTAAGGAATAGAAAGAGAAGGAAAAATTCAACCACACATTTCAGAACAGAGCACTCTTGCATGGACCCTAGAGTCTGGGTCAGGGCAATGTCAGTCAAATAAAAACAGCCTTTTATCCAGAGATAGTGCTCTGGGAGAGAGTTGTCCACTGTCTTTTCTGCAAACTGGGTTGATGTTCCCTACATATATGCTAGAGAACATCTTTAGATTGAAAGAGCAACATGGCTGAGCACTGTGCACAGCTTAATTGAAGGAATATTTCTGGAAGAGTGCACCATATGCTTTACATTTGCATCCAGTCTATAAATATCCCAGTAACAACTTGGGTCCATGAATACTATATTCAGAATGCTTTGCTGGAAACATCTTTCACTACTCACAGTCATCTGTTTATCAGTGTGATTGCTCATTGCCTCCTGTTGTGAAGAATTATCTCTATGATGAGAGTCATGTCAGAAAGAAAGAGGTTGCCCTGAGATCCAGGAATGGTCAAGAAGCCCATCTTCTGTGCTGTGTGCTCTCCTTCCACTGGCTCTCAGGCCACTTCAGAGCTGAAATTGACAGATGCCACTTCTTTACTAAAGGCCTAGGTAGAAAGACACAGAATCTTTAACAAACCCCAAAGAGTCTACAAGAAAATAAGAATTCTGTGCACTCGTGGAGCTAACCAAAGACGATAATGGGAGCTTTATATTTTTCAGCCTCACCACAAATCTTTGTTGTTTGGATTACCTTTATTCCACCAATGGGAAACCCAAGACTTACCAAGTTGGAGACACTTACCTTGGACCAAGACAGGATTCTAACCTGGAGTTATTAACCAAACCCCACTGTAACAAGCAGGACAAAAAAACAAACAAACAAACCCACCAAAAGCATTCCATCTGCCCACTGAAGAATTAGAAATGCCTACTATTTGCTTTTTGAATGCTAACACCCACCTTTACAAAATGATCTCTCATGCACACTGTTATTTTCTACTTAGCATTCTTCTGAAAGGTATTTAGGGAAGTTATTTGTGTCTTCATTTTCTAGACAAGAAAAGTGAGGCTCAGAGAGGATATATGACTTGATCAAAATCACACAGCTAGTAGAGACCAGATTGAGGAGTAGAACTTCAATTGGCCAATTTCTATCTTGGTGTCGTTTCCACACTTAGGGTATAAATGTTATTTAGGAAATGTCAAGAATCAAGCCATGATCCAGAAGCATCAGAATGTGCCCAGGAGTCAGATCAGATTTCAGGTCCCATGCTCTGTAGGCAGAGTCCAGGTCAGAGCTGCTTCAGTGGTAGGCAGAAATTTGTGGCATTGAGTTACATCAGGAGCAGGCAGGCCTGGGAGGAGCCCTGCAGAGGCAACCCATCAAAAACTCTCTGGATTCCTGGAGAGGGGTCCAAGTAGAAGAAAAAAAGATGAGGCTCAAATAATTATTTATTTACCTAGCCCTGTAGTATTTCCTTTTCTGCCCAAACTCCAAGCTTCGGGAGGACAGCACCCATTGTGCTGCTTGCTGCAGTCTTTGCTGAATGTGTGAATGAGGGAAGAGCTGTAAGACAGAAATGCCACTCTGACAGGCTACTGGGCACTGTGTCTCACAGGTCTGCAGAGTGTCAGGGCTAAGGCATTAGCAATGCATGCAGGGCAAGGAGAGGGTGAAATAGAAGGCAATGAAACAAAGCAATGTCAACCCTGGGGATGTTAAGGTCAGCACACACTGGGTCAGAAAGAGTCTCAGCTGCTTTTGCAAAAGTAAATATAGTCAACAGAACCTGCCCACACTACCATTCCACACGTGAAGGCCAACTTTATCGAACAGTGACCAGTGGGGAGAGGTCTCTACTCACATGACCTGACCTTCTCAGGGGAAGTATTAATGAACAAGAAGCTGGTAAATCTATTTCACATGGAATTAGTGCCATGAAGAAAATGGTGTTAGAAAAGGAGTGAGAAGTGCTCACATTAGCTTTGTTGGAAGGGGCTTTTGAAGAAAGAGGATTCAAGAGCCAGCTTGCTCTGTTGGAAACATCAGGAAGTCCCACAAGACCAGAGAAGGGTGAATGAAGAGAGGAAAGATGAGGCTGGGCTAGCCTCATAATAAGTGTCAGCAGCTATGTGGTACATCTGAGGGTATATTCTGAAGGTGACAGGAAGCATGGGGTGGGAATGGCATGACCTGAATTTTGCTTCCCTAAAATCATGCTGACCTCTCCTGGGACATAGACACAAGGAAGGCCCAGTGGGATCAAGCAGTGTACAGCCCTCCCCCATCACTGAGCATCCTGGGACCTGGCTTACTGTCCTCCTAATCTCTTCCTGCCTTGCCTGACTGTTCTTAGCTAGGACCAGAGACCCCAACTCTTCTCATGCCCCAACCAAACCACCCCTCAGAGTCCAAAATATCCCAGGTTAGCTAAAAAGGCAATACTGGGAAGCCAACTAGAATCTAATTTACATCAGTAAAACTCAAGGGAAATGGATTGTCATGGATATAGGTGATGGATCAAAGAGAGAAAGTATAGTCTCAGATGTATGGAGTTTTTCCTATGCCCCCCTCCTCTGCTGCATTTTGGTTGCAGTGTGCTGGCCAGTGGCTGGGAGCAGCCTTACTGATTAGCTCAGATGGTCACTTGAACTTCAGGTCAAGGATAGCCCACGCAAAATAAGGCTGAGAAGTCATGAATGTCTTAGAGATTTTAGGAGACAAAAATTGGAAAGTCATGGCTTCTAACTCAAATCCCAGACCCAAGTCCACTGTTTACCTCCTAGACCTCAGCCTGTTCACCCACACGCCAGACATCAGTTTGCTGCCCACCCATATCCCAGAATTGAAACTCTTCTAAATGGACATTTAGAAAACAGTGTGGTAATAACCAAAAGCCAGAGGTGAGTATAAACTATATGCCAATCTCTTCTATTACCCATCTTCAGGGAGTTATCAAGCTGGGTAATGTGCATTCATTTGTTCTATCTCCTATGTGCTATCACTGCTCTATCACTGCTTCTCTGTGCTATCACTGCTCTAGTTACTAAAAATATTGAAGAAAACAAGCCAATCCTCTGCCCTTACTGGATAAAATTCTAGTGGAAAACTGAAAATGTAGGATTATTTGCCATTGATCTTGTCCTGGTATTTCAGAATTTTGGCAAAAGCTTCAAGTGAAACCAGCAGATGATATTCCTATATTCCACAGCTAAGTATTAGGTAGTGTTGGCCCTTATACTCTTGACCCACACCCACTTGTAATCCATGTGAGAGAATCTAGAGACACCATATGGGCAAAGGTTTCTTCAAAGATTATAGAAAAGGCGAATTTTGTGGCTTCCTTCCTTTCCCAAATGAGACACCCCCACCCCTCTACTCCCCGCCCAACCAAAGAACTGTTTTTAGAGTTTGGAACTGTCAGGTATGGTGACTCTGCATCTTAGCTGGATAGGAGCTGAGTTTCAAGTCTTCTAGGTCCCATGCTGTCTTAGATGTCCCAATAATCCTTGGGAGAATATGACAGCTGTCCCTGGATTGTGGGGAAAGGCATGACTAGAACCACCTAAAGGCAGAAGGAAGGGTTGGACACTTGATGAGATCAAGTGAGACAAGAATATAGAAGTTTTCCTGGCACAGAGGCCATTGGCAAGGTTTATGAATGGTCTGAGCTCCAGTCTTATTATCTATAACCCAAGAGAGCTGCATCCTAAAGAGAGAAGAGTCCTGGGGGAGCAGGTTTCTGATTTAGAGCATAGGAAGTACAGAGGACCCTGCCAGGAGTGTCCAAGGAACCCATTCTTGAGTGCCCCAAATGATGAAGGATGCTCTCCCTGTGACTGAGGGTTTCAACAAGTAACCACCCAAAGAGTCAGCCAAGTCAAAGAGCCTTTTGGGTCTTTCCTATTCCCATCCCTAAAGGAACTAGAATTGAAAGGGGATAAGGAAGAGGTGGAACAAAATAATTAGACAAGTGGCCATACTCTCTGCACTGCTAAACTTCACCCCACAGATCAGTCTGTGGGAATAGGAAGTGAAGCTTCAAGTTCACTGTGGGATCACAATGTCAACTTAAACTAGCTAAATGTTTTCCCCCCTGAAAGTCCTAAAAACATTATAGAATGTGAGATGCTAGTGAATGGTGAGGAGGAAAAAGGGATGTGTCTGGGGGCCAGGAGAAGAGAATGAAACCCTTCCCTAGTTTTAATCCAACAACTATATGCAGTTGAATAAACCAGTGTTGCAGAAAAAAATAATGTGAGGGATATGAAGTAATTGAGATGACAGGATGTCAGGCAGTGCCTGACAATAGTGGCTAGGTGCCTAGGAGACAACATAAAGCAAGATAAGGAGAGTAGTGTCACCAAGAGAGGGGGTCTCTGCAGACCTGAATGAGGAATGCCCTATCAGGGGACGTAGGGAAGAGTTCCCTGTGATGAGCATCTCTTGAGTCCACACCCTCTCCATTCCTCCTGCACCACTCTTTATCACCAACCAGGACCTCCTAGTGGTCTTGCTGGTTCGACCTTGCAATCCAGTCCCCATAATGATGTGATCCTTCAGAACCACAATCTGAGCAGGCCATCCCTCTACTTGAACTCTTCAGAAGTTTCTGTTCAACTTTAGAATAAAATCTCTAAATCACTAGGAAGGTTTAAGTAGACCCTGAATTCTCTGGCCTGGACTGATCCCTCTGACTTCCCTCTTACTTCTTTCTCACTCATTCTGTGCCCCAATCTTCCTAAATGTCTTTCAGCTACTTGAAAGACCCAAGCGGTCTCTTATCTTCTGACCTCTACACAACTTTTCTCTATGCATAAGATATTTTTACCTTTTTTTTAACCACTTTATTTTTTTGTTCTGCTTTGTTTTGTTTTTATTATGTTAAATTTTAGTTTTTATTTATTTTTTATGTTTTTTTAATTTGTTTTCAGCATAGGAGTATTCATTGTTTTTGCACCACACCCAGTGCTCCATGCAATCCGTGCCCTCTCTAATACCCACCACCTAGTTCCCCCAACCTCCCACCCCTCGCCGCTTCAAACCCCTCAGATTGTTTTTCAGAGTCCATAGTCTCTCATGGTTCACCTCCCCTTCCAATTTCCCCCAACTCCCTTCTGCTCTCTAACTCCCCTGGTCCTCCATGTTATTTGTTATGCTCCACAAATAAGTGAAACCATATGATAATTGACTCTCTCTGCTTGACTTATTTCACTCAGCATAATCTCTTCCAGTCCCATCCATGTTGCTACAAAAGTTGGGTATTCATCCTTTCTGATGGAGGCATAAAACTCTTTAGTGTATATGGACCACATCTTCCTTATCCATTCGTCCGTTGAAGGGCATCTTGGTTCTTTCCACAGTTTGGCGACTGTGGCCATTGCTGCTATGAACATTGGGGTACAAATGGCCCTTCTTTTCATGACATCTGTATCTTTGGGGTAAATACCCAGTAGTGCAATTGCACGGTCATAGGGAAGCTCTATTTTTAATTTCTTGAGGAATCTCCACACTGTTCTCCAAAGTGGCTGCACCAACTTGCATTCCCACCAACAGTGTAAGAGGGTTCCCCTTTCTCCGCATCCTCTTCAACACATGTTGTTTCCTGTCTTGCTAATTTTGGCCATTCTAACTGGTGTAAGGTGGTATCTCAATGTGGTTTTAATTTGAATCTCCCTGATGGCTAGTGATGATGAACATTTTTTCATGTGTCTGATAGCCATTTGTATGTCTTCATTGGAGAAGTGTCTGTTCATATCTTTTGCCCATTTTTTGATATGATTAACTGTTTTGTGTGTGTTGAGTTTGAGGACTTCTTTATAGATCCTGGATATCAACCTTTTGTCTGTACTGTCATTTGTAAATATCTTCTCCCATTCCATGGGTTGCCTCTTTGTTTTGTTGACTGTTTCCTTTGCTGTGCAGAAGCTTTTGATTTTGATGAAGCCCCAAAAGTTCATTTTCACTTTTGTTTCCTTTGCCTTTGGAGACATATCTTGAAAGAAGTTGCTGTGGCTGATATCGAAGAGATTACTGCCTATGTTCTCCTCTAGGATTCTGATGGATTCCTGTCTCACATTGAGGTCTTTTATCCATTTTGAGTTTATCTTTGTGTATGGTAAATTATTATTTTTTTATTATGTTATGTTAGTAACCATAAAGTACGTCATTAGTTTTTGATGTAGTGTTTCAAGATTCATTTTTTACATATAATACCCAGTGCTCTATGCAATACATGCCCTCCTTAATACCCATCACTGGACCAAACCATCCCTCCACCTCCTTCTCCTCTAAAACCCTCAGTTTATTTCTCAGAGTCACAGTCATAGTCTCTCATGGTTCATCTCCCCCTCCAATTCCCTCCCTTCATTTTTCCCTTCCTTCTCTTAATGTCCTCCATGCTACTCCTTATGTTCCACAAGTGAGTGAAACCATATGATAACTGACTTTCTCTGCTTGACTTATTTCACTCAGCATAATCTCCTCCAGTCCCATCCATGTTGATGCAAAAGCTGGGCATTCATCCTTTCTGATGGCTGAGTAATATTCCATTATGTATATGGACCACATCTTCTTTATCCATTCATCTGTTGAAGGGTACCTCAGTTCCTTCCACAGTTTGGCTATTGTGGACATTGCTGCTATGGACACTGGGGTGCATTTGGCCCTTCTTTTCACTACATCTGTATCTTTGGGGTAAATACTGAGTAGTGCAATTGCCAGGTCATAGGATAGCTCTATTTTTAATTTTTTGAGGAACTTCCATACTGTTTTCCAAAGTGGCTGCACCAACATGCATTCCCGCTGACAGTGTAAGAGGTTTCCCTTTCTCCACGTCCTCTCCAACTTTTGCTGTTTCTTCCTTTTTCAATTTTTGCCATTCTAACTGGTGTAAGGCAGTATCTCAGTGTGGTTTCGATTTGAATTTCCCTGATGACTCATGATGATGAACATTTTTTCATGTGTCTGTTAGCCATTTGTATGTCTTCTCTGGAGAAGTGTCTGTTCATTTCTTCTGCCCATTTTTTGACTTGATTATTTGATTTTGGGGTGTTGAGTTTGACAAATTCTTTCTAGGTCTTGGCTATCAACCCTTTGTCTGCAGTGACATTTGCAAATATCTTTTCCCATTCCATGGGTTGCCTCTTTGTTTTTTTGACTGTTTCCTTTGCTGTGCAGAAGCTTTTGATCTTGATAAAAACCCAAAAGTTCATTTTCACTTTTGTTTCCTTTGCCTTTGGAGACATGTCTCAAAAGGAATTGCTGTGGCCAATGTTGAAGAGGTTACTGCCTATGTTCTCCTATAGAATTTTGATGGATTACTGTCTCACACTGAGGTCTTTCATCCATTTTGTTTATCTTTGTGTATGGTGTAAGGCAATGGTCAAGTTTCATTCTTCTATATATAGATGTCCAATATTCCCAGCACAATTTATTGAAGCGACTTTTTTCCACTGGATATTTTGTCCTGCTTTGTCAATGATTATTTGACCATAGAGCTGCAGGGCCATATCTGGGCTCTCCAATCTGTTCCATTGGTCTTTGTGTCTGGTTTTGTGCCAGTACCATGCTGTCTTGGTGATCACAGGTTTGTAATAAAGCTTGAAATCAGGCAATGTGATGCCCCCAGTTTTGTTTTTCTTTTTCAACATATCCTTGGCAATTCGGGGTCTTTTCTGGTTCCATACAAATATTAGGATTGTTTGTTCCTGCACTTTGAAAAATTTGTTCCTGTACTTTGATCAGGATGGCATTGAAAGTATAGATTGCTCTGAGCAGTATATACATTTTAACAATGTTTATTGTTCTGATCCATGAGCATGGAATGTTTATCCACCTTTTTGTGTCTTCTTCAATTTCATTCATGAGTGTTCTGTAGTTACTAGGGTATAGATCCTTTAGCTCTTTGGTTAGGTTTATGCCAAGGTACCTTATGGTTTTTGGTGCTATTGTTAATGTAATTGATTCTCTGATACCTATTTCTATAGTTTCATTGTTAGTGTATAAGAAAGCAACTGATTTCTGTGCATTGATTTTGTATCCTGACACATTACTGGATTACTGTATGAGTTCTAGTAATTTAGGGTGGAGTCCTTTTGGTTTTCCACATAAAGTATCATGTCATCTGCAAAGAGAGAGTTCAGCTTCTTCTTTGCCAATCTGAATACATTTTATTTCTTTTTGTTGTCTGATTGCTGTTGCTAGGACTTCTAGTACTATGTTGAACAAGAGTGGCAAGAGCAGGCATCCTTGTCATGTTCCTGATTTCAAAGGGAACTCTGCCCAAACAGGATTACCTGAGTAACAGTGCAACAGGTCCCTCCTCTAGAAGACAGGCTGAAAGAACAAGAGGTCGAAAACTCTAAGGTCCCTATAGGGACCTATAGGATGTTTATAAAACAGGTGCATCTTGCTTGTTTGACCTTCTAACATCTCAAACTGATTTTATGGGTGTTTAGAATGGTCTGGTAGATATCCAGCTCAATTCAGGGGACCAGTTGAAATAGGGTCCCCTATTCCTCCACCATCTTGGCCCCCACCTATAAGTAAAATTGTAAAAGAAATATTTTTTCCACCCTCTTCAAAAAGCGAGGCCTTTCTCATCCTTCAAAATGTCAGTAGATCAAAAAAGTCTTCCTGGGTCTCTGGACAAAGTTTTTTGTTCCTATGCCAGCATGCAAACTATTCTTACTCTTTACTGTAATTGTGAAAATGTCTAGTACCTGACTACTAGAAGTAATGTCTATATGGTCATCAGTGAATCCTCTCATGACCAACATATGGCAGATAATGAACATTTGACATACAAATAACTGAATGAATAAATGGGTGAAACTATTTCAGGAAGGAACTCACCCAGGTGAATGCACAGAAGAAGGACAGTCTCAACCTAGTCAGCAGAACAGCCTCCCCTTTCATTTGGCTAACACAGTCAATGATGACCAGGGTCTTCCTTTAGGTCTCTGAGCTCTGCCTCAGCATGCCATGGAAAGTGAATGTTAGCCCACACTTCTCCTTATAAAGGCCTAAAGCAGAGTGTTAGTGGTAGAGGCATGCTTGTAGCTTTGCCCTGGACCACGATGATGAGTGGTGAGGTTGCTAAGCAACCTACACCTTAAGGTGGAAGTGCAAAGACTAAAGCTTTCACTGAAGTGGACTGCTTTTACAACACTTAAGCTTGTTTGAAGACTATTTTTGAGAGTGAGAGGGCCTAATTATCTTTAGCCATGTAATGAACCCATAAGAAATTAAAGGTATGCAAAGATACAAGTGAATCTTAAATACATTTTACTAACTGAAAGAAGCTAATCTAAAAATATAGATACATTCTGTGAGGTTCTGTTTATATAACATTCTGGAAAAGATAAAACTAATAGACAGTAAATAGATGAGTGGTTGCCAGGAGTTCATCAAGGTGGGGCAGTGGGTGAGTAGGCAAAGCACAAAGGATTTTTCATAGCAATGAAACTATTCTGTATAATCTAATGGTAGATACATGACACTGTGCATTCATCCAAACCCACAGAACTTTAAACATGGAGAGTAAACCATAATCACTGCAAATTTGTAAAAAAAAAAAAAAAAAAAAAAAAAAAAAATTTCATTTAGGAGGTCAGGGCACAGGATGGAATGCAGACCCTGACAAAAGAATCCAATTGTAATACAAATATACAAAACTACCTCATGAAAGTTGTTTCTCCTTCATGATGAGAAAGGGCTGCTCTAAGTTAACTATGGAAATGAGTGGAGTTTGTAAGATTAAAGGCAAGGAATTGTACATATGGACCATACTCTAACTAATGGAGTTGTTTTATTAAAAATTAAGTAAATGGATAGCAGATGGCCAGAGACAGGTTTCTCACTTTTAGAATGGGAGGTTACTAAGAAGCAAGGGGAGACAGCTAGAATGATCCATATGATATCAATATGAACTCATGTTTAGCTTAATATAGATACAGATAGATACATATATAAAAATATAGACATATGCATATATACAGGAGTTAGGATACACATGTGTATTTCCTTGCACCATCAGCTGAGAAAGCCTAGAAGCAATGATATCCCAGTAACAGTAGCACACACAGCACCTGGATCTTGGTTTCTGATATTTTCCTCCAATAAAAGGAACCAGGGATCCCTGAAGAAATGACGATCCTAGGACTAGGGCAGAAAAAATAGAAGATAAGCCTGGAGCCACCATGTCTGGATGGCTCAGTCAGTTAAGTGTATGCCTTCGGCTCAGGTCATGATCCCAGGATCCTGGCATCAAGTCCCAGATCAGGCACCCAGCTCAACAGGGAGTCTGCTTCTCCCTCTCCCTCTGTCCCCCCACCCATTTGTGCTCTCTCTCTCACGTGCACTCACTCTCTCTAAAATAAATAAATAAAATGTTTAAAAAACACACACACGAGATAAGCCTGGAAAATCTTATAGTGCCAGAAAGCAACAAAATGTTAAAATACACACACATAAGTACACACACAATGATGGTCTATGTCAAAGGGACACTAGAGCCAACTGAAAGAGCTCCTAATGGCTAAAGTTGGAAAAATTTGAGCAAATAAGTAAATAAATATTGGATTGTAACCCAAAATATAAGATAAATATCCATGTCTATACTAATACAAGTCAATAAAAAAACACACAAACATAAGAATTACAAATAATTTGTGTGGATACTCCACCCTTAAGGGTATGGAACATAATCTCCATTCCTTAAATATGAGCTGTGCATAAACACTTCTTTACAAAAAGTAAAAAGGAAGGGAGGAAAAAACAAGAGTCACCTTACACAGAAGAAATCTTACAAACATGATCCTAGCCCAGTGATCGAGGTTAACCTTAATAGTGATATATTATGTTGACAGTATCTACTCTTGATGTGATGTGGTAAGACTGGCACTTTAGCTCTGTGGTCTTCCTCCCCAAAACCCACAACTCCAGTCTAATCATGATAAAAACATCAGACACATTCCAACTGAGGGATATTATATAAAATTTCTTGCCATTATGCCTCAACACTGTCAAGTTCATACAGAAAAAGTATGAGAAACTGTCACAGTGGAGAGGAGCCTAAGGAGACTCAATGACTAAATGTAATGTGAGATCCTGGAAAAGAAAAGGGATGTTAAGGAAAAACCAAGAACTGAAGTGACACATGAACTTCAATTAATATTAATGTAATGACAGTGGTTCATAAATTGTGACAAATGTACCATATTAAGTAAGTTCTTACTTAAAAACTGGGTGTGGTGTATATGGGAATTTTCTCTACTATCTTTGTGACTTTTTCATAAATCTAAAACCATTGTAAGTATACATAATTCATTTCAAAAAAAGAAGGACCAAGATCTCTACGTATCCCCAAAAAAGCAAGCCTTCCCTTTTCCCTCAATTATTTTTCAGTATTAAGACAGCCAAAGGGCACCTGGGTGGCATAGTTGGTTGGGTGCCTGACTCTTGGTTTTAGCTCAGGGTTGTGAGATTGAGCCCTGTGTCAGGCTCAGCGTTGAGTCTGCTGAAGATTCTCTCTCCCTCTCCCTCTGCACCTCCCATTCATTCTCTCTTCTTCTCTCTCTCTCTTTCAAATAAATAATCTTTGGGAAAATAAAAAATAATTAAAAAATAAAACAACCAAGACAAGATGAAGGACAGAATTGCTAAGGCAGTCACAGGTTCTTATCTATGAGATGAGATTTCCTGGGGCCAAGAACCTATTGTCTGGACTCTTTTCACACCAGCCAGTGCTGCATCTGTCCACCATAAAAGACTTACCTTCCCTTTGACTTAAAGTCAAGTCTGCCATTACAATGCTTCTAACACAAG
Organism: Lutra lutra; assembly: GCF_902655055.1. Lineage (NCBI taxonomy): Eukaryota > Metazoa > Chordata > Mammalia > Carnivora > Mustelidae > Lutra > Lutra lutra. The sequence goes on along the minus strand of NC_062280.1, from coordinate 113,920,422 downwards.
CCTCAAACAGCCAATGAAGATCACGGGAGACAGAATGAGGAAGGAAAGCTCTGGCCTGAGTCTCTGGGATCCCATAGGATGGTGATACGATCTTTAAGGAGCCACCTAACTTCTTTGAGAGTCAGTTTTCCCATCTGAAAAAATGATGAATATAAGAACTACATTGCTGTGTAGTTGTGATGATGAAATAAAAGAACAAGCATTAAAGTAGCCAGCACATCATAGATGCTGAACCCTGTCATTATCAGTAATGAACTCATAACTCATGCTAAGTGGCCAGACCACACACCACTGGGGCCACACAGAGCAGTCATAAAATAGAGATTATCAGACCAAACATGGATAGTCTTCATGCAGCATGGCCAATATCATAATGAGGAGAAACCTTTATTTACCCTGTATCGTTCTCTATATGAGGTCAGGTGGGAAGGGATTAGCTTTGGGCGTCATGTAACAGTGGAGAAGTGACCTTGTTAAATAGGGGTTTGGGGCTAGTATTAGTTTATTCTAGTTCCCACCTTGTAGTAGCCAGTGCTTTCAATAGAAACAGAACTGATAGGAGACAGAAAGACAGACAAAGAGATTAAGATTTCAAGGAACTGGCTCACAAAATTGCGAATTGGCAAGTTCAAAATCTGATAGGGTTGTCAAGGACCCTGGAGACCCAGTGAAGAGTTGGTGTTGAAGTTCAATTTCAAAGGCAGTTTGCTGGAAGAATTTCTTTTTACTCAAAGATCAGTTTTGTTTTGTTTTATTTTCTCTTAAGGCCTTCAACTGATTGGGTGTGGCCCAACCACATTATGGACAGTAATCAGCTTCACTCAAAGTCTCCTGATTTAAATGTTAATCTCATCAAAAAACACCCTTTCATATGGGTCATGGTGAGTGCTATGAAATGTGTAAGCCTGATGATTCACAGACCTGTACCCCTGGAGCAAATAATACATTATATGTTAATAAAAATAATTTTTTAAAAAACACCTTTCCAGGGAACATCTAGACATAGTAGAGCAAATATCTGGCACTCCAACCCAGCAACGTTAACAAATAAAACAAATCTCCACACATTGGCTGAGCCAGCTCTTCTAAGCATCGAGTAGATTACCCACCTGGCCTCCAGATGTATCTCTCCTCAGGGTAGCTTAGTTTATTTCCTGGGTATGCAATAATAATAATAATGATAATAATAACAATAAAGTTTAAAATAAAAGTTGTGAAATAAGAGTTTGAATTATTAGAGATGTCACCACTGGGTTCCAAAGAAAGTCACTTATAACTGAATGTAGAAGATCCCAGGTCCATGAGGATAGTGGCAGAGGCTGGGAAGAGTCTGGGTCTCTGCCTGCCTGCCCAGAGCAGATCAATGGCCTGCCTGCCCAAGACAGATCTGAGCAAGAAGTAAGCTTCCATTAGATTTCACCTCTTGGATTTCAAGGCGTATCTACTTTAATAATACAAAATATCTAGGTAGGCAGTATGAAAGTGCCAGATGCACAGAAGGAGAAACATTTGTAAAAAGTTAAGAGAGGAGCCTTGAGATTCCCAGGGGGAAAAAAAAAAGTAAAGCTGAAATTCACTCTCCACTCCTCTCTACTCCTTTGGCCGCAGGACTACAAGGTCACCTCTTAAGGAGCAGAGTTGCAACATCCTTTAGGCAAGGGGGTAGAACAATGCCTGGCATAGGACAGGGCCTGAGTTCCTGGGACACATCAAGCTTCAAGAAAAGAGCTGTCCTTCTCAAGAAAGGAGATCTGGAGGTCATTCGTGGATGGCTCTCCAACATCCCCAGAGGTAAACATCCACTTACTTGTGGTACCCTCTCTGGGCAGCATGGGTGGACAGATAATTCATTCTAAGTATCAGGGACCACCTTCTTGTAGCCATAATCCTTCTAAAGTAGGTAAAAGATGTTCCAGAGAGAGACAAATGTAAAGGCCTGGAGGGAGCAGAGGGAATGGATATTCCAAGGTGGCAATAAGCAAGGTGGGAAGACACAGAGTCCACACCCTGAGGAGGCAACCTGGACAGGGCATGAACCCCAAGGTGTGCAATGAGTGTAATACAAACACTCTTTCCAGAGCCTCAATTACTTTTTCTGAAAAAAAAAATAATAAGTCTTTCTCATTAATATTAAGAGAATATTTTTTACTGTTACATCCCCAGAGCCTAGAGCAGTACCCACCTAGAACATAATAGCTATTAAATATTGGTTAAATGAAAGGAAAAGGGAAGGAAGGTAGGAAGGAAGGTAGGTAGAAAGGAAGGAAAGGAGGAAAGAAGGGAGAGAGGGAGGGAGGGAGGGAAGGAAAGAAGGGAAGAGGGGAGGGACAGAGGAATGGATTTGGAAGTCTCTCCCTGGAAACTTTTCCTGACCCCTTCAGCCTTTCCTACCCCACTATACTGCCTAGAGTTTGGTATTGAGCACCTGTCCCGTTTGACTCTAAGAAAGCTATATGGGGCACCTGGGCGGCTCAGTTAGTTAAGTGTCTGACTCCTGATTTTCGCTTAGGTCTTGATCTTGGGGTCATAAGTTCAAGTCCCACACTGGGCTCCACACTGGGTGTGGAGCCTACTTAAAAAGAAAGAAGGCGGAGGAGGAGGAGGAGGATAAGAGGAGGAGGAAGAAGAAGAAGGGGGAAGGAGAGAGGAGAGGGAGGAGAAAAAGGAGAAGGAAAAGGGAAAGAAAGAAAGCTGTAGACACAGTGGTTACAGGCACCAGCTTCGGTGTGCTTGTTCTGCCCCCACTAGTTGCATGGAGAAGTCCACTCAATCTCCCTGAGCCTCAGTTCCTTCTTCTGTAACATGAGAAGGTAACAGAGTTGTAGCAAAGTTAAATAGGATAATGTGTATAAGGCACTAGTACACAATACCTGACTTAGAAAAGTGCTCAAAAAGCTAATAACTATGACTGCCTCTCTGCTCTCCCCCCAGCCACTGTGAGTACTTCATGACAAGTGCCCAAGTCCTACCCAGCTCTGAGTATCCAGACCTGGCCCAGAGTACATTGTACAAACATAGTGAATGTTTGCTGAATGAATGACTGAAGAATGCAGCTGGCACAAGGAGGAATTCTACAGCTGACTAACTGACTCCCGCACATGTGTGGAAACCCAAAGATCTTCCATCTCCCTTCCACCAGAGACTAGGTTTCTTTACTGTGTGTCACTGACCTGCAATCAGTCAGCTCTGGCCAATTATCAGACAACCGCAGACACCAGGCCATTAGATGCATCCTCCTTCCTCCACAGGGAGGAGGCTGCTTGCCTGCATGCAGGGTAGCCTGCCTCTCCTGCTGAGATGCGACATGGTGCCTGAGGGTGGGGGTGGGGAGCTCTGCATAGACCTCAGGGCTATACCAGGTTTAGCCACGTTATACATGATCTTTCAGAGGTTTTACTAGCCATGAGTCATTAGGAATCTTCCCAGACTTGTGTGATCAGAAAATACTCTCTCCATCATTGTTAGCACCACTTACTAATCAGTATCCCCAGGAACACAGGTTGGGAGGAAGCAACACCTGGAGGGTTTCTTTCGCTTATTTATTTTTTAGTTAACATACAGTGCAATATTGGTTTCTGGAGTAGAATTCAGTGATTCATTACTTATATACATACAATACCCAGTGCTCATCACAGCAAATGTCCTCCTTAATACCCATCACCAATCTAGCCCATCCCCCATCCTGGAGGGTTTCTTTAATTTAATACTAACCATAAGACCTAAAACAATGGACAGATGGTTGATAGGGGTGACAGGCATGCTCTGGAACAAGTCCTATATTGGGTTTACATGCATTTCTTTCCCTCATTAAAGCACAGCAATAGCCCTTGGCCAGTGGGACCAAGGCATCTGCCTCTGTCCTGTCAGTCAGGATTTGCCACTTGTATTGTCTGATTCCGGTGGGTCCCAGTGGTTCTTTCTCTGGCTGATCTGGCTCTGGCTGACCCTGCCCTGGAGTCCCCTCCCAGAAACCCTCAGTCTCTGCTGATGCACTTGCTCAAAGTTCCAGCAGCCTCTTGCTGCACCCATAAATGCAGCAGTCCAGGCAGGGTGACTAATCACCATTCTTTCTGCAAGGATAAAACATAAAGAAACTTTCTGGACTGAGAACCATTCCCTGCAAAGGCTAAAAATGGAGATTCCTTGACATTTTGTGTACAATCACAAACATACCAGCAGTTCCCACTTATGAGTGCCTGTACATTATGTGCTAACAGTGTTCACTATGCCTTGGGGCCTCCCAGCAACCTCAAGACTGGTATTCAAAACTCCATTTTACAGATGAGCAGAGTGAGATTCAGAGAGGTTGATTGACTTATCCAAAATCACACAGCTAGAAAGTAGGGGAGATGAACTCTGAACTGAACTCTTGTCCTGCCCCATTTCACACGGCTCCATACCTCTTCTGGCATCTTTGCTAGTCACCCAATAGTGCCCTAAACACTACAGACAATAGGCACAGGTGAGTCAGGTTTAATTTGTCTGTGAAAGTGCCTAGCAGTAAAAACATTACTTTTTCACAACACACAGGCAAGCAGGACCCAGACGGGGTGATAGATTCTCTTAATACCTGAAGTCCCCAGGGAGCCTCTGCCCTCTCCCTTGCTGGGAATGGCCTCCCTGTCCTGTCAGGGCTCTAACCCAGGGGCTGAGCACTAGCATCCCCCCAGCGGTGGCAGAAGCTCTATGACCAGAACTATCTGGGTCACAAGAGTTCTGTTATGCCCACTAGTCCCACCCCACTCGTCCCCAAGCAGCAGACTCTTGCCAACTACTCATATCTGGGCTGGGCGAGGGGGTGGGGAGTGGGGTAAGGGAGGGACTATGAGAGTAGTGGCTGTGGACTAGCCAGGCTGTGGACAGGAGGCTTCCACTCATCCAGAACAGCATCACAGAGCTATATTTGGGGACAAGGAGGCTGACTGCACATCTATAGGAAGTCGTTACAACATTCTAGTTACCATTTGATACACATTCCAACCACCTACTTCTCTTTTTCCTATTTCACATAGACATTTTCTCTTTATACAGTCACTAGACTTTTCTAATTATAGCAAAGGGGAAACAAACCACATCCCACAGATGGAGACACATTTTGTTCATAATTAATTAGAACTAATTGATCAAATACCGTTCCTAATGTGCGGTTTTATGGTCAAATTGAAATATAACCCCAATCCACCCTAGCAGGACTTTCAGCCCAGAAGAGATATTGCTCATAGCAAAGGATCACAGAGGAAGTTGAACACTGCCTTGTTGGAGCAACCAGGCCTGCAGGGATAAACCTCTGCCTTACCTGACCACCCACCCCGCCTGCCACATGTGCAGGAGAAGGAACATGGGCATGGGGTCTACATCACTTAGCTCTATGCCCTCATTCAGCAGATGTTTTCTATCCCAGGTACTCTGTGAGACCAAGGGTTGCAGCAGACAACATAGCCCTCTGAAGGGTGAGGGTCTGATCAAGGAGGCAGCCAAGACAGTAAATAAATAAAAAGCATGCTATGGAGTTGAGTGCAGGTAGGAGACCCAGCCCAAGAATGAATCATCAGGGATTCCCACCTTCCCAGGACTGCCTAGATTTTAGAGTCACTCTTATGGCTACTTCTGTGTAGCTCTCTCCTCTATAACATTTTACTGGATAGTCCTTTAACCATTTTCCTTAACTTTATTTTGCAAGAGCAAAAACTACTCTTCATCCTGAGATTGGTTTGGCCTTTGGAGATGAAGCCAGAGGAGGCCCACTTGAGCCTGTCTGCTGTACAGAAGAAGGTTCATATAGCTTTGGCTTTCAAACTCCTGCCAGGTTGGTTTAGTTTGGTTCTTACCAAGCAAAACTGTATTATCTTTCACATAATATTCGACTTTTTTTTTTTTTTCATCTTACAAATGAAAAATCTAAGGCAAAGAAGAGGCTAATGTCCTTGTAGCAAGCCCAGAACTAGCTAGTGTCATGTCCTGGGTCCATGGTTGTCTGCTTCTGCTCCCTCTTTTCCCTATTGAGGCTGCTTCTTCCCAAAAGGCTCCTTGCAGAGAGAGGGTGGGAAGGCTTTCTGGACAAGTCAGGCCTTCCCTGTTCTTCACATTCCCCCTAAAGTTAGGAGGCCAGCAGAAGATTCCCTTTTGTCTCTTTAAACGTCAGACCAATTTTGTACTCAAATAGGGTTATTATAGACCCCAAATAAATGAGTATTTATACCAGTTTCACTTAATAGAAAATACAGTTTGAACTGGCTGAAACAATAAAAGATGTACAGCCTCTTGCAATGGAAGGGCAACAGAGGTATGTTTTTCATAATGGCTTTCTGCACAATTACAGCAGGGTCCTTCTGCCTCCATTTATTTCCCCACTTCTCAGTGTACAATGTGTCCTCGGAGCCACCAGCATGCAAGGCCACAGAATAGTCCCTCCCTCTGCCACCAAACCCTGATCCTGACCCTGATTGTTCAGACCTGCAGAGAAGGGGAACACTGTATCAAAGGATGGGCTCAGGCATGGCAGGGAGGGACAGAAGAGCTGTTCTACCCCCAGAGATGGACAGAGTTACAGGAAGACAACCACCATGTCCACCATGCCCTCTCTTCACTGATTTTCTATGATTTTAAAAAGATATATTTATTTTTCAGATTATACTGAAAACTATAAAGCAAAAAATTAAAGTCAATCAACCTCATTTCAAGCTGTTACTGCCATAAATACTTAAATGTATTTTCTCCTTGTTTAAGGTTTCAATTTGATCCCCACAATTCTTGCTCCCTCTAACAGCAGTCCTATTTTTTACTAGGAGAGGTTCCTCCCCAACTAGGCCTGCTTGTGAGTGGGCGGGGCTCGCTCCACCAGGCTGGAAGAGCCGCTCAGCAGAACCCAGCAGGTGGAGGACCGCCCCCTTTTGGCTCAGGATCATCATGTGACCTCAGCCCATCCAATCAGAGAGAGCATTGGGCCTTGTTCTTAGAATGTGGGAAAGATGATTTTCCCTCTTTGCTGCTACACTTGAACCCCGGGAAGCCTCTCAACCATAAGAAGTGCTACCTTGGATCAGAATCAAAACACAAGAGGTGACACTGAGAGATAAAAACATAGAAACAGATTCTGATAACTTCAGAGGAGCCGTGCACTAAGCCATTCCTGAGGTCCAACATACCCCTAGACCTGAGGTTTTCTTGCCTATGCTAATAAGTGGGTTCGGTTTTCTGTCAAATGTATGAATTCTAGCTGATACAACCTTTTCAGTACGTGGATGTTTGATCCTGTGTTATCAGTATAAGTCTGTGTCCTCATCCCTAATTATTTCCTTAGGATACATCCACAGGCATGGAACTAAGTCAAGGGCTTTATTTGTAAGGCTTTCCGTACATCTTGTCAAATTGCCCTCTAGAAATGTTGGATCAATTTATTCCCTACCACAGTGCAAGAGTGCTTTTCTCACCACATAATCAATAGATAACTAGGGAGTTTTGAAAGCTTCTTTAATTTGATAGGTGAGCTAATTCTGCATTCAAATATATGCAATTTGTATACTTTACAATGCAAAATTAGACGTGTAGCCCTGCTGTGCACACCGCAGAACGCACTCCCACCAAAAAGCTCTGTGGGGTACGAGAAAAGCAAATGGGCCTCCAGCCACGCACATGAGACTCCCGCTTCTGCCAGCCATGGATTCACCCGGTGTGGAAAGGTGCCATTTAGGGATGGGTGCTACCCGACTCTTCGGACTGGGTGAGAAGCAGTGTGCACCTGGGATGAAGAATTAGAGATCTAGAGACTCAACTTGCTTTGGGAAAACGCAGCTGCCTCAGCCAATCAGAACCCCAAGTGCTTAGACTAGAGAGCCAGTGACCTCAGGTCATTCTCACGTAGGAAGACTGCAGGGTCAGCAGAGGCATTCAGCTTCTAGGAGGGAAAGATATCAGGGTGATTCCTGGGTCCCAGTGTCAGTGTGGGGCACTCTGTTGTTTCCAGGTTTAGGGGCAGCAGCTGCACTGGAGGGTCCTCTCTGAGCTGCTCTGCAGTGTGTCCTGCTGCTGGCCTCCCTCATTCCAGCCCATTTCTTAAATCTGGTTGTGGACTGTCCTGGTGATTTTGAGTCCCTCAGGTCTTTGAAATAAATCTCTTTACTTCCTGAAACAGCCAGTCTGTTTCTTTTGCCAACAATCAAGATCCCTGGCTGATAAATCTACAAAAATTCTTTGACAGTGTGTTTCTGCATCTTGAAGCCACAGGCTACAGGCTGTCTGGAGGGCAAGCCAGAGGGAAGAGCCTGATGTCCAAAGCCTTGGAAGGGAGGAAAGGCTGAAATGGTGGCGAGAGTCCCCTCCCTCCACCTTCTGCATCAGTGCCACTCCCACATGGAAGCCTTCCCAACCCCAACCAAATCCAAGCCCCAACTTTTTCCTTTCATAACAATTTTCAAAATTTGAATTTAACTATTTGCTAAAGTCTTTGTTCTGTGGCATGTTGGTAATGTTGGTAATGGCAGAAATCAGGTTGCCTCTGCTTACTCTTATATCCCAGTATCTGGAGTGGTGTTGGGCACACAGCAGCACTGAGTAACTGTGTGTGAATGAGTGAATGAATGAATGAATGAATGATAATATTGTGTTCCATATTTCTTTCCTTAAAAAAGCTTTTCTGTCACGTATCAATCTGCATGCTGCTGTTGCCGTGACCACACATCTAGGGCTTTTCTCTAAACTTCGACTCTCCCCTCCCACCTCCCTGTTTCCTGAAAGGTAGAATTTGTTGTTCTCCCTCAGATCTGCTACCTTGAATTTCATTATCACCCTTCTCTGAGCAATCTCGTGCTCCATCATCCCACTCCTTCCATTACCACTGTTAAGCCCAAGTCATGCCCTGACACTTGAGTGAAATAAGTGTTATGTTCTCTCTGCTCACTGCTCACAGGTGACTCATCACCAGTGCATCCTGTTTGAAATATCCAGGGTTCCAGGGCACATTTGCAGAATTTGGCAAGACTTTAATCCAGAGCCAGAAGAAGGAGCAGGTTGCCACAGATATGGGTGGATGAGGTACAGAAAAGTCCTCAGAGATGAAGACAAGGAAATCACATCTCCAGGACCTGTCTCAGGGGGACACCCGTCAAAGTCTACAGAGAGAATATTCACTACAGGCCACCACAGGCCTGTTTTACTGAGCAGGGTTTGCATCCAGGGGTCAGAGCAGACTAGGAAGCAGGGACAGCCTACAAGGAAGGGACCCAGGGTATTTACCCCCTTATGGCTTGTTCTTCCATGGATTCATCACATTTGCTACCTGAGTCCTGGGATTTCAGAATTTTCAGGCATCAGGTGGCCAGCCTTCCATGCAGACACACACACACACACACACACACACATACACACACACACACACACACACACAGAGTTACCATTACCTGTTGCTGCATAACAAAGCATTCCAAAACTTAGCAAATTAAAATAATAATGACATTTGCCATAAGGACAGCTTATCTCTGCACCACCTAGTATCAGCCTGTGGCCTCAAAGTCTGGGCGGGAACCCCTGACGTCTTCCTGGATCGCATATGCAGTGATGGCTGTTGACTGCCAACCAGGGACTGGGGCTGGAGCACTGAGTGTGGCATCCTGTGTGACTGCTTGTCTTCTTCACAGTGTGGTGGCTGGATCCCCAGTGAGCACCTCAGCAGAACAAGGCAAAGACTGTCCTGTATGCCTTGTATGACCAGCCAAGGAAATTAAATACCATCAGTTCCACCATGGCCACAAGTCCAGCAGATCCAAGGGGAGGAGTATCTGTGTCCCTGTAGAGAGCACATGTGAAGAGGAATACATATATAGGTGATATGGTACATAGTGCTCTTCCTGTCCTAGGGTGACACCTTAAATGTGGGTGGTAAGTATATCATCTATGTACCCTTCATCTATGAACCATCTATGTACCATATCACCTATGGTACACCTATGGTATCTGTGAATGAAGGGTACATAGATGATATACTTACCACCCACATTTAAGGTGTCGCCCTAGGACAGGAAGAACATAAACAGGGCTGGGAGACAGCAGCAAGTATACACTGGTAGACATGGTTTTTGTCATAGTTTTGCATTTAGCCACTTGACCATAGGTATAATTTTCAGTTGTATTATATAAATGTCTTAAAATCTGTATTAGTTATCTATTGCCTCATAATGAATTATACCCAAACAGTGAGTTAAGATGACACACATTTATTATCTTGTGGCTCCTGGGGGTCAGGAGTCAGGGCCCAGCTCAGCTGGGTACCTCAGGGTCACTCACAGTCTGCAGTCAAGGGCAGCAGTCCTCCCAAAGCTGGATGGGAAATATTGCCTCCAAGCTCACTCACAAGGCTTGGTCCTCACTGCCTATTGAACTACCTCAGTTTCCTGCTGGTTGCTGGATGTAGGTCACCTTCAGCTTCTTCCCATGTGGGCCTTTCTGATGGGGAAGCTTTCTTCACCCAAGTGTAAAGGCCTAGAAGGCTTTAGGGAAAGAACCCTAACAAGGTCATAGGCACAACATGCCATTTCTTTTATCCGAGGGGTCAGAATTGAGACATTGGGTCCAGCCCACTTGCCAGCAGGAGGTAACTGCCAGGAGGAGGTAGAATGCTGGGGGCCTTGTCAGATACTGCCCATCACAGGGTCTAAGTCAGTTTTTCCCACTCCCAGCCAGGGATCCTCCTTACACCCTACTCTCCTGATGATGAAGTAGATGTAAATAAATGGTGGGAGCACCACAAATGCTGTTTGGGTTGAGTTATGATGGTGGCCAATATACAGGGTGAATGATATAGTATGAAATTTTACAAAATTTAGTTTGTGAAGCACCTTAAAAACCATATCCTCATTCAGTTGTATTTCAACACTAGTCTCTTTCTAGTCAATATTCTTATTTTACTGAACATATTAAAAGATCCATGGATAGAAATGGGACAAGTCAACCCATTCATGTCAAGTCTTTTCTTACAAATGTTAAAAACTTATGTACATGATAGCATTAGATGTATTTCTTAGAAATTGTCACATCCTTTTATTAAATTAAGTCTACTCCTTACCCAGGCTTTGCTCTTCCCCATCTTTTTTGGTGACTCTGTAGGTCTCTTTAGGTCATTTATGTAAGTTGTGTCCTCCCAAGGGCAAAATGAAACATTCTAAGTATAGCTTATTGTGCAGGGATTTCACCAGTTGGGTTTTTCCTGCCCCTTGTTTCCCTCTGATGGGAGAGTGAGCTGGGGACCCTTCCTAGCACACAGCACAAGCCAGGTTCTAAGGAATAGGAGGAGACTGTTCACAGGATGGACCTGCTCTGGCCAGCAGCTCCCAGGAGGCTTCCACTGCTGAAGCATGACCTGCCTGTGGCCCCTGGGGCCCCCTGCATCTTCTATGGCCAGCCAGCATACTTTTATCTCCCAAGGCAAGCTTAAGTTATAGGTATCTCTAAAGTGTCAGCCTTCTTTGGATTTTACCCTTCTCATCTGCTCCTTGGTTGTTTTCTTGGTTCATGTCAAAGCTCCAGGACCTTTTCTCCTACCCTTGCTTGGACATCCTTATTACTATGCTTACATCATCCTTTTGTGATTTTCAAGACCCTTCCAATTGAAAGAAAACACCTGGTAATTGTGAGTTCCCATTTTGTATGGTTTTCTCCAGCCTCAATGAACATGATGTTGGGGGAGAAATCCTAGTTGGTTTACTCAGAGCCTTTGTTTTTGTGTGTTTGTTTTTCAACTTTTTATGTTTAAATTAATTACAGATTCACAGGAAGTTTCAAAAACAATACAGAGAAGTCTCCTGTACCTTCCACTCAGTCTTCTATAAGTTACATTTTCCACACTAATAGTACAATATCAAAACCAGAAAACTGACCCTGTCATAAAGTGTGAATATAGTTCCATGCCCTCTCATCTCCTGTGTAGATTCAGATGACAACCACCACAATTGAGATACAGAACTAGTCCATAAATATTTCTTTGGTGGTATAACCATTATAGTCACATACACACACACACACACACACACACACACACACTCCCAAATCCCTAACTGGCAATGAGGAATCTGATTTCAATCTCTATAATTTTGTCATTTTGAGAATGTTCTATAAATGGAGTCGCACAGTGTGCAACCTTTTAAGACTGGCTTGTGTCATTCAGTCAAATATCTTTAAAATCAGTCAAAGTTGTTGAATATATCAGTAATTTGTTGCTTAGCATGGCTGAGAGATACTTCCTAGGATGAATGTACCACATTTAACTCTTCACCTATGGAAGGACATTCAGGTTGTCCTCAGTTTTCGTCTATCACATGTAAAGATGTTATTATGGACATTCTGTGCAGACTTTTGTGTGAATATGTTTCTTTATCTAACTAAATGCACAAAATGATTGCTGAATAAGTGCTCTGTAGTTTTTTAAGAAACTGACAAATTATTTTCCAGAGTGGCTAAGCCATTTCACATTCCACCAGCAATTATGCAAGATCCAGTTTTTTCACATCCTCATCAGCATTTAGTATTGTCGTTACCTTTTTATTTTAGCTGTTCCAATAGTAGAACATAGATTAGAAATTAGATCTCATCATGGTGTGGTCTTAATTTGCGTTTCCTACTGGCCGATGGTGCTAAACAGTGTTCCATATGCTTCTTTGCAATCTCTATATCCTCTTCAGTGAAATGTCTCTTCATGTACTTTCTCCATTTTCTGACTGGATCGCTTGTTTATTGTTGAGTTTTAAGAATTCTTTAAGTTTCTAGACATGAGTCCTTTGTCAGATATGTGGTTTGCAATTTTTTTCTCAGTCTGCAGCTTTCCCTTTCATCTTCCTTAACATGATTTATCACAAAACAATTTTTTTTATTTTGATATGGTCCTATTATCATTTTTTTCTTTTATGAATTATGCTACTGGTGTCACATCTAAGAACTCCTCATCAAGGCAAAAGTCCCAAAGATTTTCTACAGTTATCTTCTTTGACAAGATTTATATTTCTATACTTTACATTTAATCCTATGATCCATTTAGAGCTAATTTTGGCATGAAGGGCTTTTTTTTCCTGTCTATAGCTATCCCAATTTCTTCAGCAATATTTATTGAAAAGATTATTCTTGTTCTATTGAATACCTTAGGACCTTTGTCAAAAATCACTTTGCTATACTTGTGTGGCTGTTTCTGGGTTCTCTATTTTGTTCTGTTGATCCATGTGTTTATCCTTCCACCAATAACACATTGCCTTATTTACTGCAGCATAATAAATATTAAAATCAGGTAAACTGATTCCTCTTACTTTTTTCTTTTTTAAAAAAAATTACTTTATTTATTCTTGTTCCTTTCTCTTTCCATATAAATTTTAGAATAATCTCATCTATATTTATAAAAATATTTCTTTGGAATTTTGGTATGAACTGTGTTAAATCTATATATGATTTTGCATGGAACTGAAATCTTAACAATGATGAATTTTCCAGTCTATGAAAATGGTATGTCTCCCTATTCACTTATATCTCCTTTGGTTTCTTTCCTCAGCATTTTCACAGTTTTCACTACATAAGTTCTACACATATTTTGTTATACCTCAGTATTTCATTTTCTTAGGTAATTATAAATGGTGTTATATTTTAATTTTAACTACCACTGTATTGCTAGTTTATATAAATATATATATATTTTTTTAATTTTTTAATTTTTTTCAGCATAACAGTATTCATTATTTTAGCACCACACCCAGTGCTCCATGCAATCCGTGCCCTCTACAATACCCACCATCTGGTGCCCCCAACCTCCCACCCCCCACCCCTTCAAAATTCTCAGATCGTTTTTCAGAGTCCATAGTCTCTCATGGTTCACCTCCCCTTCCAATTTCCCTCAACTCCCTTCTCCTCTCCATCTCCCCTTGTCCTCCATGCTATTTGTTATGCTCCACAAATAAGTGAAACCATATGATAATTCACTCTCTCTGCTTGACTTATTTCACTCAGCATAATCTCTTCCAGTCCCGTCCATGTTGCTACAAAACTTGGGGATTCATCCTTTCTTTCTTTTTTTTTTTTACAGCTTTATAAACATATATTTTTATCCCCAGGGGTACAGGTCTGCGAATCGCCAGGTTTACACACTTCACAACACTCACCATAGCACATACCCTCCCCGATATCCATAACCCCACCCCCTCTCCCAACCCCCTCCCCCCATCAACCCTCAGTTTGTTTTGTGAGATTAAGAGTCACTTATGGTTTGTCTCCCTCCCAATCCCATCTTGTTTCATTTACTCTTCTCCTACCCCCTCGACCCCCCATGTTGCATCTCCTCTCCCTCATATCAGGGAGATCATATGATAGTTGTCTTTCTCCGATTGACTTATTTTGCTAAGCATGATACCCTCTAGTTCCATCCACGTCGTCGCAAATGGCAAGATTTCATTTCTTTTGATGGCAGCATAGTATTCCATTGTGTATATATACCACATCTTCTTTATCCATTCGTCTGTAGATGGACATCTAGGTTCTTTCCATAGTTTGGCTATTGTAGACATTGCTGCTATAAACATTCGGGTGCATGTGCCCCTTCGGATCACTATGTTTGTATCTTTAGGGTAAATACCCAGCAGTGCAATTGCAGGGTCATAGGGTAGTTCTATTTTCAACATTTTGAGGAACCTCCATGCTGTTTTCCAGAGTGGTTGCACCAGCTTGCATTCCCACCAACAGTGTAGGAGGGTTCCCCTTTCTCCGCATCCTCGCCAGCATCTGTCATTTCCTGACTTGTTAATTTTAGCCATTCTGACTGGTGTGAGGTGATATCTCATGGTGGTTTTGATTTGTATTTCCCTGATGCCAAGTGATATGGAGCACTTTTTCATGTGTCTGTTGGCCATCTGGATGTCTTCTTTGCAGAAATGTCTGTTCATGTCCTCTGCCCATTTCTTGATTGGATTATTTGTTCTTTGGGTGTTGAGTTTGCTAAGTTCTTTATAGATTTTGGACACTAGCCCTTTATCTGATATGTCATTTGCAAATATCTTCTCCCATTCTGTCAGTTGTCTTTTGGTTTTGTTCACTGTTTCCTTTGCTGTGCAAAAGCTTTTGATCTTGATAAAATCCCAAAAGTTCATTTTTGCCCTTGCTTCCCTTGCCTTTGGTGATGTTCCTAGGAAGATGTTGCTGCGGCTGACGTCGAAGAGGTTGCTGCCTGTGTTCTCCTCGAGGATTTTGATGGATTCCTTTCTCACATTGAGATCCTTCATCCATTTTGAGTCTATTTTCGTGTGTGGTGTAAGGAAATGATCCAATTTCATTTTTCTGCATGTGGCTGTCCAATTTTCCCAACACCATTTATTGAAGAGGCTGTCTTTGTTCCACTGGACATTCTTTCCTGCTTTGTCGAAGATGAGTTGACCATAGAGTTGAGGGTCCATTTCTGGGCTCTCTATTCTGTTCCATTGATCTATGTGTCTGTTTTTGTGCCAGTACCATGCTGTCTTGATGATGACAGCTTTGTAATAGAGCTTGAAGTCCGGAATTGTGATGCCACCAACTTTGGCTTTCTTTTTCAATATTCCTTTGGCTATTCGAGGTCTTTTCTGGTTCCATATAAATTTTAGGATTATTTGTTCCATTTCTTTGAAAAAAATGGATGGTACTTTGATAGGAATTGCATTAAATGTGTAGATTGCTTTAGGTAGCATAGACATTTTCACAATATTTATTCTTCCAATCCAGGAGCATGGAACATTTTTCCATTTCTTTGTGTCTTCCTCAATTTCTTTCATGAGTACTTTATAGTTTTCTGAGTATAGATTCTTAGTCTCTTTGGTTAGGTTTATTCCTAGGTATCTTATAGTTTTGGGTGCAATTGTAAATGGGATGGACTCCTTAATTTCTCTTTCTTCTGTCTTGTTGTTGGTGTAGAGAAATGCAACTGATTTCTGTGCATTGATTTTATATCCTGACACTTTACTGAATTCCTGTACAAGTTCTAGCAGTTTTGGAGTGGAGTCTTTTGGGTTTTCCACATAGAGTATCATATCATCTGCAAAGAGTGATAGTTTGACTTCTTCTTTGCCGATTTGGATGCCTTTAATTTCCTTTTGTTGTCTGATTGCTGAGGCTAGGACTTCTAGTACTATGTTGAATAGCAGTGGTGATAACGGACATCCCTGCCGTGTTCCTGACCTTAGCGGAAAAGCTTTCAGTTTTTCTCCATTGAGAATGATATTTGCAGTGGGTTTTTCATAGATGGCTTTGATAATATTGAGGTATGTGCCGTCTATCCCTACACTTTGAAGAGTTTTGATCAGGAAGGGATGCTGTACTTTGTCAAATGCTTTTTCAGCATCTATGGAGAGTATCATATGGTTCTTGTTCTTTCTTTTATTAATGTGTTGTATCACATTGATTGATTTGCGGATGTTGAACCAGCCTTGCAGCCCTGGAATAAATATATAGATTTTTGTATATTGACCTCATATCCTGCAAGCTTGCTGCACTCACTTATTAGTTCTAAGAGTTTTTGGTAAATTCCTTGGGGGTTTTTCTATGTAGACCATCATATCACCTGCATATAGTAATAATTTTGTTTCTTCCTTTCTGATTGATAAGCTTTTTCTCCTTTTCTTGCCATATTGTATTAGCAAAGATTTCCAGTACAATGATGAATAAGAGGAATGAGGGTGAATATCCATGCTTCGATCTAAGAAGAAAGTATTCAATTCTTCACTATTAGGAATGATATAAGCTATAGATTTTTTGTAGATGTTCTTTATCAAGTATAGGAAGCCCCACCCTATCCCTGGTTTTCTGATAGTTTTTACCATTAATATGTGTCAGATGTCTTTTATGCAATAATTGATATAATTTATGATTTTTCTTCTTTAGTCTGTTAATATGATGGATCTCATTTTCAAACATTGGATCAGTCTTGTATCTTTGAAATATGCCCCACTTGGTATGATATGGATATTTCTTTTAACACATTTCTGAATTTTACTTGTTAATGTTTAATGTTTTGTTAAATTTTTTTGCATTTATAATCATGAGGGGCATTGAACTTTGGTTTTTTTCTTCTTCTTCTTCTTCTTTTTTTTTTTTTTTACTGTTTTTGTCTAGTTCGGGCATCAGAATAAATTAGCCTCATTCAATAAATTGGGACCTGTTTCCCCTTCTATCTTCAGAAAGCAATTGTAAGGAATTGATGTTAATTCTTTTTAAAATGTTTGATAGAATTCTCCAGTGAAATCATCTGGTTATGGAGACTTTCTGGGAACATTTTTAATTAAAAATTCAATTTTTTAATAATTATATAGTAAATCAAATTATTACTCTATATTGGGTGAGTTGTGGAAGTTTGTGCTTTGAGAAAGTGGTCCGTATTATCTCAGTTGTCAAATTTATGTCTGCAGAGTTGTTTGCAGTATTCCCATAAAATTTTGATATCTTGATGTCCTGTAAAGATATCCTCTGTGGCACTCATGGCGCTGAAAACTTATATCTCCTCTTTTTTTCCTTGTCAGTATTGCTAGACGTTTGTCTATTTTATTAAATTTTTCAAAGATACAGCTTTTTATTCCTTTGATTTTCTTAGTTGTTTCCAATTGTGTAGATTCCTGCTCTACTCTTAATTTTTTACCTCTTTATGCTTACTTCAGGTTTATTTTGCTCTTTTTTTCTCTAGTTTCATAAGGTGAGAACTTAGAATATTAAGTTGAGATATTTCCTTTTTTCTAGTGTAAATGTTTAGGCTATTTATTTTTCTCTCAGCACTACTTAAGCTTTGCCCCATGAATTTTGAAATGCTGTATTTTTATTCCACTCAGTTCAATGTATTTTTATTTGCTTTTGATCCATGATTTATTTGTAAGTGGGTTTTTTAGTTTCTAAGATTTTAGGTATTTTCCTGTTATCTTTCTGTTAATCAATTCTAGTTTGATCCCATGTGATCAGATAACATACTCTGTATAATTTGTTTGAAATTTGTTAAGGTTTTTTTATGGCTATACTGTAAATTTTCCATGAGCACATGAAGAAAATGTTTATTTTACTGTCATTAGATAAAAATATTCCATAAATGCCCAACTTGATATTCTTGGCTGATGGTGTTGCGAAGATATTTCAGACTGATTTTCTGTCTAAATAGTCTATTAATTGTTGAGAGAGGAGTGTTGAAGTCTCCAACCATAATTGAGGATTTTTCTTCTCAGTTCTATAAATTTTGCTTCACATATATTTTACCTCTGTTTCTTGATGTATACATATAGGACTGCTATTTTTCCTTGACAGAATGACCTTTTTATCATTATGTAATGTAACGTCTGATAATGTTCTTTGCTCCAAAGTTGACTTTATCTTATATTAATGTAACCAATCATACTTTCTTTAGATTGATGTTTGCATTGTTTATCTTTTTTTCCATTCTTTTACTTTCAGCCTACTTATGTCATTATATTTGGAGTTTCTTGTAGACTACATTATTTGGGTCATTTTTAAATTCACTCTGTCAATTTCCTTCTCTTAATTGGTATATTTAGACATTCACATTTAGTGTAGTTATTACTTAACTGTAGGACTTAAATCTAGCTTTTTAATTTTTGTTTTCTGTTGTTTTCCTTTTTATTTCATTTTCTGTTTCCTTTATGCCTTCCTTGTAAGATATTTATATCTTCTTTAGAATTCTGTTTTGATATATCTGTGTAGTGTTCTGAGTGTGTGTATTTGGATAGATTTTAATGGTTGCCCTATGTATTAAATTTTACATACATAACTGATCAATATACTGGTCAGTATTTTACCAAATCCAAATAAAATGTAAAAATTTTACCTCCATTTAAATCCTTTCACTTTCCCCCATTTGTTATAGAATTGTCTTACATATCCCCTCTCCATACTTGAGAATTACATCAGATAGTATTATAATTTTATTTCAACCATCAAATGTAATTTACAAATGGAAAAATGAAGAAAAGTCTATTATATTTACCAGTATTTATTTCATTTTATTTTTTCCAGTGTTCTAAGATTCAAATCGTTTGTGCACCACACCCAGTGCTGCATGCAATACGTGCCCTCCTTAATACCCGCCACCAGGTTCACCCATCCCACCACTGCCCTCCTCTCCAAAACCCTCAGTTTATTTCTCAGAGTATTTTTGCTCTTCCAGTTGTTCTTTCTTTCTGATGTTTCAGATTGCTTCTTTTATCATTTTTATTTCTGTTTAGATAACTCTTTGGCCATTCGTTTAGAGTAAGCATGCTGGCAATGGATTCTCTTAGTTTTTCCTTCATCTGAGAATATCTTGATTTCCCCTTCATTCCTGAAGGTCATTTTCACTGGATATAGAATTTTGGATTAACAGTTCTCTTTTTTTCAGCATTTAAAAGATGTCATTCCACTTTCTTCTGGTCTTCATGGCTTCTAATGAGAAATATAGCATTGTTTTAATGGTTTGTCTCCTACAAATAAGGTGTCATTTCTCTCTGGCTGCTTTAAAGATTTTGGTTTTGTCTTTAGTTTTTAAGAGTTTGATTATAATGTATTGTGGCATGAATTTATTTAAGTATTAGGTTTCTACAAAGAAATAGAAGCAATATATAGATATCTAAATATATATTTGATTTATGGAAAGAGAACTCTTATAAGAGATTGTCTCATCCAGTTATGGGGGCTAAGAAGTCCTCTAATCTGCCATCTGCAAGTTGGAGGCCCAGGAAAACTGATGGTATATTCCCAACCCAAGCCTGAAAGCCTGAGAACCAGGGGTGAAACTGATGGTGAAAGTTCCAGACCAGGATGGCTCAATTGGTTAAGTGTCAGCCTTCAGCTCAGGTCATGATCCTGGGATCCTGGGATCAAGCCCCATTTTCAGCTCCCTGCTCAGCTGGGAGTCTGCCTCTCCCTCTCCCTCTGACCCTCCCATTACTTATTCTCTCTCTCTCTTTTTCTCTCAAATAAATAAATAAATAAAATCTTAAAAAAAAAAAAAATCCCACACCAAACTTGAAAGTCCAAAAGCCACAAAAGCTGATATCTGAGGCAGAGGAGATCAATGTCCTCCCAGCTCAACCAGAGAGCACATTGTCCCTTCTTCCACATTTTTGTTCTATTTATTCCCTCAGAGAATTAGATGATGCCCAGGTGCACTGAAGAAGGTGGTCTTCCTTCATCAGTCTACCAATTCAAATACTAATCTTTGCAAGAAATGCTCTCACAGACTCACCTAAAAATAATGTTTTACCAACCCTGGTGACCTAAGGGATGACCTAAGTGGTCATCCCTTAGCCCAGTCAAGTTGACACATAAAATTGAGCATCACAATCTTGTTTGAATTTTGTCCAACTTCTCAAAATATCTGTTTATGTCTTTTGCCAAATGTGGGGATTTTTCAGGTACTAATTTCTTCTAATTTCTTTAAATACTTTTTCAGCTCTGCTATCTTTTTTCTTTCTTTCTGAAATGCTGAGGACACACAAGTGTTAAATCATTTGTTCAAGTTCACTATCCTTGTTGTTCAGTTTTTTCATTCTTTTCTCCATTGTTCAAGTTGACCAATTTCTACTGTTCTGTCTTAAAGTTTACCAATTTCTTCCTTTGTAGATTCTATTCTGATATTGAGCCCATTCACTGAGGTCTTTATTTCAGTTACTGTATTTTTTATTCCAAAATATCCATTTGGTTCTGTCTACTATTTCTTTGCTGAGACTTTATTTTTTTTACTTGCTTCAAGCATGTTTGTAATTATTTGCCAAGAATTTTATAATGGCTGCCTTAAAAATTATTGTCCAACATCCAATAATTCCAACATCTTTGTCCAATAATTCCAACATTTTTGTCATCTCAGCAATGGCATCTGTTGATTGTTTTTTCTCACTTAAGCTGCAATGTTTCTGATTCTTGGTATGAAGAGTGTTTTTAAATTATATCCTGCACATTTCAGAATTTTGCTATAAGACTCTGGAAGTTATTAAATTCTCTATTTTAATAGCTTTCCTCTGACATTGTGCCAGTGGTTAAGATAGGAATACTACCCGATTACCACCAGGTGGAGGTGGAAGTCCATGTCCCACTGCCTGTACTAACACCCCAGGGTTGGGAGGACAAGAGGGGCATCTTGTAGCTATTGTGTGCAGAAGTTGAGGCTCCCCAGGTGGTCTCTGCTTGGGAGAGGGGGCATAGTTTTTTCATGTGCTGTTTCCCTGGAATAGAGAGTTAATGTCTAAAATTCTTTCTTGCTAGGTTGTTCATTTCTGGTCCTTTAACTAGAAGAGTAGTCTTTTCTTAGAGCTTTTTGTCTGTATCCATCAGTATCTCTGGGCTGCTAGTTTCTCCAGCACCCAGTCCCCACTCCAGGACATATGAAGAGAAAAGAAAACCCAGGAACTCACCACCATGTTGGTCTTCAAGGACCCTATCAGTCTGCCTTTTCTCCACCTTCAGAACATTCTTATGTTTGTGTTACACATAATATCAGGGGTTTTGGCTATACTTACAAAAGCTCATTCTGAACTCATTTTCAATGTGGACTCCTAAGCCCACTCCTAGAGGTTGATATTCTGTAACTGCTTTTAATCAGCACTCCGGGAGCCTTTTGAGAACTCCAGACAAAGAAGTCACCTGAGTATAAAGGATATTAATGTATTTCACAGATGAGAAAGGGCATTCACTGAGATTCAGTGCATGTTCCCAGAGACCAGCACAGAGAAAACCCAGCTTCTGGACAGGGCGAAGGCACCCAGGAAATAGTTGTTGCATGAATTTACAGGCCATGTTATGCCCGAGTTTTCACATCCGAGAGACGACCAAGGAGCCAACACCTATGCAATCACACGAAGGTTTATTTCACAAGCTTAAGCTTGGGCTCGAGTATACCCGACACAGCAGAGTAGGGACTTGGACCCGGAACCAGATTACAGTCAGAGTTTTGTTTTTTTTTTTTTTTTTAAGATTTTATTTATTTATTTGACAGAGAGAAATCACAAGTAAGCAGAGAGGCAGGCAGAGAGAGAGGAGGAAGCAGGCTCCCTGCTGAGCAGAAAGCCCGATGTGGGGCTCGAACCCAGGACCTGGGATCATGACCTGAGCCGAAGGCAGCGGCTTAACCCACTGAGCCACCCAGGCGCCCCTACAGTCAGAGTTTTTAAAGGCAGAGTAGAGGTGGACTCAGTGGTGGGTTAGGACAAAGGGGATTATGGATGATGTAAGTCTCTAAGGAATTTTGGAAGCAAGGTCTCCAGGACTTTGAGGGGCTAGTTATTGTTGGGAGAAAGGTTATTTATTATCAGTAATAAAAATCTTCTCATGAGACCCTGTAGATGTATATCAGTGGGCCATATGCTTGGGAATGATTGTTGACACTATCTTGGAGGTTTAGAGATAAAGTTTCCTAATGGAATTATTAAAGTAGACTTACAGGATCCTTGTTGGACCTGTTGGAGTAGGGGGTTGGTCAGGCTAGGATTGTCCTTAGCAAAACCTCAAGGTGAGGGGAGTTGAGTCCCCAGGGGAGAGCCACTCTGTCTGTTTCAAGGGCTTGTCAGTAGGTAAGGAATTTTAATGATTTTCTTCTGCCTCTGTTTCCCACATCAGGCATGTCTTCTGTCTGCTATTACATGAACCCAACAACCTTTGCACTGTGACAGCAAGTTATACCCGCCAAAAATACAGGAAGGTTAAAGCCACTTTGAATTCAAACCTACACCACCATCAGATGCTGTTTCCTAATCCCATACATCAGCAGAATTTACATCCCCCCCACTACCACCACCAAAAGTGATTTTGAATTATAATAGAGATACAGACACCTTGAGTGGGCAGAAACCTATAAGACAATAAGCATTAAACCACTTTAACTTGAAAAGGCTATATAAATCTAGGACATACTTTAAGTCAAGGATGATATTTTATAAATATAATTATTATTTTAATTATAAGGATGATTGCTACTAATAGTATTGATGCATGTGTGAGACTCATACAGACAACATTGGAAAGTGCAATCTTTTATTTTGGTCCCTACCCATTATGTCCATCAACATATTTGTTTCTTCCCCCCATCCCCAATCCCTCTCTAGATTAACCACTAAAACTTAAATTTCCTTACTAAAAATTAGCATGTTGCTTAATACCTGGCCAAATCCTATCTACTTCAAATGGAGATTCTCTAAACTGTATAAATATTTTATTGTAAAATATTTCTCATTAAATACAATACTAAAGATTTCTCATAGAAAATTTATACTTTAAAATAGTACATTTAGATTGAACAATTAGGATTAAGAAAAATATATATATCTATGTATAAATATGTATATACTGTGTATTTATTGTGAAGCCAAAGCCAGGGAAAATAGAATTGAAATTTATCTTTATAGGGCATAACTAACTACATATTATATGTTGTTTCTGATCTTTCTGGTGGCCAAAGAGAAAAGGGGAACAAGTGTTAGTTACAAAGAAGGAAATAGCTCCTCAGAATAGACAAACAATTCTTAATGCTGAACTTTGAGAAAATGTGGATAGATGGATAAATGATTAGATGGATGGGTGGATAGATGGAAGGATGGATGGATGGATTTGTTTTGGATTAGTTAACCCACTGAAAGGTTGATTCCAATAACATCCTTCAGGCTTCAAGGCAGGTACCTGGGAGCCTCACCTACTGTACTCACTCCAAGCAATCACATCTACACCCCACTCCACGTCCTCACTCTTTTGGAGTCCTCAGATCTGGCCCTCACACCCAGAACTCCATCAACCTTTTTTGGCTGCTTCATCTGGGCATCCCAGATGCAACTCAAAAGCACGTGAGCCTTGACCAACAGACCTGATCAGAAACCTGGAGTCACCCCATCTCTTCTGCCTCCTAAACATGAATCTTCTAAATCAGCACCTCCCTGCTGCCTGCCAGCACCTCCATTAACTTCTCTCCCAAGATGGCTTACCCAGTCCTGGAATCCATTCTCCACACCACAGCCAGGGTTATCCACAGAACTGAACACCCACCCTTGTCCGTCCCATGCTCAGAACTGCTCCACAGGGACCTTAGAGAAAACCCAGCTTCTGGACACTGCAATGAGAACAGAAGTAGAAGAAATAGAAAGAGCAGGTGCTGCTGCCATGCCTGAACCTGCCTAGAAGTATGTACATGCTGTCGCTCTGACAGGAATGCTCTTCCCCAGAGCCATATGGAGCACCCCACCCCCGCAGTTCCCAGGCCTCTATCTACACCTTCTTACCACTCTTTCTTGTCCAGTTTGTCCAAAATAACACCGGTCTCATGAATGTCTTCCTTCCATGTTTTCTTTTCTTACAGCACCATCCATTCACATCTGCTGTATTTCATATTTATTCATTTATTTAGTCCTATCAATCTCACTGCTCCATGGCATCAGCAGCTGTGCTGTTTGACACACAGCCCCACCCACAGAGTCTTAATCAGTGGCTGCCATGCAGGAAGTTCTTAATAACTGCTCCTAAGTGGATGGAAGAAAATGGAGAAGAGGAGTTAGAGGGTGGAGGGAGAGGTGTTAACAGACAGTGGAGGAGGGAAACCCCCACATCACTGCCACCTGGTGGAGACACTAGCCATCCAAACCAGACAGTTGTGGATGCAGGAAACTGCATGTGGGTTAATGAAGCAACTGGCTGAGCCCTGGAGCCTCCGCAAGGGCTTGGGAAAAAACACCAGTGTCAGGGCATCTACAGCTCTGGGGTTCATTCATCTTGCCAAGCTCCCCAGGCAATTGACAGGTGGCCAGGATTCATAATCTGGACTGAGGAAGGGAAAGGACAGGCTGAGAGGGAAAGGATGGGACTAGGGAATCAAGGGAGGTGAGGGCCAGGGTTCCCACCCACAGCACTGCCCTAGGGAGCTGGGTGGTGTCTCCTGGTGTCCTCACCCTTTAGGCACTTTCCCTCAACCTTAGGCTGGCAGCCTTGGCTGCTCAGCCACTTCTCCAGCTAGGAGGGAAGTAACATGTCCAGGGACTAGTGAAATTGGACCCACTTCCCCCAGTGTCAGAACCTCCAGGACCACCATCTGTGTCACAGTTGATTTCATTTGTCAGTGTAACAAAACTAAGGGACTCCCAGATGTTGCTAAAACATTACTTCTGTGACAGGGTTTCCAGAAAAGATTAGCATTTGAATTGGTGGACTGAGCAGATGGCCTCCCCAGTGTGAGTGGATATCATCCACTCTGTTAGGGCCTGAAGGGACAAAAAGGAGAAGATGAGACATCCATCTTCTCCAGCCCTCAGACATCCGTGCTCCTGGTTCTCTGGTACTTGAATGCAGACCAGGACTGAAACCATCAGTCCCCCAGTCCTCAGTCCTCCAGACTTGGACTGAATTATACCACATGCTCCCCTCGTTCTCCAACTTGCAGAGGGCAGATTGCAGGACTTCTCAGTGCCATAATCACATGAGTCAATTCTTATAATTCCTAAATAAATAAATACACACACACATACAAACATATATACACATATATCCTATTAGTTCTGTTTCTCTGGAGACCATGACTAGTACAATCTGCAAAGGCCCTGGAAGAAGAAGGAAGCAGTGGGCATTCACCCAAAGCACTTAGGCAAGCCAGGCTGATGTTAAGGTTGTAGGCATGTCCACTGGTGTTCAGAGCAGAAGCACTCCTCCCTCAGCCTGCTGGCACCATACCAGCTACTCCGCCCCAAGAAAAGGAAAAATGGGCTGGTTTCACTTATTTTCATCAGTCTCATTAAAGTAAAGACATTCACCTCCAGGAGTGAACCTGGTTTTGGTACAGACAGAGGCTGAGGTCATGGCTGGGGAAAAAGAAAACAGTGTGGACCCCCACAGTCCAGGAGGGCTCCCTGAGAAAGGGACATTCCAGCTATGATACGAAGGGACAGAAAGGGTACTTCAGGGGTGACTCCTTGTCTGCACTGTGTTCTTAAACTAAAACCAGGTTTGTGTCCTTAGGCAAGTTGTCCTTTCATTTTCTTCATGTGTGTGGATAAGAAAAGAGAAGGGGGACCCTCTTTCTGTGGGAGAGCACCCCATCCTTTCCACTGCCCAGCTCAGTGCACACCCCACTGTCTGAGGATGGGAGGGTGCTCCCCTCCCTATGGGGCCACTGTTCACAACAGCTCCAACCTTGGGCACTTTATCCAGTCCTGCCCTCTGAAAAGCAAGCAGGTTCTGCTGGTGGGAGGCTCATCCCCAGCCAGGCCCTCATCGTCAGAGATTAATGGCCCACCTGTCAATGGTCATGATCCACTTTTTGCCTGACATAATTTGGACACATTGGTTTGATGATTTCTAAAAAGAATAACTATTTGGAGGGAGAGGGTGGATGTGGCACCTGGCTGGCTCAGTCAGAGGAGCATTTGATTACTGATCTCAGGATCATGAGTTTGAGCCCCACATTGGGTGTAGAGATTACTCAAAAATAGATTTAAAAAAAAAAACTTTAAAAAATAAAAAGAATAAATATTTTAAGCAAAAAAGCTTTAATTTGAACACTTCAGGTACATGATTGCCCCAAAATTCTTGTGCAGCAAAGAGAATAATGCTGAGCAGTCTCAGCATGGATATTCCTGCTCATTGAAATCCACGTGCCAGTGATGGGAGCTCTCTCTTTAAATGGGCCAGGACCGAAGACTCTAATTCTGATGGCAGGCTCTGACCCCAGCCTCAAAGACCACCTAGAACTTGGAGAGCCCCACATCTGTTCTTAGCTTACTTCCTCTAGGGCAGACAATTTCTTCTAAGACAAAAACATGTCTTTGTAGGTATTAATGTACCCAACTAGAAATAACATCACAGCCTAAGAAATGATGCTGCCTTGATAGTCAGTGAGAAATAGACAAAAGTCCCAGGGGTAGGCAACCCTCCTCAATTAATCAACAGGCACAAACACAGTAAAACCTCCCTATGAAAAAGTACTTTATCCCTTCTTCCCTCTTCCTTTCTGGAACTCAGAGGCAAAGCCTGGAGGAGCAGCAGCCATCTTATGATCCTGAGGCAACCTGCATGAGGTCAGAGCCACACACAGAGGACAGCTAGCAAAAGGAAGGGAGAGCATTCCTCCTTAGTAGATGGCAAGCCCTCATACAGCCACTCTCACTGCTCTCCTGAAACCCATGCCTGAAGCAGGGATCACCAGCATGATTCTCTTGACTTCCTGCTTCAATTAAGATCCTTAGGGTTCCTTTCCACGGTGATGTTCTCTCCTTCCAGCATCCCTCAGGCCCTCATCTCTCTGACTTGTACTTTAAATCAAAATTCTTCAAAATGTCATGTCCTTTCCTACTTTAGAACCTTTGAACGTGCTATTCCCTCTGCCTGGACATTTCTTTCCCTCTTCTTTCCAGGTAGCTATGACTCATTCCTCAGATTATTTTAGAGACACCTTTAAGATGCCCCTGATTAGGCCAGCCCCCCACTGCATACTTCTGTGATGTGTGCATCTCTCCTCTGCAGGCCTCACTGCACTCCCAGATTTCTGCTTAATGTTGCTTCCCAAGACACTGAAGTTTCCCTGACATGGGGCCTGGGCCTCTGTGTTCCCTGCCACACCCCAGCATCATGCACAGTTCCTGGCACATAGTAAGTGCTCAGAAACTTACTGTTGAATAAATGAACAACTGCACCATTACACATTGTGGAAACACTGTGAGCAAATCTCATCACACAAACAGACCCTCACCTGGTGAGTCTAAAAGGGCTCAAGCTTGACAAGGCAAGGTGGAGGCAAAGAAAGACTTTCAGGCCAAGAGAATGGAACAGTGCATCCAAAGGCCCTGCAGGGAGAGGAGTTTTTGTTGAAAAATAGCAGATGAATGGAGGTGGTGTAGATGAGGTGGGCAGGGCCATGGACCCGGGAGCTGGCCATTCATTCTGAAAACAGTACAGAGAAGACAAGTATATTATGCTGGAGTTGTGACGTAAGCAGGTTTGAGTTTTGGAAACCCAACCCTGCCCTCAGGATGAAACATGCTGAAGGAAGGGGGGACGGATGTGTGCATGCCTGGATGCCCACTCAGGAGCTGGGAGGAGAATGAACAGATCTTTAGTGTGCCACCATGCATGCTCACCTCTGTGGTCTTCTTTGTTCCATGAGTTTCAAATGTGTCAGGTCATTTAATCCCCAGTAAACCTGGGTTGAGGAAATTGAGGTGCAGACTATTTAGAACCTATCCATGTCACGTGGCTGGACAATAGTGGGACTTGGATGAAACCACATCTTGGGGTGGTTGTGCCACCATACAGCCACCACAGCCTGAATGAAGGTAGGAGGATGAAGGAGAAGTACCAGACTCAAGAGCTTGCAGAGGGAAGCCCATTAGATGGGACTGAGGGAGGGGAAGCAAGGTCTTAAAACAAAGTCTGAAGCAGATAAGCAGCAATGTTAAGATTTACTAAAACTGAATGATACATTCATGACTTTCTATGCTTGAAACAGTGTGTGTGTGTGTACAATGTTTTGCTGCTCCCTGGTGGATTAAGTGACCTGGAGGTCATTGGTGGTCTAAGCAACAGCTGTTCCCACGTCTTGCGGGGGGTGAGACACCAGATGAGGGTAGATCAAGGAATGTGTGAGATTTGAGAACAAGGAGACAGAATGTCTAGACTACTCTTTGGAGAAATTCAGCTATAAAGGGGAAGAGAGAGAAAGGTCAGTAACTAGTGATGTGTG
Organism: Lutra lutra; assembly: GCF_902655055.1. NCBI lineage: Eukaryota > Metazoa > Chordata > Mammalia > Carnivora > Mustelidae > Lutra > Lutra lutra. The sequence continues at coordinate 113,891,762 of NC_062280.1, read as the reverse complement.
GAGTGGAGACTTTCTTTTAATTTTAAGAAATTAGACATTATAGATACGTTCAAAGTCTTCTGCATACCTCTTCTCAATCTCCCACCTCTTCCTCCCTCCCCAAAGTCTATCAGGAACTTACTATTTGTTATTGTCATGCATGTTTTGAAGTTTTTACTACATATTTATTCATCCAGAAACATTTTAAATTATCATTTTGTTGGGTTTTCATCTGTATATAACTGGTATCACACTGCCTAAATCTCTCTGGAAATGCTCCTTTTCTCCACAGGTTGATTATAAGACTTGCTGAGGTGGGTAAGTACACATCTATTTTAACTTCTCTGCAAGATCCTACTATATGCACTTGCCCCCATTTATCCATCTGTTTCTTGCTGGTGTGCATGGCGCTGTAATAATGCTGCAAAGTACAGTCCTGGGCCACCTGGAGCCTTTACTGGTGCTTCTCCAGGACAGAGACCTTTAGATGGGATACCAGGGCTGCAGGCATCTTTGCCCTTACAGGCTTTACCAGATAGTATGCAAACTTACACTCTACCAGTGGTCTGAAGCTCGTCTGCCCCTATCCCCTCCTACTCTTGTCAGTAGGGAGATCTGAGATTGCTGGATCACCAGCTAAATGGCTTCTGTTGAGAAATTAAATATGAAGAAACAGGAAGTATATGTTGAGTGGGAGATAAGAAGACGGAATCCAGGGAAGGGACCTCAGAGGAGACATGTGTCCCTGAAGAATGGTCTATAGGTCAATGCGAGGATCCAGTTTTTCTTGCCACTTGGCATGATGATCTGATCTCAGGCTTGCTCACTGTGCATGGAAACCTTCCTGACCCATCCCAGCAGACCCTCTCCTGCTCCCACTACACTGTGCCCACGCCCCTTACAACATCACACAATTGCTGGGTTGTATCTGCTAGTTCATTGTCCCCACAGGACCCCAAGTTTCTTGAAGAAGGGACTATGTTACTCATCTCCACAACCCCCAGAACTTTACGAGGGGCTGGCACATAGTTGGTGTTCTATTAATAATTTTGAATAGCTTTAAAGTGCACTGTTATAGCTTCCACCTGCACATTTCTCCTAACTGAAAGAAGGGTGCTCTGGTTTCAGACACACTCACAATTTAAGCAGAATAAGCCAAATGGAGCCAGGAATAAAGGACCCCAGCAGAGCACTGATTGTCAGAAAGAGAAGTTTCACATTGAGAATCTCCTATCCCTCCCCTGCCCTACTTTCTCTGACCCCCCAGCTACCTCAGGGACTCTCCTTTCCCCTTTCTCCTGCTTAGTTGTAAAATAAATTAAATATGCTTTAGCCTTTTCATAATAAACTGATCTCAGTTCTCTTCCCCTTGTTAGAAAATTCTTATACTAATTTTCTACTTCCAATTTTGGTATATCTTGCTCAGATACAAGAAATTGTCCTGACACCCTCAAGCCAGGCAGGTATGAAACAAGCTCAAATGTCTAAACTCTAAGGGTAGGTACCGAGGAAGTAGTATTTTTCATAGCAACAAGTTCAGAAAAGCCAGAACTAAAGTCAGGTTGATGACATAAAATTGATAGATGAAATGAGAAAAACGAGATTCCCCAGTTCCTGTTATACTTCCTTCTAGTCATTCCAGGAAAATGATATCAGAATAAAGGGGTAGAGGAAAAGTCTACAATGAGTCAGGGGATCCAGGACAGTTATGACCTGCTCCAGTCACTTTTTATAATGGATAACCATACAGACTGCCTGGGGGGGCTTCTGACAAATGAGTTCAGATCCCATTCTTCATGTTGTCCTTTTAGGCACTGAATCATCACTGGCTTGTATAAAGTTGTGTGAAAGCTGCTTTCAAGAAATATGTGAGGGATAAAGTGGGACATGAGTCAGGGCTATAGTTTAGGGTATGCAAGGACTGAGGGGGTAGGGTAGTAACCATACATTAAAAAGAGGAACTACTAGACTAGAACTTGGAACTCTGAAGGACAGATGAACTCAAAGTCAGCTGCACTGGTCCAGGGAGTCATAAGACAACTCAGCAGCAGTCGCAGTGACAAGTCCCCTTTAACCAAGTCTCTCCACCACTTTGGGAGTGGATAACTGGAGAAGAACATCAAGAAAAGTTATACTAGGAGTTGCTGGATAGAAGCAAACAGAAAATCCCAAAGAGCATTAACAAGGAGTACGAGTCAAGTAAATTGTCAGCAGTATGACCCTAAAGTGCTGATTATGTCCATGATCCTGGCAAAGGACTGGAGCAGTGGGGAGGGCAGGCTTCCCTGAAACCTTGAAGTGGTCAGTACAGTGAGTGGTTAAAGAAACCCAAGCTGTCTGTCTGTCCTCTGGATCTGACCTATACTAGAGAATGAATGGTTCAGTTAATCTCATCAGGTCCACAGATATAAAGAAGCCACAGGGAGGAAAGCATGTGATGAAAGACAGGATGGATACCCAAAATGACTGTGATATGCTGGAGAAATAGGCTAAATACAATTAGGATAGCAGTCAGCAAAGATAAATATGACTGTTCATGTCTTCTGCCCATTTCTTGATTGGATTATTTGTTCTTTGGGTGCTGAGTTTGACAAGTTCTTGATAGATTTTGGGTATGAGCCCTTTATTTGATATGTCATTTGCAAATATCTTCTCCCATTCTGTCAGTTGTCTTTTGGTTTTGTTGACTGTTTGACTGCTTTTGATCTTGATGAAGTCCCAATAGTTCATTTTTGCCCTTAATTCCCTTACCTTTGGCGATGTTTCTAGGAAGAAATTGCTGTGGCTGAGGTCGAAGAGGTTGCTGCCTGTGTTCTCAAGAATTTTGATGGATCACTGTCTCATATTCAGGTCTTTCATCCATTTTGAGTCTATTTTTGTGATGTAAGGAAATAGTGCAGTTTCATTCTTCTGCATACCATTTGTTGGGGAGATTGTGCTTTTTCCATTGGACATTCTTTCCTGCTTTGTTGAAGATTAGCTAACCATAGAGTTGAGGGTCCTTTTCTGGGCTCTCTACTGTTCCATTGATCTATGTGCCCATTTTTTTTGCTAGTACCATTCTGTCTTGACGATTACAGCTTTGTAATAGAACTTGAAGTCTGGAATCGTGATGCCACCAGCTTTGGTTTTCTTTTTCAACATTCCTCTGGCTATTTGAGGTCTTTCTGGTTCCGTACAAATTCTAGGATTATTTGTTCCATATCTGTGAAAAACGTTGATGGTATTTTTATAGGGATTGCATTAAATGTGTAGATTTCTCAAGGTAGCATAGACATTTCAACAATATTTGTTCTTCCAATCCATAAGCATGGAGCATTTTCCCATTTCTTTGTGTCTTCTTCAATTTCTTTCATGAGTCTTCTATAGTTTCCGAAGTACAAATTCTTTTCCTCTTTGGCTAGATTTATTCCTAAGTATCTTATGGTTTTGGGTGCAATTGTAAATGGGATTGACTCCTTAATTTCTCTTTCTTCTGTCTTGTTGTTGGTATACAGAAATGCAATTGATTTCTGTGCATTGATTTTTTATCCTGATGCTTTGTTGAATTCATGTATGAGTTCTAGCAGTTTTGGGGTGGAGTCTTTTGGGTTTTCTACATAAAGTATCATATCATCTACAAAGAGTGAGAGTTTGACTTCTTCATTGCCAATTTGGTTGGCTTGTATTTCTTTTGTTGTCTGATTGCTGAGGCTACAACTTCCAGTATTATGTTAAATAGCAGTGGTGTTACTGGACATCCCTGCCATGTTCCTGACCTTAGGGGAAAAGCTCTCAGTTTCTTCCCATTGAGAATGATATTTGCTGTGGGGTTTTCATAGATGGCTTTGATGATATTGAGGTATGTAACCTCCATCACTACACTGTGAAGAGTTTTGATGATATTGAGGTATGTAACCTCTATCCCTACACTGTGAGGAGTCGAAAAAATACAAGAAAGGATGCTGTACTTTGCCAAACGCTTTTGCTGGATCTATTGAAAGTATCATATGGTTCTTGCCCTTTCTTTGATTATTGTAGTGTATGGCATTGATTGATTTGCAAATGTTGAACCAAACTTGCACCCCAGGAATACATCCCACTTGGTCATGGTGAATAATTCTTTTAATGGATTATTAATGGATCCTATTACTTAGCATTTTTATGAGGATTTTTGCATCCATGTTCATCAAGGATATTGGTCTATAATTCTCTTTTTTGATGGGGTCTTTGTCTGGTTTGGGGATTAAGGTAATGCTGGCCTCATAAAATGAGTTTGGAAGTTTTTCTTCCATTTCTATTTTTTGGAACAGTTTCAGGAGAATAGGTATTAATTCTTCTTTAAATGTTTGTTTAAATTCCCCTGAGAAGTCATCTGGCCCTGAGCTCTTATTTTTGTGGAGATTTTTGGTTACTGCTTCAATTTCTTTGCTGGTTATGGGTCTGTTCAGATTTTCTATTTCTTTCTGGTTCAGTTTTGGTAGTTTATACATCTCTAGGAATGCATTCATTTCTTCCAGATTGTCAAATTTGTTGGCATATAGCTGCTCATAGTATGTTATAATTGTTTGTACTTCTTTGGTGTTGGTTGTGATCTCTCCTCTTTCATTCATGATTTTATTAATTTGGGACCTTTCTCTTATCTTTTTGATAAGTCTGGCTGGGGGTTTATCAATCTTATTCTTTCAAAGAACCAGATCCTAGGTTTGTTGATCTGTTCTGCTGTTCTTTTGGTTTCTATTTCACTGATTTCTGCTCTGATCTTTATTATTTCTCTTCTCCTGCTAGGTTTAGGCTCTATTTGCTGTTCTTTCTCCAGCTCGTTTAGGTGTAGGGTTAGTTTGTATATTTGAGAACTTTCTTGTTTCTTGAGAAAAGCTTGTATTGTTATATACTTTCTTCTTAGGACCAACTTTGCAACATTCCAAAGATTTTGAAGAGTTGTGTTTTCATTTTCATTTGTTTCCATGAATTTTTAAAATACTTTTTAATTTCCTGGTTGACCCATTCATTCTTTAGTGGGATGCTCTTTAGCCTCCATGTATTTGAGTTCTTTCCAACTTTTCTCTTGTGATTGAGTTCTAGTTTCAAAACATTGTGGTCTGAAAATATAACCTAATGGCCAATAGACACATGAAAAAGTGCTCAACATCACTCAGCATCAGGGAAATACAAATCAAAACTACAACGATATACCACCTCACACCAATCAGAATGGCTAAAATTAACAAGTCAGGAAATGACAGATGTTGACAAGGATGTGGAGAAAGGGGAACCCTCCTACACTGTTGGAGGGAATGCAAGCTGGTGCAACCACTCTGGAAAACAGTATGGATGTTCCTCAAAATGTTGAAAACAGAGGTAACCCTATGACGCAGCAATTGCACTACTGGGTGTTTACCTTAATGATACAAATGTAGTGATCTGAAGGGACATGTGCACCCCAGTGTTTATAGCAGCAATGTCCACAATAGCCAAACTATGGAAAGAGCCTAGATGTCCATAGGCAGATGAACGGATAAGAAGATGTGGTATATATATACAATGGAATATTATACAGTCATCAAAAAAAAAAACCCAAAATCTTGCCATTTGCAATGACATGGATAGAACTAGAGGGTATTATGCTAAACAAAATAAGTTAGTCAGAGAAAGACAATTATCATATGATCTCACTGACATCCAGAATTTAAGGAACATGGGGAAGAGAGGGAAAAAAGTAAAACAAGATGAAACCAGAGAGATATGCAAACTATAAGAAACTCTTAATCTCAGGAAACAAAATAAGTGTTGCTGGAGGAGGGGGCAGGGATGGGGTGATTGGGTGATAGACATTGGGGAGGGTATGTGCTATGCTGAGTGCTTCAAATTGTGTAAGACTGATGAATCACAGACCTGTACCCCCAAAACAAAAAATACATTATATGTTAACAAAAAAATAAATTAAAATGAATGAATAAATAAGTAAATAAATAAAATTGGAGGGGAAAAGATAAATATGAGATTTCCTTGGGGCTAAAAACCCAATTGCTTGAGTAAAACATGGGTAAGATACAGTATAAAGAAGTATATTTGACACTTTGGGTCTTTACTCAAGGAATATTTTTTATATCTTGAGTAATATCTTTACTCAAGCAGAAATATTGACTCTGCAAAGGTTAGCACAAACTTTGGCTGCACAATAGTTAGTGTCTGGAACAATAGAGGTACAATCTTGTTCACCTTGGCTTAGATCAGCCCTCCCCTAGAGTATGAAACTCAGTTCATAGAGTCCCACTTGTAGAGGGACTTGAGGAGAAGAAACTTGGTGGCATATGACTGTGAGTCAGGACATGCTGTCATGTGAATAAAAAGTAAAAACTGGGAGGTTTCTTCTGAAGGCAAAAAGACTCGGAGAGGGTATAAGAGCCATTTTCACATAAATGAAGGATACAATGGCAATAAGGATTTAGAACTAGCATCAGGACCAAAAATGGAAGTCAGAAGAGACAGAATTTCAGATCAAAGAAAAAAAATCCTAGGACCCCTCAGAGCTGCTTGAAAGAGAAGAGCTACCTCAGTAGACAGTATGTTCACCAGCGAAGACAATCTTTCAGGTGATGCTGTAGAGAGAATCAAAGGGGGATGGCTGGGAAAGCAACCAGTTACTTCCAACTCAAACCACAGATTTCAGTCTTCTGAAAAATTCTCTCCAAATTTGTAAGACTGATGTTTATTCCTTGATTAAAACAGGCAAATGAGGCTCTATTGTTTGTACTGTGGGTTGATGCAAATGTCATTTAAAAGTATTTCTATTTATAAAACATCCTTAATCTATTTCATTGGGGAGAGAAAGAGGAGGAGATTTAAAATATACTGATTCATGACAGGCGCTGTGGCCATAAATATATTTGATCTTTAATGTAATCCTAAACAACAGCCTATTACTATTTGCCTTAAATAGATCAGAAAACTATGACCCCTAGAAGTTACATAACTTGAATGAGATTGGGTGGGCCATAAATGAGAAATCAAAGATTCAAAATGGCCTTTTGAGATTTTAAGCTTCTGATTGGTTTGTTTTTAAAAAAATGGAAAGGGTATTGCTCTCACCTTACAATAAAAAATTCTGAATAATTTGTGAAATCATAATTTTACTTGAGTAAAAAAGATATCTGAGATTGCAGGACAAAACAACTAACCCAAAACCTAAATAATAGCAGATACCTCTAAGGAGAGATAGGACACAAGCACCTGTTTATTTGCAGCAGACTATGGACATTATTCAAAAGTTTTAATGAATTACTAAATGTCGAGCATGGATTAATGTGACAACCTCACTCTAAAACTAAGATAACACTACAAGAATTTAAAGCCCTTATTGCCCTGAGAGTGACCATGTCATTAAGAAAACCCAAACACAACTCAACTTAGATTGACTCAAATTCTCATTCTAACAACTCAGGGAAGAGAAGGGAAGGATATCCACTTCCAGGCAGTAATGCTAGTTACATTAGTTTCCACTGTCCTATAAAAGATATCACCTTAAAAATAAAAAGCATAAGACGTACATACAAGGAAGGGAGGTGGGAAGAAAAGAAGAAAAATATGATCAACCAAGAACAGATTTTAATATAACACAAATATTGAAACTGTCAGACAAAAATAACTATAATTAACATGATAAAAACAGTGGGAAAAGTATTCAGCATGCATGTTCAGATGAGGAACTTCAACAGAGACATAAAAATTATGAGGAAGAAGTCAATGAAATGAAATGAAATGTATGAAATAAAATAAAAATGAAAAGTATGATAAAAGAGTTGAAAATGCTTTAAAGTGGGATGCGTGTGGTTCAGTCAGTTAAGCATCTGTCTTCAGCTCAGGTTGTGATTTCAGGGCTCTGGGATAGAGCCCCCAAAAGGGGTCCTTGCTTGGCAGGGAGCCTGCTTCTCTCTCTGACAAATAAATAAATAAAATCTTTAAAAATAATAATAATGATGATTAAAAAAAAAAACAAGATGAGAGTTTTAGAGGGGAGGGGGTGGGGGAATGGGTGAACCTGGTGGTGGGTATTGAGGAGGACACATATTGCATGGAGCACTGGGTGTGGTACATAAACAATGAATCTTGGAACACTGAAAAAATAAAATAAAATTATTTTTTAAAAAAAGGACATAGGAGACAGATAAAACCAAAAAAGAAAGAAAGAAAGAAAGAAGGAAAGAAAGAAAGAAAGAAAGAAAGAAAGAAAGAAAGAAAGAAAGAAAGAAAGAAAAAGCTTTAATGGGCTCCAAAATAGAATCAATACAGCTGAGGAAATTATCACTAAGCTGAAAGATAGGTCAATATAAATTATGTAAACTAAAACACAAAAAGAAAAAAGTAGTGAAAAAAAAAAAACAGAGCACCCCAAAACTGTTGGATAATATAAAACATTCTAAACATACCTGCATGTGAAATCCCAGAAGGAAAGAAGAACATGGCTGAAAAATATATTTGAACAGACAAGGGCCAAAAATTAATGACAGACATCAAATCACAGACCCAAATCCACAAAGAGTACCAAACGGAATAAATATACTCACTCCTTCAAAAATATATGAACAAGGAGGAAGAGTCAAGATGGCGGAGAAGTAGCAGGCTGAGACTACTTCGGGTAGCAGGAGATCAGCTAAATAGCTTATCTAAAGATTGCAAACACCTACAAATCCAACAGGAGATTGAAGAGAAGAAGAACAGCAATTCTAGAAACAGAAAATCAACCACTATCTGAAAGGTAGGACAGGCGGAGAAGTGAATCCAAAGCGACTGGAAGATAGACCGTGGGGGGAGGGGCCGGCTCCCGGCGAGCGGCGGAGCAACGGAGCACAAAATCAGGGCTTTAAAAAGTCTGTCTGCTGAGGGACATCGCTCCAGAGGCTTAACTGGGGTGAAGCCCAGGCGGGGTCAGCGTGGCCTCAGGTCCCACAGGGTCGCAGAAGGATCGGGGGTGTCTGAGTGTCGCAGAGCTTACTGATAATAGAACGGGGAAGCTGGCTACAGAGACAGAGCCGAGGAGTGACTCTCAGCTCAGGGTTGCCTTGAACCGGTCGCAGGCTCGGTCAGCTCGGAGCGCGGCCAGAGGCCAGGGTGACGGGAGTCATTGGGCGCTGTTCTCTGAGGGAGCACTGAGGAGTGGGGCCCCGGGCTCTCGGCTCCTCCAGGCCGGAGACCGGGAGGCCACCATCTTCATTCCCGAACTCTGGAACTCTACGGAAAGCGCTCAGGGAACAAAAGCTCCCGAAAGCAAACCCGAGTGGATTACTCAGCGCGGCCCCGGGTAAGGGCGGTGCAACTCCGCCTGGGGCAAAGACGGTTGAGAATCACTACAACAGGCCCCTCCCCCAGAAGATCAACGGGAAACCCAGCCAGGACCAAGTTCACCTACCAAGGAGTGCACTTTCAATACCAAGGAGAGCGGCGGAATTCCAAGGAGAAGAAAGCAAAGCACAGAACTCATAGCTTTCTCCCCATGATTTTTTAGCCTTGCAGTTAATTTAATTTTTATTTCTTTTTCAATTTTTTTTTTCATTTTCTCTTCTTCTGCTAAATTATTTTAACTTTTACTGTTTTCTTTTTTAACGTTTTTTAAATAGTTTATCTAATATATATGTATATACATTTTTTTCCTCTTTTTATATTTTTTCTTTATCGGCTTTCTTTTTTGAAATAGTTTCTTTTTTTTTTTTCTTTTTGAATCCCTTTTTATCCCCTTTCTCCCCCCTCACAATTTGGGATCTCTTCTGATTTGGCTAAAGCATATTTTCCTGGGGTTGTGCCACCCTTTTAGTATTTTACTTGCTCCTTCATAAACTCTTATCTGGACAAAATGACAAGGCGGAAAAATTCACAACAAAAAAAAGAACAAGAGGCAGTACCAAAGGCTAGGGACCTAATCAATACAGACATTGGTAATATGTCAGATATAGAGTTCAGAATGATGATTCTCAAGGTTCTAGCCGGGCTTGAAAAAGGCATGGAAGATATTAAAGCAACCCTCTCGGGAGATATAAAAGCCCTCTCTGGAGAAATAAAAGAACTAAAATCTAACCAAGTTGAAATAAAAAAAGCTATTAATGAGGTGCAATCAAAAATGGAGGCTCTCACTGCTAGGATAAATGAGGCAGAAGAAAGAATTAGCGATATAGAAGACCAAATGACAGAGAATAAAGAAGCTGAGCAAAAGAGGGACAAACAGCTACTGGATCACGAGGGGAGAATTCGAGAGATAAGTGACACCATAAGACGAAACAACATTAGAATAATTGGGATTCCAGAAGAAGAGGAAACAGAGAGGGGAGCAGAAGGTATATTGGAGAGAATTATTGGAGAGAATTTCCCCAATATGGCAAAGGGAACAAGCATCAAAATTCAAGAGGTTCAGAGAACCCCCCTCAAAATCAATAAGAATAGGTCCACACCGCATCACCTAATAGTAAAATTGACAAGTCTTAGTGACAAAGAAAAGATCCTGAAAGCAGCCCAGGAAAAGAAGTCTGTAACGTACAATGGTAAAAATATTAGATTGGCAATAGACTTATCCACAGAGACCTGGCAGGCCAGAAAGAGCTGGCATGATATATTCGGAGTACTAAATGAGAAAAACATGCAGCCAAGAATACTATATCCAGCTAGGCTATCATTGAAAATAGAAGGAGAGATTAAAAGCTTCCAGGACAAACAAAAACTGAAAGAATTTGCAAATACCAAACCAGCTCTACAGGAAATATTGAAAGGGGTCCTCTAAGCAAAGAGAGACCCTAAAAGTAGTAGATCAGAAAGAAACAGAGACAATATACAATAACAGTCACATTACAGGCAATACAATGGCACTAAATTCATATCTCGCAATACTTACCCTGAATGTTAATAGGCTAAATGCCCCAATCAAAAGACACAGGGTATCAGAATGGATAAAAAAAAAAAAACCCATCTATATGTTGCCTACAAGAAACTCATCTTAAACCCGAAGACACCTCCAGGTTTAAAGTGAGGGGGTGGAAAAGAATTTACCATGCTAATGGACATCAGAAGAAAGCAGGAGTGGCAATCCTTATATCAGATCAATTAGATTTTAAGCCAAAGACTATAATAAGAGATGAGGAAGGACACTATATCATACTCAAAGGAACTGTCCAACAAGAAGGTCTAACAATTTTAAATATCTATGCCCCAACGTGGGAGCAGCCAACTATATAAACCAATTAATAACAAAATCAAAGAAACACATCGACAAGAATACAATAATAGTAGGGGATTTTAACACTCCCCTCACTGAAATGGACAGATCATCCAAGCAAAAGATCAACAAGGAAATCAAGGCCTTAAATGACACACTGGACCAGATGGACATCACAGATATATTCAGAACATTTCATCCCAAAGCAACAGAATACACATTCTTCTCTAGTGCACATGGAACATTCTCCAGAATAGATCACATTCTTGGTCCTAAATCAAGTCTCAACCGGTATCAAAAGATTGGGATCATTCCCTGCATATTTTCAGACCACAATGCTCTAAAGCTAGAACTCAATCACAAGAGGAAATTTGGAAAGAACCCAAATACATGGAGACTAAACAGCATCCTTCTAAAGAATGAATGGGTCAACAAGGAAATTAAAGAAGAATTGAAAAAATTCATGGAAACAAATGATAATGAAAACACAACGGTTCAGAATCTGTGGGACACAACAAAGGCAGTCCTGAGAGGAAAATATATAGCGGTACAAGCCTTTCTCAAGAAACAAGAAAGGTCTCAGGTACACAACCTAACCCTACACCTAAAGGAGCTGGAGAAAGAACAAGAAAGAAACCCTAAACCAAGCAGGAGAAGAGAAATCATAACGATTAGAGCAGAAATCAATGAAATGGAAACCAAAAAAACAATAGAACAAATCAACGAAACTAGGAGCTGGTTCTTTGAAAGAATTAATAAGATTGATAAACCCCTGGCCAGACTTATCAAAAAGAAAAGAGAAAGGACCCAAATAAATAAAATCATGAATGAAAGAGGAGAGATCACAACGAACACCAAAGAAATACAGACAATTATAAGAACATACTATGAGCAACTCTACGCCAACAAATTTGACAATCTGGAAGAAATGGATGCATTCCTAGAGACATATAAACTACCACAACTGAACCAGGAAGAAATGGAAAGCCTGAACAGACCCATAACCAGTAAGGAGATTGAAACAGTCATCAAAAATCTCCAAACAAACAAAAGCCCAGGGCCAGACGGCTTCCCGGGGGAATTCTACCAAACATTTAAAGAAGAATTAATTCCTATTCTCCTGAAACTGTTCCAAAAAATAGAAATAGAAGGAAAACTTCCAAACTCATTTTATGAGGCCAGCATCACCTTGATCCCAAAACCAGACAAGGATCCCAAAAAAAAGAGAACTACAGACCAATATCCTTGATGAACACAGATGCAAAAATTCTCGCCAAAATACTAGCCAATAGGATTCAACAGTACATTAAAAGGATTATTCACCACGACCAAGTGGGATTTATTCCAGGGCTGCAAGGTTGGTTCAACATCCGCAAATCAATCAATGTGATACAACACATTAATAAAAGAAAGAACAAGAACCATATGATACTCTCCATAGATGCTGAAAAAGCATTTGACAAAGTACAGCATCCCTTCCTGATCAAAACTCTTCAAGGTGTAGGGATAGATGACACATACCTCAATATTATCAAAGCCATCTATGAAAAACCCACCGCAAATATCATTCTCAATGGAGAAAAACTGAAAGCTTTTCCGCTAAGGTCAGGAACACGGCAGGGATGTCCGTTATCACCACTGCTATTCAACATAGTACTAGAAGTCCTAGCCTCAGCAATCAGAAAACAAAAGGAAATTAAAGGCATCCAAATCAGCCAAGAAGAAGTCAAACTTTCACTCTTTGCAGATGATATGATACTATATGTGGAAAACCCAAAAGACTCCACTCCAAAACTGCTAGAACTTGTACAGGAATTCAGTCAAGTGTCAGGATATAAAATCAATGCACAGAAATCAGTTGCATTTCTCTACACCAACGACAAGACAGAAGAAAGAGAAATTAAGGAGTCCATCCCATTTACAATTGCACCCAAAACTATAAGATACCTAGGAATAAACCTAACCAAAGAGACTAAGAATCTATACACAGAAAACTATATAGTACTCATGAAAGAAATTGAGGAAGACACAAAGAAATGGAAAAATGTTCCATGCTCCTGGATTGGAAGAATAAATATTGTGAAAATGTCTATGCTACCTAAAGCAATCTACACATTCAATGCAATTCCTATCAAAGTACCATCCATTTTTTTCAAAGAAATGGAACAAATAATCCTAAAATTCATATGGAACCAGAAAAGACCTCAAATAGCCAAAGGAATATTGAAAAAGAAAGCCAAAGTTGGTGGCATCACAATTCCGGACTTCAAGCTCTATTACAAAGCTGTCATCATCAAGACAGCATGGTACTGGCACAAAAACAGACACATAGATCAATGGAACAGAATAGAGAGCCCAGAAATGGACCCTCAACTCTATGGTCAACTCATCTTTGACAAAGCAGGAAAGAATGTCCAACGGAACAAAGACAGCCTCTTCAATAAATGGTGTTGGGAAAATTGGACAGCCACATGCAGAAAAATGAAATTGGATCATTTCCTTACACCACACACGAAAATAGACTCAAAATGGATGAAGGATCTCAATGTGAGAAAGGAACCCATCAAAATCTTCGAGGAGAACACAGGCAGCAACCTCTTCGACGTCAGCCGCAGCAACATCTTCCTAGGAACATCACCAAAGGCAAGGGAAGCAAGGGCAAAAATGAACTTTTGGGATTTTATCAAGATCAAAAGCTTTTGCACAGCAAAGGAAACAGTGAACAAAACCAAAAGACAACTGACAGAATGGGAGAAGATATTTGCAAATGACATATCAGATAAAGGGCTAGTGTCCAAAATCTATAAAGAACTTAGCAAACTCAACACCCAAAGAACAAATAATCCAATCAAGAAATGGGCAGAGGACATGAACAGACATTTCTGCAAAGAAGACATCCAGATGGCCAACAGACACATGAAAAAGTGCTCCATATCACTCGGCATCAGGGAAATACAAATCAAAACCACCATGAGATATCACCTCACACCAGTCAGAATGGCTAAAATTAACAAGTCAGGAAATGACAGATGCTGGCGAGGATGCGGAGAAAGGGGAACCCTCCTACACTGTTGGTGGGAATGCAAGCTGCTGCAACCACTCTGGAAAACAGCATGGAGGTTCCTCAAAATGTTGAAAATAGAACTACCCTATGACCCTGCAATTGCACTGCTGGGTATTTACCCTAAAGATACAAACATAGTGATCCGAAGGGGCACGTGCACCCAAATGTTTATAGCAGCAATGTCTACAATAGCCAAACTATGGAAAGAACCTAGATGTCCATCCACAGACGAATGGATAAAGAAGACGTGGTATATATACACAATGGAATACTATGCAGCCATCAAAAGAAATGAAATCTTGCCATTTGCGACGACGTGGATGGAACTAGAGGGTATCATGCTTAGCGAAATAAGTCAATCGGAGAAAGACAACTATCATATGATCTCCCTGATATGAGGGAGAGGAGATGCAACATGGGGGGTCGAGGGGGTAGGAGAAGAGTAAATGAAACAAGATGGGATTGGGAGGGAGACAAACCATAAGTGACTCTTAATCTCACAAAACAAACTGAGGGTTGATGGGGGAGGGGGTTGGGAGAGGGGGTGGGGTTATGGATATCGGGGAGGGTATGTGCTATGGTGAGCGTTGTGAAGTGTGTAAACCTGGCGATTCGCAGACCTGTACCCCTGGGGATAAAAATATATGTTTATAAAGCTGTAAAAAAAAAAAAAGAAAGAAAGAAAGAAAGAAAGGATGAATCCCCAAGTTTTGTAGCAACATGGACGGGACTGGAAGAGATTATGCTGAGTGAAATAAGTCAAGCAGAGAGAGTCAATTATCATATGGTTTCACTTATTTGTGGAGCATAACAAATAGCATGGAGGACAAGGGGAGATGGAGAGGAGAAGGGAGTTGAGGGAAATTGGAAGGGGAGGTGAACCATGAGAGACTATGGACTCTGAAAAACGATCTGAGAATTTTGAAGGGGTGGGGGGTGGGAGGTTGGGGGCACCAGGTGGTGGGTATTGTAGAGGGCACGGATTGCATGGAGCACTGGGTGTGGTGAAAAAATAATGAATACTGTTATGCTGAAAAAAATAAAAAAATTAAAAAAAAAAAAAAAAAAGAAATGGGCAGAGGACATGAACAGACATTTCTGCAAAGAAGACATCCAGATGGCCAACAGACACATGAAAAAGTGCTCCATATCACTCGGCATCAGGGAAATACAAATCAAAACCACCATGAGATATCACCTCACACCAGTCAGAATGGCTAAAATTAACAAGTCAGGAAATGACAGATGCTGGCGAGGATGCGGAGAAAGGGGAACCCTCCTACACTGTTGGTGGGAATGCAAGCTGCTGCAACCACTCTGGAAAACAGCATGGAGGTTCCTCAAAATGTTGAAAATAGAACTACCCTATGACCCTGCAATTGCACTGCTGGGTATTTACCCTAAAGATACAAACATAGTGATCCGAAGGGGCACGTGCACCCAAATGTTTATAGCAGCAATGTCTACAATAGCCAAACTATGGAAAGAACCTAGATGTCCATCCACAGACGAATGGATAAAGAAGACGTGGTATATATACACAATGGAATACTATGCAGCCATCAAAAGAAATGAAATCTTGCCATTTGCGACGACGTGGATGGAACTAGAGGGTATCATGCTTAGCGAAATAAGTCAATCGGAGAAAGACAACTATCATATGATCTCCCTGATATGAGGGAGAGGAGATGCAACATGGGGGGTCGAGGGGGTAGGAGAAGAGTAAATGAAACAAGATGGGATTGGGAGGGAGACAAACCATAAGTGACTCTTAATCTCACAAAACAAACTGAGGGTTGATGGGGGAGGGGGTTGGGAGAGGGGGTGGGGTTATGGATATCGGGGAGGGTATGTGCTATGGTGAGCGTTGTGAAGTGTGTAAACCTGGCGATTCGCAGACCTGTACCCCTGGGGATAAAAATATATGTTTATAAAGCTGTAAAAAAAAAAAAAGAAAGAAAGAAAGAAAGAAAGGATGAATCCCCAAGTTTTGTAGCAACATGGACGGGACTGGAAGAGATTATGCTGAGTGAAATAAGTCAAGCAGAGAGAGTCAATTATCATATGGTTTCACTTATTTGTGGAGCATAACAAATAGCATGGAGGACAAGGGGAGATGGAGAGGAGAAGGGAGTTGAGGGAAATTGGAAGGGGAGGTGAACCATGAGAGACTATGGACTCTGAAAAACGATCTGAGAATTTTGAAGGGGTGGGGGGTGGGAGGTTGGGGGCACCAGGTGGTGGGTATTGTAGAGGGCACGGATTGCATGGAGCACTGGGTGTGGTGAAAAAATAATGAATACTGTTATGCTGAAAAAAATTAAAAAATTAAAATAAATAAATAAATAAATAAATAAACATTTAAAAATATATATATATGAACAAATTATATTTAAACTCTTGAAAACCAAAGATAAAGATAAAATCTTGAAGGCAGCCACAGGAATGGAAAAGTCACTATATAGAAAGAAACAAATATAAGGATTACAGAAGACTTTCATCAGAAACTACACAAGCCTGAAGACAATACAGTGACATATTTAAAGGGCTGAAAGGAAAAAAAAATCAAATACATATTCTATAAAACACCTTTTCAAAATTAAGAAGAGTGCTTGTTTCAGCAGTATATACACTAAAATTGGAATGACACAGAAAAGATTAGCATGGCTTTTGCACAAGGATGGCAAGCAAATTTGTGAAGTGTTCCATATTTTTTTAAAAAAGTAAATAAAATAAAGTTAAGGAGAAATAAAAATATGTTTATCAAACAAAATGAAAAACTCCATTTCCAGTATACCTGCTCTAAATGTAGAAGGAAGTTCTTCAGATAGAAGAAATATGATATAAAAGCCTGCATCTATATAAAGAAACGAAAGCACTGCCAATGACATAAGTGAAATGTCATAATACTAATTCTCTCTGAAAGTTAATGAACTTTTTCAGTGAAGAATCAAATAGTAGATATTTTAGGCTCTGTGAACCACATATGGTCTCTGTCACATATTCTTTGTTTTTTTGTGTTTATTTTTATCTGCTATATTTGTTCTGAATTTCTGAGAACACTTTAAAATATAAAAATCATCATTAGCTTGAAGACAATACCACACAAGCTTCAGGGGTTCCACTTCTGGGGTGATGAAATAAATAAGTGCTTCTCTATTCTTCAAATGTTTTTCTACTAAGTACAACTAAAGTCCCTTGGACATTATATATAAAATAAACATCAGAAGACTGAACAGTGAGGAGGGAACACAAGATGAGCCACTGACTGAGGGACCCATGGAGAAGTGCTACATCTCTTGGGTTTTATTTTTGCCTCATTTATCCCAGACTTGTAGTAGAAGGAGGTAACTACCAAAACCGAAAACAAGCACAGATTTTTCAAATTCTCAATAAATACCTACTTTTATTGGGAGTTCAAACTTAATTAAAGACCAGCAAAGGGACTGTCCAGCAAGACAGAGAACTTTTAGACAAAAAACACCAGCCAAACACCACAGAAAAACTGTGGTCCTACTGCACTCACACTAGCAAGGGCCAGTGGAAAGCCTGGACTTTAACCTAAGTCCCATCAGAGAGCTATCAGAGAAGGATGTCTGACTTTCATTGCCCTGAGCAATAAGGTCTCTGCAGGAGAGACCATATGGGAGTCTGGACTTCCACTCTCCACTAACAAAAAAGAGGTGCCCTTGCCCCTCTCCATGGATGGAATCAGAGGCAGCCTAGTGGATAGTCATGACTTTTACCACTGCCCAATGGTAAGGAGACCAACACCCTTGGCTTCAGTGGAGGCTGTATGGGGAACAGTAATGAGTCATTCTTATCCTCCCAGCCATGGTAGTATTAACAAAGGTCTAGTGAAGGGCCAAAGTACCAAACCAAAAATTTCCAGCTTTCAGTTGTAAATCACTTGTTATAACAGGAACCATAAAATGTCAACTTCAATGAAAAGAGACAGCAACAGAAGCAAAACTGAGATGACACAGATGTTTGAATAACCTTACAAAGATTTTAAAGCAGTCATCATAATAATGCTTCAATAAATAATTATAAATATGTTTGAAACAAACAAAAAATAGAAAGTCTCAGCAGAGATATAAAAGAAACAAATAAGAACGTAAAAGAAATTATAGAACTAAGAAATGCAATATCCAGGGGTGCCTGGGTGGCTCAGTGGGTTGAGCCTCTGCCTTCAGCTCAGGTCATGATCTCAGGGTCCTGGGATCTAGCCCCACATCACGCTCTCTATTCAGCAGGGAGTCTGCTTCCCTCTCTCTCTCTGCCTACTTGAGATCTCTGTCAAATAAATAAATAAAATCTTAAAAATATATACATAATATCTCAAATAATAAAATCAATGGATGGGCTCATAGCAAAATGGAGGGAACAGAGAAAAGAATCAATAAACTTGAAGGTAAAACAACAGTAATTACCCAATTAGTATAGAGAAAAAAATAGACTGAAAAAAAAAAGGAACAGAGCTTCAGTGACATACAAGATTATAACAAATGATTGAATACTCATATCACTGGAGCCCAAAGGAAAAAAAAAAAGAGAGAGAGAGAATGAGACTGAAAAAGCATTTGAATAAATAATGACTGAAATTTTCCCAAACTTAGCAAAAAAAAAACAAGATTTAAAAAGCTTAGAGAATTCCAAACAGGAAAAACCTAAATAAATTTACTCCAAAATGCATCATAATCAAATTTCTGGAAAGACAAACAAAAAATTATTGAAAGCAGTAAGGGAGCAATTATACCTTACCTATAAGAGAAAACAATTCAAATGACAGCATTTTTGTCACTACAAACTAGGGAGGAAGTAGCATAATAGTTTTCAAGTGCTGAAATAAAAAACCCAAAATTATACATCCAGAGAAAATATCCTTCAGAATTAAGGGTAAATCAAGATCCTCAGACAAAGGAAAACTAAGAAAATTTGTTACCAAAGCTTACCTGAAAGAAATGGCCAAAAGGAGTTTTCTGAACAGAATGGAAATGTTGAAAGAAGTGTCCTTACAGCATTAGAGTGGGGAAAAAAGCAAAGAAAATAATCAAAGAAAAGAATAAAACACAAACACACACACAAAACTTCTTAGGGGCACCTGCATGGATCAGTCAGTTAAGCGTCTGCCTTTGGCTCAGGTCATGATCTCAGAGTCCTGGGATGGAACCCCACATTGAGCTTCCTACTCAGTGGGGAGTCTGCTCCCCACTCTCCCTCTGCCTCCCACTCCCCCACCTGTGCACTCTCTCTCTCTCAAACAAATAAATAAAATCTTTTTTTAAAAAAGGAAGCAAAACATGGGTAAATATAATACATTTTCCTTCTTCTTTTGAATGTTCTGAATTATGTTTGAAAATTGAGCCAAAATTATAACACTGTTGTATGTGGTCCTAAATGTGTGTAGAGGAAATATGTAAAACAATTATAAAATAAATTTGGAAAGGTAAAAGAACTTAAAGGGAAAAGTTTTCTATACTTTACTTAATTAGGTAAAGTGTAGGCAACTGTAGGTTCTGATTTGTATATATATATATATACAGAGATACCACAAAAATATCTATCCAAAATATATACTATAGATCCGAAGAAAAGGGAATTCCCATGCACAGTTGGTGGGAATGCAAGTTCATTGCAGTCGCTATAGAAAACAGTATGAGGCTTCCTCAAAAAATTAGTAAAACAAGGAGGGGCAAGATAGTGGAGAAGTAGGAGACCTGGTTTCAACTGGACCCCTAAAGTGAGCGAAATATCTACCAGAATGCTCTGAACACCCATGAAATCAGCCTGAGATGTAAGATTATACACTTCTGGATCTCTACAGGGGCAGAAGACGTCAGTGAAGAGGGTGCACATTGCCTGGATCATGGTTGATATATTCAGCTATACATCCGCTCAACTACCTCTCACCAAAATGACTAGGAGGAGGAACAACCAACAGAGGAAAAATTCAGAGACTATACCCTCTGCAACAGAACTGTTGGATATGGATATAAACAGTATGCTGGAAAGGAAATTCAGGGTAACAATTATCCAGGCAATGGCTAGGTTGGAGAAAATGGTTAGTGACAACATAGAATATCTAAGGGCAGGAGTGAGAGTCAATCTGGCAGAAGTTAAAAATGCTATCAGTGAGATCCAATCTAATCTAAATACTCTAACAGCTAGGGTAACTGAGGCAGAAAATAGAATTAGTGATCTAGAGGACAAGCTGATAGAGAAAAAGGAGGAGGCCTGGAACAAACAGCTTAGAAGCCATGAAAACAGAATTAGGGAAATAAATGATACTATGAAATGTTCCAGCATCAGAATTATTGGGATCCCAGCGGGGGGGGGGGGGGGGGGCGGGGGATAGAAAGAAGACTAGAAGATACAGTTGAACAAATTCTCCATGAAAAATTTCCCAATCTGGGGAATGGAACAAGTGTTCATGTCCTAGAGGCAGAAAGGACACCCCCCGAGATCAATGAATCTAGAAAAGCCTCCAGACACTTCATTGTGAAATTCACAAATCATAATTTTAGATAGAGGTCCTAAGGGCAGCTAGGTGGAAGAGATTCCTTACATACAGAGGAAGGTTCATCAGAATAACATCAGACCTGTCCACAGAAACCTGGCAAGCCAGAAAGGGCTAGCAAGACATATTCAGGGCACTAAATGAGAATAACATGAAGCCAAGAATACTTTATCCAGCAAGGGTGACATTCAAAATGGATAGAGTGATAAAGAGCTTCCAAGAGCAGTGAGGTTTAAGAGAGTATGTGAACACCAAGCTGGTGCTACAAGAAATATTAAGGAGGGGTTCTATAAAAGAAGAACGAACCCAAGAGTGATACAGAACAGAAATATAGAGAGACAATCTATAGAAACAAGTACCTCGCAGGCAGCATGATGTCAATAAAAACTAATCTTTCAATAATCATTCTCAACATGGACAGCCTAAATGCTCCCATAAAAATGGCACAGACTTGCAGACTGGATAAAACAACAGGACACATCCATATGCTGTCTACAAGAGACACATTTGGAAATTAAAGATACATCCAGACTGAAAGTGAAGGGATGGAGAAGCATCTTTCTTGCCAATGGGCCTCAAAAGAAAGCTGGGGTAGCAATTCTCATATCTGATATTCTCATATCAGATAAATTAGATTTTTAAGCTAAAGACTGTAGTCAGAGATACAGAAGGATACTACATCATTCTTAAAAGGTCTATCCACCAAGAAGATCTAACAATTGTAAATATTTATGTCTCTAATATGGGAGCAGCCAACTACATAAGCCAACTGTTAATCAAAATAAAGAGTCATATTGATATGAATACACTAATTGTAGGGGATCTGAACACACCACTCTCAGTAATAGACAGATCATCCAAGCAGAAAATCAATAGAAACAAGAGCATTGAATGACACATTGAACCAGATAGACCTCACAGATATATACAGAACATTCTACCCTAAAACAACAAAATACTCATTCTTCTCAAGCAAACATGGAACTTTCTCCAGAATAGACCACATACTGGGTCACAAATCAGGGCTCAACCAATACCAAAAGATTGAGATTATTCCCTGCATATTCTTATACCACAATGTTTTGAAACTGGAACTCAACCACAAGAAAAAGTTTGGAAGGAATTCAAACACTTGGAAGCTAAAGACCATCTTGCTCAAGAATGTTTGGATCAACCAGGAAATCAAAGAAGAACTTAAACATTTCATGGAAACCAATGAGAATGAAGACACATCCATCCAAAACCTATGGGATACAGCAAAGGCAGTCCTATGATCCAGTACTTCTACTAGTTATTTACCCAAAGAAAACAAAAACATTTCTTCAAAAGATATATGCACATCTATGTGTACTGCAGCATAATTTACAATAGCCAAGATATGAAAGCAAACGAAGTGTCCATCAGTAGTTACCTAAAAAAGAAGTGATGCACACACACACACACACTAAGGAATACTACTCAGCCATAGAAAAGAATGAGATCTTGCCATTTGTGACAATGTGAATGGATTTAAAGGGCATTATGCTAAGTGAAATAAGTCAGACAAAGATAAATACCATATGATTTCATTATAAGTGGAATCTGAAAAAAAAAAGCAAATAAACAGACTCAAATACTGAGAACAAACTTGGTGGTTGCCAAAGGAAAGGTGGGGTGGGGGAGGATGGGTTAAATAAGTGAAGGAGAATAAGAGGTACAAACTTCCATTTATAGAATAAATAAATCATGGAGATGAATGTATAGCACAGGGAATATAGTCAGTAATCCTGTAATAGTGTGGTATGGTGACAGATGGTGACTACACTCATTTTGGTGAGCATTGAGTAATGTATAGAATTCTGAATCATTAGTATAAGATTGCATGTCAACTGTAGTTCATTAATAAACAATAAAAACACTATAGATAAATTAAAATTATAAAAAAGAAATAACCCACCAGGAAAAAAAAATTAAAAAACAGACATGAAAAACAGAACAGAAACAAAAATTAAAACACCAGACTTAAACCCTGAAAGTTCAATAATTATATTAAATGTGTATGTTCTAATTTCAGAGGGAATAAAAACTTTATGCTGTAACCAGTAATTTTCTCCAATTATAATGGTATAGAAAAGTTGATGTTAAAAGGATATAAAAAGATATACCACACAGATATTAATCCAAAGAGAGCATGAGTGACTATATTAGCCACATAAAGTAAACTTCAGAACAAAGAAAATTAGCAGAGACAGAGAGCGGTGTAACATAATGATAAAAGGGTCAATCCACCAAGAAGACATAGGAATCCTAAATGCATCCTCATAAAACAATATAGCTACAAAATATATGAGGCAAAACTGATAAAATTTTAAAAAGAAATAGTCAAATCCTTATTTTAGAAGTCGGGACTTCAGTATCCATCTCTCAACAATGGATAGAGCAAGAGACAAAACCAGTAAGGAATAGAACATGACAAAACCATCAACTGAAAGTTCTAATCAGAACCTATGAAAGCTTCATCCAGCAAAAACAGAATACACATTCTTTTCAAGCACCATAGAACATACACTAAGCTAAACCATATCTTGGGTCATAAAACAAACCTTAAAGATTAAAATCCTATATTATGTATTCTCTGACTACAATAGTATCAAAAGAACAGAAATAAAAGAACATAATGATAACAGAAAAGTCTTCAAACACTTGGAAACTAAAAGACACCTAAATAAGCTATGGGTAAAACAGAATTCTCAATAGAACTTTTAAAAACACATTGAGCTGAAAGAAAATAAAAATACAGCATATCAAAATTTGTGGGAAAAAGCTAAAGAGGCATATATATAAGTCTGCTTGGGCTACCATAACAAAATACTACAAAAATTTACGAAAATTTCAATAAAATTGACAAACCTCTAGCAAGAAAAAAGAGAAAAAACACAAATTACCCATATAAGGAATGACAGGAGATGTCACTAAAGACCTGGCAGACATCAAAAGATAATGAGAATATTACAAACAACTCTCTATACATAAATTTGACAATTTGATGAAATGGGTCAATTCTTCAAAAAGTATTAACTATCATAACTCATGCAATATGAAATAGTTAATTTGAAAGTTCTATAACTACTAAAGAAATTGAATTCATAGTTAAAGTCTGCCCTAAAAAAACTCTAAGCCAATATAATTTCACTGGAGAATTCTACCAAATATTAGAACACTAATAATAATAGAACACTAATTCTACACAATATTTTCTGAAAATAGAAGAAGAACAATTCCCAATTAATTTTACAAGGTTAATGTTACCTCAATACTAAAAGTAATAATAAAAAACAGTACAATAAAGGAAAACTACAGACTGAATATGGACAAAAATCATTAATAAAATATTAGCAAATATAATTCAGCAATATATGAAATATAGCATATACAAATAGAATATATTCCAGGATTCAAGGGTAGTTCAAAAAACATCATCCATCATATTAACAGCATAAAGAAAAAAAATCACATTAGCATTTTAATCGGTGCAGAAAACTCATTCAAGAAAATTTAACCTCAATTCATGATAGTAATTCTCAGTTCTAGGAATAGAAGAGAACTTCCTCAACATGATAATGAGCACCTACCAAAAAAAAAAAAAAAATCTACAACTACCACTGTACTTGATTGTCAAGGACTGAGGCTTTCTCCCTAAGACTGGAAAGAAAGCAAGTACAGCCCCTGTCACCATTCTTACTCAACACAGGGCTGGAAGTCCTGCCCACTGAAATATGGTAAGAAAGAAAAGTAACACAGAACAAAAAGGAAGCACTAAAACTGTCATTATATGCAGGTGACATTATGATCTTTGTAGAAATTCCTGAGGAATCTGCAAAAATAAAATCCTAGAACTAATAAATGAGCTTATTAGGTTTACAGAAATAAACATCAACAAACAAAAATCAGCTATATTTCTATAGTCTAACAATGAACATTTGAACAACAAAATTTTAAAATATAGTACTATTTAAAGTGACTCAAAAATGAAATGCTTAGGTGTAAATCTAACAAAATATGTACAGATGTATTCTAAAAAATAAAAAATACTGATGAAAGAAATCGAAGATCTAAATAAATGGAAAGATAGTCCATTTTCATGTATTAGAAATCTTAATATAAGTGAAAATGTCAATACTCCCCACACTGTTACATGTTTGATACAATTCCTATCAAAAGCCCAGCATGGTTTTTACTAATTTTTATGTATAAATTTATATGAAAATGGAAAGGAACAAGTGAGTTAAACACTTTTGAAAAAAAGAGAGAGAGAGAGAGAGAATAAAGTTGGGAGTTTTCAGTCTATCTGATTTCAAAACTTATATAACCCCAGTAATCAAGACTGCATGGCACTGGTGGAGGAACAGACCCATAACAACAGAACAGAATAGAGAATCCAGAAACAGACAGACATATATATGCCCAATTGAATTTTTTACAAATGTTCAAAAGCAGTGTGATCCAGGAAGCCCTTCAGTAAATAATCAGACATACATAAGATAAAACAAAACAAAAAAATTTGACCTAAGCCTCGCACTTTGAGCAGTAATTAACACAAACTAGAAAGGGGCTTTAGCATTTAAAACATAAGATTATAAAACACTCCCCCCACCAAAAAAAAAAAAAAAAATTCTTTAGGCTATAGGGCTAGCCAGAGTAGTGAGACTTAGTACCAAAAAGCATGATCCATAAAAGAAGAAAATTAAAATTAAAAACTTTTGTTCTCCTGGATAGCCTGGGTGGTTCAGTTGTTAAGAGTCTGCCTTCTGCTCAGGCCATGATCCCACGGTGCTGGGATCGAGCCCAGCATGGAGCTCCCTGCTCTGCAGGAAGCCTGCTTCTCCCTCTCCCACAACCCCTGCTTGTGTTCCCTTTCTTGCTGTGTCTCTCTCTGTCAAATAAATAAATAAAATATTTTTTAAAAATTTTAAAAACTTTTGTTCTCCTGAGTGGCTCAGTGGGTTAAGT
Organism: Lutra lutra; assembly: GCF_902655055.1. Taxonomy (NCBI): domain Eukaryota; kingdom Metazoa; phylum Chordata; class Mammalia; order Carnivora; family Mustelidae; genus Lutra; species Lutra lutra. Next base: position 113,866,031 of record NC_062280.1, on the reverse strand, counting down.
GTCTAACTTTGATTTCACCTCAGGTCATGATCTCAGGGTCGTGACGTTAAGCCCCACATCATGCTCCACACTGGGCATGATGTCTGCTTAAGATTCTTTCTCTCCCTCTCCCTCTCCCTCTCCCTCTGCTCTACTCCCAGCCCTGCTCACTCTCTCTCTCTCTCTAAACAACAACAACAGGGTGCCTAGGTGGCTCAGTCGGTTCAGCATCTGCCTTCGGCTCAGGTCATGATCTCAGGGTCCTGGAATCAGGCCCTGTGTTGGGCTCCCTGATCAGTGGGGAGTCTGCTTCTCCCTCTTCCTCTGCACCTCCCCCTCAAATTCATGCTCTCTCTCTCTCTCTCTCTCACTCTTTCTCTCTCTGTCTCAAATAAATAAAATCTTTTAAAATATATCTAATATCAACAACAACAAAACCCTTTTGTTCTGAGAAAGAATTTTTTGAGGGAATAAAAAGACAAGTTATGGAGTAGTGGAAAATATTTGCAACCAACATACTTGACAAGGACTATTATCTAGAATATATAAAGAAGTCTCTAAAACATGACAGTAAAAATGAAACAATCCATTTAGAATATGGGCAAGGGTCTGAGTGGACATTTTACTGAAGAGGATATAGAGATGACTAGGAAGCCCATGAGAAGATGTTCAGAGTCACCAACCATTGGAGAAACGCAAAACAAAACCACAATGAGCTATCACTATACGGCTATCAAAATGCCAAAATTAAAAAATAGTAACAACACCAAAAGCTTGTGCGAATACATAGAAACTTGATCAAAATATATATTATGGTAGGAATATAAACGGCAATTCTGTTTGATAATTTATTTAAAAAAGAACATACGGAGAGGAGCCCACATGGAGTAAAGCAGAGGGACCAGTATGGCCCCAAGCTTGAGGTGGACACAGGCTTGCTTGCTTATAGGATGGCGCTGCCCAGGCAAATGGCCACTCGCCTATTGCATGACTGCATTTCTGTGAGATGTCCAGAAAAGGCAATCTGAAGAGACAGAGTAGGTGGGTGGTTGAGATTTGCAGCAGGGGTCCCAACCATAAAGGAGCCAGAGATGACATAAAAATTAAGAGTGCCTCATGGCCATGTTTGCACAACTCTGTGGATTTCCTAAAAATCTGATTGCACACGTAGGACGAGTGAATTTGGGGGTATGTCAAGTAGACCTTGATACAGCCCACATAGGACGAGTGAATTTGGGGGTATGTCAAGTAGACCTTGATACAGCCGTTTAAAGCAGAGAAGGATATCCTGATCAGAGAGAGAAATACAAGTTAAACTAAGTGTGATTTTTTTTACCTAATATCTTGGCCAAAAAAAAAATTGTTTTGAATATTAGTAAGTCACACTGTTGACATTGATGGAAGGAAACTAACCAACAGCGAGAGGATTTCCTTGAGTACTTCTCTCAGCCTTGGGATCTCACCCAGGAAATAACGGGGTTCTGGGTTCAATTCCTACCATGTCAGCCTTTGGTGCATCTGACAAGTTTTTAATCCATTTGATCTTTGGCCTCCTGGTGTGTGAAGTGGGAAGGACAGGACTTACATAGGAAGCGTATGCTGTGTTTAAGACACGAGACAACAGTGGTGCTCTGAGGCTCAGCCCTGTCCCGGCAGCTTGCCCACAGCACACTCTGTCCTTGGCCTCCCTCTCCCTGTTGCAGGAAATAAAAGTAGATGTCTCTTTGAGTCAAAGGTAAACCATGCTAAAGAAAACCAAGCAAAAGAAAACATGCCACATACACCCGAGTTCATAGCAACGTTATTCACAATAGCTCAGAGCTGGAAACAGCCCAGAGGTTGCTCAGCAAGTGCAAGGTGGCCGCAGAAGTAACTATTGCAAGTTTCAACATTTGGACGCTTCCCATGGAGGGATGCTTCATGGTATAAGATTCAGGAAAGTGTTGTCCCACTGAGTACTGTGGTCGAGGAAAGCCTGCCTGGTCACGTGGTTTCAGACACCAGGAATTCCAGGCTCATGGGCCTTGGAGGAAGACTCAGCCAATCCCTCCCTATCCTGCCCACCTTCTCCGGCCGGAGGAGACTCCCCACGCAAATATTCCCCAGCCTTTGGCTCTGAGCTGGGCAAGGACAGAGGTTTCCTACACTTCCTGGACTACACCCTGAGGTGCCCAGTGTACCATTGACCAAGAACAGTAGGAAGCCTCCATGCTCCATGACCTCAAGCAAATGGCTTTACTTCTCTGGGATCTCACATACTTCATGCCCTCCTCATGGGGTGGTGGGGGAGAGACAAATACAGGAAAGACTATGCCTCGGGCACTGGGCATGTCAATTAGCAAACACACCCCATGCAGCAAACGAAGCCTTCATTGACTGAGCCACCTAGATCCTAGGTCCTTGTGGCTGGTGGCTTCTCCCTGGGTTCTGCTGTATTGAGGCTCCTTGACTCACTCGTCAGTCCATTCGTCCATCCATCCATCCGTCTGTCTACTTTCAGTCAGCTTTCTGCCAGCCAGCACCAAAGCTAAATGACACCAGGGATGCGTCCAAGACCCCCCCCCACCCCACCCTGGCTGAGGGGAAGGCAGCCACAGCCCAGGGCAGCCCGAGCAGTGGAGTACTTGGCAAGTTACAAATGACACTTCTGAATGCAAGTCCTCACCCCGAGAGGAACTGTCTTGGCAGATATGCATCTTTCTGGGGACTTATGTCTCGTCTCCACTGGTCTCTGCCCCATGTGCCCCCAGATGTGTTCCCTGGTCCCTTAGCTGAGATGGCAGCTGGGACCTCGCACCCTCCCTGCTGGGATCTCCATGCACCCATCTGCAAAATGGGGACAGCGACAGTCTAAACAACATCATTTGTTGAATTTGTCATTTGTTGAAACCCGCGATTTAAAAATAAATAAATAAAAGAAAATCTTAGGATAATATTCATAAATGACTCATAAATGACTGATCACAGATGCAGCTCTGCTGGAAAGACACTGTTAATTCCTTCAGGGAACCTCTGCTCTCATGGGGTTTCTTGTTTCAGAGACCAGGTTCCTGTTCGTGAGGCTTCAGCCCTGCTCACAGGCCTCACGACTCATCCCCAGCCTCAGGAATGTCCCCTCCAGAATTCACATCCATTGCCATCTACATTGTCATGTTGTTTTCCTTGTGATGAGGACCTTGAAATATACAGTTGAGTGTTAGTTACCATAGTCCCGGTGCTGTACATGACATCCCCATGACTGACTTTGTAGCTGGAACTTTGACCTTGTTAACCCCTTTGCCCATTCCCCAGCCTCAAATCTGTTCTCCATATTGATGATTTTGGGTTTTTCCTATTTTTAATTTTTTTTTTTTAAGATTCCGCATGTAGGTGAGACCTTATAGTATCTATCTTTCTGTATCATAGTTATTTTACTTAGCATACTGCCCTGAGAAAACACGCCGGTCTTTCTGAACCAGCTCCTTATCCCGCTTGTGCAAATGTAACAGGTCTGCAGATCTGCTATCCACCCACACATACTCTGCGGCCCAACTCTCCATGTCCGGAGGCAGGAACCCACGTGGAGCCCAGAGCTGCCATCAAGATTACTGTATCTTTGCCCCAAAGTGAGAAAATCAGAGCTAGAGAAGATGCAGAAAGAAATCTTAGATGAACTTCCCCAGGGTGGGGGGAGCAGGGGAGGCAGCTGCCCTCAGCCTCCCTCTGGGGGAGTTTCTGGGAAAATTGGCTGCCAGGATAGACTCCTCTGCCCATTTCTCTTAGCATCAAAAAGCCCCACAAAGAATCTTCCATCCTCTCCCATTGAAGCCCTAAGGATCTTCCTTTTGTTAAGTTGATATATATCAACATATCTTTGGAGCCCTTCCTCCAGTTTGCTGGGAGGTCCCTCATTCACCTGTAAATAAACCTGTCTTTCTCCTGTTTAAAAAAAAAAAAAAAAAAATGAACACATGGCTACCAAACCAACCAGCAACTGCACATTTGGACATATCAGAAAAATGAAAACTTAGGATCACATAAAAGCTGATACAAATGTTTTTATCAGCTTTATTCAAAAGAGCTCAAAATGGGAAACAATCCAGATGTTTTTCAGTGGATAACCAGTTAAGCAAACTGGTACAGTACAGCCATACCACGGGATACTACCAGGCAATAAAAAGGAAGAAATTTACTGATACATACACTAGAGATTATGCTGAGTGAAAATACCCAATCCCAAAATATCACTCGCTGTTTGATTCCACTTGTTTAACATTCTTGAAATGACAAAATTACAGAACTAGAAAATAGAGGAGTTAAGAATAGAGGTGGGGTCTCATAAGAGAAGCAGTTCTGCCCTGATCTGTACCTCCTTTCTCTGTACTGCTCCCTTCAATATAATGGTGGGTGTAGGAGAGACAACAGCTACTCTCAACAGAACCAGAACTTGCCTCTGGCCAAAGAAAATCTCCAAAGACGTGCCTATAGAAGCAGAATAGAGAGAAATTTGATTCAAGCTTATGAGCATTTCAATAAATTACTCTCAATGAAAGTGATAAAAGTTAGGATTTTTTCGGGCTCCTGGGTGGCTCAGTGGGTTAAGCTGCTGCCTTCGGCTCAGGTCATGATCTCAGGGTCCTGGGATCGAGTCCCGCATCAGGCTCTCTGCTCGGCGGAGAGCCTGCTTCCCTCTTTCTCTCTCTGCCTGCCTCTCTGACTACTTGTGATCTCTCTCTGTCAAATCAATAAATAAAATCTTTAAAAAAAAAAAAAAAAGTTGGGATTTTTTCAAATCACCAAGTGTGTCCTGAAATGTAGATTGGTTTCAGTAGACCACCTGAAATTGCAAAATTGCCCACCAGGAAATTGCTAAAGTCAGATTCTTAAAAATGCATAGGTCCCTCCAAGGAACACTGAGGGAAGGGACTACAGGCCCAGATACTGAGACAGGTACCAATTCTTTTTTGACAGGAATAGCAGTCCCATTGTGCTGGATCTATTTATCAAAAACAATGTTTAAGTTTTCTGTAAAACATATTTCTTAACTTGTGTGTGGGTTTTAAATTGGAGGACTGCCTTTGCTCTTGGTTGAGCTGCTCCAGAAATCAGAAAAGCAAATTCTATACCCTGAAAGGGAATACTAGTCATGCCTGGAGGTGGGGTGCAGGAACTCACCCCTGGATGGCTGTTCAGATCATGGAGCCTTAGAAATACAGCTTAGGGCAGTTTTCAGGGTCTCAAGAGTCCATCTTGCCCACTCAGCTGACTGATGAAGGAATAGCTGTCCTCTGTTATGCTGAACATCTCCAGCCCCAAGGGATGCATAAGGTTAGGACTTGACCAGACCCTGTAGGAGACAAAGAGGAGGAAGCAAGCCTGAGCCTTGTTCTCACAGAGATGGCCTCTGAGATGTGGAGAGGAGCTCTAAACACGACAGAAAAAAACCTATGAAGTTATCCACCTGCAACAGAACCAGGTGCTAAAGTTGACCTCCAACAGCAGGGGCTCTGAGTAAATAGTCCAGCGGAGCCCACAGTGATGGCTGCCCAGGTGTGGGCAGGGTATGCACCAGCCATAAGCACAGGGAGGGTCAACTGATCCATTATGAGCTGCCTGAATCCCAGCACCATCATTTAATAGCTGGTGATGCTGGCTGTATATCACTTCTCTTTACCTCAGGTTCCTCATCTGTTAAATAGGGCTTGTTGTGGTAAGACTCAGGATAGCATTGCCCATATCAGCATATAATATAATATAATATAATGAGCAGAAAAGCAGACAGAGACAGAAGAACTACCTGCCCTGTGGTCCCACACCCAGCCCAAGGTATGCAATTTTGTGTTAGCTTTATTCCTCAAGGTACTTCTGGAACCACAGGCATTTTAACCCTTGGGAAGAGAAACAAATGTTCCCACAGCTTTTCCCACATTTGATGACGCCCACAACTCCCAAAAACACTGTTGAAATCAAAGGTCCCTAGGTAAGCCCGGCTCAGACACTAGGGCTGAGCAGCCAGGGGCCTGTGGGGTTCAGCAGGAGAGGAGGAGTTAATTTGCTTGTTCCAGCTCTCCAGCAAACACTTAACTGAGAATGGGAAGCAGTACCAAGGAAAGTTCCAGTTTCCATGCAGCCCATGGGCTTTGAGGGGGTAAAGCTTACCTAGATTTTCATTGTTATTCTGCCATTCGTGGGTTGTGTGATCATTTTTCTCAGTCTCTACAAGGCTCAGTTGAAAAGGTGAAAAACCTTTAAAATGAGGAGAGGCGTCTTCACCCCCTCTCAGGTATTGAAAGGGTTAAAAGGTATACTTTTAGAGTGTGGGGTCCAGTGGGGGACTCATACAGAACAGAAGCTTGTTGTTTCTTGGATACAGGAGCAGAGGGAGAAGGAGGAAACACTCCATACCTCCTGGTGCCCAGCCACCACTGTCCTCCTTGTCATGTCCTCCCTGGAGCTTTGGCCCACCCAGCTCACCCCTGGTTCCCAAGTATGGGCTTTCTGGGTCTCCCTTCCACATGGTCACCATGTCTAATCACAGCTCTCCTCTGCTCAAACTCCTTCAGTGGTTCCCAAGTATCAGGAGATAGCACCCCAGATGCCTCATGCTGAACTGTCAGGCCTGTGGCAGTCGGATCCTGCCAGACTACCCACCCTTACTCTATACCCTCCCAACCTGCCTTCCTAAAGCCCCCACTTCCCAAATCTTGGGCACTCCGTGCTTCCCCAAACACTCCCTTTCAGTCCACTGGACACAGACTCAGCTCATAGCTCCTTGCAAGTGTGCCTCAGGTGTCCTTGATCCTTCTCACATTGGGCTTCCACAGCAGCCAGGCAAATACCTGCCTCCCTCATAGCACTTAGAGGCTTCTTAACCTAAGTGCATCTTTTCATGTCTATGTCACATGCAGGTGGTGAACAGTTTCAGATTAAGTCTTAGGGTCTTATTTACCTCTCTAACCTCAGCCATAGTAGGGCTCGGCATGAAAGGGTTCAGTGGATATTCGTAGAAGGAAGGAAGGGAGAGAGGGAGGGAGGGAAGGGGGTAGGACGAAAAGTGGGGGGAACAGAAAGGGTAGGGTAGGAGGGAAGGGACAAGGGGAGAGGGAAGGAGAAAGTTAGCCAATTAGTTAGTTGCAAAAACGAGAGCAAAGAGAACCATTTGACCCACAGGAGTTGAATCAAACTTGACTTTCTGAGCCTACACTTGAGCAAATTAATCGGAGCCTGAGAAGCAAGTTCATGCTCAGGCCATGATGCCAAGAAATGAAATGGCTCCCATCCATCTTGTGCCTCTCTTTTGTTATCCAAATTATACCGTGAAAGGAAGAAGCAGCATAATGAGGCCCTATGCATTCTTGGAGGGGGAGGGGAAGCAGGGAACAAAGGCCCCAACCTTTCAAGAAGGAGGCGTCCTCATTTTCTTGGGCAGCCCAGCTTCCTTTGAAAGCAAGAAAGTAGCACAAATCTACTGTCATGGCAACCACTCCTAGCCATCCTGGGAAGTGGCAACTTACTATAAGTGCTTCAGAGACCAGGTTTCCCCAATTTCCAGGCTGCCTGGGAATAGGAGCCCTTTGAAAGGAGTGATAGATCGCATCTTTTAAGCCCCAGTCCATCCCCAGTGATGGATGGGGAACACCCCCATCCTCACCCACCACCTGCTCCATCGTAGGAAGTAATTTCCCTGTCCTGAACTCCAGTTTGAAAGCAGACTATAACTACAAACCCGAAGAGCTGCTAAAAAAGGCTCATGCATAAACAGAAAAAAGGAGACACCACCTCTTGGCTCACACTGAACACTGAACCTGTGACTATCTGTGACACCAGATGCAGGCACATCTCGGTCTTCCCCCCTAGAGCTGACATTCATTTGATCCAATGGGCCCAGATCGAGTGTAGACATGGATCATATGACCTTGGTTGAGGGCTCCTGGGGACCAAGCACTGCAGTAAGAACCTTATGCATATTCTCACTTATTCATGGTCATAACCCTACAAAGAAAGAATCGTAAGTGAGTTGTGCACATCACAAAGCTTGTATGGCAGAAGTGCCTATGGTCCACCAAAATTCATTCTCCCTTTCCTCTTCAAGAATAGAACTGCACCTGCCACCTGGCTGCACAATGACACTACACACCCCAGCCCCCCTTACACTCAGGCAGGGCCCAATAGGAGAAAAGTAGGGTCACATATAGACTGAAGACCTTATAACTGGATGCTTGCCTCCACAATCCCAATCCTCTTCCTACTAACCTGATCCTGGAAGGATTTAACCCAGTCCTCATCACGTGAATGAGAACAATGCCTAAGGAGGTGGACAGAAACAAAAATGGAAGGAACCTGGGTCCCTGAATTAGCATACAGAGCAGAGCTGTCTGCAGTCCTGGAACTTGGGCAGTCATGGGAGACAAAAATGAGCTCTGTCTTATTTGAGCTTTTAGCTTCTAGGTGTTACAACCAGCAAGCAGCAGAGTCCAAACTTATCAGCAAATCTGCCTGACTTCTAAGCCTATGGTTTATATTGATTATATCACTCAGCATCCAGTCAGATTCACAGAGCAGGAATGTAATAATGAACACCAGTCAGGAAAGTGTTGGATGCCTGCAGAATTAAGAGAAGGTGAGGTTACCCAGAGGCTAGTAACCTCAGGGAGTTGTTTATACTCCTAGAGCTGGAGAAGCAAAAGAGGAAAGAGTGTAGCCAGAGTCCTAATGATGATTTCCAAGCTTCCCAGGCTCAGCTCACACTGCCCCTGCTGGTGTTACTGGAACCATTCTCCCCACCACTTAGCAGTGAGGCACCCTCACTCCTGTGGACAGTGTGTAAGCCAGAACCCATAAGTGAAGCGCAACCAAGGCTCACTGGACCCTCCTCCTGCTGCTGCTGGTCAGTCAGCAGGTCAGCCATGACGACAAGGGTAGACAAGGAACCTCTTACAGCTGCCAGAGGCCTCAGCAGATAAAGGGGGGAAAAAGATAGCTTCTCTCTTCCTCTGTCCTTCTGTCTCCTGCCAGGGCCTTCCATCAGCAGGACTGAACTGGAAGGCAGCCAAGAAGTCATCTGGGAAATGTAGCTTGCAGGCTTCCAGTCCTGAACACCATGGCATAGAGGAGAGCATAAAAGGGTGGAGATGGGTCCAGGAACCAGAGACAAGTACCAAGTACACAGGTCTACCAAAGGTCTGGTTCTGGGTTGGCAAATGTCCCAGGTTCCAGATCTCAGGTCTGATTGACTGACCATGGTTTTCTAGGATGCTTCAGGAGAAGGTGTCTGTCCAGGCCTGGGCTCAGTAGGAAATAGGGCATTAATTGGTTAACAATATCTGGGAGGTGAGAGGGAGAATGGTGGTATATTCATCTTGTATTTATCATCTTCACTCCAGTGAGAAAAACTTCCAGTGCATGGACCAACACCTCCAAGATGAAATCTGATAAAGACCCAAGTTGAATCAATGAACTAACACAAGCCTCCATCTGCTGAACAGCTTCTGAATGCCAGGCACCATGCTGCACCCTTTAAACACATTTTTTCATTCAATCCTCACAAAGTCCCATCAAATAGACATTTGATCCCCATTTTATAATTGATGATACTAAGGTTTAGAAGGTAATGTAAATTAACTCATGAATGAAGAAATAACAGAGGTGATATTAGGCTCCAGATCTGGGTCCATGCTTGTACATGTTTCCTCCAAACATCCCATCATCAATTCCTATGGCAGCATCCCCAGTTCTGACCTTGTCTACACTCAGGTAGACTGGGGGGCTGGGCCCTGATCTCTCTTCCTGTCTGTAACCACAGGACTCCCTAGGTTAGGCTCACACTTGTCAAGATGATCCCTCTGAAGCCAATCTCCCCATATCATCCCTCACTTAACACAGATACATCCACCACCACTCAAAGCCTTCCCAGGCACTTGATGGTTGCTCCAGAGATTCCCATCAAGCTGGTCTCAGAGGCAACATGTACATTTGTCATTTTGAAAGTTCCCAAGGGATTCTGATTCTCTCCCCACTCTAGAAAGCCCGGGCATCCAAAGACCTCTGGTCCTGCTTCTACCTGTAGCCTCATGACTCAGCTTTCTAGCCTAGAATGTCAGATCCACATGATCCTTTTTCTTTTTTCTTTTTTTTTCAGTTTTTTGACTTCTGTATTATATTTTTTTATTTAAATTCTTTCCAGTGTAACAGAATCCATTGTTTATGCACCACACCTAGTGCTCCATGCAATATGTGCCCTCCATAATACCCACCACCAGGCTCCCCCTACCTCCCACCCCCTGCCCCTTCAAAACCCTCAGATTATTTTTCAGAGATTATCCACCATGACCAGGTGGGATTCATCCCTGGGTTGCAAGGATGGTTCAACATTTGCAAATCAATCAATGTGATAAAACAAATCAATAAGAGAAGAACCACATGGTCCTCTCAATTGATGCAGAAAAAAAGCATTTGACAAAATCCAGCATCTGTTCCCGATTAAAACGCTTCAAAGTATAGGGATAGAGGGAACATTCCTGAACTTCATAAAATCTATCTATGAAAGACCCACAGCAAATATCAGCCTCGATGGGAAAAAGCTTGCAGCCTTCCCCTTTGAGATCAGGAACACGACAAGGATGCCCACTCTCACCACTCTTGTTCAACATAGTATTAGAAGTCCTAGCAACAGCAATCAGACAACAAAGAGAAATAAAAGGTATCTAAATTGGCAATGAAGAAGTCAAACTCTCTCTCTCCGCAGATGACATGATACTTTATATGGAAAACCTAAAAGACTCCACCTCCAAACTACTAGAACTCATACAGCAATTCAGTAATGTGGCAGGGTACAAAGTCAATGTACAGAAATCAGTTGCTTTCTTATACACTAACAATGAAACTACAGAAAGGGAAATTAGAGAATCGATTCCATTTACTATAGCACCAAGAACCATAAGATACCTGGGAATAAACCTAACCAAAGAGGTAAAGGATCTGTTCTCGAGGAACTACAGAACACTCATGAAAGAAATCGAAGACACAAAAAGATGGAAGACCATTCCGTGCTCTTGGATCGGAAGAATAAACATTGTTAAAATGTCTATACTGCCTAGAGCAATCTATACTTTTAATGCCATTCCAATCAAAATTCCACCGGTATTTTTCAAAGAGCTGGAGCAAATAATCCTAAAATTTGTATGCAATCAGAAGAGACCCAGAATTGCTAAGGAAATGTTGAAAAAGAAAAACAAAACTGGCAGCATCACATTACATGATTTCAAGCTTTACTACAAAGCTGTGATCACCAAGACAGCATGGTACTGGCATAAAAACAGACACATAGACCAGTGGAACATAGTAGAGAGCCCAGATATGGACCCTCAACTCTATGGTCAAATAATCTTTGACCCACATGATCCTTGATAGCCTGTGTCTGCCTCCCAATGCACGTTGCTTCTGTCTGGGTCCTTTACCCTCCTCACTCCTTTCCCTCCTCTGGCCCCTTCTTCCTCAAGTCTTGTCCTGCCAGCCCTCTGTGGGACCAGCAGCCCTACTCAATACTCTCAAAGTCCACTGTCACTCCTTCCTGTAGCAATTTCCTGATTGTCTCCCTTCACCCCAGCATGCTGTGAGCTCCTCAGACAGATATCAGGGCTTGCAGGTCTGTGTCCTCAGGACCAAGTATAGCACCTGCCACCAAGATAAGCTTAAAAAATGTGGGAGGAGCTGAGTCTCCTTCCAACTACCCAGACTCTGCTATTCACACCTCAAACTAGCACAGGTTTTTCAAAGCTGCCTGGAGAGGACTCTCACTTCAAGTAAAGCCCACCTAGATGGCATGAGACAGAGAAGTGATGAGCATCAGTCTGAAACTGAGAGAAGCCTGGGCTAGAATTCTCAGCTTTGCCATTCATTTGCTGTGTGTCCCAGGGCAAACCTCTGCCATTCTCTGAGCCTTACCTAGGAATGGAGCACATTATGCTCAAGGGCACAGGAAAAGTAGTAAGAATTGAACATGGTAGCCAATATAAAGTACCAGGCACTCAGGGACCTTATGTAAATGGAAGACTTTTCATAAGCTGTGGCTCTGACCCTAAAAATCACCTAATTCCCTTCCTTGTTTCTCCTCCTTCCCCTTTCTGACTCCTTGGCATTTTCCCAAAGTGACACATGACTCATAGGGATTCTGTGCATGAGATGGAGCAGACCCTGTAGGTCCTGTGAGCAGATGAGAAGAACATGGAAGAGCAGTTACCTGGCCCAGGGCTGCCTTCTGATGTGACAGCTCAAGCAGGAAGAGGTCCCCTTTCTCCTGAATCTGTGCCCCATGCCATTCACCAAGGACTTTTCAAGTCCAGCAGTGACTCAGTGCTAGCCTTTACAAACCTTAGTAAACCCCATAAAGCAGATACAGAGAAGAGAGACTTTTCTTTGTCCCCAGAATGTCTTGGGAAATTGTCACCACTTCACACAGGCACCAACGCTTTTCACATAGCTGGACATATGGCAAGGTACAAACAAGCCTTGGGCTTCCTGTCACTGTTGGGCATTTAGATCCTGGGGAATAGTGGACTTTGTGTGATGATACAACTGCATTTACCGACCAGGACAGTGAAAGAGACCTCAATGGCACTGGATACAGCTGAGACATTCTGGCCAGACCATCCGTCGTTCAGTGGGAGTGCAGGTCTAGAGTCCTCCTGGCTCTGACATGGTCCTGGGACCAGGGAAGCTCTTCTTCAGGCCCAGCCTCTTGTCCCAGTCCCAGGTAGACCTGTCTACCCAGCTGGTATGGGGAACAGCTTTACCCGTGGCATAGACTCTGTCCTTCGCCAAACTCTGCCCAGGCCCCTCTGACCTTTTCAACTAGGCCTACTTCTGTGTTCCTCTCTGCACTGTCCAGTTTTAGCAAGGACCCTGCTAGGTCAGCTTACCAGAATCCCCTCCCTTAGTACCTGACCACCCTCAGTACCTAATCAGGTTTCTTATCCCCCACAGTCCCCAGGTGAGATCTAATCACCCTGGCCTGCTTTCAGCAAGAGTCCTGCTGGGTTGGTTTAGCCAGAACAACCCCACCCCCCACCCCGGTGCTACTTCTTAGTAATTTCCCAACCACTGCCTCCCACTCTGCTTCTTGGCTATACATTCCCACTTGCCCAGACTGTAGTCAGGGCTGAGTCCAATGTCTGTCTCCGATGCAACACGCCATGGTAGTGGTCCCTACACCCATCATCTAACCCCCACCCTCCCTTTAATGAAGTCTGCCATACTGTCCTCAGTAAGTGTCACAGATTTCCTTTTTCCTTTAACAGTTGCACAAGGCAGGAGAATAGGGCCATGGTATGAGGCACCTCAGCACTAGGGTCTCTGGATCACAGAAACTCAGACCCCAAATTCTCCACCAGCTGCCTTACATCCCACCAGAGATTTGTGTACACAGGCATGGGGAAAGGGACAGATAGCTGAAGATGACCCATTGCCCAAATCCAGTGCCAGTATGACCTGGTCCTCAGGTCCTGGATCCCTGACCACTGATGTTAAAGCTGTGATTATAACAGCTACCCCACAAGACCTCTGGGAAGATTACATTAGGAACCACACAATTACCACTCTTGCTATATGACCCAGGCCCTGACAAAGCACTCTAGATGCAGTACACCATGTATATATCTGCACAGACCACAGGAGGCAATCATCACCAGGCCCTGAAATGTTTGTGACATGCCCAAGGTGCCCCACAAGGACATGGCAGATCTGACATTTGAGCAGTTGTCTAAAATGATGCATTCCAGGGATCCTGTTATGAGCTGCCAGGCCTAGCTCATGAACTATCCATCATTCTATACACAAGATCCGATACTTTTGTTATTGTATTATTTTCTAAACCATTTCCAAAGCTTAGCAATAGAGCACTTTGAATTACCTCAGACCTACCATGATACAGCTGCCTTTCCCAGACCTCCCTGCTCGGGCCATGGCCCTTGTCTCCTGTCAAATTACGATTACTGGTTTTTACTTGCCCAGCCATCTGGAAATGCCTATCACAGCTGTAGATTTTGAAGGAGTTGCTATTTTCCCATTATAACCAAAATTCTCACTAAACAGGAAATGAAATTGTATTTGTCTCCTACTGCATTTGCAACAAACTACCATAAACTTGGTGGCTTAAAACAACATGAATTTATCATCTTATAGTTGCAGGGACCAGAAACCTGAAATGAGTCTCATTAGGCTGAAGTCAAGGTGTTGCCAAGATTATGTTCCTTTCTGGAGGCTGTAGGATAGGGTCTGTGTCCTTGCGCCTTCCACTTCTTGAGCCTGCCCACATTCCCTGGTCCACAGTCCCCCTTCTATTTTCAAAGCCAGCAGAGGTGGGTGAACTCTTCTTCACACTACATCTGTCTGACTCTTATTTTCTGTCTCCCTCTCCCACTGCGAGAACCTGGTGAACCCTTGGGCCCACCTGGATAATCCAGGAATCTCCCTAATTTAAAGACCGCTGATTAGCAGCCTTCCTTCCCCCTTGCCATTAACATGACCTATTCACAGCTCAGAAGATTAGAATGTGGACATCTGTGGGGGCCATTGTTCAGCCTACCACAGAAATGAATAAAAATGCTTGGTCTGGGGGCGCCTGGGTGGTTCAGTGAGTTAAGCTGCTGCCTTCGGCTCGGGTCATAATCTCAGGGTCCTGGGATCGAGTTCCGCGTCAGGCTCTCTGCTCAGCGGGGAGACTGCTTCCCTTCCTCTCTCTCTGCCTGCCTCTCTGCCTACTTGTGATCTCTCTCTGTCAAATAAATAAAATCTTAAAAAAAAAAAAATGCTTGGTCTGGGAAGGCTTTTAAGGACTATTGGGTTTAGTCAACTCACAAACCCCAAAACTCCCTCCCCAACATTCCCAGTGAGTGTTCATGAAACCTCTGCTTGAACACATCCATAGACAGCACACTTACTACCAAAAGCCAACTCTACAGCCCTCTGAACAGAAGCCAGACTCCTGAAACCACATCCAAGCTCTGAACTTTGCAAGGATGCAGGTGCATCTGCATGAGTCACTCCTCATCTGCTCTCTGCAGGTACACACAGTAGAGTCTGGCCTTCCCAACTGCCACAATTCCAAGCATCACTCTGGAGCACTGCACCCATAGGCAATGTCCCTTCTTAAACATGGCAGCTAGAGTAAACAAAATAGTATGGATGTTATTGATCTCCCACTATGTCCTATGTGAAACCTCCAAGTGACACATATTTGAGCTTATTAGATGGACACCATTATACCTTTGATGCAGATGGAGAGACTAAGATGTAGAGAAGATGAAGTCACTCACCCACAATCACTCAGCTAGGTGACTGAGCTGGGATGCATCTAGATTTGCTGACCAAGGAGACAGTCTGTTCACTCTGCAACATTGCCCCATCTCTAGCCCCTGCTTGCTGCTAGAAAGAGCACTGAAAAATGAGGCTGGAGACCTGGGTTTCATTCCCAGTGATCAAATGTGTAGCCTCGTGATGTGAATTCCAATTTCTTTATTTTGAATGGGGCTGCCTATAATGTGCCAGGGCTGGTGGAAGATCAGACCAGCAGTGAGAGAGCTTGGGAACATGTAAGCAGCCCCAGGAAGAAGACAGGCCCTCCTCACCACGCTTGTGCTGCATAGTAGGCTCCATTTGCATGAGTTCTCTGCAACCCCTCCCTGAAAATTCCAGAGCTGTCAAGCTAGTGCTTGTCCATCCAGCACCTGGAAGGTCCAGAAGAATACTTGTCATAGGAAGGTGTTCAGAGTCTAGAAATCCAGTCCAACCAAGTCTCCAAAATGCTCGGCCTTCTAATGTACTATTTCTATCTATTGAACATGACTCATGCTCGTCACTGTGGAGGCATCAGAAACCCTGTGGTGATGGAGGCCAGTACTTCATCCAAGGAGAGAGACAGATGTGTGAGCCTCTTCCAACAGAGTACTGATCACCAGGAAATCCGGGAACAGAAAGGAGACCACTTCATCCTGCCCACTGGGCCCACCAGGATGCAGAGAAGAAATTTCTGAGTCAAGCTGAGAAGGATCAGAAGGTGGTCTTTCACCTGGAAGAATGACAGCAGACATGTACTCCAAAGAGCAGAAAACAGTCTGCCGATGAGCTCTGCCTGCCTGAGGCCCAGGCAAAGGAGGAATACAGGCACGAGAAAGAGATTTTGCTTTTGATGAAGAGGATTTGCCATCAAAAAAGCCTTCTCAGGGCCACCATTTATGTGTTTTGGCTATTATTTATTCCTACAGATGTTGCATTTTATTGCAAATCTCAGAATACCTTTGTCTCCATAATAAACTTACCTTAAAAATCTGTCTCAAAATAGAATTTCCTTTTGTCCCAAACCAAGTAAAATAAATCAGTTCACTCAACAGCTCAATGTACCTCTTCTCCGCAGTGTCTTTAGAAAGCTCTCTGGGTTCAGGCTTGCATTCTTGGTGAGCTGATGCTATCACTGCAGTCCTTTCCTCTGACACTCTGCATCAGTGGAACTAAGTCTGGGAGGTGACACTATGACCCTATGCAGGGTAGGGAGGAGCTGGACAAGGACAGGAAAGACACTGGGGTGTGGGGGGCTCTGCCTTTCCTTCACATCTAGCCACTGTGAGCAAGGCCTCATCAAAGCCCTTAAAAGAGAATTTTGAAGGAAAAAAAAAGATAGTTAACACACACCAGTACCAGAAGGGTGTTCTAATCCCTGCCCGCTTCTCCCACAAGGAATAAAAACTAGGTGTCCTGTCCACCACTGCAAAGAGCCAGGGAGAGTCTACCTTGAGAGGGGAAAGCAATGGAAGTTTAGGGAAAATTCAACTACACTTCTACAAAGCAGCAGAAAACAACTGGAAATTTATATATATGTGTGTGTGTGTGTGTGTGTGTGTGTGTGTGTGTATGTATATATGTATATATATTGTATGCAAAAATTGTATGCAAAAAAAAAAATTCCCAAATTGATAAAAGAAATTAAATAAGACCTAAAACTACAGAGAAATGTAACATGTGGACTGGAACACTCAACATCGTTTAAGATGGCAGTTCTCTCCAGATTGATCCATATTCAAGACAAACTCATTAAGAACCTCTAAAATTAGCAAGCTCATTCTAAAATTTTTATTGAAAAGCAAAAGATCTTAGAATAACCACAACAGTTTAAAAAAAGAGAGAGAAAAAAAATTTGGAGGAATCTTACACCTGACCCAAATACTTACTATAAAGCTACACTAGTCAACACCATGTGGTCTTGTCATAAGGATAGACAACAGAGACCACTACGATAGGACTGGGAGTTCAGAAATAGGTCTGCACATATATGATCTGCAACCAGCATGCAAGTAATTCAAAA
This sequence comes from Lutra lutra, assembly GCF_902655055.1. Lineage (NCBI taxonomy): Eukaryota > Metazoa > Chordata > Mammalia > Carnivora > Mustelidae > Lutra > Lutra lutra. The sequence continues at coordinate 113,848,720 of NC_062280.1, read as the reverse complement.
GGGAAAAGGACAGTCTTTCCAACAAATGATACTGGAACAACTGGATATCCTCATTTTTAAAATGCATTATGACTCTTGTACCATATGCACATACAAAAACAATTTGAAATGAAGCATAAAACAAAATATAAAACCAAAAGCTAAAACTCATAAAGAGAAAACAGGAGAAAAATATGTGGGTCCTTGGATTAGGTAAAAATGACTAAAATAAGACTTAAAAATTCTATCCCATAAACAAAAAAATTGATCAGTTAGACTTTCTCAAAATCAAAATCTGGTTTTGAAAGACACCACTTTAAAAAATGAAAAGTCAGGCCATAGACTAGGAGAAAACATTTTCAAAAGACATATCTGATGAACAACCTTTTCAGAATGCATAAAGAATACTTACAACCCCATAATAAGACCAACAACACAATTTTTAAAGACGGGCAAAATATTTTAACAGGCACTTCACCAAAAAAAGATACATAAATGGCACACAACAACAAACAATAACATTATTCATTAGGGAAATGTATTGGTTTGCTCAGACTGCCATAACAAATAAACAGACCAGATGGCTTGAACAACAGCAGTTTACTTCTCACGGTTCTGGAGGTTCCAAGACCAGGATCAAGGTACCAGCAGGGTTAGTTTCTCCTAGGTTTCTCTGTCTGGCTTGCAGAAAGCCTCCTTGAATGTCCTCACTTGGCCTTTCCTCTATGTGTAGGCATCACTCACTACTGTCTCTTGATGTGTCCAAATTTCCCCCACTTATAAGGACACCAGTCAGATTGGATTAGAGCCACCCTAACAGCCTCATTTTAACTTAATCACCCCTTTTTAAAGTTCCTATCATCAAATGCAGTCACATTCTGGGATACTGGGGATTAGGACTTCAATATATTAAGCTGGTGGGGAGACACAATTCATTCAATACAGGAAATGAATTTAAAACTACAATGAAATAGCATTACACATGGACTAGAATGACTAAAATTACAAAGAATAACCATAACAAATAGCAGCAAGAATGTCAGGAAACTAGTAATTCTTATAAACCAGGATGCCTGGATGCCTCAGTCAGTTAAGTGTCTGCCTTCAGCTCAGCCCAAGGTCCTGGGATCGAGTCCCACATCAGGCTCCTTGTCAGCAGGGACCCTGCTTCTCTCTCTGCCTGCTGCTCCCCCTGCTTCTATGCTCATGCTTGCTCGTTCTCTCTCTCTCTGACAAATAAAGAAAATCTTAAAAAAAAAAAAAAAGAATTCTCATTGCTGGTAGGAATGCAAATGGTACAACCACTTTGGAAAACGGTTTGAAAGATACTGATAAATTTAAACATACACTTAACCATACAACCTAGCAGTTCTACTTCCATGCATTTGTTCAGAAGAAAGAAAGCATTTGGTCCTCATGAAGAACAACTTCAACTCATAACAGTCAAAAATGAAAGCAATCCAAATGTCTATTAACTAATGAAACAATACATATCTATGATATAGGCAAACAACAGGTTATTATTCAGCAATTCAACAATACAAAGACATGAACTATTGATACATGCAATGGTATGAATGAATCTCACAAATTACCAAGTGCATGAAAGGAATGAAACACAAAATGGTAACACTATGAGTTTACATTTATCTGACATTCTGGGAAAGGCAGAATAAAGAGAAAGAAGATCAGTGGTTGCCAAAGGCTAGGGTTGGGTGGAGGACAGTGATTACAAGGAGTCATAAGGAACTTTTGGGGGTGGTAGAAATGTCCTATATCTTTAGTGTTATTGGTTACAAGACTATATATTGGTCAAAACTCAATTAAGTATAACTTTAAATGAAAAATGTTACTGCAGGGAAATTCTACATCAGTAACTCTTCTAAAAAATAAGTAAATTGGGCCACCTGGGTGGCTTAGTCATTAAGCATCTGCCTTCGGCTCAGGTCATGATCCCAGGGTCCTGGGATGGAGCACTGAATGGAGCTCTCTACTCAGAGGGAAGCCTGCTTCTCCCTGTCCCACTCCCCCTGCTTGTGTTCCCTTTCTCACTCACTCTCTCTCTCTCTGTCACTCTCTCTCTCTCTGTAAAATCTTTAAGAAAATAAAAATAAATAAAAATAAGCAAATTAAAGTAGGATTCAGCTGGTATATTATGTTTGCATTAATAATAATGATAAAGGCTAAAAATTTCATGAGTCAAATGTCCAACCAAAGAGGTTAGAAAAATAACAGCAAAACATACCCAAAAAGGAAGAAAGGAAATAAGTGCAATGACTAAAGAAATGGTACAATAGAAAATGAAGAGTGTTTTTTAAAAACCAAAAGTTGTTTCATTGAAAAAGCTAACACAATAGACAAACTTCTGACAAGCATAACCAAAAATTAATAAAAGGAGACATTAATGTCAGGACTGATCATGGGACAGAACTACAGATATAGCAAAAATGTAAAAATAGTAAAGCAAATAAACAATTTATAAATTCCTAGTAAAATAAAATTTACGAAATAGACTCAAAAAGAATAAAAAACTTTAAAAACCCTGTATCACTGAAAATATTAAAACATTAGACCCAGATGATCAGAAAGAGTCTCTAACACAAAACCCATGTGAAGCTTCTGCATGGAAAGGAAAGGACACACCGGGGGAGCCAGGGGTGGTGTGGGAGAGGCTGTGGCTGGGCAGGGCTGTGTCCTTCATGGCCCCACAGACCTCCAAGGATTCTGGTCATGTCTCTGGGAATAAGACAGTGGATGGTTTCAGCATGGGGATGAAGTGCTCAGATTTGCACTTTCAAATGATGACTTCAAGTGACTTGTAGAGAATAGCTGAGTAGAGAATAGCTGTAGAGAATAGCGGAGCTAGACAAGAGCAAGGAGAAGGAAGAAGCCAAATAGAAGGTTGCAGACTAGGCCAGAGAGGGCAGGGTTTGGAAAAGGTGAGTGGTCATGCAGTGGACAGAGGAGCCAATGTCCCGTCCCTTCCCTGAAGTGTCCTACCTGTAGGGATACCAATGGGTGCAGGCTCATGCCACATGGCAGTCTCCAGGGCATCACTATTAGAAACAACATCTAGAAAGAGCAGAAATGGGGCTTTCCTTCTGCTCTCTGAGTATTAGGCCAAAGAATTAGCTCGTCATTGTCCTGGAGAATAGAAAACAGAGTTTAAAAGGGCTGGAACACAGGGTCTAAAAGCAGGTGAAATATGGGAAAGAGTGGACATGGCTGATGGAAAACAAGGCCACTGGATCACCCAGGAATGTCTCCCAGTAGAGGCATAATGTACCAGAGAGCTGTCACCTGCCCAGAGTGGGCCCACAGTAAGTGTCTGCAGCTGCCACTGCCAGAGAAGGTATGGAAGGAGAGATCTGTGTCCTCCATAGCAGCAGGTTTAGGTTTAATTGAACTTGATGCTTAACACAGGCTGGAGAAAGAAAAGGTGATCTACTTTCCTTTATGTCTTCTCTGTGTGATCATTAGGGCATTACCTTAATATTATCTGAGCACCCAATTCCTAAAATGACCCTGTAAGATAGAGTCCCCTATTTTCAGGTGAGAAAAATTCAAGCTCAGAGAGATTCAGTGACTTGCCCAAGGATCCCAAATAGAGGAGCTATCCCAAGCTATTTCCATATTATCACACAGTGTATCAGCCAGTTTTCTCCAGAGAAACAGAACCAATAGGAAATAGAGAAAGAAAGAGAGAGAGAGAGAAATTTATTATAAGGAGCTGGCTCATGTGATTTTGGAGGCTGTCAAGTCTAAAAGCTGCAGAATAGAAAATGCTGTAGAACCAAAGGCTGGTGTCCCAGTTCCAGTTCCATGGCCATCTAATGTGAAGAATTCTCTCTTACTGAGGGAGTGGATGGTCAGCCTTTTGTTCTGTTCAAGCCTTCAACTGATTGCACAAGGCTCACTCACATTATAGAGGGCAATCTGCTTTCATCTCATCCAGAAATACCCTCACAGAAACACCCAGAATACCGTTTGACCAAATATTGGGATACTGTGTCCCAGCAAAGTTGACATCCACACATACCTTTCACAATCACACACAGCCTCTTCTAAGTGAATATATGAAGATTTGCTTATTTGGAAAAAGCTCACACTTAAAAGCTCCATTATTGCTCAAATAATAGCCACATTTTTAAAAGTCTTACACATATTTCCATTGAAACTATTCAGGTTACAAAAAATTCAGAAATCCAGTAATAGTCCAGCAAAACCTAAATAGCAGCCTCCCATTGCTCAATCCATGAAGAGAGACTTTACTCAGGAGGGAAATAATAAGATAGTTTCCAAGCCCTTTGGCAGCAGCAACAAAGAACTTGCTAATTACAAACTATTCATGCAGTCTTCAAATGAAGGCAGTAGGACTATGGGTAATTGTTAGCTTTACCCACCCTGCCTGTGACACCCTGGGAGACAGGATACAGGTCTCCATGGGCTGGTGCCTGCTTGGTGCTCAGAAGCTGGCACTTGTTCTGAACATCCCAGAAAAGATTCTCATTCAAGCTCCACACTAAGGGAGGCTGACTCTCCTTCTGGTCATCCTGTGAGCTGGGCAAGGGTCCCTGTGGTTGCTCACAAGTGCCGCAAAAGAAAGAGCATGAATCCTAGAAGAGAAGGGAACTGTGTCTGTCCATGACAGTTGTAAGAGCCCTCCAGGGAGGTGTAGAGCAATGGGAAGGCTCAAATCATGGTCAATGAGTTGTGAAGATGGCAAAGGGGAAGGAAGGAACCCTCAGAAAAACTGGCAGTGCGTGGGAGGGAGGAGGGCAGAAACTGTCAGCAAGCAGAAGACCTATCATTAGGATAAATTATTATTATTTATTAAACATTTAGGAAGTGTCAGCCATGTGCTAGCTATTGTCACAATCCAAATCATACAATTAGACCCAATGCCTCTAGAAAAGTCTTTCTATCTAATTAGGAAGAATGAAAAAGACAAAGACAAAAGACATGTTTCAGGTGAGGAAAGGACAATCCATCCAGGCAGAGCCAGCCTCATACCCCCAGAGAGCCCCTCACTTCTTCCCAGGAACTCAGAGACTGACATATGGAGGTTGGTCATGCAGCTGCTTACTTCTCAGCTTTAGCCAAGACACCACCCCCCACCACGTGTTTGCCACATACACCAGAACCATTTTGTAATTCTTGTCTTGAGGCCACTCACACAGACCGAAGCTTCAGCTCTGGAGCCAAGCAGAACCCAGCAAGCCACAAAGCTTCCCTCAAGATCTGATGGTCAATAGGCCATTCTATTTGGCCAGACCCTTGCCAGGGGCCAGGGTTTGGGGAACAAAGATGAAAACAGACAATCTCTGCCTACAAGGACCTCACTGCTTGTGGGGAATCTTCTAGTTTACCCCTAGGAAAGTCTACGTTTGGTATGTAGGCAAACTAATCCGAGTTTAAGATGTGACAATCCTCCTTGACGGGAAGACCTCCAGAGGGTGTGCCCGCACTGGCCTCCCTCATTTGACTGACATTGCTCCTTCCCACATCTAAGCACCAGCAAACCCAATAAGCTCTAAAGGAAAGCTCAGGTCGATCCCCTTTCTCCCCCGCAAAGGGCAGACTGATTTCTAATAGCTTAACACAGATATTTGGAAATCTGTAGCTCTCAGGTGACATTAGTTCATTCCAGAGTTTAGCTATAAAGTACAAACTGAGTTATGGTGTATTAGGTCTCAAGCAAATTCACACTGGCCTCTATTAATTATATGAGGTTAAGAAACATATTAGATTCTGGGGGCATATATTCTCCTAACAAAAATTACACACTAGCCATTTGTCATATCCATGTGGACGTTCTTAAATCAAGGCTCTAAAGGTGAATGCATTGGTTGGAATTATATCATCAACGTCTCAGTCACAGCACAATTCATGAAGGACAGGAAGAGGGGGTCTTGATGAGAGTCCCTTCCCAATTGTCTCTGCAGGACAATACAGACTCAGGGGTCTTTCATGGGGAAGCCAAGCACAAACAATCCCCATCACAGTAAATCATTTTGTTAAATGAACCAAGCAAATCCCCAGGAACACAATATTAAAGTTGCAAATGTATTCACTGGAAAAACAGGTGAGCAGGTTCCCACAGAAAAGGGAAACTGCCCAGATGCTACAGAGCAGAAGGGAGTACGCTTCTCTCAGCCTTCCATCAACACTCAGAGCTACATGCGTGCTCTTGGTTTTAAAGCTTATTTTCCCTAATACACACAGATCTTCCAGCACCCACACAACAGCCACCACAGACCATATGCTCAGAATGTCAGAGCTGGGGGGGATCAAAGTCCAGCCCCCTGACTTTTCAGACTGATACACGGGGCATTGCCAATAGCAGCAGCTGATTGGTGGGGGGTGGGGGGGTTCCTCAGGCTTCCTATCATGGAAAAAGTCACATCATGCAACCCTTCTCTGCATCCCTGTTTCTTCATGAAATCAGTTGGAATGGATGGCTAGGGCAGCTTTGGAAGAAAGAGCAGTGATCCTCAGGAAGACATTCTTTGCTACCCAGGAGTAACTGAATAGCCACCATCCTCCATATTACTGGGAGCTCAGGAAAGTCATCAAGGCCAGGCCTCTACATCAAACTTGTGAATCTGCTTACCAGGACAGCTCAGCCCCTGCTTACAAGTTACCTGGCTTATTATGGGCACCGGCTATATGTACAACAAATACAGAAACACACATGCCCACATGTACACACACACATAAGCACTCTTCCAGTTGCACTTGTCATAACCTGAAGGTAAAACCAGAACCACCCATCTCCTCATGCCTTATATTGACGGTAACTTACTTTAAAACACTTGAGAAGAGACAGTACTATGCAACATGTGCCTGAAGTCAACTTCAGTCTATACCTTTGGGTGCTTAGGTAGCATTAAAGGGGATCTAACTGGGAACAGAAACAATTACAAAGACAATACTTAGTAGAAGGTATGTTAGAAGTAGATTTTTATTGGTGGGATAAGAGTTTAAGATATGGGATTGTCCACAAAAACAGGTCCCACCACCTTTGCACCTAACGGTGTGAAAGGCTATACGTTAAGGAAAAGATGCAGCAATGTCCCCCAGTCGGAAGACAGTGACCAGGCAGCAGGAGGCCAGCCGTTCTGGAAGAGTGATGCAAGGAGGGACACTCTAAAAGATCAAAGCAGCAACAGATGGCGGCTCACCCGTCCCCTCACAGTCTGGGAAAGTGCCCCACAGACAGCAAAGCTGAACCACACTCCTAGAGAGGACCCGGCCTTCAGGTTGCAGGATCTAAAGCTGTTTGATTAGAGAAATGTCAGTCCCTTCCTTTGCAAGATCAGGGGGCTGCCAACAGATTGACATGGCGGCCCCTTGACCCGCAGTGTGTTCCGCCACCACAGCATTCATTTTTACGTGGTCCTCAGCCCCTTCCTGGCATGATGACCTGGATGCCAAACCCAATGGAGACAACTTTATGAAGAGGAAGATGGTTCCTTGAGCCTATCTTCCCCTTCCGCCAGAAGGAGGTCTTAATGCGACCCTCATGGGCTTCTCATGAGGGCAGCCTGCAGAGAACTTGCTTGCAGAGGTTCTACTTACCTCTCTGGTTGATTCCTATAGGAAAAGACAGGGAGATATCCCTCATTGCCAGGCCACTTCCAGAATTTGCAAACAATGAGAGACCAGGGGACTCATGTGCTTCCTCCGGTACTTTAGCTGTTCAGAAGAAAATACAAAGTGGATGGAGAATAAGGTTTATTCACAGCTGTGGATTTTCTGAACAGTGGAAAGGAAAAGCTAACTCAAGTTTGGCCAGAAAGAAGGACATTCTGAGTCGGGGGTTGGAGCAGTGCTCCCCACCAAATATATTTTCCAGTGATGCAACAACCTGCTACCCACCCCACCTGCCCTTCTACACGGTTGCCTGGGTGCTCCTCCCATTTAGAGCCTTGAATTCTTTAGGGAGTGGAGCTGGGGCTCACCTGTAATAAATAAAATGCAGAGGACATGACTTCCCAGGTTTGATCAAAAAAGGGATGGGCCCATGACTGTTGGGATGGACCCAGGCCATAAGAGTCCTTGATATAGCCCCATGAAACACCTGCAGTCCCAGTCCTCTATAGCTCCCCCTGGAAGTCTCCAGATGATTCTAGCCTCAGCCTTTGAGTCACCCCTACCCCTTCCTGTAGCAGAGATGCAGGGCCAGATTGCCCATGAATCCAAGGAAGGTAAGCAATGCTGCTGGCCAGAGAGTTTCTCTGCCCTCATTCTGGACTTAGGAGCAGGGGCACAGCTGGTGCCCTCCTGCCATGAAGGCTGGGTCTCCCAATGGCACCTTCCCACTTGGACCCAGGCAAGAACTGAAGAGCTGGGGCAGGGGCCAGTAATTCAGACAGATCATGAAAAGTGCTTTGCTGTTATCATCCTGTATCTCTCCCTTTGGGGGTATCTACACATTTGTCTGGAAGGTTAGGTCTCAAATGTCTAACTACCATGGGTGAATGACATGTCTGCAGAGTGGCTTATGTCTAGGCTCCAGGTCCACACCAGATCTCAGAGACACACTCCTAAGTCAGAGAAGCATCTGCATCTGCTCACTCCTTCTCTTTTTCTTCTATTAAAAAAAAAAAGAAGCAGCAGCAGCAGCAGCAACAGACCACAAATTGAGTCACTTGTGCTAAGCCAACGTCACCAAACCAAGACTTAATGTCTAACCTAATTGTGGTTTCAGCCTTTCCAAGAATGTAATCTTAAGCAGTCAGTCTGGAATTTCTTGGTCAGCACTAGTGAGGTAACCACCCATATAGAACCCTGCTGTCCCCCGAGGAAGGTGACCTTGCCTGAAAGAATTCACTCTTTTCTAGTAACTTCTTTGTCCCACTTCCTTCTGTTTGTAAAAGCCTTCCATTTTGTGCAGCATCTCTGGCCTCCTTCTGATGTGGGATGGTGGAGCCCAATGGTCAAGAAGAATTCTTAAAACATGTCATGGTGTAAAAAGGTGATTTTATTAAAGCACAGAGGCAGGACCAAGGGGCAGAAAGAGCTTTAATATAAGTGTGAGGAGTGATCATATAGGGTTTTTGGTCCTGTGGAGGCGAAGGTGAGGGTAGGGTTCCAGGAAATTGAGTCCATAAGTTTCTGGAGGTCTATCCTCAAGATTATACTTTTCTTGTGAATCATTAAGGCAGTGGCAAACTGATAGAGTTTTGTGCCCTTGGTGACTGTGATCTTCATCAGCTGACCATTGGCTTTTTCCTTCCTTTGTTTTTGGGCAATCAGGAGTGCCTGAGAAATGTCACATATACCCCAATCCCACCTGCGGTTGGCCGGGCAGTATGTGGAGTGTCAGCTTGCCTTTTGTGATCTCATCTCTTCCTTTCTGTTACATGGGATGCTGCTTGATTCATGAATCCTTCCATAAAGTCAATCGGATCTTTAGATTTACTCAGTTGGATAGTGCTTCTTAACCCCTCCCTTCCATATAATTAAGGAAGACTCCTCTGTCACAGGCGCTCCACAGAGCAGCCTCAAACACCGGGTGCCTAATGACCTGGTCATGTTCATTCTAGGCAGCAGAACATGGACTCAAATCGTCAGGCCCAAGTTAACAGTAAAATGCTGTTTTCCCAGGACGAAACCAAACTCCTCTAATGAAAGGAGGCCCCTTTGCAATGCACTCCTTGTTTTCCTGTACAAAGAAACCAAGGAATGACCTCAGGGCCACTTGGGATTCCAGCTCTTTCTCCCCAAAGAGCATAGTGACAGAAGAGGAGATCCTGTCTGAAATGCATTGATCCTTCCCTGCTTTTGTCCCAAGCAGTCCCTGTAGGGGTGCTCCTTACAATGAACATTTGGATCTAAAAGCAAACTGCCATTTTAAAAGTTACCAGCACATTCTGCATTTGGAGAGGAGACTGGAATTAACCTTGAGATGCAACTGCCCCTTTGTTCCAGGAAAATCCTGGGTGGCTCTTTTAGTTATGCAAATATGAGGCTGAGGTAGTGAATGCCCACCCACTGCCCTGGGGGAGACTAAATACAAGGACTTACCCTGAATGCAGAATGTGAGCTGAGTAGCCTTGGGTTAGAGAATTGTGTGCGCATAAATCTGTGTGTGTCTGTGTGTTTGTGTCTGTGTCTGTGTCTATGTGTGTGGTTCCATAAACCTGTCAGCATCCCACCCCTGTCAGGCTCAGTGAAGCCCCACCATACATTCCTACTTATGATGGAATGAGACCCCAGACAAAGAGGCAGAAACTCTGGAAATATGTGACTGCTTCCTTGGGGTCCTGGACTTTTACTAACAAGAAGACAAGGCCCCTCCCCTCATCAATCTGGGAAGGAGCTGGGGCCAAGGATGAGCATTTAGAGAGGTGAGTCTGAGGGAAGAACTGCCCCTGTCTAGGAGAAGGGTTGGTTTGCTCTGGGCTGCAATGTACAAAGATCCCTGAGACAAGGTGAATGAGCATTACCTTGTAGTGGGGAGGTCAAGGCCTCAGCTACAGCACCCAGCAAGTGAGAGACTAGACTTAGCCAAGAGACTGGATTTCAGCCCCTGCTTGGCCAGCTCCTGCACAGTGAAAAACCTGCCCACCAGGACCAGACAGCTGTGACAATGAGGAGATGGAGTTAAGAAGCCCCTTTAGAGTCAAACCCTAAGAGCCTTTGAAATCCAGGTCTCAGTCTTATCTTCACTGAAATTTTTGATGGAAAAGGAAAAAGAAAGTACACACAGAGCAATTCTAACATTCACCTCCACAAAACCATTTATCTCCATTGTGTAATTTTCCCTGGCAATTGAATCTTGCCCCAACTAATTAGCACTTTTGCAGTAAGCCAACCAGTTCTTGGAAAAACAAATACATTGTGTGTGTGTGTGTGTGTGTGTGTGTGTGTGTGTGTGTCCACAGAAGGACAGACAGGAATGGATGTGGAAGGGGGCAGGGAAGGGAGAGGAGGAGCCTGGTGGGGTGACCACAGGCACAGCACAGAGAAGCATGGAGCATGGAATTGTCCAACCTCATTGGGAGGCAGAGGGAAAATCCAAAGAACAAAAAGAAACAAAAGAACAGATTTCCCACTTGGGCATGCAAGCACAGGAGTCCCACAATGATTAATGATGCAATCAGACCACAGAGGCTTCTCAGGTTTCAGTGCAAATGAAAAGAAAAATTTGAAAATGTGGCGGAAACCCAAGCCCCCAAATGTCAGTGTAATCCGAGACGCCTCTGCTCAGAGCAAGGAGAAAATCAGTCTCTGGGGGGCGTGATGTGGCCATTCTGCAGGTTGCTGCCTGAGCTTAGACTCTATTGAGTTCAGGGAAGAGGATTCCCCACCATTGGTGGGGCCCAGGGCCTCAGCCGCAGAGAAGGTTCTGGAACATATACTGAGGACTATCAACACCAGGCAGGCCTCCCTGCCAAGGAGCACAGGGTAGGCTCTCAGGAGACCTTAACCTGGGGCATGTAAGGATAGAATTTCAGGGTAGCCCCGAATGTGGGAATGAAAACATTTTATCTTTTTTTTCCACCAAACTGTAACTGAAATTAGAACTTCCTTCCCTGATGAATATGAGCAACAAACCACAGTAAGATTAGCAGTACTATGACTATCACCTGAAGAAATCACAGGTATTTTCCTCTCACATAGCAGGTGCCATAGACATCTCAAAATACCCTTCAGCTACCTACCTCATCATTTATTTTGAAACTGTGGTAATCATTAGAAGTGCGCTAATTTTGCTATATAACAGGTTAATTGAGACATGCAGATGCTACTGAAACTCGATCTTGCCTTTTAAATGTTTCAGTAATTACATTTCAATATAATTGGCTTCCTTTAGAACCCTATGGATTTTATTTGATGCACTTAGAACCATTATTTTGAGAAGGAGACCATAGACTTCACCAAACTGCCAAAGGTAGTTACAAGTAGTGGCTAACTCTTGGGCATTGCTTTATTTAATCCTCATGATACGTTTTAAACAAGACTTGAGCAAGCTGAGGCAGCCCCCCTGCTCTCTCCAATGCCCAGGCCAGTCCACCTGTACCCACGGCACCTTCCAGAATGCACAACTGTACCTACTGGCTCCTCCATGCCCCTTCTGGGATTACCCACCCTCCCACTTGCCAGGGCCAGCTTTGCTCCCTCCCAGAACTCACAGGAACCAGATCCATCCCCAGAGCTGGGGAGTATTTAAGATGAGTCAGGACTTTCAATGGTCTGAGAATCGTGCTAGGGACTCAACCTGTGAGTTAAAATCCTTTTGGAACTAGTAAATTTTTAACAATGTCCAATAAGGGGAAATGCTGCTCCACAGGTGCACTGAATTCTGCTCTGTTTTCTCTCGGCCGTCCCCTACCCCCACTCCCCACCCGCAAACCTCCACCAGGACTACATGCTCCAAGGTTACCAGGACTGTGTCTGTGGTGTTTGCTGTTGTTCTCCCAGTGGCTAGAAGGCATCTAGCATACAGGAGGAGCTGGGACATTGTGGTTGAATGAATAAATGAATGAATAAATGAACTCATTTTATCCACAGCTAATGTGTGCATTTTCTTTTCTTTTTTAAGATTATTTATTTATTTATTTGACAGAGATCACAAGTAGGCAGAGAGGCAGGCAGAGAGAGAGAGGAGGAATCAGGCTCCCTGCTGTGCAGAGAGCCCGATGCGGGGGCTCGATCCCAGGACCCTGGGACCACGACCTGAGCCAAAGGCAGAGGCTTTAACCCACTGAGCCACCCAGGCGCCCCTAATGTGTGCATTTTCTTAAATGGAGCTAAAATCTCTTCCATCTCCAGCCCTCTTCCACCAATGTGTTTTTGGTTCCCTGAGATTGAGAAAGCAGGGTCTGTGTTTCCATTGTCTTGAATCTGGAAAGGTCTGTGGCTTAGGGAAGTGACACAAGGTGACTTCCAAAGATAGGTCACAGTGGGCAACACCTCTTCCATCTGGTTCCAGGTGGAAACCAAATGCCATGCCATGAGGAAGCCCAGACAAGCCATATGAGAGGTTACATGCACGTTACAACCAGCAGCCCTAGTGGAGGCGAGAGTTGACAGCTCCATCACCTACCAAGCACATCAGCAACTGGCCTTCAGTGACTTCAGCCCCTATCTTCAAGTCTCCTCAGCCAGCCCCCAGACACCATGGAACATAGACAGGCCATCCCCATTGTGTGCTGCCTACACCACTGACCCCCAAAATCATGAGCATAACTAATGAGGGTCATATGCCACTAAGGCTGGAGAGCTTGTTATGCAGAAAGGGTAACTGGGCACAAGTTCAGAGGTGAGAGAGAGAGGCCACTCACACCAGGAGAGCCAGAGGCTAGGCCTGGAAGGACTACACCTGAAAAGGAATGTAGGAGGGCCAGAAGGGCCCACAGGAGGTGGCACGCTGCAGCTCCTGCCTAGAACCCACCTGGCTAGTTGTCTAGAGATGGTGGCTGTGTGGAAGAGAGGGGAAGCACAGGAAGGGCAGCAGAGGCTGGACCCCCACTGGGCAGGGGCTGTGCCAGGGACCTGAGCCTGGTGAGTCTTGTGGCCACAAACCTACTGCTCCAGAGTAAGAAAGAAAGCTCAGCTCATGGCTCGTGGCCCAGAAGGACACAACACTGCTGCACAGGGAGAGCTGCTCAAAACCCAAAGAAGCCAGGAGAGACCATGGTGGAGGGAGGGAAGAGAGCTGTGCAGCTTCCAGCTCTTTCCCTGCAGGGACACACATCCCTACAGCAGCCTGACTACCTCGGCTCCCAGGACCCAGAAGGGATTACAAGGGCCTCTGAGGCACCAGGACATTCAAGAAGGCACTTTGGAGCAGACAAACCCAAGCCCATCCTGGCTGGGTTGCCCTGATGCTCTCTGAGCCCCAGCAGCTTATCAGTAAAGTGATGATGTCACCACCTTGCTGAGATCAGAAAGGACTCTTGTGCCAAGTCATCTTTGCAAGGCCTGACCGGCACTCAGTGCTTGCTTGTTTCTTTCTTTCTCTTCCTAAGAACCAAAGAAGTTGGAGAAGGTAGGAGAAAAACAGTAGCCCAGGAGGTCCTGCCACAGGGGCAGGAATCTGCCCGGACCTCACGGTCAGGGTAGCCTCCTGGGACAGGCCACCTGGCTGGAAGTTTATTCAGCAGAGCTGAGGGTCCTCTGAAGAGAGTACATGGTGCAGCACAGGCTATCTCTCTGTCTCCAAGGAGAACAGCTGTGTGGTCAGCCAGGCTGTGTGTTCCTAATGAGCAGCACATTTCCACATACTGGATCCTTGACCCTCCTGCCTGGGGAGGTGCTCCCACGTTCCCTCCACTCCCTCCTCACACATTCCTGAGCCCTCAGCTCTACTTCAAGAAAGGGCTGTGAAGGCAGCACTCCCCCTGTGAGCTGTCCCACACTGCTCCTTCCTGAGCTCTACTGTCCTTCCTAGTGTCCCTTTGCCCATGTACAGGTATCTACAAAGTGCTATCCCACTACTTCTTGTTCCATCATCCCATGACTCCATGGCATGCTAACTTGACTTCATTTTTTTAACATCCAGGCTGCAAACCTGAGAATCTCTGCAATGGGGAATGAGTCAGAGCTCCAGCTCCCAGGCACAGCAGAGCAAAGGGGCCTACACAAGCCAACTAGAAGAAAGAAAGAAAAGGCATGGAGGCCCAAAGGGCTAGATGCTACAAAATGCAGGGCAGCTATGCTGTGAGATCTTCCAGGGGGCAGCCTCCACTACTCACGAACCCATAGCATAGAAACATCTTGGTTCATGCACAGCTCACCCATCAGGCCTGACAGAACCAGCAGAAGAGTGATGTTGCTCCTGCTTCCAGGACTGCTAAGAGTCAGCAGGCATTACTACTATAGACAGTGATTCTCTTCCCAAGCATCCCTGATGCTGGCAGGACAGCCACAACCCTGGTGCCATTGGGCACTCTACTTCAAGGCTCCTCCAGAAGGAGGTTCCAGGCCCTTCTCAAGAATCAGGTTAAGATTCTTTTTAGAACATATTTCCTTACAAGAAAAACATGCGGCAGAAATCTAGCTGGTCCTAGGAGGTGTGACAGTACCTTCCACCAGGAAGGAGATCCCTACCAACTCCGCTAAGTGCCCAGAACCCCTTCACACCACCGTTCACTCCTGCCAGGGAAGGCCTAGACACTGACATGTAGAGGTCTCTGGGGAAGGTGATGTTTTAATGGATTAAGCAGTGTTCCCACTGGAGCTTGATTCACTTCACAGCCTGGCTTTGTTTTCAATATGCAGTAGTTTTCTTTCTTTTTTTTTCTTAAATATTTTTTTTATTTATTTGACACAAAGAGAGAGGTCACAAGTAGGCAGAGAGGCAGGCAAAGAGAGAGGGGGAAGCAGGCTCCCGGCCAAGCAGAGAGCCCAATGCAGGGCCTGATCCCAGGACTCCGAGACCATGACCCGAGCCGAAGGCAGAGGCCCAACCCACTGAGCCACCCAGGTGCCCCTCAATATGCATTAGGTTTCTATTGCTACTACTATCAAGGGGTCCCCAGGACCTCTCTCAGTTGACAAATCAATAAGACTCTCAAAACTCAGAAAAGTTGTGGGTACACACAGTTTCAGTGTGTTGCAGTCATAGAATATAAGCTGAAAGCAGCAAAGGGAAATGGTGCACAGGGTGGCTCCAGGAGATACCGGGCACAAACATTTAGTGTTCACCCCCAGTGGGGTCACATGGACAGTACTTAAGTCTCCCAGCAAGGATGTGTGACTACCTGGCCATCCAGAGTGTTTTCGGGGGGTAACTCACACAGGCAGAGAGAGGCCATGTGAATGACCCTAGTGACTCAGTCTCCAGGCCTCCAGTAGCCAAACTATATACACTGTGGCTCAGGGCCTAGACAAAGAAAAACAAGCAGTCATCATTGTTATGGGCTGAATTGCATCCCCCCCACACATTTTTTAGGCTGAAACACTGACCGGCAGCAAGTTGGAATGTGACTGTATTTGGAGATGGAGACTTTAAAGATGTAATTAAGTTAAATGAGGCCATTAGGGTGGCCCTCATTCAATCTGACCAGCGTCCTTATAAGAAGAGAAAATTGGGACACACAGAGACACCAGGGGAACTGTAAGTACAAAGGAAAGACTATGTGAGGACACAGCAAGAAGGTGCCCATCTGCAGGTCAAGGAGAGAGGCCTCAGGAGAAACCACACCTGCCAACACCTTGATCTTGTACTTCCAGCCTCCAGAATGTGAAATGATAACTTTCTGTTGTTAAGCTGCCCTGTCTGATTCTTTGCTATGGCAGCTGGAGCAGACTGAGACAGTCCTAAATCACATTATTTGCATAAACTATCTGCTATGGCCCAAAGCCTCAGCTATACAAAGACATACAAAGACCCTCTTATCAGGCAGGATATTCCAAAGGCTCAGAATCTGTGCCCCAGGAGGTAGAAGGGCAGTTCTAAACAACTTAGCAAGTGCAGGGTTTGCACAACCCAGGTGTACAGAGCTAATCCTTTACTAAACACAGCTGGAACAAATCACCAATGACTTCAGTGGCCTAAGGCAACAGAAACTCATTATTTTCTAGTTCTGAAAGTCAGAAGTCCACTACGCAGAAATCAAGGTGTTGGTTTCTTATTGGCAGTTCCAAGGGAGTATCAGTTTCCTTGTGGTTGTGGGAAGGAGGTCCCCATTTTCTTCCTGGCTGCAAACTTCTAGAGGCTGCCCACAGCCCTCACCTCATGGCCCCCTTCTTGTATCTTTAAACCAACAAGGGCAAGCCCAGTCCTTGCATCTTTCTGACCTCCCTCCTCCTTCTTCTCCTACTTTTTAAAGGACTTGGTTTTTGACCCATCTGGATAATCTCCCCATCTCAAGATCCTCAACTGAATCACATCTGCAAAGTCCCTTTGCCATGTGAAATAACATAGTCCCAAATCTTTGGAACTAGGGGTTGGACATTTGCTGGGGTTGGGCACTGCTGCCACGTCAGCTCAGGTGTCCCTGATGCTTCTGCTTATGGAAGACAGGCTCCGCTGAAGCTCTAAAGACCTGCTCAATATTGCTGGGACACTCGAAGAGGTCTTCAGATTCCTGGTCCCCAGTAGCTCTGGCTGCCTCATCCCACTGAAATCTTTTCTACCATTTCCGAGTTATGTTGCTATTTGTAATCATCACCTGACAATGAGTGAACGACAGGGAACACAGAAAGATTCCCCATGACTATATGCAAACCTCTTGCCATGGCACAGCACACATTCCTAGACTGAAATGTCTTTGGTTGGGCCATTCCATGATGAGACTCTTCCCTTTTGTCTCTCCTCTGCTTCCTTCTCCTCAGGAGAAAACTAAAAATAATCCTTCCATTTGCTTATGCAAATCAACCCCACTCTGCCCATTTCCCACCTTCCCACCATAGGGCCTCCTTTGCCAGACAGTGTAGCCCTCTTCCTCCTCCCAGCTCTGCCTCTGGTGTGGGAGCAAGAAGAAATACAGTCAGGGTCCCAGTTCCTGACATCCCCCATATTTTGCACTGGAAACAGATCCACTGATTTCAATTAACCTTAGGATCCTGACTTACAAAGAATCACCAGGGTCAGTTGTAGCAGGTATTTCCTTCTGGATGGGTGATACATAACTCACTACTTCTGAAGGAGGTAGGGAATGAGCCCTGAGTGGTATATTTGGGTTGGGTGTTGTTTAGGCCAAGAAGAGCAAGTGCAAAGGCCCTGAGGGGACATGCTCCTGACTCATTTGAGGAGCAGCAAGGAATCCAGAGCAGAGTGAGGTTGGAGGAATAGATGGGTAGGGGATATGCTCAGAGGTCCTGAACAAGATGGGGCACATGAAGCTCTGGGAAGAATCGCAATGACATACTTCAGAGGTATTAGCATGTACCTATTTCTCAAAACCATGAGCTCAAATGAGACACTGGAGAGAATGAGTAAAGATGGAGGAGAGAAGAGAATCAGGATTTAGCCCCTGGGGCCTCCAACACATGTGGGTCAGGAAGATGAAGACAGGCCAGAAGAGCAGATAGCAGAGGGTGGCCATGGAGGTAGGCAAAGAGCCAAGAGGACAGTGACATGGGAGTGGCCAGCTGTCATGTGCTGTGGAGAACCAAGGGGACAGGTTGGCACCCCACAACAGCCCTCACATCTCAAATATATCCCCAAATCGTGGCCAATGTCATCTAAAGGTATCCCTGACCATGGGCTTGCCATTCTCAAAACTCTGAGCTTCCAGGCAGCCTGTGTATCTCGTTCTCAAACAGGAGCAGTCTCAGGACCACAACTCATGAAGAAAGCCTGGAAAAGAAAGGCATAAAGAGGAGAGGCAGTCTCAAACAAAACAGCTATCACTCAGTAAACAGGTCTCCACAAATAACCTTAGGAAGAGACATCCAGTGAATGTTCTGGGGAAAATGGATATGATAAGGAAGGCATTCACAGAACAGTCTATCATAAAGATAAAAAAAATCAGGGGCACCTGGGTGACTCAGTCAATTAAGCATCTGACTCTTGGTTTCAGCTCAGGTCATGATCTCAGGGTCCTGAGACGACCCTCACATCAACCTCTGTGTTCAGCAGTGAGTGTGCTTGAGATTCTCTCCCTCTCTCTCCCTCTGCCTCTATCTCTGCTAGAACCTGCCCTCTCTCTCTCCCTCTAACTAAAAATAAATAAATCTTTAAAAGAATAAACAAATAATCAGGGAACAAGAAAATCCTCATGAATACTATACACATTGCCAAAATGAACAATTTAATAAAAAGATAAAAACAAAAATATGCCCTGGAATGTAGGAGGGAACACTAGCAATAATGATAAGCCATATAGGGAATCAATCTAGAAGTTCCAACAACTGACTGGTAAAAGTTCTTAAAAGGCAGAATAAAATGAAAGGGGGAAATTATCTAAAAATTAAGAGGGAAATTTGCTGGAGTTAAAGGAGTAAAGTTAAAGGAAACTTGCTGGACTTAAAACAAATCTTTTGGACAAAAGAACACATCACCATGAACATTCAATCGTCCCAATAACATCAGACATCAGGATTTCCAGAAGGTGATGGATGGTTCCTGAAAGGTTCTAAGCAGAAATGCTTTATACAGGCATACAATTGTTTACCTAGCCAAACTATCATAAAATGGGAAAGCAAAATAAATCTTTTTAGAAATTCAGTGATTAAAAAATTTAACTCTATGTAAAACCCATGTTTTTAGGAAGTTATTCCTAATAGAATCCAATGAAGTGAGCGTGAAAACCAGGGAATATGAAGACACAGGACCAGAAAACAGTGCATTCAGTGTAAGAGAAAGGTGGAAGTGACCCAGGAGGGCCACTGAGCTAGAAGCCAAAACAGGCCCCCAGGATTGCAGGGGTGAGGGCAAAAGAGCCCCAGGGAGGAGACCTCAGAGCAAAATAGGGACTTTTACAGAAGTACTAAGAACCTATTCAAGTCTTTGGGTAAAAGAAAATACACAAAAACTAAAAAGTGATAGCAACAATAACAATGAAAAAGTAACCTGAAGCTTTAAGGAATAAAACCTTAAAAGAAAGGTGTGGTACAAATCTAAGACAAACTAAGGCCCAGATTGATCTGAGCAATCAGGGGTGAAGAGGGGTCTCCCCTGACCTCAATGCTGCAGAGGGTCAGACTGGCCACAGAGCAAGAGGATACCCTACTACACACCAGCGGAAGAGTCAAAGCGGGTATTGGTCCTCAGTGTAGAACTCACTTCCAGACAGAAACCACAGAGCGTCAGTCCTGCGTCCAGGGCTGAGCGTAACACACCACCAGGTCTTGATAATATGAGTAAAGGTGGAGCTGACTGAGATGCTGGAGCAGTCCTGGGAAGGAAGGGAGACTGTGCCAGCTCCCTTGAGTCCAGCGTAGGGGCCCCGCTTATGAGCAGAGGTACCACCTCCAAGGCTTGGGCTGCAAAGAGCCCTGACAGAGAAAGTGAGGATCATAATGGGACACCGGTGATTCCCGATCTCAGAGCTGAGAACAACTGGACCCCTCAGCAAGTGAGACTCAGAGCTGCTCAGTCAAGAGGCCTTGGGCATCTGGGTCACCAAGAATGGGAACTAGAAACAGGTGGCTGTGCATGTTCCCCTAGGGTAAGCTCCTTCTTTCTCCCAGGCTCTGTCAACTTGGGCAGACATCACCTGCCATGGCAGCCTGCCTGAACGGCCCATGAATGCACATGCCCACCCTATCATCCAGCCCTGTCCTCTGTACCCATCTCCTCCTAGACCGGCCCCTCCCTCAACCCGCCTCTGATACAACCTCCATCAGCTGTGGCTTCCACTTTCCTCTCCCATTCCACATCCCACAGCAACAAAGCCAAAGGCTCTGCCCTCCTAATACCATAAACCTGGATCCAGCCACTTCTCTGAGCCTGCCCTGCCAGCTGCCATCCTGGTTCAAGCTCGACCCCCATCTCCTGCCTCTTAACACACAGCTGTCCTTCCCCCAACCCCTGCCCCTGGCAGTCTCCCCATAGCACATCACCAGAGGGATCTTTTAACAGTGTAGGTCAGGCCAGGGCCCTCCTCACTCCAGGCCCCAATGCCACTGTCTCACTCACAGCAATGGCAAAGTCCTCACAGTTGCCTGCAAGACCCCATCTGTCCCCATCCTGTTCAGGACCTCTGAGCACAACCCATACTCTTCCCTCCCAACTTCACTCCACTCTGGATTCCCTGCTGCTCCTCAAATAAGCCAGGAACATATCTCCTCAGGGCCTTTGCACTTACTCTTCTTGGCCCAGACAGCACTCAACCCAAATATACCAACTAAGGGCTCATTCCCTACCTCCTTAAGCACTGATGTACCACCCATCCATAAGTAAGCACCTGCCAACACTCACCCTGGTGATTCTTTGTAAGACAGGATCCTAAGGTTAATTGAAATGAGTGGATCAGTTTCCAGAGCAAAATATGGGAGCTGTCAGGAACTAGCAGCTGCTCACACCTGAGGGTATCCATATCCACCAGGAAAGTCAGATCCCTGCTCATCTGAGGACACGGCCCTCCTTCTTTCAAAGAGCTGTGGGGTTTCTACTTTTGGAGGGCGCAGTCAGCCCTCCAAAAGCATTGCCACATTCCCAGATGGCAGCAGGACTGTGAGAATCTCCTCTCCTCACATTTGTTAAGGAGCGTGCTCTGTCAAACCTCCTGGCACAGCGCAGGTCAGGCTGGTCACTGTGCGCAGCCAGTGCCAGTGGGAGCCTGGGACCCTGCACCTCAAGGAGACCTGCACCAGAGGCTGCGGCAACCTCTGTGGCTTTACCATGGGCCTCCACACCAGCACTGGCAGCAAAGACATTCCCAGCTAGAAATATCCACCATGAGCGAGCTGGGACAAAAAGACCAGAGTGCAGGCTTCAGCTGTCTCTCACCCCACCCCCAATGCCCCCCACCCAGCTCCTCCCACAGCCACCTTCCCCGCCCCCCATCCTGTTTGCCTTTGGGGCATCGTCATTTCCTCCCAGCCCCTCCCTCCCTTTTGTTTCTCACCCTATTCTCCTCCTGCTTAATCTCTTAAAATAGAAGAATTTTGAGAAACAAATTACAGACTAATGGCAGTGTCAGTTCCCACGAGCTCAGGAAAATGTAGAATTTAATTTTAAGTCTGTGAGAGCATATTTACAGATCCCGTTTTTCCCTTCAGGTCCAACATCATTAAGAAGCTTACAACACCAGGGCGCCTGGGTGGCTCAGTGGGTTAAGCTGCTGCCTTCAGCTCAGGTCATGATCTTGGGGTCCTGGGATCGAGTCCCGCATCGGGCTCTCTGCTCAGCGGGGAGCCTGCTTCCCTCTCCTCTCTCTCTCTCTCTCTCTCTCTGCTTGCCTCTCCATCTGCTTGTGATCTCTCTCTGTCAAATAAATAAATAAAATCTTTAAAAAAAAAAAAAAAAAAAAGAAGCTTACAACACCAGAGGAGCCTCCCGGTGGAGGTGCTGATGCCACCCTGCTTTAAAAAGAACCATTTCTTCTTCCTGGATGGGCAGCCACTGCCGGTTCCTGGAGGGCACTAGGGTCAATTCCAGGAGGGGGTCATGTGGCACCTTTCCCAGTCAGCTGAAGGCCATGGGGAGCAGGGACTCATCCAGATGATTTGAAGCAGGAATCCCAAGCCAGAATTTTCTTTCCCACCTTGCTGTTGTTGGATCTTATGTTTTGGGAGCTTTTCTCTAAGATATAAGACATTCATTCATCCATTCATCCATTCATCCAATTCATCCATTCATGCATTCACTCACTCACTCATTCACTCATTCATTCACTCACTTATTAGATATTACCTAGACTTGCAGTGTTTTAGGCACTGGGTATACAAAGTCCCTAACCTCAGAAGTTTATATTCTAGGGTCACAGAAACAAAACAAATAACCAAATAAACCTATGATAGCTGCACCAAAGTGTCAAGAAGAAAAACAAAGAGGAGTAAAAGTGGGGGTGGCGCCAGTTTGAAGAGTTTAGTCAGGGAGGACAAGTCCATCATGTAATCTTGAGCCAAGACTTGAAAGAAGTTCAGGAAGTCTGGGGATGGGTGTCTGGCAGAGGGAACACTGTGTGCCCAGACCCTGGGCAGGAGTGTGGTTGGAATGTTTAGGAAACTACAAGTGATCAGTGGGGCAAAACAGGCATGAGCAAGGGCCTGGGGGGTTACAGGAGGGAAGAAGGCCACTGGAGGGCTGGAGCAGAGAGGAACCATGTCCAATCTCATGTTTGGTGTGGAGGAGGAAGAGCATGGGGTACGGCTCAAAGCTTGTCCCAGACCCCTGTGTCAAGGAGTTGGCCTCTTGCCCTTCCCTGACTCCCACAGTGCCCCTGTCCACATAGCCAGGAAGGAGAATTTTAACAGTAACAACAGTTGTTGAAGGCTACTAAATAATGACCCTCAAAGATGTCCCTGTCTTTATCTCCAGAACCTGAGAATGTCGCTTCCCATAGCAGAAGGGACTGTACAAGTGTGATAAAGTTAAGCATCTTGAGATGGGAAATTACTCAGTTTACAGACATAGCCTGATATGACCACAGGAAAAATCAGAGAAGAGACAGTGACAGAAGCAGAGGTTGGAGGACAAGCAGTGAAGATGGAAGAAGGGCCACAAGCTTAGGAGTGTGGTGGCCTCTGGACACTGGAGAATGCAAGTAAAGGGATTGTCTCCTGGAGGCTCCACAAGGAACCCAGGTGTAGTGATGCCTCAATGCCTAGTGAAGCTGATTCAGGCATCTGGACTGCAGGAATGTAAACTACTAAGTCTTTGTTGTTTTCAGTTGTATCAGTTGTGTGGTAATTTGATACAGCAGACACAAGAAGCTAACACCGTGCCTTGGGTTGTGTTCCTGAGAAGAAGAGCCTGAGGCTCAGATGTGCGTGGATGTCAACATGTCTTAGGTGAGTTTCTGAGAAGCTCTTTGAGGCAGCGCAAGCAGCTCCCACCTGGAAAGGGTCACTCTGGTTGACCTCAGGTAAAGTCAGTCTCACCCTGATGGGGGGCCAGACCCCAAGCACAGACTGCTTGGAAGTGTGGGGCTCCCTTGGGGCATGCAGTCCTTGGCCACGTGCCTGTCCTGGGGAGAGGTGTGGCACTGCCAGTTCCAGAGAAGGGGCACTGTGCATGGACCCTGATGAGGGCCTGGCAGACACCAGCTCTCAGCACAGTCATATAAGTACCAGTGCTCACATAGTGTCCCCTGTGACCTCAGCTCAAATTTAGCAGGACAGTGAATGCTCCAAAGATAACCTCTGAAGTAAGGATTCTTATTATCCCCATTTCAGAGGAAAGAACTGAGGCATGGAGGGGTAGGTAAGCAGCCTAAGCACACTGCACAACCCAAAGGCCCCTGGGATTGGCACTTTTCCTGAGCGCCTGAGAATTCCTGTTCTTTGCTGTTGGGGAGCCTGTAGTTTTTATCTCAAAAGAGTGATTCTTGAAAGAGTAAGAAGGAAATTATCAGATTATAATAGGAGTTATCTCTCAGTGGGAGAATTAGGGATGAATTCCACTTTTCCTTTATACATTTCCATATCTTTAAATTCCCAATCAGAAATTAGGAATGCAGACCAAAACAAGGCATATTTTTCAGGCCTCCATAATTGAGCAGGAGTGAGGAAGAGAGAGAGGGAAGACTCTCTTCAGAGAATCCACGTGGCACCTGTCCTCTGGGACCCCAGCCCTCCACCTGGGCTGTAGGGGCAGCACACTCCAGTGGGACTCACCCCTGGCCTCTGGCAACAGGCCCCCCTCTCCCTGTGCAAGCCCCTTGTGAGCATGGTTGGGCCCTCTTGCCCTCCATTCTCTGTTGGTCAAAGCAGCCCAGAGCCAGCCCTGATGCAAGGGGAGGAAACACAGGCCCCCTTCCAGGACACTGGGTGGCAGGGAGGTGCCAGCCATCTTTCAGCCTCCTCCACACACACTTGCACAGTGTCCCCCAGAAAGTGGACTTCAAACAATTTGGATGGAATGAATGAGCATGCCACAAATGAATGCTCCTCTCAGTCATGTTGCAGACAGTGCTGGCCTTGCCTCCACTTTGGACAGAAAGGAACATGCCTGTGGCATGCTGGGCCTCACATCTTCACTTTGAGTCTTGAAGGCCCATACCTGGCCTCTCAGAGCCATGAAGACTGTGCCCAGAACACACTCTTTTGTCCACTGCACACACAGCTACCATGTTCTCCTAAGTGTCTTTCCAGGCAAGGACACTCAGTCTATCCCACATACATGATACCCATGTCTTAAGAACCATCTCAGAGCCTCACAGGGCCTTATGACTGATGGTGCTTAACAAGGTTGACAGTTGGAGAGCAGCTACCACAGCCAGCACACCTGGTGACAGTAAGATGTCTCTTCCTTCAGTTGCAGTAGAGCCTCTGCTTGGCCCGGGAGCCACGGGACAGTGCGGACCCTGTGTTTGTCAAAACCTTCTGCAGGGATGTACACTGGATGAAAGGGTCTGGCCGTGGCAAACGGAGCTGATGTGCACTGGATGGAAGGGTCTGGCCATGGCAAACAGAGCTCATGCAGACAGCAGAGGCCTGCACACCCTCTATTGGTTCTGAAATGCTCCTCACCTTTCATATGTTTCCTGAATAGCTGGTGGGTCCTCTGGTTGTCCTTTGCTCTGTCCCCAGCTCTGCTGTTTATCTCTGTGTGTTTATGTGTGTGTGTCCACATAAACATGCATGCACACATACCATACACCTGTCTAGGCTAGGGTAATGTCTTGATCCCAGGCGCCCCATGGAGCACAGGGCATGTCTTCTGTGTGGTCCAGAGCACCCTGGTCTCAGGCATTTGAAGGATGGCCACCTACTGAGGCACCTGCGAGGTGCTTCGTACAGCTCACCTCACTTAACCTTGCAGATCCTGACAGGTAGGTACTCTGATCTCTACTTTGAAAACAAGGAGACTGAAGCACAGAGACTCAGTGGCTGTCAAAGTTATGAGCAGAGGGCAACTTTAACCTCCATTTATCCAATCACAAACCAACCTACTTTCTATGGCATCACATCACCCTCAGGATTCCCTGAGGGTCCCTCCTTCCCCAAATACTTCTTAACCCTCCATTGCTTCCTTTTGTTGTCCTTTTTTCTTAACAAAAATAACAAAAGAAAAAGAAGACTGAAAGGGTACGTTTACAAAATATTAACAAAAGATTCATCTTTGGTTGGTAAAGCTCTGACTTAGATTTTGAAAATAAATTTAGACCCTTTAACAAGATGCATAGACTAGCCCAATAAGAAAAAAGTCTCCCTTTTCTGCCTGTTTTCTCCTTTGTCAACAGCACAGTGGATTATTCCTATATATGTCTGAGGTGACTCTACAGTGCATGAAATAAATTATCCAGTGGGCTGGAATAATTGCAAGGCTCTTCCCTCCTTCTTTCTGCCATTAAATGCATTCTATAGGGTGTACTTTATTAAAGTAATTAAAATGTACTCAAATTCCTCAGCCGTTTGCTCTCAAAGTGTCAAAGACCAATTCTCTGATTCAAGCCATTTCTGCTAACCAACCCAGGACTTGGGTATGGCTGCCAAACACCCACCTGAGCACCTGAACAGGAGCCAGCAGGCCTTTGGCCTCTACCGACACCACTGCTGTTGCTGACCAAGCTCTTCTTTCTCCACCTTTGTTTCTGGGAGTTGACGCAGCAGCCACCAATCAGGGGCTCACTAGACAGCAGCAGATGGAGTCTCCAGGCCCCCTCTAGCATGCACCCCTCACGCAAGCTAACCACCCCCTTGTCCAGGGAACAGACATGGAGACATTGTTCTTGGCGCTTGTGTCAAGGGCTACACAGCCATTGCTTCCCAGCACATTGCCCAGCACACAGTAGAGTCCCCCAAAATGTCCTTGGACTTTGTTTCTGCTTAACAGGCTCAACCTGATTCGTGCCAACCCTGGACAAGTCCATAGTACAGCTGTTCTTCACTAAGTAAGACACGTGTAATAAGAAACCCCATGTAATAAGAACTACTTCACCTAGCAATGTGCAAACATCACTGTATTTAATACTCATAGCAACACTCAGCCCAGGAGATGCTGGGTGCTATGTTCTCAGGCAGAACCATTCTGCCATTTATTGGCTCTGGTCAAATTTACCCCAACTTATCATGCCTCAATTTTTTCAACTGTGCAAGGGGATATATAGACAATAGTCTACAATTATACCATTGTTTTGAAAATAGATCATACTATTTGTGGGTCACACAGTAAGTGGTCAATATGATGAAAATGATAATAACAATAATGCTGGTAATGGTGAAAATCACAATGATGGTGGGGTGATGATAAGAATGGTGATAATGATGGTGGTGATAATAGTGATTGTGATGGTGATGACAGTGATGATGGTGATAATAATTATGGTGATGGTGGTGATATGGTAATGATAGTCATGATGATGGTAATGGTGGTGGTGATGATAGTGATTATGATTATAAAGGTGGTGCTGATAGTGGTGATGATGATGATGATGATGGTGATGGTGATGATAGTGATGATGATGGTGGTGATGATGGTGTTGATGATAATGATGATGGTGTTGATGATCATGGTAATATTATGGTGGTGATTATGGTGATGGTGGTAATAATAATGGTGATGGTGGTGATGATGGTGATGGTGATAATGATGATAATAATGGTTGTAGGTTGTATTATTTCTACTTCACGGAGTACAGAAACATTAAGACATTTTCTCAACTTCTTAGCTGGTAAAATGATGAAGGTCTAGGTGATTTCCTAGTCAATGCTCTTTCCAAACATTGGAAATTGCCATTGCCTTTTTCCAATGTTCATTTCAATTCTCAGCTCACTTCTCATATCTATTATTCCTTCAGCAGTTTGACACAAGTCCTCCCCCTGTCCATCATGATTTCATTCACTTTTCCTTTTTTCAAGCACCTCTGCATCTGACCTTCCTCACCACCCCTGAATAATGAGCTGCTGCCAGGCAGAGCAATGGAGTGTGAATAGCCGGACCTCCTCTTGTCCTGAACATCTGGTCCCTCCACACTCAGAGGAATTGAGGAAATATGCAGAGGCTGGGTACTACAAATTGGAATTCAGAGGCCCACCCTCCCTTTCCTTTCAATTTCCTTTTTGAGAATTTAGTTCTCCAACATCAATTTCTGTTTGCAATAAATATTTAAGCGCTTTGCCTGCCGGGTCTGCAGCATGGGAATGCTTCAAGCTGGCAACCCTAGAGCCTCTGACTGCCCCAGGTGGCCACCCTGGGCCCCAGGGAAGACTCCCTCAGGAGGTCTCAGCTGGAGAGCTTCTTGTGTCTTCTATTCCCCTAACTGTTGCAAAGGACTTCTTCCTTTGGCTTGTTTTCCATGTCCAATCAAGGACCACATCCCATCTTACTGAGATTGCTGCCACAGACTCCTTCTTGGCTTCTGTGCCTCCAGCCATCCCCACCCCCATCCACACTCCTCCACTGGGTCAAATCCAAATCCAATCTGTCACTCCCTGGCCTGAAACCCCACAGTGGCCCACCTCTGTCTGCAATATAAAGTCCAAACTCGTTAATATCCAGCTCTATCCCCTGTGCGATATCTCCTATCTTCCTAGCTCCAACTCATACCCCCTCATTGCATAATATTGCTGACATGCACACACTGATTGCACTTCCAGGCTTTTCTCCTGTCCTTCCTCTGTTTGGGCCCCTGCACCTCTTCTGTCTGCCACTTAAGGCTAGCTAGCTCATGCTCCTGTTCCTTCTCATCCTCAGATGGCAACTCCTCAGGGAAGCCTTCCTGCTGGATCTCCTGGATCTCCTTGAGTTTGGGCTGAGTACCCTCCCTTGTCCTATACCCCTTGACTCTGGATCTTCTACCACATTCCCATTACCTTACACAGCACAGCACCTGCCCATCTGTTTTCTGTCTCCCTCACTGACTAAGGACTCATCCAGAGTCCAGCAGGAGATGAAGGACTTGAGTGGATGGCTGCAGGGCTATAAGAAGGTTCTCTAGAAGCTCAATCTCAACAAAGCCTGGTCTGGAGTCCAGTTCCATAACCTCTGCACCTCCCTACACCCTTTGGCTGCCAAGGCTCCCGAGCATGGACTTGCCACTTTTAGCACTTTTTTAGTCTCTCTGAAACTTGTCTGTGATGTCCTGAGTCTTTGAAAGATGCTCCTGGGTGTGACGAGGTTCTAAGGAGCAGAGTCCTCTAGCCTGGGAGCCTGACAATGGGTGGATGTATTTTGTTTTGTTTTGTTTTGTTTTGTTTTGTTTTGTTTTGTTTTGAGAGGCCCAGTGAGTGGACATTTAATGGAGCAGCATGCAAAGTGTTTGCATCCATGTTCCATGGCATAGGTCTCTAGTCCCAGCTGCATTCCAGTCAAGAACCTCTTGTTCTGGACAAAGGAGCTGAAAGGCCCCTCCTTATCAAGTAACATGACCCCAGAACAGCCCATAAAGTTCAGAGAACAGGACTGCACTTGTCCCACAGAAAGAATGGGTGGCTTTTTTTAAATTGAAGTGTAGCTGGCATACAATATTATATTAGTTTTTGCTGTTCAACATAGTGATTCAACATCTGTATACATTACAAAGTTATCACCAAGATAAACATCACTACCTTCTGTTACCATAGGAGGTTGTCATAATATTTTACTATATTCCCTAAGAACGGGGGTCATGAGCAAAGGAGGTATACAGCCCCTCTTAAAAAATGTCACCTGGCCACTTGCTTTTTCAGGGTGTGGAGCATTCCACCACCTATGAAATGTAAAGGGTAGCATTTTCAAGAGCAGCAGTGGAAGGAATACCACTGATGTAAAGTCAGCTATGAAACTGGAGGAAATTAATATTGCACTTTGCCCCCCACATCAGCTGAATTCATGAATGGGTATGTTCATATATTGCAAAGCAATGTTAAGCAATCCAGGGCCCATGGCTCAGGAAAATCTTCACCCAGAATCCATAGAGAAGTTCCATGGGGAACTGGCATTTGGGGACAGAAGTAGGAATGTCAGGCCCACTGCTCTATCCATTGTGAAGATCTGTCCATCAGCATTGCTATCATTGAGGAAGATAGGTTATCATTCCCGTTTTACAGATGAGAACACTGAGGCTAAGAAAGCTTAAGTAACTTGGCCAAGGAACCAGAGATCAAGCTTGAATCAGGAACAGTAGCCTGACAGTGGTGAGGAGGTAGGTCTATCTTACTGGCCACCTGCCCAAGGCCACATGACGAAATCCCCCTGTAGCCTAGACTGTAAAGGTCACAAACTATAGGGGACTTTGCAGGGCTCAGTGAAGACTAGCCCAGGAAGCCTGTACACTTGCCTGCAAGGAGCGTTCACTGAACTAGCACTGTTGTGCTGACCCAGAACTCTGGGCCCAGTCAGTACATGCTGGGACAGAAACACTGAGGATACAGTAGCTGACTAAACAAATGAAATGCTTATCCACATGCTGTTCATATTCCAATGGGAGGAGATTCAAAAATGCCAATAAACAAATCAATATAAACTGGGTCAGCTAATAACAACTGCAGTGGACAAAACCAAATAGGGAAAGGCAACAGGGAGGGCAGGGTGGGGATGTGGGCCACTGCTGAGATCAGGAGGGCCTCTGAGACCTGAGGGGAATAGAAAGCAAGCATGTGGATGCCCCTGCACAGGGGTACAGAGCAGAAGCCTTAGGGCAGGGTGAGTTGGGCACCCACAGGGAATAGATGAGTTTGACTGGGGAGGAGCAAGAAGGCAGGCTGCAGGGACAGTCCACAAAGCTGCAAACATGCATTTGAGGACTTTGGTTTTCACTCTGTAAGGGACAAGAGCCACTGAGGTTTTGGGCAGAAGACAGAGCCAATATGATTCAGGTGTAACAGGGTCACTCCTGCTGCAGTGCCAGGTACAGACAGCAGGATAGAATGAAAGCAGCAAGGTGGCTGTGGTAGTCACCTAGGCCAGAGTGGCTGGATGTCTGGATCAGGGAAAATGCAAGAAGTGGGAGGAGAGGCCCAATTCTGGGCACATTTCTTGATATGGGATTCCAGAGAAGAGGGTAGTGAGATGATTCCCAGACCTCCCACCTGAGCAACCAAAAGGATGAAGATGGTATTCATAAGAAGATTCCTGTGATCCATTCTTTACACATAAAAGATCTTGTTTTCCCCTCTCCATAAAAACCATAGAGGGAATGATGTAGCATACAGGGAGAGCCAGTTCACCTGAGTCTTCCAAAACAGTCTGGTGGCCAGGTGAGGTCTGAAGGAGCTGTGAGGTGTCCTTTCTTTCACCACCCCCACACTGTCCACCTTGCTGTCTTATATGAGATGATGCTTGGAGAGGGCGACTGTCACCCAAGGTGATGGATGGACACACAGACCTAGGTTCTGGTCCCCACCAGGTGCTGGGTCAGAGGACCACAGCTGTTACAAAGCTGAGAGGATGCTAAATTCACATCACGGACAATCTCAGCAATCAGTTTAGTGCTTTGCAGCCTGCCCAGGGGACCAATTGTGTTGCCTGAGGTGAAACATAAATGGTCCTGCCTGTGTTGGACACGTCTCAATAAACCCATCTGCAGCCCAGGAAAAATAAGAGCTTTGACCAGAAGCTGCTTTGGTGCCCAAGGAGCTCTCAGAGGCAGGGCATTGCCTGCCACAGGGCAGCTCTGGGTTTACCTCCAGGTCTCTGTAACTCCTGCAGATGCCCAGAGCCTGGATGCTGGGGGGCTCCCAAGGGGAAGACCATCACCATCACATCGAGATGGTGATGTTCCCAAGCCACATGGCTGACAGCAGCGGGAGGGGTGGGTGACCACGCCTGAAGACAGGGGTCCAGCTTTATGGCACGGATTTCATCAGGTGCTGGTGATTTCACCATAGTCTGCCTTATTTCCCAAAATCTCCATGGAGCACAGAAACCACAGCTTGGCCCACTTGAAACAGAAGGGGAACAGGCACAGGTCACAGAGCCAGTTAAGGTGGGCTATTATCAGGCCCTGAATAAGGGGTAGATTTCCTTGAAACTTTTATTCAGTTCTCCATTCCAATCCCACCCCAACACCCTGCCTTTAATTCAAGAGCCTTCCTGGAGGTTTGTACCAATAATAGATGATTAGCTCTCAGCTTTCTCCAGTATCCAAAGTCGCTTACTATTTATCCATCCACTTCCAGGCTTCCAAAACATTCTGAACACCTCTGATATGATACAGGTGTATCTCTCTCTCTCTCTCTTTTTTTTTTTTTTTTTGCCCTTTACTTTATTGCACTTTGTAGATGTTGTATCTTTCACAAATTGAAGGTTTGCAGTCACCCTGCTTTGAGCATGCCTATCGATGCCATTTTTCCAACAGCATTTGCTCACTTCACATTTGTGTCATCTTTTGGTTTTTCTCATGGAATTTCAAACCTTTTCTTTATTGCTATGTTTGTTGTGGTGATCTGTGATCAGTGATCTTTGATGTTATTGTAATTATTTTGGGATACCACAAACCATGCCCATATAAGATGGTGAACTTAATTGATAAATGTTATGTGTGTTCTGAATGCTCCACCAACCACCTGTTCCCCTCTCTTCCTCTCAGGCCTTCCTCTACCCTTAGACACAACAATATTGAAATGAGGCCAATTAATAACACTACAGTGGTCTCTAAGTGTTCAAGTGAAAGGAAGTGTCAGTCACCTGTCTCTCACCTTAAATAAAAAGCTAGAAATGACTAAGCATAGTGAGGAAGGCATGTCAAAAGCTGAGATAGGCTGAAAGATACCCTTCTTGCACCAAACAGTTAACCACGTTGTGAGTGCAAAGGAAAAGTTCTTGAAGGGAATTAAAAGTACTACTCCAGTTAACTCACAAATGAGAAGAAAATGAAGCCGACATATATCTGATACAGAGAAAGTTTGAGTGGTCTGGACAGAAGATCAAACCAGCCACAACATTCCTTTAAGCCAAAGCCTTATCCAGTGCAAAGCCTTTACTTAACTCTCTTCAATTCTGTGAAGGCTGAGAGAGGTGCGGAAGCTGCAGAAGAAAAGTTTGAAGCTGGCAAAGACTGCTTCATGAGGTTTAAGGAAAGAAGTAATCTCCATAACATGAAAATGAAAGATGAAGCAGCAAGTGCTGATGTAGAAGCTGCAGCAAGTTCTCCAGAAGATCCAGCTGGGGTCATTAAGGCAGGTCAATTAATACACCTAACAAGAGATTTTCAATGTAGATGAAACAGCCTTCTATTGAAAGAAGATGCTATCTAAGACTTCCACAACTAGAGAGGAGTCAATGCCTGACTTCAAAGGACAGGCTGACTCTCTTATGCCTTAATGTAGCTTATGACTTTAAGGTGAGGCCAATGCTCATTTGCCATTCCAAAAATCCTGGGGTCCCTAAGAATTACAGTAAATCTATTCTGCTTGGGCTCTACAAATGGAACAAAGACAGGATGACAGTACATCCATTTGTAACATGACTCACTGAAGATTTTGAGCTCACTCTCGAGACCTACTGCTCAGAAAAGAAGATTCCTTTCAAAATATGACTGCTTATTAAAAATGCACTTCCTCACCCAAGACCTCTGATGGAGATGTACAAAATTAATGTTGTTGGCATGCCTGTTAACGCAATATCCATTCTACAGCCCATGATCAACAAGTAAATTTTGACGCTCTAGTCTTATTTCTTAAGAAATACATTTCATAAGGCTAAAGCTGCCATAGATAGCGATTCCTCTGATGGATCGGGAAAAGTTAATTGGAAATCTTCTGGAAAGGATTTACCATTCCAGATGCCATTAAGACCATTTTTAATTCATGGGAAGAGGTCAAAATAGTCACATTACCAGGAGTTTAAAAGAAGTTAATTCCAGCACTTATGGAAGCCTTGGAAGTGTTCAAGACTTCAGTGGAGAGAATAAGTGCAGCTGTGGTGGAAATAGCAAGAGAACTAGAATTAGAAGTGGAGCCTGAAGGTGGGACTGAATTGCTGCAATCTCATAATAAAAGTTGAACAGATGAGGGGTGGCTTCTTATGGATGAGCAAAGAGAGCAGTTTCTTGAGAAGGGATCTACTCTGGTGAAGAGGCTGTGAAGATTATTGAAATGACAACAAATGATTTAGAATATTACATAAATTTAGTGATAAAGCAGTTGCAGGCTTTGAGAGGATTGACTCCAATTTTGAAAGATGTTCTCTTGTGGGTATAATGCTCTCAAAGAGCATCACGTGTCACCGAGAAATTGTTCATAGAAGGAAGACTAAATCAATGCCACAGACTTCATTGTTGTCCTATTTTAAGAAACTGCCACTGCCACTCCATCTTCAGCAACCACCACCCTGATCAGTTAGCAGCCACCAACATCCAGGCAAGACCCCCTGCCAAAAAGATTACAACCTGCTGAAAGCTCAGAGAATGGTTAGCATTTCTAGCAACAAACTATTTTTTAATTTAGGTACATACATTGTTTTCCAGACATAATGCTATTACACACTTAATAGACTATAACACAATGTAAAGATAACCTTACATACGCTGGGAAACCAAAAAAATCCATCTGACTCACTCTCTGGGAATATTCACTTTATTGAGGTGGTCTGGAACCTGCACTATCTCTGAGGTACACCATGTTATGTCCTCTCTGGTTCTCTTTTTGTTCTTGTTAAGTTTTTGCTCTTTTTACTTCTTTACTGTCATTTAAATGAAATTTTGATAGGAGATATAACACTGCATATGTTTAATTTTCCTTGTTTAAAAAGGAGCCCTCTCTTGCCTTTTGGAAATTTTCCCCTGGGATTTTTAATTCCTTCACTGATCCATTCCACACATGCACAT
This sequence comes from Lutra lutra, assembly GCF_902655055.1. Lineage (NCBI taxonomy): Eukaryota > Metazoa > Chordata > Mammalia > Carnivora > Mustelidae > Lutra > Lutra lutra. The sequence goes on along the minus strand of NC_062280.1, from coordinate 113,814,482 downwards.
CAAGTGTGCCACAGGCCCTGCACAGGTGCAAAAGGTATTCAGAGGCAGGGCAGACATGACTGAACTCGGAGCCCAGGGAAGAGCAGACTAATGGGGCCAAGTGGCTCAAGGCATAGCAGAGGGTGCCCATGGGGGCTGGGAAAGATAGCCTTCACTCCTTTTGAGTCAGGGGTGGCTGAGGAAGCTGGGCCATGGAGGAACAGTACAGGAGCCTGCCAGCTGGGCACACTCCTCCTTACCTGGCCCCATAGAGTAGGCAAAGTCAGACCCCTGGGCCTTCCCAACCTGCTTTTGAGATTCAAGCTCCACCTTCCCTGCCAGCTCTGCCTGGACACTCCAACCATGTGCAGTGGTGGGTCTGCACTTTGTCTCTCCTCCAAGCCTTTGCACATGCTGCTGTTGCACCTGGAACACCTTCAAGTGCTCTCCCCTTGATACTCTCCTATTCATTTCATGTCAACTAGGAGGATGCCAGAGTTCTGCCCTGAGGACCTACACCCCTCCTTCTCTCTCCATAGGTCCCTGGACTGCATTCTGCCTAATGGCTAGCCAGCAGTACCACCCTTGGCCATTCAGATCATCTTCACCAGCCTTGAGCACAGGGTACAGATCAGCACTACACAGAAGTCAGTGACTGGCTATGTGTCCAGAGGAGGGGCAAGGCTGGCTAGTGCAGAACACAGGTGGCCATTGAATAGTAGGAGACAGAAACCAAAGCTAGCCAGGCAGATGAGCGTCTGGACCACTACAGGCCATGAGGGGCTCCATCCCAGTACCCACTCCACCTGCTGAAGGCCTCAGTAACAAGAAGACTGGAAGGTCTGTGTACATTGGAAGGTCAGTGAGCACTGGACACAGTGGATCTCAGTCTTAGGGGTCACAGCTCTCCCCTCTGAAGGGGCACATTTTACAAGGCACTGTCCTGAGCATTTAGTGAACTATTTTTGTTCATCTTCTAAATGTAGGATTTAGGCACTATTTTCCTCATTTTAGGTTCAAGACCCAGAAAGAAAGCACTTCTGTTTTTGTTGCAACAATAGGTTGCCTGCATCGTGTTTCTTAGGTCCAAGCCCTGTTGGTGAGCAGTGACAGGGGAAGGCTCAGGCTTCTAGTCACTTCCACTGAGGAGAAGCTCTAGCCCTGGGCTGCCCTCCCCACCCCCAGCAGAGATAAAGCAACCCAGAGAGGAGCCCCAGTTAGAATTGGTGTTCACTCAGAGCAGCCCCAGGGAGAATAGTGAGAACAGGTGGCATCCCAGATGGAGGGTCTGGAGCTACAGAGGGTGAGAGGGACAATCCAGAACCTCACCCAGAGCTGCTGCCTGGACCACCCAAGCAAGGGCAAGAAAGGTCTATACCACCTCAATCTTTCAGACAGGGAAACTGAGGACAGCAGTGACTGAACCAGACCTGGGTTCCTGCTTTCTGGCCTGGAGTCTCCCTGTTGCTATCTCTGACTACCCCTCCTTCATTCCCTACCCCCTATCCCAAGTGCCTGACATGCTGTCCCTGCCTCTGTCTCTTCTTGCTTCCCTGGTTTTCACACTGACTTTTCTTCTTGTCTTCACGTTGACATCTGAGCCAGGGACCTATGCTGTGGGGCTGCATCCCTGAGGGCCCCAGGGTCCAAGACTCACTTTTCTAGGGGAGGAGACAGGAGGCAAAATTGTCAGTACAGGGCTTCTCAGCCTTTCAGACTACCAAAGGGCTTTATCCCAGCTTCCCTTGCCCACCTTACCCGGCCTCACCCTTCTAAATTCATCCACTGCACGTCTCCCTCTTCCCACTTTCTTTTAAACCAGCAGAATGTTACCTCCTCTTCCTTTGGAAGGAAAAAAAGTATCTGTAGGCGAGGAAGCCAGTTCCTCCAGACAGCCCAGGCGAAATGCCTAGGCTGCCTGTCAAATTTGATTTTGGAAGATATTTCTATTTTGAGCAAAAGAATAATGAAAAGACATCCCCAGCTGTCCTGGAAATATCTCAATTCTCTTCTCCCACCAACTCAGGTGCCCAGGCTGGTCTCTGTGTACCACCACTTGCTGTGTCCATGCACTGCCCTGCCTGCAATGGCTCTCTCCTCCTTCCCTACATCCTTCTTGGTACCCTCTCAGAGCCCTCACCCACTCCTCCCTCTTTGTAGGACTGATGAGGAATGATGACAGCCAGGCAGAACCCACAGGGCCTTCTCTGTGCCTGGTGGCGGCGTGCAGCACAGGGTCACACCCACACAGAGCCTGAGCTTGGCACATCTAGTCAGTGCCTATTGAATGACTGAGTCAGCCTCGTGCCAGGCCACAGCAACTGGGGAGGAAGACTCCCATCTCACAGGTTATTTGAGGACTGAAGCAATAAAGCTGGTGGCTAGGGAGCCTGGGACCATCTCTGCCTGTGCTGGCAACTTCCCTGGTAATGCTGAGAGCACTGCCTGCCAGCAGTCCCACAAGCACCCAGTCCCAGTTTGCCTTCTGAGGCTGCACCCACCAAGGGAGGAAGATGTACCCTCTTTTCCTCCATGCAAAAGGAGCTCAGTCCAAGAGCCAACCTGGCAGCTGAGAGGTGTGCCTGGGACACCCTCCAGAAGGTCTCATGGGGGAACCCTGAGCTAACTCCCTCTCCTGCCCTTCCTTTCCAGCAGCTCCTGACTGGAGCTGGGGGACATCCTTCCTCTCACAGCAGCAGTCGCTCCATCACCCCCAATGCTGCCAGGAAGCTTCCTGCACAGGGATTGGGAACATAGGGAAGAGTGGGGAAGGCACAATGCAGGAGAGGGGGACAGTAGGGAGCCCGAAGGAGAGCGGGATCCAGGTTATGCCCACCCAGGCTCCTCCCCTTCCCTGTGCTACACTATCCATCACACCCACCAACTTCTGATGCCCCACACCATAAATGGCATTGATTTTGCTTGTTGTCTGCCTCTCCAAGACTTTCAATTCCTACAGGGATTCTCTTCCCTTTTGTTCATGTCCCCAGGAACTAGAACTGTGACAGGCACAAGCGGAAACAAACCCTGGGTATCGACCTGTCAGGGAGAACATGGATACCACATGGCCTAGGAGAAGCCAGGGCCCTGCTCAGCACAAGGACACTCAACTGTTTGCCAGGCTTTACCCCAATGCATTTCCCACCCGTGTCCCTCATGTAGCCCTGAGAGGGATTATCCTACCAGTCTCCTGACTGGAACATGAGATCCCAGTCACTGAGCCTCTTCCCCAGCCAGCAGTGGAAGAGGCAGCTGGAGCTGGCCTGCACCCAGGGATCATCAGAGGAATGGGCACCCACCACTGGCTGCTCCCTGGGGGCCCCCACCTCAGTGGGACCCCCAATCCATCTACGTAGCCCCTGAGAAGGAGGAGCTCTCTGCACAGGCCGGGGGGAAATGGGGAAAGGAAGCTGCTGCCAGTGTTTTCCTTACCCCAACTCAAGTGAGCACTTCTTCCATGAAAGCATGAGATTTCCAAAAGATGAGCAGCAGAAAGCATGGCCAGTGTCCCTCTAGTTGACCCACTGTGTTAGGTAAACAGATCTCATGGGATGCAGTCACTGAACAGGGACATTTATGCCCCCACCTTCTTTCTCCTGGAATGTATAGTATTGGCTGGTACTTCTACAGCTGGATTTCAGATTTTAGTGCAAGTCTGGTCAATGCAGCTCCAAAAACAGCCTTAGGTCAGTAACAACCTCACTGAAAACTTATCAACCCTGTCATTTAAAGAGGTGATGCTTCAAGACATCAACAGTGGGAAGGAGGAAAGGAAGCTGGGAAGAAGCAGAGAAGTGCATGTTTTTCCTCTTGTGTGATGCAAGAGCCATAAGATGCCTCAGGAGTGGACAAGCCAAGAAACGGATGTGTAAGCACATAATTCAAATTCATCAAAATAACAAGCAATTGTAATAGCATAAATATTAAAAATTGAGAGGAGGAAAAAGTGAAAAGTACTGGATACCTTAAGTAAGCTAAACTCTTCACTTTAATATGGAGGACTAAATACATGGATCTTGGTTGAAAAATAAAGAATAGAGGCATGCTTGACTCCATGTTTATTACAAAGTCTTTATAAAATAATTTTAGTGGCTGCATGATACCTATCTGGGATTTATTAGGTATCTAGATAGTTGGATGTATATCTTTTACTGTTACTGAGTAAGAGGACTGAAATTACTAAATAGGAGTTTTGAATACTTTTCCTTATAGTTGGAGAAGCAATTTCCAGAAAAACAGAAGTTATAAATGGTTAACAGAGGATCATGGGTTAGAAGAGGTGCAGAACGTGGCTACATGTTTATATTTTCTGTTCTCTTGGACATTTGATTATTTTCTTCATACATGTTTATATAATATTCGTGCATTATTTTGTTATTTAAACAATATGTTATCAAACAGTCTAGACCTTTCTTTAGTAGTTTCAGTCCTAGAATTCAGTTACAGTAGAAGTTATAAGTCCAGTTGTTAATATTCTATAGCCACTAAAATTATTTTTACAAAGAATTTATAATAACTTTAGGGAAATCTTCTGTTGCAATGTAAGAAGAAAACTGCAAAACATGAAATTGTATATGGACTATGGTCACAACTATATGTTAAACACACACACATACACACACACAAGGACCCCTGGGTGGCTTATTTGGTTAAGATTGTGATCTCAGGGTCGTGGGATTGAGCCCAGCCCCCACCATATCAGGCTTTACACTCAGTGGGGAGTCTGCTGGAGTCTCTTTGAGACTCTCTCTGTCTCTCTCTGTCTCTCTAAAATAAATAAATATTTAAAAACAAAACAAAACAAACAAACAAACAAACAAAAACAGAGGGACACCTGGGTGGCTAAGTTAGTTAAGCCACTGCCTTCGGCTCAGGTCATGATCCCAGGGTCCTGGGATAGAGTCCCACATTGGGCTCCTTGTCCAACAGGACTGCCTCTGCCTGCCACTCTGCCTGCTTGTGCTCTCTTTATGATAAATAAATAAATAAATAAATAAAGCTTTTAAATAAACAAATAAATAAATAAATAATTTAAAAAAAAAAACAGAAAGCAAAAAATCATCATAGATTTTTTTTTTAATGGGAAAAAGTATCCCAAATGTTAACAGTGGTTATCTTTGGTAGGAGACACTATGGAAATTTAAAAATTCTTCTTTCTAACTCCAACTTTCACATTTTGGTTAATAGAGAAAAATGTGTGATTTTTTTTTTTTTTAGTGAAGAAGGAAGGAGATATTGAACTGTGAATTCATGGTAACAAGGACTGAGGGCATAATTTAACTTGGCAGACCTTGTCTTTTTTTTTTTTTAAGATTTTATTTATTTATTTATTTGACAGACGGAGATCACAGGTAGGCAGAGAGGCAGGCAGAGAGAGGAAGTGAAGCAGGCTCCCTGCTGAGCAGAGAGCCTGATGCGGGGCGCTATCCCAGGACTCTGGGATCATGACCCAGGACCCTGGGATCATGACCTGGAGACGAAGGCAGAGGCCTTAACCCACTGAGCCACCCAGGCACCCCTTGGCAGGCCTTATCTTACACATAAGAAGAGAACGGACACAATCGGGTGATTTCTGTTTGTCCTCTTTGCTGCCAACAGAACTGAGATGACACTGAAAGCACTTGAGTCCCTCACTAGTTGAGTCACAGTGCAGATGAACCCCAAATGACTCTAATTAACTGCTGCCAGTTGTGTGAAACACATTCTCTGAGGGGATAGAATTCTTCACAGCACAAGAGCAATCCTAGCATCAGGAAACAGGAGATTCTAAATCCAGACCTACCACCGCCTGCCACAAACTCATTCTAATCACCTTTCCTCTGCAGGTAACCCCAGCCTCTAACAGGAAGCCAGAGTTGCACCATTCCTCTAATCCCTCAAGGTCTTGGCTCCTCTGAGAAGCTATGGCTCCTTAAATGTGCTGGTGACTCAGATCTACCACTAAGGGAAAGTGCATTCCCTGAAGAAAAACAAGTCTATATGGCAAAATGCTGCTTCCAGAACTGACTACAAAACATTGTTAATCTACCCACCCAATACTCACCCTGAAAGGGATTTCAGTGTATTTCAGAAATAAACCTGATGTCTTATTGTTCATGGTTTTTTCAGCCAAAAGAAATTACATAAAATGAGAAAGCAGAAGTGGGTTATAGTGAGGATGGGGAGAGGAGAGATGTGTGGAAGATATTAACACCTACTGAATGTTCTAGAACTTCACATACCTCATTTAATGCTTACAAATCAGGGATGGAGAGGGTAGGGGAGTTTGGTTGACTAGGTTCAAAAAGCCAAATCTGTCCTGTTCAAAATCCAGTGCACTTTTCTCTCTCTCTCTCTCTCTATCAACATCCTTAAATATGTGATATGTGTTTGTGTGTACTAGAAGTGAACAGTTAAATATATTTATAGTTTATAAATAAAACATTTATAAAGTGATGATTTTTATTCATATGTGATAAAACCACCAGTTGAAATTTATGACTCATTGACAAATTATGCTCTGACTTTCAAGTAACAAAATTAGAGTTTAAAGTTTTTTGATGATGAGAGCATATTTCTGATGGAACAAATTGAAGAGAATGTGAATTTCTGTTCCTCCAGGTAACCCCTACAAGTAGGTTTTAAGTGGAAGTGGTATGTATGCTTAAAACTGGGCTTTCATATGGGTAAAATAGGGACTTCTGCTTACAGCCAAGAGGAAGTAACAAGGACTGGATTTATCCTACCACTTGAAACATAACAGCAGCAGAAACTGATAAAATAAGTGAAACAAAGATCTGCAAGACACTGTACTCAAGGCAACGGAAGTTAATGATTCCTGAGAGATGGAGAAAAAAATTAAAGCAAGACCTAAAGTTGCCCCAGTTTATAATCCTGGACGTTCAAATTCCAAGGCTAAGCACAGGAGTTCAAATTAAGGAGGAGCCGGGGCCCCTGGGTGGCTCAGTTGTTAAGCAGCTGCCTTCGGCTCAGGTCATGATCCCAGGGTCCTGAGATCGAGCCCCACATCAGGCTCCCTGCTTGGCAGGAAACCTGCTTCTCTCTCTCCCACTCCCCCTGCTTGTGTTCCCTCTCTTGCTGTGTCTCTGTCAAATAAATAAATAAATAAAAATTAAGGAGGAGCCTTTCATACTCCATAAGTTGAGGAGATGGAATGGTGAACCCAGGAAGACCAAGTCCACCAGAGTCTACAGAACAGTGCTGAGTACAAAAGAGCTTCTAAGAGAGAAAATTCTTAACAACCACAGAGGACCTGTCTCAACTCCTCAGCTGAGAACTGATCAGCATATGCTTGTAAGCAAACTATTCAAGGCCACGAAAAGACAAACCTCAAGGATTGGAGGCAATGGTGCCTGGCATCAAAAGAAGACTGGGAATACTGCCTGTTCCACCAACCATACTAAAAACACTGAAATTCATGGGGCCTCAGTAATAGTGAATACTAGACTTAAGATGTTAAGGATGCTTAAGATGCATGCTCCTAAAAGAATCTTCAAATCAAGTCTCAGAATCATCAAACTGTTCCTAAATACTTAAATGTGTTCTGAGGAAAACTTAAGAATATTTAAGAGGATACAAAAATATCCATTACCCAACAATGTAAAACTCTTAATGTCCAGAACTAATAAGAAATTCACATGTATGCAAAGAAGCAAGAAAATAGAACTCCCAATGAAGAGAAAAATCAATCAAATCCAACCTACAACTTCATAGAGTTTGAGTTAGCAAATAAAGACTTAAAAACCAGAGCTAGGACTAAGGTGAGACAGAAGAGGCACAAAATTTTGGAAGACACTGAAGCTCAAGCTTGTGCAAGTGCATATCAGACCAAGAGAAGTTAGAGAAGTAAAATTATAAGCAACCACAAAAATAATAAGATAAAGCCAACAAAGAAGACTGTATAAAGTCATTTTTAAGATATGTAATAAATCCCAAAGAAGACAGAAAAAGAAGAAGAAGAGACCAGAGAACAGATAGGACAAACAGAAAACCAAAACCAAGAAGATGGATTTAAGGACTCTCCACACTGCACCAATTTGCATTCCCACCGACAGTGTAAGAGGGGTCCCCTTTCTCCACATCCTCTCGAACACATGTTGTTTACAGTCTTGTTAATTTTGGCCACTCTAACTGGTGTAAGGTGGTATCTCAATGAGGTTTTGATTTGAATTTCCCTGATGGCCAATGATGATGAACATTTTTTTTATGTGTCTGCTAGCCATTTGTATGTCTTTATTGGAGAATTGTCTGTTCACTTCCTCTGCCCATTTTTTGGCATGACTATCTGTTTTTTGGGTGTTGAGTTTGACAAGTTCTCTATAGATCTTGGATATCAGACCTTTGTCTGTAGTTTCATTTGCGAATATCTTCTCCCATTCCATGGGTTGTCTCTTTGTTTGGCTGACTGTTTCCTTTACTGTGCAGAAGCTTTTTATCTTGATGAAGTCCCAAAAGTTCATTTTCACTTTTGTTTCCTATGACTTTGGAAATGTGTCTTGAAAGAAGTTACTGTGGCCAATGCCTATGACCCTGCAATTGCACAAATACAGATGTAGTGAAAAGAAGGGCCATATGTACCCCCATGTTCACAGCAGCAATGTCCACAATAGCCAAACTGTGGAAAGAGCTGAGATGCCCTTCAGTAGATGAATGCATAAAGAAGAAGTGGTCTATATATACAATGGAATATTACACAGCCATCGGAAAGGATGAATACCCAACTTTTGCATCAACATGGATGGGACTGGAGTAGATTATGCTGAGTAAAATAACTCAAGCAGAGAAAGTCAATTATCATATCGTTTCACTTACTTGTGGAACTTAAGGAATAACACAGAGGACATTAGGAGAAGGAAAGGAAAAGTGAATTGGGGTAAATCGGAGGGGGGGACCATGAAAGACTGTGTACTCTGAGAAACAAACTGAGGGTTTTAGAAGAGAATGTGGTGAGGAGGTGGGTGACCCTGGTGGTGGGTATTAAGGATGGCACATATTGCATGGAGCACTGGGTGTTGTACATAAACAATGAATCTTGGAACACTGCATCAAAAACTAATGATGTATTTTATGATGACTAACATTACACAATAAAAAAATAGGATGGATTTAAATTTGATAATGCCAATAATCACATTAAATATAAATGGATAAACATTCCCTGTTCATTGTCTTTCTCTCTCTCCCTCCCTGAAATAAATAAATAAAATGTTTTAAAAAATTCCTAGGAGAAAGTATAGATGGTAAGCTCTTTAACATCAGTCTTAGTGATGATTTTTTGAATCAGACACCAAAAGCAAAAGCAACAAAAGCAAATATATACAAGTGGAACTATATTAAACTAAAAAGCTTTTCACAACAAAAGAATCAACAAAATGAAAATACAACCTTCCAAATGGGAGAAAATATTTGTAAACCATGTATCTGATAAGGGGTTAATCTCCAAAATACATAAAGAAGTCAAATAAGTCAATGACAATCCAATTTAAAAATTGACAGAAGACCTGAATAAATGTTTTTCCAAAGAAGACATACAACAGGTAATAAAAAGGTACTCAACATCACAAATAATCAGAGAAATTCAAATCAAAATCATAATGAGATATAACATAACACCTGTTAGGATGACTATTATCAAAAAGCCAAGAAATAAGTGTTGATGAGGATGTGAAAAAAAGGAAATCCTTATGCACTGTTGACGGGAATGTAAATTAGTACAGCCACTATGGATAAGAGTATGGAGGTTCCTCAAAAAATTAAAAATATAACTACCATATGATCTAGCAGTCCCACTTCTGGGTGTTTAGCTGAAGAAAACTAAAACACTAACTAGAAAAGACATATGCACTCCCATGTCCTTTGCAACATTATTTGCAGTGGCCAAGATAGGAAGCAATCTAAGTGTCCATTAATGGATGAAAGGATAAAGAAAATAATGACATATAAAAAAGAAGATCTTGTCATTTGTGACAATAAAGATGCCTCTTGAGGGCATTATGCTAAGTAGAATGTGTCAGGCAGAGAGAAACAAACGCCAGATATCCTCACTTATATGTAAAATCTAAAAACAAACAAACAAACTCAAGCTCACAGATACAAAGAATAAATTGTGGTTACCAGAGGTGAGAGTTGGGGCTTTGAGTGAAGTGAGTGAAGCTGGGCAAAGGGTAGAAACATCCAATTACAAAATAAATAATAATGGGGATATAATGTACAGCATGGTGACTATAAATAATACTGGGTATTCCATATTCGGAAGCTGCTAACAGAGTAGATCTTAAAAGTTCTCATTACAAGGAAAAAAATTGTAACTATGTGATATGACAGATATTAACTACGCCTATTTTGGTGATCATTTCACAGTATATATAATTATCAAGTCATTATGTTGCACACCTGAAACTAATATAATGTATGTCAATATACTTAAATAAAAATAAATAAATAAACAAAACAGGATTTAAAACCCTAAAAAAATATTTTTAGCTGAATGAAAATGAAAGCACAACACACTGAAATTTGCTGGATGCCACTAAGGAAGTACTTAAGAGAAAACAAAAGCACTATACACCTATTTTTAAACAGAAGAAAGGTCTCAAAACAATTATCTCAGCTTCTACCTTCAGAAACTAGAAAATAAGAGAAAATTAAGCCCAAAGGAAGTAGAATAAAGGAAATAATAGAAATAGAAAAGCAGTAAAACAACAGAAATAAATCAGTGAGACCCAAAACCAGTTCCTCGGAATAATTACTTCTATTGTTAAATCTCTAACCAGACATCAGGAGAAAAGAGAGAAAAAGAGAAGTCACAAATTATCAAAATCATGAATGAGAGAAGTGATATTTCTACAGATTCTACAGATATAAAAAGGGTAATGAGGAAGAATTATTGTGCTGGTTGAATAGGGTTCCCAAAAATTTCATGTCTACCTGAAATCAGTCAATGTGACCTTTCCGGAAATAGTGTCTTTACATGTGATCAAGTTAAGGTAAGGTCATACTAAACTGGGTTGGGTCCTAAATCCAATAACTATTAACCTTACAGGAAGAGGGAAATTTGGCACAGAGAAGCACACAAGGAGAACATCACATGAAGACAGACACACAGATTCTACTAAAGAATTTATAAGCCAAGGAATGTCACAAATTGATAGCTATCACCAGAAGCTAGGAGAAAGGCAGAACAGATTTTCCTTAGAGCTTCTAGAAGGAACCAACCTTCCCAAAAACATGACTTTGGACTTTTACCCTCCAGGACCATGAGACAAAAAATTTCTGTTCTTTGAAGCCATGGTAATTTGTTACAGAAATCCTAGGAAACTAATACAATCATTAAAAATATTGGGGAAGAGTCAAGATGGCAGAGAAGTAGCAGGCTGAGACTACTTCAGGTAGTGGGAGATCAGCTAAATAGCTTATCTAAAGATTGCAAACACCTACAAATCCAATGGGAGATCGAAGAGAAGAAGAACACCAATTCTAGAAACAGAAAATCAACCACTATCTGCAAGGTAGGACTGGCGGAGAAGTGAATCCAAAGCGACTGGAGATAGACCGCGGGGGGAGGGGCCGGCTCCCGGCGAGCGGCGGAGCAACCGAGCACAAAATCAGGACTTTTAAAAGTCTGTTCCGCTGAGGGACATCGCTCCAGAGGCTTAACTGGGGTGAAGCCCAGGCGGGGTCAGCGCGGCCTCAAGTCCCATAGGATCACAGAAGGATCGGGGGTGTCTGAGTGTCGCAGAGCTTACCGGTATTAGAACGGGGAAGCCGGCTACAGAGACAGAGCTGAGGAGTGAGCTCTAAACTCGGAGTTACCTTGAACCGGTCGCAGGCTCAGTCAGCTCAGAGCGCGGCTGGAGGCCAGGATGACGGGAGTCATTGGGCACTGTTCTCTGAGGGCGCACTGAGGAGTGGGGCCCCAGGCTCTCGGCTCCTCTGGGCCGGAGACCGGGAGGCCGCCATCTTCATTCCCGTCTTCCAGAACTCTACGGAAAGCGCTCAGGGAACAAAAGTTCCCAAAAGCAAACCTGAGCAGATTACTAAGCCCGGACCCGGGTAAGGGCGGTGCAACTCCACCTGGGGCAAAGACGCTTGAGAATCACTACAACAGGCCCCTCCCCCAGAAGATCAACGGGAAACCCAGCCAGGACCAAGTTCACCTACCAAGGAGTGCAGTTTCAATACCAAGAAGAGCGGCGGAATTCCAGAGGAGAAGAAAGAAAAGCATGGAACTCATGGCTTTCTCCCCATGATTCTTTAGCCTTGCAGTTAATTTAATTTTTTTTTCTTTTTCAATTTTTTTTCTCTTCTTCTGCCAAATTTTTTTAACTTTTACCGTTTTCTTTTTTAACGTTTTTTAAATAGTTTATCTAATATACATATATTTTTTTCCTTTTTATATGTTTTATCGGCTTTCTTTTTTTAATAGTTTCTTTCTTTTTTTTTTTCTTTCTGAACCCCTTTTTATCCCCTTTCTCCCCCCTCACGATTTGTGATCTCTTCTGATTTGGCTAAAGCATATTTTCCTGGGGTTGTTGCCACCCTTTTAGTATTTTACTTGCTCCTTCATATACTCTTATCTGGACAAAATGACAAGGCAGAAAAATTCACCACAAAAAAAAAAGAACAAGAGGCAGTACCAAAGGCTAGGGACCTAATCAATACAGACATTGGTAACATGTCTGATATAGAGTTCAGAATGATGATTCTCAAGGTTCTAGCTGGGCTTGAAAAAGGCATGGAAGATATTAATTCATCCCTCTCGGGAGATATAAAAGCCCTTTCTGGAAAAATAAAAGAACTAAAATCTAACCAAGTTGAAATCAAAAAAGCTATTAACGAGGTGCAATCAAAAATGGAGGCTCTCACTAGGATAAATGAGGCAGAAGAAAGAATTAGCGATATAGAAGACCAAATGACAGAGAATAAAGAAGCTGAGCAAAAGAGGGACAAACAGCTACTGGACCACGAGGGGAGAATTCGAGAGATAAGTGACACCATAAGACGAAACAACATTAGAATAATTGGGATTCCAGAAGAAGAGGAAACAGAGAGGGGAGCAGAAGGTATATTGGAGAGAATTATTGGAGAGAATTTCCCCAATATGGCAAAGGGAACAAGCATCAAAATCCAGGAGGTTCAGAGAACCCCCCTCAAAATCAATAAGAATAGGTCCACACCCCGTCACCTAATAGTAAAATTTACAAGTCTTAGTGACAAAGAAAAGATCCTGAAAGCAGCCCGGGAAAAGAAGTCTGTAACGTACAATGGTAAAACATTCGATTGGCAGCAGACTTATCCACAGAGACCTGGCAGGCCAGAAAGAGCTGGCATGATATATTCAGAGTACTAAATGAGAAAAACATGCAGCCAAGAATACTATATCCAGCTAGGCTATCATTGAAAATAGAAGGAGAGATTAAAAGCTTCCAGGACAAACAAAAACTGAAAGAATTTGCAAATACCAAACCAGCTCTACAGGAAATATTGAAAGGGGTCCTCTAAGCAAAGAGAGAGCCTAAAAGTAGTAGATCACAAAGAAACAGAGACAATATACAATAACAGTCACCTTACAAGCAATACAGTGGCACTAAATTCATATCTCTCAATACTTACCCTGAATGTTAATGGGCTAAATGCCCCAATCAAAAGACACAGGGTATCAGAATGGATAAAAAAAAAAAAACCCATCTATATGTTGCCTACAAGAAACTCATCTTAAACCCGAAGACACCTCCAGGTTTAAAGTGAAGGGGTGGAAAAGAATTTACCATGCTAATGGACATCAGAAGAAAGCAGGAGTGGCAATCCTTATATCAGATCAATTAGATTTTAAGCCAAAGACTATAATAAGAGATGAGGAAGGACACTATATCATACTCAAAGGAACTATCCAACAAGAAGATCTAACAATTTTAAATATCTATGCCCCTAACGTGGGAGCAGCCAACTATATAAACCAATTAATAATAAAATCAAAGAAACACATCGACAATAATACATAATAGTAGGGGATTTTAACACTCCCCTCACTGAAATGGACAGATCATCCAAGCAAAAGATCAACAAGGAAAACAAGGCCTTAAATGACACACTGGACCAGATGGACATCACAAATATATTCAGAACATTTCATCCCAAAGCAACAGAATACACATTCTTCTCTAGTGCACATGGAACATTCTCCAGAATAGATCACATTCTTGGTCCTAAATCAAGTCTCAACTGGTATCAAAAGATTGGGATCATTCCCTGCATATTTTCAGACCACAATGCTCTAAAGCTAGAACTCAATCACAAGAGGAAATTTGGAAAGAACCCAAATACATGGAGATTAAACAGCATCCTTCTAAAGAATGAATGGGTCAACCAGGAAATTAAAGAAGAATTGAAAAAATTTATGGAAACAAATGATAATGAAAACACAACGGTTCAGAATCTGTGGGACACAACAAAGGCAGTCCTGAGAGGAAAATATATAGCGGTTCAATCCTTTCTCAAGAAACAAGAAAGGTCTCAGGTACACAACCTAACCCTACACCTAAAGGAGCTGGAGAAAGAACAAGAAAGAAACCCTAAACCCAGCAGGAGAAGAGAAATCATAAAGATCAGAGCAGAAATCAATGAAATAGAAACCAAAAAAACAATAGGACAAATCAATGAAACTAGGAGCTGGTTCTTTGAAAGAATTAATAAGATTGATAAACCCCTGGCCAGACTTATCAAAAAGAAAAGAGAAAGGACCCAAATAAATAAAATCATGAATGAAAGAGGAGAGATCACAACGAACACCAAAGAAATACAGACAATTATAAGAACATACTATGAGCAGCTCTACGCCAACAAATTTGACAATCTGGAAGAAATGGATGCATTCCTAGAGACATATAAACTACCACAACTGAACCACGAAGAAATGGAAAGCCTGAACAGACCCATAACCAGTAAGGAGATTGAAACAGTCATCAAAAATCTCCAAACAAACAAAAGCCCAGGGCCAGACGGCTTCCCGGGGGAATTCTACCAAACATTTAAAGAAGAATTAATTCCTATTCTCCTGAAACTGTTCCAAAAAATAGAAATAGAAGGAAAACTTCCAAACTCATTTTATGAGGCCAGCATCACCTTGATCCCAAAACCAGACAAGGATCCCATCAAAAAAGATAACTACAGACCAATATCCTTGATGAACACAGATGCAAAAATTCTCGCCAAAATACTAGCCAATAGGATTCAACAGTACATTGAAAGGATTATTCACCACGACCAAGTGGGATTTATTCCAGGGCTGCAAGGTTGGTTCAACATCCACAAATCAATCAATGCGATACAACACATTAATAAAAGAAAGACCAAGAATCATATAATACTCTCCATAGATGCTGAAAAAGCATTTGACAAAGTACAGTTCCCTTCCTGATCAAAACTCTTCAAAGTGTAGGGATAGACGGCACATACCTCAATATTATCAAAGCCATCTATGAAAAACCCACCGCAAATATCATTCTCAATGGAGAAAAACTGAAAGCTTTTCCGCTAAGGTCAGGAACACGGCAGGGATGTCCGTTATCACCACTGCTATTCAACATAGTACTAGAAGTACTAGCCTCAGCAATCAGACAACAAAAGGAAATTAAAGGCATCCAAATTGGCCAAGAAGAAGTCAAACTATCACTCTTTGCAGATGATATGATACTATATGTGGAAAACCCAAAAGACTCCACTCCAAAACTGCTAGAACTTGTACAGGAATTCAGTAAAGTGTCAGGATATAAAATCAATGCACAGAAATCAGTTGCATTTCTCTACACCAACGACAAGACAAAAGAAAGAGAAATTAAGGAGTCCATCCCGTTTACAATTGCACCCAAAACTATAAGATACCTAGGAATAAACCTAACCAAAGAGACTAAGAATCTGTACACAGAAAACTATAAAGTACTCATGAAAGAAATTGAGGAAGACACAAAGAAATGGAAAAATGTTCCATGCTCCTGGATTGGAAGAATAAATATTGTGAAAATGTCTATGCTACCTCAAGCAATCTACACATTTAATGCAATTCCTATCAAAGTGCCATCCATTTTTTTCAAAGAAATGGAACAAATAATCCTAAAATTCATATGGAACCAGAAAAGACCTCGAATAGCCAAAGGAATATTGAAAAAGAAAGCCAAAGTTGGTGGCATCACAATTCCGGACCTCAAGCTCTATTACAAAGCTGTCATCATCAAGACAGCATGGTACTGGCACAAAAACAGACACATAGATCAATGGAACAGAATAGAGAGCCCAGAAATAGACCCTCAACTCTATGGTCAACTCTTCTTCGACAAAGCAGGAAAGAATGTCCAATGGAAAAAAGACAGCCTCTTCAATAAATGGTGTTGGGAAAATTGGACAGCCACATGCAGAAAAATGAAATTGGATCATTTCCTTACACCACACACGAAAATAGACTCAAAATGGATGAAGGATCTCAATGTGAGAAAGGAATCCATCAAAATCCTTGAGGAGAACACAGGCAGCAACCTCTTCGACCTCAGCCGCAGCAACATCTTCCTAGGAACATCACCAAAGGCAAGGGAAGCAAGGGCAAAAATGAACTTTTGGGATTTTATCAAGATCAAAAGCTTTTGCACAGCAAAGGAAACAGTGAACAAAACCAAAAGACAACTGACAGAATGGGAGAAGATATTTGCAAATGACATATCAGATAAAGGGCTAGTGTCCAAAATCTATAAAGAACTTAGCAAACTCAACACCCAAAGAACAAATAATCCAATCAAGAAATGGGCAGAGGACATGAACAGACATTTCTGCAAAGAAGACATCCAGATGGCCAACAGACACATGAAAAAGTGCTCCACATCACTCGGCATCAGGGAAATACAAATCAAAACCACAATGAGATATCACCTCACACCAGTCAGAATGGCTAAAATTAACAAGTCAGGAAATGACAGGTGCTGGCGAGGATGCGGAGAAAGGGGAACCCTCCTACACTGTTGGTGGGAATGCAAGCTGGTGCAACCACTCTGGAAAACAGCATGGAGGTTCCTCAAAATGTTGAAAATAGAACTACCCTATGACCCAGCAATTGCACTGCTGGGTATTTACCCTAAAGATACAAACATAGTGATCCGAAGGGGCACGTGCACCCGAATGTTTATAGCAGCAATGTCTACAATAGCCAAACTATGGAAAGAACCTAGATGTCCATCCACAGACGAATGGATAAAGAAGACGTGGTATATATACACAATGGAATACTATGCAGCCATCAAAAGAAATGAAATCTTGCCATTTGCGACGACGTGGATGGGACTAGAGGGTATCATGCTTAGCGAAATAAGTCAATCGGAGAAAGACAACTATCATATGATCTCCCTGATATGAGGGAGAGGAGATGCAACATGGGGGGTTAAGGGAGTAGGAGAAGAGTAAATGAAACAAGATGGGATTGGGAGGGAGACAAACCATAAGTGACTCTTAATCTCACAAAACAAACTGAGGGTTGATGGGGGGAGGGGGTTTGGGGGGGGGGTGGGGTTATGGATATTGGGGAGGGTATGTGCTATGGTGAGTGCTGTGAAGTGTGTAAACCTGGCGATTCGCAGACCTGTACCCCTGGGGATAAAAATATATGTTTATAAAAAATAAAATTAAAAAAAAAAAAAAAGCCAAGGGGCACCTGGATGGCTCAGTTGGTTAAGCGTCTGCCTTCGGCTCAGGTCATGATCCCAGGGTCTTGCGATCAACCCCCACATCTGGCTCCCTGCTCGGGCAAGGAGTCTGCTTCTCCCTCTCTCTCCCCATTGTCCCCCCTGCTAGTGCTCTCTCACTCTCTCTGTCAGAAAAATAAATAAAATCTTTAAAAATAAATAAATAAAAAATAAAAAGCCAAAACCATGTTGCATATATAATATTACAAAAATATATATATTTATGCCAACAGAGTTGAAAATTTAGGTGAAATGGACAATTTTCTTGACAGATGCAAACTACCAAAAACTCACACACAAAAAAAGATAACTTCTGTTTATCCTTATATCTGTTAAGAAACATAATTTTAGTCAAAATTTTTCCACAGAGAAAACTCCAGACCCAGATGGATTCACTAATTAATTCTATCAAACATTTAAGGAAGAAATAATTGCAATTCTACACAAATTATTCCTGAAAACCGAAAAGGAGGGAATACTTCCCAACCGATTGTGTAAAGCCAGAATTACTATAATACCAAAACCAGAAAAAGACATTTCAAAGAAATTAAACTGTAAATCTATATCCCATATAAATGCAGATGTAAGAATTCTTTGCAATATTTCAGTAAATAAATCCAATAACGCATAAAAAAAGAATATACATCATGACCAGGTTGGGTATATCCCAAGATTGCAAGATTGGTATGACTTTCAAAAACCAATCTACATAATCTCCATGTTAACAAATTAAAACAGAAAAACTGTATGTTCATCCCAATAGATGCAGAAAAAATTCAACATCCATTCCTGATTTAAAAAAAAAAAAATTCAGCAACATATGAATAGAAAGGGAGCTTCTTCTACCCATTAAAGGGCACCCACAAAAAACCTACAAGAAAATTATACTCAGTGGTGAACAACTGAACACATTCCCACTGAATCAGGAACAAGACAAGGAAATATAGTAACCATTTCAATCAGCATTGCATTGGAAGTTTGAGTCAGTGCAATAAGACAAGAGAAAGAAAGAATGCTTGGAAAGGAAGAAGTAAAACTATCTCTAGTCTCATGATCATCTATATAGAAATTCTGATAAAATTTTAATTCCTAATTTTAATTTAAATAAACTTAAAAGTAAGTTTAACAAGTTTGCAGGTCACAAGAGTGACATACAAAAAAACCCCATTTGTATTTCTATATATTAGGAATAAAAAATCATAAATTGAATTTTTGAGAAATGCCACTTGCCACATCAGAAAATATGAAACACGTGGAGATAAATCTGACAAGAAGATTTGGAAATCATGAAACACTGTTAAAAGAAATTAAAGGAGACATATATCATGTTCATGGATCAGAAGGCTCAATATTGTTAAGATATCAATTCTCTCCAAATTGATCTACAGATTTGACATAATCCCAATCAAAATCCCAATAGAATTTTTTTTTTTACATATGAACAAACTGATTATAAAATTCGGACATAAATGCAAAGGACCTAGAATATCCACAACAATTTTGAAAATGTCAAAACCAGAGGACCAACACTCCCTGATTTCAAGACATTGTAAACTATGGTAATATTAAGACAATATGGTATTGTCATAAAGACAGGCAAATAAATCAACAGAATAGAACCGAGGTAGAGCCCCATCTTGAGCAACCTTGAATAGTACTTTGGTGGTGGATCATAAGACAATGAGAAACACACTGTTCAGCCTGCTGCAGTCAGCCTGCGATCCAGGTGCAGCTCAAACATCTCAGCACTCTCTTCCACGAGGATGAGCCTCTTCAACCCAGGGCATCCCCAGAGGCCAAGGGCAATAACTGAACTCCTCCTCCCTTCCATATTTAAGAGTCATACCACCCCCTCAAGGTCCCTGGAACTTGACTTCCCAGTGCCATTAACCAGCTGTTAATCCTAAAGTCCTCCATATTTATGTGGCCAAGAGAGCAACCTGGGCCCCATGTAGGCAGTGTAACTCCAAATAGCCTGGCCTGGTCTGAAGCACTGTGATCAAGGGCCCTGCCCATGGTTATGTATCTAGAAGTGGGTCACTGACCCCACAGGGCCTGTGGTTTGGTAGGAGAGACAAAGGATTCAACAAGCAATTCCAAGGTTGATATGCAAAACCTTATAGAAGCGTAGGTGTGTGATACTGACCCAGCTAGAGTGACTAACGTGGCCGCGGCAGGCCATGAAGGTAGCCCAGAGATAGTGGCATTCAACCAAGACCTGAGGGACAAGTCTGAGCTCAAACTGTAATTAAGTCCTTTAGGCTGTGTTTCTTTATGGGGTTAATAATAAGGACAAAGCAGAAGCAGAAAGAGGGAGGAAGCAATAGAACAAAGTGGTCAAGTTCCAAAGTAAAAGGCATCCCCATTCCCTTGCCAAGGTAGATGTGGTTGTAAAGGCAGAGAACTACCTGAAGAAAGAATCAGAGTGGCCTGAAGTACTGTTCAAAGCCTCTCACTGACCAGGCTTATATGACCCACATCCTGATTGCTTCCCTATCACCACTGGCAGCCACCTCCCCATTGCAGTCTTGTGCACCTATAATTGGAATTGGCACCAAGGTTTGAGTTGAAGCTTGAGTCAGGGGTACATGGCCTCAGGCAGTGCTCTCCTGGCCCTGCCAAATCAAAGGCACTTGCAGCAGACCCAGAAACCTTTGAAAGCTCCTATCCCCTTCATTTTCTGCTCAGACTTTGGGGAAGCCAAGCTGCAGAAAGGAGCACCATGCATTAGGTTCTGGGTGCAGGTGCAGTCCTTGGGGAACACAGAAATTATTCCCTGGGTGGAGCAGGATGCCTTGATTCACTGTCTTCTCAGCTCAGACACAAAAAGGGGCTCTGATGCAGAGCCTCAGATCAAGGAGCAGCAATGAGAGAATGCTTAAAAAATAAAAGCAGATACCTTTGCCTTGAGATACTATCAACCTTGATCATTTATTTACAGCCTTTTCTCTTGGGATCATGCATGAGTGCTCTGAAGCCAGAAAGTGCCAGTTCCCAAAACCCCCCTGATTTTCTGGGACTTGATTAATGGTGCTATTTGTGGCTTTATTTGATCTTCACTAAACTTCGGAGTTGAACTTACCAATTTGGTCAGAAATATATTATTTTTCATATTTCTGAAGTTCCTTATGATAATAGTCCAGGACTAGATCCTGGGATGTTCTCACCAACTGCTCCTCATATTGGATTTAAGTTCAGGGAAAGCGAGTTTATTTGTTTGTCTGCCTTAGAGCATTGGACTATTAAGTAAGAGGGTCCTCAGCATATGATGGTTCAACTACAATTTTTTGACCTTAGGATGGTGTGAAAGCAATACAAATTCAGGAGAAACTATGCTTCAAATTTTGAATTTTGATCTTTTCCCAGGTTAGCATTATGCAGGACTATCCTTTGCTGATGTGGGCAGCAATGGTGAGTTGCAGTTCCTAGTCAGCCACAGCATCACAAGGGCAAACAACCCACATAGTGACAACAATTCTACCCCTACGACCATTCGGTTTTCACTTTTAGTATAATATTCAACAAATTACATGAGATAGTCAATCAATATTTAATGATAAAATGGAATTTGTATTAGTGATTCTACCCACCTATAGACTAATATAAGTGTTCTGAGCACATTTAAGGTGGGTGAAGCTAAGCCATGATATTTGGTATGTTAGGTGTATTAAATGCATTTTCAACTAAATGACATTTCAACTTACAGTGGGTTTATCAAGACATAACCCTATCAGTGCACCTGGGTGGTGCAGTCAGTTAAGCAGCCAAGTCTGTTTCAGCTCAGGTCATGATCATATGGTTGTGGGATAGAGCCCTGCATCAGGCTCCACACTTAGCTTGTAATCTCCTTAAAATTCTTCCTCTCCCTCTACCCCTCCCCCTGTGTCCACACTCTCTCTCTTACTCTCTCGCTCTCTCTCTCAAATAAATAAATCTTTTAAAAAAGGCATAACTTTATCATAAGTCAAGAAAGATCTGGTATTATGAATGAGTGGGGATCCTCCTTTGCCATAAAGACTATATTATTTATGGCTTCCTCTCTTGATATATTATTTGAACATGCTAAGTCCTTTTGTAGATGGCTTTTGTTTAGTATCTTGGTGATCATTATTTTCTGTAAATTGGTGGAATTATTGTTTCTTACTTTGCAAAGTTTTATAGAA